>NC_044031.1:768905039-769505039 GCF_901765095.1 Microcaecilia unicolor | reverse complement strand
GCCAATTCCTCTTGGACATCCTCAGCCAGGTCTTCCCACGGTAAAGATTGTATATAATGTCTCAACTGAAAGTAATGAAACTTGTCCGAAGGAAGCATTGCAAACTCAGTCTGTAACTCCTGGAAAGGTTTTATCTTCCCCTCTTGCGTGATTGCTTGCATCAAATACACCATCCCATTCCGTTTCCAGCGGGTAAATGCTGGGTATAGGAGCCCTGGTTCAAAAGCAGGGTTTCCACATATCGACAGGTTTGGAGTAACTCTAGCCTAAAACCTGTGGAGTTTACAAATCCATTTCCACACTGCCTTCGCTGACCCCATTATTCCCGTTTTCTGCAGGATATATGGCGGCGAGGGCCCCTTTGTATGGAGGTAATTACTGAAATGTAGTCCGGGATATAATTGTAACTCCATTGAAGTATTTGTATAGTCTTGTGTACCTCTGAACCAATCATTCAGATGTCGCATTCCACTGGCAACAGTCATATATTTTACATTTAACAATCCCAGTCCTCCATATTCCGTCGGGACACATATGGTGGAAAATGGGAGGCGTGGTTTTTTCCCCTTCCATAAAAAGGATTGCACTATCTTAGTCAGTTTATATTCATCAGTCTTTTTTAGGAAAAGTGGTAGCGTTTGAAAAGTGTATAGCCATTTAGGGGCAATGACCATATTAAACAGAGCAATCCTCCCCATCAGGGAGAGTGGTAATGGGCCCCAAGCTTGTAATTGTTTATTCGTGTCTTGCATCAATCGCTGCACGTTCTGTTCATAAAGTGTGGCTAAGTTCATGGGGATATTCACTCCCAGATATCTCAAGGTATTTTGTGCCCATTGTAGGGGAAATGTCCCAGGCCACCCCGTGCGCACTTCCGGGAAAGCCGGCAGTGCTACTGATTTGTACAGGTTTAAACAGAAGCCTGAATAACTCCCATATTCCTCTAGTATCTGTATTAGTTTTCCCAGGGTTTCAGTAGGCTCTCTCAGGATTATTAGTAGGTCATCTGCATATGCTAAGATTTTTATTTCCTGACCCGCCAACGTGACCCCCCGGATATCCGGAGCTGAGGAGACTTTCCTTATTAAAGGTTCCAGAGATAGCAAAAATAACAATGGCGACAGGGGACAACCCTGTCTTGTACCTCGATATATTTGGAATTCTGGTTCTTTAACACCATTTATTAACACCCCTGCTCTGGGTCCTCTATACAATGCCTGTACTGCATGCATAAACCAGCCCTCCATACCCATCATTGACAAAGTTTGAAACATGAAGTCCCACCCAACCCGATCAAAGGCCTTTTCAGCGTCTAAACTCAAGATCAGGGTGGGCTTTCCAATTTGTTGACTTGCTGCTAGGGCCATCAGGGTTTTTCTAACGTTATGAACCGATTGACGACCTCGTACGAATCCCACCTGTTCCGCCCCAATCAGAGATAGCAGACATTGCGCTAGTCGTTCCGCCATCATCTTTGCCAGTATTTTCATATCAACATTAAGCAGGGATATCGGTCTATAGGATTCCACTTTATCAAGAGGTTTCCCTGGCTTCGGTATCAATGTAATCAATGCTGAATTGGCGTACCTCGGGAAGCCTTTTTTCTCCACTACTTCCCGATGATATTCCAACAACGCTGCTAAAGCCTCCCCCGGTAGCATTTTATAATACTCCCCGGATAACCCGTCCGGGCCTGGCACTGACCATAGTTTTAACGTTTTAATCACCCACTGCAATTCTTGCATTGTTAATGGTTTATTTAAACCTTCCAATTGTTCTTCTGAAAATTTGGGGAGGCCTATCTGTTGTAAGTATTGTCGTGTTGCCTGCTCTGTTGGAGGTGATCCCGCCTGGTACAAAGTAGTGAAGTAATCTGTAAATGCCCGTCCTATTTCCCTATTATCTGTAAGAAGGTTTCCCTTGGAGTCTTTAATTGTTGTTACAGTCCTTGGGACTCCCGCACTTTTAATTAAACGTCCTAACATTTTGCCCGCCCTGTTACCAAATCTCTGTAATTTAAATTTATAAAACAATGCTGATTTAAGTTCTTTTTCATGCAATAAACTATTTAATGCCACCTGAGTAGCTTTTAAGGTTTCTAAAGTGACATCTGAGGGGTGATGTAGATGGATTCTCTTAGCCCTTTGCAATTGTCGTTCCAATCTTAAAATGCCTATGGCCCTTTTCTTGTTTTTAATGTGACAGTATGCTATGATGGCACCTCGCAATACTGCTTTAGAGGCGGACCAAAACAACTCTGGTTGAGATTCAAGGTGTACTTGGTTATGTTCTATATATTGGGCCCAATTCTTTTGTATATGTGCTCGTAAGTGTTGGTCCTGATATAAATGTGCAGGATATCTCCACCCCCTCCCCCCCCCTATCATCCATCGTGAATGCAAAATCTACCCACACTAATGAGTGGTCTGTTATCTCTTCAGGTCCAATAGTTGCCGTTCTCACCGAGTAAAATAATGAGCGAGCTACCATAATATAGTCAATCCGGGCGGATGTACCATGGGCTCTTGATCTGTGTGTATAATCTTTATCCCCAGGATGGTGAATTCTCCATGGATCCACCAGGTCAAGAGTCTTGTTGAATCCTTGGAACTCTCTAGCTCGTGTCCCCCGGTAGTGAGAGGCTAGTGTGTTTGAACAATCCTGACGTGTGTCAATCACTGCGTTAAAATCTCCCACAACTATCAGGTCTCCTCTCCCATTGTGCAGGCATTTCCCAGCTAAGGATTTAAAGAATGTGGCTTCATAGTTATTGGGCCCATATAGGACTAGTAGCGTAAATTCTTTTCCTGGGAGCCACACGTTTAATAAGATATAATCTCCTTTGACCCCTCTGTCCAATATAGTTGCTTTATATGAGAGCCCCTTTCTAAATAGGACCGCGACTCCTCCTTTCCTACTCTGCGACGAGGCCGCAAATACCTCACTAACCCACAGTTTTTGCAGTTTGGAGTGTTCCATATCTGTTAAGCGTGTCTCTTGTAAACACGCTATGTCTGCTTTGTGTCTTTTTAACGCTGTAAGGATCTTAGCCCTCTTAACCGGGGAACTAATACCCCCTACATTCCACGTTATTATCCTAGTAGTCATTATTTCCTAACCCTTCTGTCCTTGATGAAATTACCCTCTGTATAGCCACTCTGTTCCACCTCTGTGATATTACTAGGTCTCCCCAGCTCCGAAGTTGCACATTAGCCCTCATGTTTATTTTATAAGCTAACTCTAACCATTCCCGATTTGGAGCACCTCCTATCTCTTGGCACCAAACTAGACCCCTATTATATACAATCAAAGTTCCAATTCTTTCCCTAAATCCCCCCCTCCCTCCCTTCTTCCCCCCCCCCCCTCATTACCATCCCTTCAGCCATCTTTCCAGGCCTAAACCTGGAATTAGCAGGAGATCACCTGGATTGCTGAGAGCCTCCCGCCCCGTTGAGCGTTTATTTACTGTACTTACTGCCACTTTAATATTCTGTCCTTCAATCCCCCGATATTAGTTGCAATGTTCTCATTCTCCTTCTAGTATGCCTTGTTCTCTTAAAAGAGTTCTTGCTTCTTCAGGGGACCGAAAAACTCTCCATTGTCCTTGGTTTAATATTTTTAGTGATGCAGGGTACTGAAGAATAAAGCGAATTTGCTTTTGAGCCAACAGGGAGCACAATGGGTGGTATTTCCGTCGTTGTTCCTGGACCCCCGCTGAGTAATCTTGAAACATTAGCACTTGCCGCCCGTCATGTTTTAATTCCCCTCTGCAGATCTTGAATCCGTTTAGGATTTCTATTTTTTGGCGGTAGTTCAACAGGCGCATTACAATCACGCGTGGTCTGGTTTGATTTTCTCTGGGGCGTCCCACACGATGTGCTCTTTCTATTATTAGGGGCCCCAGGGAGTCCGACAATGCCAACTCTTTTGCCAACCAAGTTGTAAGCCACTCCGACAGGTTTCTGTCTGGGATGTTCTCTGAGAGGCCTACGATCCGAAGATTGTTCCTTCGGGAACGGTTCTCAAGGTCTTCAAGTTTTTCCATGTGCTCTTGAAGCTGTTGTTTGACGTCGCGGAGGTCCGCATTGTAGCCCTGGGAGTCATCTTCAAGGGCCGAGACCCGAGTCTCGAGATCTTCCGTGCGGGTCTCCAGTCCCTCCAGTTTTGTGTGAATGGCATCCAGCTTTTGGTCCAACACGTCCCACTTCGGCTGCCAGGCCTTCGCGACTGCCAAAGTGATCTGTTCTAGTTGCGAACCTGTAAATATTTGGTCCGCCTGCACCGGAGCCGCCGCCATCTTGGAATCGGGGGTAAGCAATTTGGTCTTCTCTTTCTCTCTTTTCCCCGTTCGTAACGCCATTCCAGTTGGGGATTTAGTGATAAATCTGTCCATACAATATTAGTAAGACCGCCAATTCAAATTTCAAGCATTTGTCGTGCAGATTTTTCAAAGTGTGGAGCGGGAGCTCTCGAGCCAAAGCAAAGCACAGCCGCTCAGCTCATCGCACCACGTGATCGAATGTTTTCACTTATATACACTGTCAGCTAGCACATTTGCTTATTTCCGATCTGAGGAAAAAGGGCAACCTTCGAAAGCTAATCAAGAAATGTATTAAGTTATGTCCAATAAAAAAGGTATCATCTTATTTTCTTTTCCATGTTTTATTTTGTTTGATTTCTATAGATATTATTAGGAAAGAAATGGAAAACAAAAATGAGGATGCTATAATGCCTTTGTATTGCTCCATGGGACGATCGCATCTCGAATATTATATGCAATTCTGGTCACCACATCTCAAAAAAGATATAGTGGAATTAGAAAAGGTACAGAGAAGGGCGACGAAAATGATTATGGAGATGGGATGACTTCTCTATGGCATTGACCACTGCGTTGTCCCAAGTTTGTTTAAATGCAGTTGGATCCGTCTGAACCTCATTAATATGCTTTAAATCTAAAGGCCAAAACAAACTTGTATCAATTTGTCCCCTCGATCGAACCTTACATTGGTGATGTATATTAGTAGTAGATGTTAGATGAATATGTAAATTAAGATCAGCTTTGAAATGGTCAGACCGTGGAATGACTGACCATTCAACATCAGTTATTATATTAACTGGATAAGAAATAAGATCTAAGGAATGTCCCTTTTCATGAGTGACATCCTGAGAAACCAACTTCAAATTACAAGAAACTAAAAATGAGTTAAAACCCTGTTTCAAGGGAAGATTCAAATCACTTAAAATAACTAACCTAGAATACTGAGGAGCATAATAAGATAACATTTCATACAAAGTATCTTGGATTGAAGCCCAAGAACCTGGTGGATGATAAAACAGCAAAATACCAATGTTACCTACAGATAATTGTGATTCATCAAAAAATCTGCAAAATGTGTATTCTAATCCTGAAAGAACAGCAGAATCAAGTAATGTTAGGTGAATTTTTTGTTTTGTTTAATAATAGCCAATCCATCACCCCATTTGTCTACTCTAGGAGTAATCAATACACCAGTGGATCCCAAACTTTCTCGAGCCAAGGCACCCTTAGTGTATCAGTAATTTTTCATGACACCCCTACGTCTTCACTGGATAAATGAATTAAAACAAATCTCCTTAATATGTAATACTTGGTAGCAATAATGAAACAGTGATTGAATATTCAGCTAGCCAAGCAGCCTGGGCCAACAGATTTATTTTCCACTGAACATAATTAACTTTATATGAACTTGGCTGCTAATAGTGTGCTGAACTGGACAATGTTGGCACATTTAGCCACACCCATTTACCAGCCATGGCGCATATAAACAGTAATCATTGAAAATATTACACCAATACACGAGAATAAAAATTACTTTTTTTTTTCATTATAAATAATTTCTGGTTATCAATATCAATAGAAATCAAACAAAATAAAACATGGAAAAGAAAATAAGATGATACCTTTTTTATTGGACATAACTTAATACATTTCTTGATTAGCTTTCGAAGGTTGCCCTTCTTCGTCAGATTGGAAATAAGCAAATGTGCTAGCTGACAGTGTATATAAGTGAAAACATTCAAACATTACTATGACAGTCTGACAGGGTGGGAGGATGGGGTGGGTAGGAGGTATGCATGGGGACATCAAAGCATATCATTGATATTCTAACAGGATGGGTGTGGAAAGGTGAGGGGTGGGGTGATCAACAGAGAAATACAGCTTTATGGTTTATAATGGGCTAGGAACCCCAGATCCTTGTTAAGTCCTTTCTGTTGGGTGTTAAAATATTCAATCATTCTGACTTCAAAGGTCTTACGTTCTTGTATGGTTTTAAAGTTACCTTTCAGACTTCCGGTGGAGCCGAGCGGCAAGATGGCCGCGGACTAGAGGAGCTCCGCAACCCGCTATCGGGCTCTTTGTTCCCCCGCTCTTTGGGCTCTCCAAACAACATCCAGGAGATGTCCAAAACCCCCCCAGAACCGGAGGGCAGCGCCGAAGATCTTCCAACACGCTTCATAAAGCGGGAAAATCGACGATATCAGTGCATGCGGCTCGAACCAAAATGGCGACCAAGGTGCAGAATGAAAGAAAGTTTAGAGACAACAGCGCGGAAGACCGGCGAACAGTGTAAGAGCGATAAAGCCAGATATCGGGGAAGCTAGAGGCGCAGCAGCGTAAGGGAGGCGAGAGAAAATTGGCAACGTTTCTGTCTTCCCTTCCCCCACCCCCCCCTGGCGAACAGGCACGGAACAGAGTTATTGAGGCGCTGGGAGACCTTGCGAGAACAATATAATACAAAAGGCCAAGAGCGCTAATCCTAACTTTAGAGTGTGGCTGGCGCTGCTTACAACAGCGCGGACATCCAAACAAAGTTTATTACTGCAACACTCTGGCTGTTGAGAGGAGGCGACGTCGGAAAGTGGAGAAATAGCGCGCCAGCATTAAAACACAGCAGAGATTTTGGGCAACCAAGCTTAAATCGGACTTTGGCAGCCACAAAACAGAGTTTACATAACATTATTAGACAATAACACAGAGAGCTGATGGTAAACTAAAGGCTGCGGGCACAACACGAGCAACTAGTTAAAGGAGAAATTAAGAAGGGGTTGGACCTGCGATCAGGATTAGCGTGGAGAAAAGACTTAAAGGACTCTCAAGCATTAAATGACAACTCATATGAGAGTATTAAAGCTTAACCTGTCACGCAATTGCATTACCCCCGGATAAAAGAGTGAACCCCATGAGATCAGACACACAGAGATCATTGAGAGATTGAAACATCCTCTGTATGGAGCAATTTTTGAAGCCCAAGTCAACAGGAACAACTAGAAGCGGGATTAAATACGATAAGGTGAAAAATTCCCCGTCATCCACTGGGGCCAAGATGACTGAAGGGAAACTTGAAAAGCTGGGTGATTTCTCTGAAAAGCAACTTGCGCAGATTACCATGGCGGTTAGCGCAGCACTGAATCCAAGGTTTGACTTGCTAGAACGCCAAATGAGCAGCCTAGAAGCTACCATGGCCGACACGGTGAGGAGAGTGGGTGAAGCGGAAAATAGAATCTCAACGGCTGAAGACATGAGAGTGCAGAATGTTCAAGATGTCACACGTCTGATGGAGCAACTTAAGGCACAGCAAGACAAGATTGAGGACATGGAGAACAGAGCAAGGAGATGTAATCTGCGAATTGTTGGACTGCCTGAAGCAATCCCCGAGAAATCACTAGGGCACCTGTTGGAAAACTGGCTTAAAAAAGAGCTAGCCCTGTCAGACAGCTATGGAGAACTATGTATAGAACGGGCCCACAGGCTTGGTCGATGGCAACAAGGGCAACAAAGACCCAGATTGGTGATAATTAAAGTCCACAATTACCTACACAAGGAGGAAATCATGAGGGGCTTTAGACTGAAAAGGGACACTTTGAGATACGATGGCGCTCCGATAAAAATTTTTCAGGACTATTCTGCTGGAGTACAAGAACAAAGACGCTGGTTTCACCCTCTCTGCACGTCATTGGTTAGCAAGAAAACACGATTCATGCTGATTTACCCGGCTGTTTTGAAGATCCAACATGAAAATCGATGGCGTTCATTCCACACTGTCACAGAGGCACAACAGTTTATAGACTCTGAACTATATGCACCAGTCGACGCACCACCATGATCCAATATCCAGAAGAATACAGAATGAGTAAAAGACGTTGCTTTGCTTACAGTTTCCAAACTGTGACGAGGAGACAACCATGCAAGCTAAGTTGTCCTTAACAAAGAAAATGTAGAATGAGAGTTGTTATGTTAAAAGTTACAATTGTATTGTTGGCTGTTTGGGAGGTTTTCCCGGTGGAGGAACCAGGATAGATACAAATATATCGCCGAGGGGGAGGGGGGGAACTCCTTATTAAGACGGGGGGGGTAGGGTGGTAAGAGGGGACGAGTCACATAGCGGTTTTACACCATAGGAAGGAGAGGAACTCGAGACAGAGGGAAGGGATTCTCAACATGAGAAGGGCAACGGGTGGGGGGAAGTGGGACTTCAATGGGATTCAACATTCAGGGAGGGAGGGTTCTAGGGGTGCAAAAATCAGGACTCGCACTCGGGTCACACAAATGAATGAAGCACGGGTAAGATGTTTAAGTCAGAATAATGGACCAGAAAAGAAGACACAATATTTACAGCTACTGGGCAAGGGCTGGGACCCAGGGGCTGAAATTTTCTGGTATACTATGATGGAGCTCACATGCTCGGGAGGTATCTCATTGTAAATTAGTCACCTGGAATGTAGGGGGCATTTCATCCCCAATTAAAAGGAAAAAGATTTTAACACATTTAAAGCGTCTTAAGGCAGATATTGCATGCTTACAGGAGACAAAGTTAACAGCTGCAGAGCACGAAAAACTCAAACAGGACTGGGTAGGCCAGGTGATCTATGCGTCACCAGATGGGCGGAAGGGAGGGGTGGCAATCTGCATTCACCGACAGCTCGCTTGCACGGTAGAGCCAGTTTTGCAAGATCCCAATGGACGATTTATTTTGGTTAAAATGTGGTTGCAGGGAAGAGAATTATATCTGTTAAACGTATATGCTCCCACTCCTCCCGATAGTTCCTTTTTCCCTGAGCTGTCAAGGCGGCTGCTTCCCTATGAAAGTAAACACCTGATAATTACAGGTGATATGAATGTGCTAATGGATCCCACAATTGACCATTTGGGGGAAGAAAACAAGAGAGTAGAGTACAGGAAAGGGACGCGAGTGTTGAAAGAATTCAGTAATTCTCTCTCTGTGATAGATGTGTGGCGGAATCTGCACCCTGATTCAAGAGAATATACACATCAGTCCAGAGCACATGGGACTTGGGGCAGATTAGATTATATGTTTATCTCACCAGCTTTATTTCAGTGTGTCCAAGATACAAAGATAGAAGAGATATTGATTTCTGACCACAGCCCGGTCTGGTTAGAATTGGGTGCACCACACAACTTTCAATTACACAGACAATGGAGATTTCCCAATCACCTAGTAAAAGATAAATCTTTCCAAAAATACTTGGCTAAAAAATGGGAAGAGTATGAATCATTTAACAGAGAACATAAATCTGATCCACAATTGTTTTGGTGTACTGGTAAGGCGGTACTCCGGGGGGACCTAATTGCTTATGTAGCGAGTAAACGGAAAAAGAATGCAGCTAGCCTCTTACACCTGAACAGGCAACTTCAGAAGGCTAGGCGCCGATATATGGAGCGGCAAACCACAGAAAATAGGGAGGCCTATCTGTCTGTTCAGGCAGCTGTGAACTCACTGTTACATGAAAGAGTGGTAAAAAATAGGATTTTCCTAAAATATAGGTTCCACAGATTTGGAAACAGAGTAGGGAGTATGCTGGCCCGGGTGGCCCGGAAAAGGGGAGTGGGCAGAACTATATCGGTTCTGAAAGACAAGAAGGGCAGCATTACTAATAGACCGGATAAGATCCTTCAAATACTTCAGGAGCATTTTGCGCAACTATACACCGCTGAACAGCCAATCAGGAAATCACAAATAAACGAATTTCTTAGAAAAGCTCAAATGCCAAAACTTGGAGATTCCGATATCGCTTGCTTAGAGGCCCCCATCCTGCCCAAAGAGTTATCTGAAGCTATAAAGGGGCTAAAGTCGTATTCGGCACCAGGGATGGATGGGTACTCCGGGGAATTTTATAAAATGCTGCAACCCCAATTGATACGGCCACTCTTTGAATATCATCAAGCGGTGGTCCAAGAAGGGAGATTCCCATTACATGAAAACACTGCTTGTATATCATTACTGTTGAAACCAGGGAAGGCTGCAGAGGAGCCAGAGTCTTACAGGCCCATATCATTAATTAACGTAGACATTAAGCTTCTGGCGAAGATTTTGGCCGCACGACTCAACAAGTGCATACCCAATGTGATCGAGCCAGCACAGGTGGGATTCCTTCCCAATAGACACTCAGTGTTACATATCCGGAGAGTTCTACTCGCAATGGCAAGATGCCGATCCGAGGGGACTCCCGGAATATTGATAAGTCTAGATGCCACTAAGGCTTTTGACAGGGTAGGGTGGGATTTTCTATTTCATATATTAGATTGGATTGGGATCCCTATTAGAGTAAAACAGGCAATAGAGGCTTTGTACACTGGTATGGAAGCACATGTAACAGCAAACGGGGGGCTCTCGTCAAGATTCCAGATAGGTAGGGGAACAAGGCAGGGCTGCCCCTTGTCACCACTCCTGTTCGATCTAACCCTGGAACCATTGCTACGTCTTTTAAATTATGACCCTAGAATCAGTGGAGTGCAATTGGGAGAACAGGAGGTTCGTGCGCTGGCTTATGCTGACGACGTCCTCCTGGTGCTGACCAATCCACAAGAGTCCTTCCAAGCAGCCCTGACACTGATAGAGGAATATGGGACATTGTCCGGGTTTAGCCTCAATCTCTCCAAGTCCTGCGCGATGTCTATGGACACTGATACTGATTTACGATGGGAAGGGGAAGCTCCTCTTAGGTGGGAGGCAGCGAAAATGAAGTATTTGGGGGTATACATTACCAGAGCTGGAACCTCCATGTATAGGGAGAACATTGCCCCATTGTTGGAGATGACTAAGAGTAAGCTGTTGATATGGAGGGAGCTACCACTCTCTATTTGGGGTAGAATTGCGTTATTCAACATGGTGGTTGCTCCCAGATGGCTTTATGTCTTTCAACAACTACCAGTCTTTCTGAAAAATAGAGATGATAAGCAGTTGCAGCGTTTAATACAAGCATATTTGTGGCAAGGGAAGAAACCCAGAATGCCATACAATCAGATAGCGACCCCGAGAGAGGGGGGCGGTATGGGACTTTTAAATATTAAATATTTGGCAATAGCGAGTTCAATGCGGCACATAAATGATTGGTATCGGGGTACATCGGATTTCTCCATTACACCAATGGAGACCTCGATGTTTAAAGGTACTTACTCCACTCTGGAGCCCCGTTGCCTACAGCGGCATTCCAGAGACATCCTTTACTGAAATCTCTTAGGGAAACTTGGAGGTGGGTGTGTAGACGTCACCGTTTCTCCCCCCGAGTAACCCCCTGGATGTCAATATGTGATAACCCAGCTTTCCCCCAAGGCCAGGGGATCAGTATATTTAGCAAATGGGCAAAAAAGGGGATCATATATCTGGCACATATAGTTACAGAGGAGGGGCGCATACACACGTACCGGGAACTCCAATCCCGGTACGGGATTCCTCCGACACAACAATTTGCATATTACCAGTTGCATCATTATGTAGCCTCCCTAGAATGGACAGACCTCACGGAAGACGTGGTGGAAGTTCTCACAGAAGAGTTTACCTTGGGAGCACAGCTTAAGGTACCACTAAAATTCCACCACCAGCAACTCAAAGATACCACAGAAGAGATAGACTTCAGGCGATTAGCGCAAGAGTGGTCAAAGGACTTAGGGTGTACACTTACTGAGGAAGAATACAGATCATATTTGAAGTCCATATATAGGCAGCGGCTTTGTATCCCGCAACGGGAGCGGCTATATCGGTGGATGCTTAGAACACATATTTCTCCTCACAGAGCACAAAAAGCGGGGTTTGACACAACAGGGGCATGCCCTAAATGTAATCAGGGTGCGCCCTCTCTTGGTCATATGTTCTGGAGCTGTCCCTATATTGGGCGGTTCTGGAGACAGGTCCTAGAGGGGATGGCACAAATATGGCACTGTACCCTTGTATGGGAGCCTACAATTTTATTTAATATCTTTAGTTATACTGCAGACCCCCCAGAAGGCTTCAGGGCATTTGCAAAGACAGCAATGTATTTTGGGATAACATCCATATTGCAATTTTGGAGAGCGAAAGAGGGGCCCCCCCTGCAGATATGGCGCTCACAGTTAGTGAAACAAATGAGAATTGATAGGTGTGGAGTAGCAGATTTGGACAGTGTAGCGGGCCTTAGGTTTAGGGCACAATGGGAGGCACTGTGGGTCACCCTCCCGTCTAGAGCAAGAAGTTTATTGCTAAATTTTTGATTTATACTCGGCTCCACCTCCTATCCTACATTAAACGGGGAACCTGGTGACGTGACTACAAGTTGTGGGGAGCTCCTTGTTAAGAAGACCCCTGGCCCAGATTCTGACACGCAGATAGGCAACTTGTTTAGATAAGATGTCGTGCCCGGCATCACCTCATTTGATATATGCGAGAGACCCAAACATTACCTATTGTTGAACCCGAGGGAGTCCAGAAGGGAAGGGTAGAGGGAGGGTTTGGTTAGTCAAGAGAAGAGAAGAAATGCACATTACAGAACGCACGGGCTAAACACTTTGCACATGTTGTTTTGGTATTAAAGAACACAGTGATAAAGCCCAAGCAGAACTAGTAGACAACCAGAGGGAGGGAGGGAGGGTGGACGGGAGATTATGGGAGAAAAATAAAAGCAATATTGTAATTTATTATGTTGAATGTATGACACTGGACGATATCCATTGTAATGTAATTTTATTGATAAGCATTTGTTAATTGTACATGTCAACCAATAAACAAGATTTAAACATAAAGTTACCTTTCAGGATTCTCACTGTGAAGTCACTGGTACAGTGTCCTGGTCCTGTAAAATGCTGACCAACAGGGGTAGGAGCCCTACTGGCACCAGTATTGTTCATGTGATGTCTATGTAAATTGAATCTTGTCTTAAGCATCTGGCCTGTTTCTCCAATATAGCATCCTTCCTTACATTTTTTACACTGAATGATATATACCACATTGGAAGATGAGCAAGTGAAAGATCCCTTTATGTTGAATATCTTTCCTTTGTGGGTAACTGTGGGGTCCTGTGAAATATTTTGGCATAGTTTGCAACTGGATAAATTACAGGGAAGTGTGCCCTTATGTTCCTTTTCAGTCTGTGATGGAAGTTTACTTCTGATTAGCTTGTGTTTTAAGTTGGGTGGCTGTCGGAAGGCCAGTACTGGTGGGATGGGAATATCTCTTTCAGTAATTCATCCTCCTGGAGTATAGGTTGTTGATCTCTTATGGTTTTCCTCAGTTTTTCCAGCTCTGGATTGTATGTCACTACAAGGGGGATTCTGTCTGTGGATTTTTTCTCCTTGTACTGTAGCAGATTCTCCCTGGGTGGGGGTATGCATGGGGACATCAAAGCATTTCATTGATATTCTAACAGGATGGGTGTTGGTAGGTGAGAGGAGGGTAATAAACAGAGAAATAAACAGAGAAATACAGCTTTATGGTTTATAATGGGTTAGAAAACCCAGATCCTTATTAAGTCCTGTTTGTTGGGTGTCAAAATATTCAATCATTCTTATTTCAAAGGTCTTACGTTCCTGTATTGTTTTAAAATTACCTTTCAGTATTCTTACTGTGAACACTGCACCAGTGATTTCACAGTAAGAATACACTTTGTAGTTTCATCGCATGCCCCCTAGTCCTAGTATTTTTGGAAAGCAAGAACAGACACTTCACATCCACCTGTTTCACTCCACTCATTATTTTATATGACTCTCCAATTTCTTCTGGAGTCTTTCGTGTGGTACTTTGTCAAACGCCTTTTGAAAATCTAGATACACAATATCAACCGGCTCACCTTTATCCACATGTTTGTTCACCCCTTCAAAGAAATGTAATAGATTGGTGAGGCAAGAGTTCCCTTCACTAAATCCATGTTACCTTTGTCTCATTAATCCATGCTTTTGAATATGCTCAGTAATTTTGGTGCCGGGTGGTGTGGCAGTTGAAGGCAGTAGTTTTTAGGGATAGGGCAGTTTGCGAAGCAGTGGGGAAGTTGCAGAGGGTTGTTTTGGGGGATTTGGCAGTGAGCAGGGTGTTGTGGGGAGATAGATTTTGGGTTATGAAGGCATTTTGAGGGTGAGACAGTTGCTAAAGGTAGGGAATGCCATCTTTTCAACTGCCTTGCCCTGTTTCTGTTAGGTTTTTTTTCTTAATTGTAGTACTTGATATGCAACCTTTATGTCAAAGCAAGCAAAGTGGTTTACATGAGTGATCCCTCAGATGCGCTGGACAGCGGCGGAGTGATTCCTCAGGTGCAATGGGGAGGGGCGGAGGGATTTCTCAGATGCAGTAGAAGGGGCGGAGTGATTCCTCAGGTACAATGGGGAGGGGTGGAGTGATTCCTCAAGTGCAATGGGGAGGGGTGGAGGGATTTCTCAGATGCGGTGGGAGGGTGGAGTGATTCCTCAGGTGCGATGGGGAGGGGCAGAGTGATTCTTCAGGTACAATGGGGAGGGGCGGAGTGATTCCTCAGGTACAATGGGGAGGGGTGGAGTGATTCCTCAGGTGCGATGGGGAGGGGTGGAGGGATTTCTCAGATGCGGTGGGGAGGGTAGGAGTGATTCCTCAGGTACAATGGGGAGGGTTGGAGTAACATACATAGTAACATAGTAGATGATGGCAGAAAAAGACCTGCACGGTCCATCCAGTCTGCCCAACAAGATAAACTCATATGTGCTACTTTTTGTGTATACCTTACCTTGATTTGCATCTGCCATTTTCAGGGCACAGAGCGTAGAAGTCTGCCCAGCACTATCCCCGCCTCCCAACCACCAGCCCCGCCTCCCACCACCGGCTCTGGCACAGACCGTATAAGTCTGCCCAGCACTATCCCCGCCTCCCGCCACCGGCTTTGCCACCCAATCTCGTCTAAGCTCCTTAGGATCCATTCCTTCTGAACAGGATTCCTTTATGTTTATCCCACGCATGTTTGAATTCCGTTATCATTTTTGTTTCCACCACCTCCCGCGGGAGGGCATTCCAAGCATCCACCACCCTCTCTGTGAAGAAATACTTCCTGACATTTTTCTTGAGTCTGCCCCCCTTCAATCTCATTTCATGTTTTAATTTTTAACATTTATAAATTAAATCTTTCAAAAAGAAGAAATCCCCCAGGCGCTTATCTGAAGTGGGTCTGCTACGCTCAGTGATTCCTCAGGTACAATAGGGAGGGGTGGAGTGATTCCTGAGGTGCGATTGGGAGGGGTGGAGTGATTCCTCAGGTGCGATGGGAAGGGGCGGAATGATTCTTCAAGTGCAGTGAGGAGGGGGCAGAATAACTACTCAGATGTACTGGAGTGGGGTGGAGGGATTCCTCAGGTGTGTTAGGGAGGGGCGGAGTGATGCCTCAGGGGCTCAGATGTGCTGGGAGCAGTGTGACACCAGAAAGTTTCAGCAGTACTGAGATTAAATAGACTCTTACCTTGTAATGAGAACTGCCACATCATGGTGTGTGGGATGAGCGTCTCCCTTTGGATTTATGCTCTTCTGCCATTTGCAGAAACTTTTCAGAGTATTGTCAGCATGATGAGAGATTTTTAGATCCTCCTGCAAAATGCAAAAATGCTGTCTCAGCTTTTCGTTTCTCTAATCTTGCATTCCTTCCCTCATCCTCCTCCACATATTTCCTCTTGGACTGGATCCAGAGCTGAGTCAGCTTCTTTCAAACCTCTTTCCATCCCTTCCTCCACCATATGAAGTTTACTGTGTCTCCAGAAGGAAGAGCACTGAATTTATACATTCAAGTATCTCCCATTCTGCCGCTATCTTTTCTATAAATGTGTGTCTACAGTTACACCTGCCTCACGATATCTCCGATTCTACTGACAGCATTCCTAATAGAGCTACTTTTGGAAGAAAGATTACTGCTTTCGCGCTCAGTGTGTGTACATATTTCTGGACATTAGTCGTGCAGCCCAGCTTAAGAGAATGGCTTTCCTACAACAGCGCCCTCGGATGTTGGCTGGGGATGGGGAACCTTTTTTCCCCAAATTTCACTGTAAGTGCTCAGTTACTCTTTCTGGTACTAAATCTGTTTTGTTGAACTAGTTCAACTGAAGACAGATTTTGTTTTGGAGACATGTAACATCTTTCTTTTTCTCTGTGTTATTCTTTTTGGGAGGATGGATGTTGAAGGAGAGTGAAGTGCAGCTCCCTAGGCTTTTTCTCTCTTTCTCTTCCTAGATGCAGACTTGACTTATAAATAGATTCTCTATGATTAGCGGGTTTCTTATACTTCTTTGTTATCTTGTATAGTTCATGTCTAATTATGAAAATGCTCATAAAAAAAAATAATTCAGGTAAGCAGAGAAGGCAAGCTACGCTCCAGCTGCTGAGTCTTACCTCATCTCTGTCCAGAAGAACAAGACGCACAACCACAATATTAACAGGGTTCCCAATACTAGGATCATGGAATAATCCAGCAACCTGCAATGAAAGAAAAGCACAAAAGTGAGTCTGCAGGTTGACAAGCTTAGAAAGGTGCAGTAACACTGCAGAACTCTCATCCCATCCAAGCAGGACAAACACAGGTAGCAGCAAACAACATACCAACATCTCCTATGACTTTAAAATCCTGCTGCGCCCACTCGAGAACTGGGACATGCATTATTCCCACTACTTGCTGGGTACCTGTCAGGATCGGAAAGGGCTTTGGAGACAGGCCAGAAGGATGCAAGTCCTACCGTACCATGTTCATGACCGTTAGTATATAGCTGTCCACGTGAGAGCTGCCATGATACTCCACCATCTTTGGATCTGCGACCACTAGCGTCTCTACCCACTTCTCCTGGCTGATCGAGCGCTGTACGATCCGCCTCCTGCGATTCTGCTTTTGCTCCCAGTGCTCTCGCCACCTTTCTGTTTTCTTCCATGTCCAGGGAAGTTCTGAAAGGATTTGGTACAGGACATTACCAGTCCAGCTATTCAGATAAGAGCCTCTCAAAAGAACCTACCGCAGTCTAGAAGCTTCCTCACTGCTTCAATTCAGAGTATTCCAACAACTGCTCCCACCCTTATGAGTGACTCAGAGAAAGAGCTAAGAGCCCCCCCCCCCCCAACACACACACAAAGAGTAACAGGGAGAGAAAGATCCTGCTGAGACACCCCACAGTCAGCGACAGGAACAGAAAGAAACTGCTGAAAGACCCCCCCCCCCCACTAAGTGATAGAAAGCAAAGGACACAGCTGAGAACAACCCCCCCCCCAAAAAAAAAAAAAAACAAGTGACAGGGAGAGAAAAACTGCTGAGAGACCCCTCACCCCTTCCTCACAGAGAAAAACTGCTGAGAGACATCCCACCTCCAAAATAAGTTACAAGGAGAGAGAGAAAAACTTCTGAGAGTCCCTGTGCCCCCCCTAAAAGAGTAACAAGTACAGAAAAAAACCCCAGTGAGATCTCTCCCCTCAATGAGTGACGGATAAAAATGCTGAGAGACCCTCATTAAGTGACAGGGGGAAAACACTGCTGAGAGACATCCCTCTTCAATGAGTTGCAAGGAGAGCAAGAGAGAGAGAGAGAAATTGCTGAAAGGAATGAGATGCATGGAGCTTATATCACTAGATCTAGGGGGATGCAGATGGGTCTTTGGGCGGATGATACTTGTGTGAGATGCCACTGTGCGGTGGGCAGTCTTGTCCAACAACTTCTTGAATGTGTGAGGCTGTGGGACTTTTGGACCGGTGTGCTTGCAAATTTGGCGCGAGTGATTAATTTATTTTATTTATTTGTTACATTTGTATCCTACATTTTTCCACCTTTTTGAAGGCTCAATGTGGCTTACACGGTACCGTAGAGGCGATCGCCAGTACCGGTTTGAACAAATACATAGTGAGGTTGTGATAGAGTAAGTTCATGTGTGACAGACACATTGGGAATCGTAAGGAGGAAGAGTTAACTTATGTCCAGTTCTAGCTTTGGTTTCGTTATGTCACAGGGTTAAGGCATTTAAGTTGGATCATTAGGGTATGCCTCTTTGAACAAGTTAGTTTTTAGTAGTTTCCAGAAGTTTAGGTGGTCACATGTTGTTTTCAAGGCGCTTGGTAATGCGTTCCATAGTTGTGTGCTTATATAGGAGAAGCTGGACGCATAGGTTGATTTATCCATTGAATGGTCTCACCGAGGGTTACTTTGGGGGATGAATCTGCTTTACATGGACAGAGGATACCTGATTCTCACGGGTGTATTATCTACATAGCATTAATGTTGGCCAGGAAGACCATATTGATACACTGGGTTGCAGACAGCCTGCCGCCCTTGCAACACTGGAATGCAAAGATGGTTCAGATGGCTCGCTGGGAACAGGAACGGATTAAGTCTACCCATAAGCTGTTGAGTCAGGCTTGTCATTCCCTTTGTCGTTCCACAGCTCTCCTTCAGTTGAAAAAGGCTCACTTCCTGTACATTAAATGTCCTTGACATATTTAAATGTCTCTATCATATCTCCTCTCTTCCAGCGTATACATGTTGAGGTTCTTAAGCCTGTCCCTATATTTTTTTGTGTGTTCAACACCGCTTACTAATTTTGTAGCTGCCCTCTGGACCAACTCCATCCTGTTTATATCTTTCCGTAGGTGTGGTCTCCAGAACTGCACACAGTACTCCAAATGAGGCCTCACCAGAGACTTATACAATGGCACTATCACCTCCTTTTTCCTGCTGGTCACGCCTCTCTTTATGCACCCAAGCATCCTTCTGGCTTTGACCGTTACTTTTTCTACCTGTTTGGAAGCTTTAAGGTCATCAGACACAATGACCCCCAAGTCCCCCTCGTATGCCTTTACCACCCCCCCCCCCCCCCCCCCCCCCCGGTAAAGCATATTCCCTTGCCCTTGCTTCCCTTCCATCCTCAGCATCTCTTCCCTTGGTTCCTTTCTCCTTTATCCAGTATCTCCCCCTTGCTTCCCTTCCCTCCTCAATGACCCCATGCTTTCCATCCCTCCCCCTCCAGCATTTCCCCTTTGGCTCCTTCCTCCTTGGTCCAGCATCTCCCATTTGCTTCCCTTTCCTTACCTCCTCAATATGTCCCCATACGTCCCATCCCCCCCCCCAACATTTCCCCTGTGGTTCCTTCTTCCTTGGTCCAGCATTTCCCATTTGCTTCCCTTTCCTCCTCAATATGGTGCCCATGCTTCCAAACCCTCCCCCCCCCCCCCAGCATTTCCCCTTTGGTTCCTTCCTCCTTGGTCCAGCATCTCCCATTTGCTTCCCTTCCCTCCTCAATATGTTGCCCATGCTTCCCATCCCTTCCCCCTCCCCAACATTTCCATTTTGGTTCCTTCCTCCTTGGTCCAGCATCTCCCCTTGCTTCCCTTCCCTCCTCAATATATCCCTGTTCTTCCCATCCCCGACCCCCCCCCCCCCAGCATTTCCCCTTTGGTTCCTTCTTCCTCTCCCCCTTGCTGCCACCATGCTGCACCCTCCTAGCTCTATGTTAGCCTTGAAAATAAAAGGCAACGTGGGGTCTTACACCCCCTGTACAATCTCAAAATATATCGAATTAGGCCACTGTATAAAGGAAAACAGGCACCCACATTCCATTACAGAACAGGCTCCTAAATACCAAATTAGGCTAGTATTCTATATAAGAAACTAGGCACCTATGTTTCTTTATGAAACAGACTTCTATATACTGAATTAGGCCAGTATTCTATAAAGAAAACTAGTCATCTACATTTATTTATTTATTACAACTTATATACCACCTTCACCTAAGTGGTTCACACACAGGTATTTGTACAAGTACTTTTGGTCCCAGGTGGCTCACAATCTAAGTGTTATTTGTACCTGGGGCAATGGAGGATTAAGTGACTTGTCCTTTCCTTTCTGAGCACACTACCAGAACCCTCATCCACATTCTCATCACCTCTCGCTGAGACTATTGCAACTTGCTTCTCACAGGTCTCCCACTTAGCCATCTCTCTCTTCTTCAATCTGTTCAAAATTCTGCTGCACGACTAATATTCCGCCAGTGTCATTATGCTCATATTAGCCCTCTCCTCAAGTCACTTCACTGCCTTCCTATCCGTTTCCGCATATAGTTCAAACTCCTCTTATTGACCTATAAGTGCATCACTCTGCAGCTCCTCAGTACCTCTCCACTCTCATCTCTCCCTACATTCCTCCCCGGGAACTCCGTTCACTGGGGAAATCTCTCTTACCTGCACCCTTCTCCTCCACTGCTAACTCCAGACTCTGTTCCTTTTATCTTGCTGCACCATATGCCTGGAATAGACTTCCTGAGCCGGTACGTCAAGCTCCATCTCTGGCCGTCTTGAAATCTAAGCTAAAAGCCCACCTTTTTGATGCTGCTTTTAACTCCTAACACTTACTCACTTATTCAGTACTCATGTTTTATCATTCCTATGTTAGTAATTCCCTTATCTCTTATTTGTCCTGTTTGTCTGTCCTAATTAGATTGTAAGCTCTGTTGAGCAGGAATGTCTCTTCATGTCCAGTGTACAGCACTGTGTACGTCTAGTAGTGCTATAGAAATGATAAGTAGTAGTAGTAGTAGCTGAAGTGGGAATTGAGTTCCCCAGAATCTCAATCTACTGCATTTTACCATGAGTCTGCAGTGGAAATTGAACCCAGTTCCCCAGGTTCTCAACCCACTGCACTAACCATTAGGCTACTCCTCCACGCTTCCATTCCACTCCATGTTCCTTTAGAGGATTTGGCTCCTAATTTTCAGCACCCTGTTATAGAATAGTTTTTTCATAGGTGTACTTAGACCAGTGCTCCTCAGCCCAGCCAATCAGGCTTTCAGGATATCCAGAATGAATATGCATGAGACAGATTTGCATGCACTGCCTCCTTGGTATGCATATTCATTGTGGATATCCTGAAAGACTTACTGGTTGGATGTGCCCAGAGGACTGGGTTGAGAACCAGTGATGTAGGGGACAGTGCACACATGTGGAAGAAGGTTTTGTGGTCTGATGAAACTACAGTGCAACGTTTTGGTCTCAATACTAAACCATATGTAAGGGAAAACACAGCATATCATGCCGCTAACACCATCCCTACAGAAAGCATGGGGATGGCAGCAGTTACGTTGCAACGTTGCTTTGCAGCAGAAGGGACAGGGAAGCTCGAGAAGAGCTCGGGAAAGATGGATAGTGCAAAGTGCAGGCAGATTTGGTAAAAACCTGTTCTGGAATGCCACATACCTTGGACTGGGGAGAAGTCACCTTTCAGTAGAACAATGATCCAATGCACAGAACAAAAGCAACAATGGAGTAACTTAGCAAGGAAAAAGGCCAATGTCTTCGAATGGCTCGGTTAAAACCCAGACCTGATTCTAATAAACAATCCGTGTCTTTGTTTTGTTTTTAACCATTGATTTTATTATTTTCAGTATAACATCGGCTTTGTTTCAACATTACTAATACACCAAAAGTACTAGCCAAATCATCATAAACAAGTCCAATAAACCAAAATATTTATCTTTTCCATCGTCTCCTCCCCTCTCCCCCCTGCCCCCCCACTTCCCTTCTCAGTAAAGTGTCAGCTTAAGCTTCCCCAACCTTTCTATACTCATTAGTGTCCAGAGATATGTTGCGAGGATAACCAGTGTTCATATAACTTCCAAATGTTTTGATGCTACATTAGTCGGCCTGTGCGCAATGCCGTAAGCTTAGACATCAAACTGATATAGTCCAATTTCTGCAATACTCTTCCCAGGCCAGGAAGTGATGGTTGTTTCCATGCTGCCACCACAAAATACATGTCCCACAAATCTACGTATGGAGTTCTGGACCCCTTCGGGCTTAAAGTGCAGCAAACAGTGGTCCATCTTTAATGGGTATGTCACTCCCAATATCTCTATCCAGTATGCCTGAGCATGTTTGCAAGGCCACCAAATATGAAACATATCCCCTATTGCGTTACACTGTTGCCAGCATGACGCCGAGCCTGTCCGAAACATCTTTACCAGGCGATGGGGAGTGTAGTTCCAGCAGTATAATATTTTATGTCCACTTTCAATCATAGCATTTGAGATCGACAACTTAAGCAAAAATCAAAATGCTAATTTCCATTGCGGGATTGTGTAGGTAACCCCCAGAGCCGCCCCCCATTTAGTCAAATAATATTCTATCGGGTTGGAATATGCCAGTAGTGCTCCGTAAAGCCTGGAAATACTTCCTTTACCTCCTCCTTTCAACATCCCCCTTTCTATTCCAGTTTCTGCTAGGCTTAACTCCCCTTTTGCTCTACGGGTTATAAAATCCCGCACCTGATAGTACTGGAATGCTTGTAATGGGGAGAGGCCGTATTCTCTATAGAGATCATCTAACTTTACTGATTTGTCATCTTGCCACATTTGTCCTAGTGTAAATAAACCCATCTCCTCCCATGCAAGATACGCCGTATCTTGCCTGCCTGGACCAAAATGGGGTGCAAATCTAAGGTACATGTGTCGAAAGTAGCTACGCCCCAGAAAAAACTGTTCCCTAATTTTACACCAAATTTGTAGGGGCCATCGTATCAATGGTGGGCATCTCTTGATTAGCACCTCCAACTCCTGTTTAGCTAGCCATGGTATAGCCTTTAGCGGAAATGGCCCCATCCAGCCTTGCTCAATTTGTATTCCCAGTTTTTCCGAATCTGTAAACCAGGCCGCCAATACTCTAAGATTCGCTGCCAAGAAATATGAGGCAAAAGATGGGACTCCCATCCCCCCTCTCTCCCTTGGTTGATACAAAACTTCCCTGCGAACTCGTGGGGGTCTTTTCTTCCAGATAAAGGAAAATACCTTCCTCTGGAGGCCTTGAAAAAAACTATCTGGTATAGAAATCGGCAGTGCCATAAACAGGTACAGTATCTTCAGGAGTATGACCATCTTAACTGCACTTATTCTCCCTACCCTGGATAACTGTTGAGCAATCCGTGTCTTTGTTAATTTCATGGATGGTTCCCTTCTCCAAGTACTATCTGAGGAAATACATAACTGTTCCCTACTGACCAGTTCCACCCCATCCCATCTCTTCTCGGCTGCCTTTTTCTATCTTTGCAACATTTCTACATAACGGAGCCATTTAAAATAATTTCTCATCGTTGCAGCTCCTCTCAATCTTTTTGAAATGCAATGGCTACAACTGTGCAGCAGAGAAATAAACAGTGAAATCCTCAGCTGAGTTGTGCAGTGGTGATCATAAAAGCAAATGGAATGTTAGGAATTTTAGAAAGGAGAAGAGACCAAAGGTTGACTCTCACAATGCCTCCATTGTCCACAGTGGCTCCAAGATTCTTTTCCTGGGTGGTGACTCCTAGGAGTAGCCTAGTGGTTAGTGCAGTGGACTCTGATCCTGGGGAACTGAGTTTGATTCCCACTGCAGCTCCTTGTGACTCTGGGCAAGTCACTTAACCCTCCATTGCCCCTGGTACAAAATAAGTACCTGAATATATGTAAACCACTTTGAATGTAGTTGCAAAAACCTCAGAAAGGCAGTTTATTAAGTCCCATTTCCCTTTCCCTCTTTCCCTTATGACATCACAATATCAGAAGTGAGCCAAGTATCAGGCAATCAAGCCATTGTGACATCACTGATGAGGTTGGCTCTTATTGGTGGAATGAGTGGAGGAGTAGCCTAGTGGTTAGTGCAGCGGACTCTGATTCTGGGGAACTGAGTTCGATTCCCACTGCAGCTCCTTGTGACTCTGGGCAAGTCACTTAACCCTCCATTGCCCCTGGTACAAAATAAGTACCTGAATATATGTAAACCGCTTTGAATGTTGCCCGGGAGGGAAAGGTTAGGACAGCTGTTGTACTTGGTGATTCGATCATTAGGCATATAGATAGCTGGGTGGCTGGTGGACGTGAGGATCGCCTGGTGACTTGCCTGCCTGGTGCGAAGGTGGCGGACCTCACGCGTCACCTAGATAGGATTTTATATAGTGCTGGGGAGGAGACGGCTGTCTTGGTACATGTGGGTACTAATGACATAGGAAAATGTGGGAGAGAGGTTCTGGAAGCAAAATTTAGGCTCTTAGGTAGAAAGCTGAAATCCAGATCCTCCAGGGTAGCATTTTCTAAAATGCTACCTGTGCCACGCGCAGGGCCCAAGAGACAGGCAGAGCTCCAGAGTCTCAATGCGTGGATGAGACGATGGTGCAGGGAGGAGGGCTTTAGATTTGTTAGGAACTGGGCAACATTCTGGGGAAGGGGGAGCCTATTCCGAAAGGATGGGCTCCATCTTAACCAGAGTGGGACCAGGCTGCTGGCATCGGCGTTTAAGAAGGAGATAGAGCAGCTTTTAACTAGAAATGGGGGGAAGGCCGACAGTCGCTCAAAAGAGCATGGTTCGGGATAAGGTATCTTTCAAAGATATCACCATAACAGGGAAGATAGAGTATCCTGATAGTGAGGTTGCAAAAGAGATTGTAGTAGATCGGGTATCTTTAAATAACAATAAAAATCAGACAAAAGATTGCCAATTAATACTGTCAAGTACTAAGCATGATGTACTTAGGAACAACAAACATAGTTTGAAATGTCTATATGCGAATGCCAGGAGCCTAAGAAATAAGATGGAGGAGTTGGAATATATTGCACTAAATGAAAAATTAGATATAATAGGCATCTCTGAGACCTGGTGGAAGGAGGATAACCAGTGGGACACTGTCATACCGGGGTACAAATTATATCGTAGTGATAGGGTGAATCGGATTGGTGGAGGGGTAGCATTGTATATTAACGAGAGCCTTGAATCAAATAGATTGAAAATTCTGCAGGAAACAAAACACTCCTTGGAATCACTGTGGATTGAAATTCCATGTGCAAAGGGGAAAAGGATAGTGATAGGAGTGTACTACCGTCCGCCTGGCCAGGACGAACAGACGGATGCGGAAATGTTAAAGGAAATCAGGGACGCAAACAAACTGGGCAACACAATAATAATGGGGGATTTCAATTACCCGCATATAGACTGGGTTAATGTAACATCTGTACACGCAAGGGACATAAGATTTCTTGATGAAATCAAGGACAGCTTCATGGAACAGCTAGTTCAGGAGCCGACAAGAGAAGGAAAAATACTAGACTTAGTCCTTAGTGGTGCTCATGATCTAGTGCAGGGGGTAACGATACGAGGGCCGCTTGATAACAGTGATCATAATATGATCGGTTTTGATATTGGCATTGAAGGAAGTGAAACTAGGAAATCAAGTACGCTAGCGTTTAACTATAGAAAAGGTGATTACGACAAAATGAGAAAAATGGTGAAAAAAAAGACTGAAAGGAGCAGCTCGCAGAGTAAAAAACTTGCATCAGGCGTGGATGCTGTTTAAAAACACCATCCTGGAGGTTCAGGACAAATATATTCCACGAATTAGAAAAAAGGGAAAAAAAGACTAAACGTCAGCCGGCGTGGCTAAACAGTAAGATAAAGGAAATCATTAGAGCCAAAAAACAATCCTTCAGAAAGTGGAGAAGAGAACCAACTGAAAGTAACAGGATAGATCATAAGGAATGCCAAGCCAAATGCAAAGCGGAGATAAGGAGGGCAAAAAAGGACTTTGAGAAGAAATTAGCGTTGGAAGCAAAAATACATAGTAAAAATTTTTTTAGATACATTAAAAGCAGGAAACCGGCCAAAGAGTCGGTTGGGCCGCTGGACGAAAATGGTGTTAAAGGGGCGATCAAGGAGGACAAAGCCGTAGCGGAGAAATTAAATGAATTCTTTGCTTCGGTCTTCACCGAGGAGGATTTGGGGGGGACACCGGTGCCGGAAAGAATATTTGAAGCGGGGGGAGTCGGAAAAACTAAACAAATTCTCTGTAACCTTGGAGGATGTAATGGGTCAGTTCAGCAAGCTGAAGAGTAGTAAATCACCGGGACCTGATGGTATTCATCCCAGAGTATTAATAGAACTAAAAAATGAACTTGCGGAGCTACTGTTAGAAATATGCAATCTGTCCCTAAAATCGAGTGTAGTACCGGAAGACTGGAGGGTAGCCAATGTTACTCCGATTTTTAAGAAGGGTTCCAGAGGAGATCCGGGAAATTATAGACCGGTGAGTCTGACGTCGGTGCCGGGCAAGATGGTGGAGGCTATTATTAAGAATAAAATTGCAGAGCATATACAAAAACATGGACTGATGAGACAAAGTCAGCACGGATTTAGTGAAGGGAAGTCTTGCCTCACCAATCTAATGCATTTTTTTGAGGGGGTAAGCAAACATGTGGACAATGGGGAGCCGGTTGATATTGTATATCTGGATTTTCAGAAGGCGTTTGACAAAGTGCCGCACGAAAGACTCCTGAAGAAATTGCAGAGTCATGGAATCGGAGGTAGGGTATTATTATGGATTAAGAACTGGTTGAAAGATAGGAAGCAGAGAGTAGGATTGCGTGGACAGTATTCTCAGTGGAGGAGGGTAGTTAGTGGGGTCCCGCAGGGGTCTGTGCTGGGTCCGTTGCTTTTTAATGTATTTATAAATGACCTAGAGATGGGAATAACTAGTGAGGTAATTAAATTCGCCGATGACACAAAATTATTCAGGGTCGTCAAGTCGCAGGAGGAATGTGAACAATTACAGGAGGACCTTGCGAGACTGGGAGAATGGGCATGCAAGTGGCAGATGAAGTTCAATGTTGACAAGTGCAAAGTGATGCATGTGGGTAAGAGGAACCCGAATTATAGCTACGTCTTGCAAGGTTCCGCGTTAGGAGTTACGGATCAAGAAAGGGATCTGGGTGTCGTCGTCGATGATACACTGAAACCTTCTGCTCAGTGTGCTGCTGCGGCTAGGAAAGCGAATAGAATGTTGGGTGTTATTAGGAAGGGTATGGAGTCCAGGTGTGCGGATGTTATAATGCCGTTGTATCGCTCCATGGTGCGACCGCACCTGGAGTATTGCGTTCAGTACTGGTCTCCGTATCTCAAAAAAGATATAGTAGAATTGGAAAAGGTACAGCGAAGGGCGACGAAAATGATAGTGGGGATGGGACGACTTTCCTATGAAGAGAGGCTGAGAAGGCTAGGGCTTTTCAGCTTGGAGAAGAGACGGCTGAGGGGAGATATGATAGAAGTGTATAAAATAATGAGTGGAATGGATCGGGTGGATGTGAAGCGACTGTTCACGCTATCCAAAAATACTAGGACTAGAGGGCATGAGTTGAAGCTACAGTGTGGTAAATTTAAAACGAATCGGAGAAAATTTTTCTTCACCCAACGTGTAATTAGACTCTGGAATTTGTTGCCGGAGAACGTGGTACGGGCGGTTAGCTTGACGGAGTTTAAAAAGGGGTTAGATAGATTCCTAAAGGACAAGTCCATAGACCGCTATTAAATGGACTTGGAAAAATTCCGCATTTTTAGGTATAACTTGTCTGGAATGTTTTTACGTTTGGGGAGCGTGCCAGGTGCCCTTGACCTGGATTGGCCACTGTCGGTGACAGGATGCTGGGCTAGATGGACCTTTGGTCTTTCCCAGTATGGCACTACTTATGTACTTATGTAGTTGCAAAATACCACAGAAAGGTGGTATATCAAGTCCCATTTCCCTTTCCCTAATTGAGATTCTAGATGGAATGTTGCTACTATTGGAGATTCTACATGGAATGTTGCTATTCCAGTAGCAACATTCCATGTAGAAGCCTGCCCCTGCACATCAGTGACGCAGCCTCAGACTCACAAAAATAGAAGCCTTCGCGACCACGTCGCTGATCTGCAAGGGCAGGCTTCTGTTTCTCACAGAAACAGAAGCCTGCACAGACGCATTGCTGATCTGCAAGGGCAGGCTTCTACATGGAATGTTGCTAATAGCAACATTCCATGTAGAATCTCAAATAGTAGCAACAGAATCTCAATAGTAGCAACATTCCATGTAGAATCTCAAATAGGGAAAGGGAACTGGGGCTTGAAATACCACCTTTCTGAGGTTTCTGCAACTACATTCAAAGCGGTTTACATATATCCAGGTACTTATTTTGTACCAGGGGCAATGGAGGATTAAGTGATTTGCCCAGAGTCACAAGGAGCTGCAGTGGGAATCGAACCCAGTTCCCCAGAATCAGAGTCAGCTGCACTAACCACTAGGCTATTCCTCCACTAGCAACATTCCATCTAGAAGCCTGCCCTTGCAGATCAGCAATGTGGCTGCACAGGCTTCTGTTTCTGTGAGTCTGACATCCTGCACGTACGTCCCGGTGCGAAGCTCGCGCATTAACTAAAAGCGCTCCAGGGACCTGCATACATGCAGGCCTCTAGGACTGGTTGCTGCTATATAACATTGGCACACTAGTTGACACCTGAAGACTAATCTCATCCGAAAACGTCCTTTATTGGAATAACCGCCTTTACTCACAGTTAACTGCAGATCAGAGGTTGTGCCCCACTGGCAACGAGTCTCCCTGGTACTGAGATTAGCAGTAGGTCAGAGCTGGCAGAATGCTGTACAATGCCCTCTTTCAGCCACATTCAAGGGAAGAACTAAGTTGTCTAACGTGGCTAACACAGGAAAGGGAACAAAAACTGGCTTACAAAAATGGCCACTACTGCATGGACTACAACAGGAAACACAACAGGGCACACTCTGACCCAGTAGGCAGGGGGAAAAGCACCATGGGAAAAGAGCCTACCAACTACCAACATCGTGAGACTGTAACACAAGCTAATGAAATCACGGAGCCCAATACCCTACACCCACCACAATGCAATGCTGATGTGACCCTGTACTGCACCTGAGAGCCACATCTGACCCAGGGAAAAACTGTGACAGGATCGAACACATTCTGCTGTCATGGAGGTGGGTCCAGCATTTGAAGCTGGCATACAGGTTGGAAAAAAAGTTTTTAAAGTGGGGTTTTTTTGGTGGGAGGGGGTTAGTGACCACTGGGGGAGGTCATCCCCGATTCCCTCCAGTGGTCATCTGGGCAGTTGGAGCACTTTTTTGGGACTTGCTCGTGAAAAAATAGGGTCCAAAAAAAGTGATCCAAAATCGCGGTAAAAACGCCTTTTTCTTTTCGATTATCAGCTAAAGACGCCCATCTCTCCTCCGCTGATAACCACGCCCCAGTTCCGCCTCCACCACGCCTCCAACACACCCCCGTCAACTTTATTCGTTTCCGCGATGGAGTGCAGTTGGAAACGCCCAAAATCGGCTTTCGATTATACCGATTTGGGCGCCTTTGCGAGACAAATGTCTATCTCCCGATTTAGGTCGCACTATAGGCATTTTTCTCTTTCAAAAATAAGCTGGATAGTGTACAACCCTTTTCCCATAGTTTTAAACTAAAATTTTCTCTAGTTTCCCATAGTTTTAAACGGAAACCTTTTCTAGAGGTGGAAACTTAACAGCCAAAAACTCTTCTTCTAAAAGGCAGTTAGTTTCTGTTATTTGGTTGCTGGAGAGGTAGCACATCCAGTGACCTCAATTAGGTGTTAACTAAGGTGTGGGGAAGTAGAATATTTGCATAGGTTGCTGAGTTAGCTTCAAAGAGCCTGTTTAAAAAAGACCCCTTAGATTCAAAACTATATAAAGAGGAAAGGTCCCACTAAACTTTCTGAGAAGTTCTGAGAGAAGAGGACATTTCTCTGGTAAGTGAACACTATTTTGATTTTGGGAACTTAAAGATTGGGTTTTAAAGGAGGAATTGTAGGTTAGTAATAGGCAGAATAAAAATATAAAAAAGCAAATTTTATCAACTAATCTCCATAGTCTTTTCCCCTTAGTTTTAAAACTTGAACTTTGTACCACAGCATTAACAGATTGCCTCTAGCAGGCACTGCAGGATCTAACATTCTATTTTGCTCTTATGTTATGAGATCAAACCACTAATTATGGGGTCCTTTTACAAAAGCGAGCTGAAAAATGGCTTGCGGTAGTGTAAGCGCAGGATTTGAGCGCGGGCCGATCCATTTTTCAGCACACCTGTAAAAAAGGCCTTTTTTAATTTTTGCCGTAAATGGATGTGCGGCAAAATGAAAATTGCTGCGCGTCCATTTTGGGTCTGAGACCTTACTGCCAGCCACTGACCTAGTGGTAAAGACTCATGCGGTAACCGGGCAGTAATGAACTACGCGTGCCAAATGCCACTTGGCACGCAACCGATACGCGCGTCCGAAAATAAAAATTATTTTCGGACGTGCGTATCGGATGCACACCAAAAATGAAATTACCGGAAGAGTCATGCAGTAGCCAGGCGGTAACTGCATTTTGGCGTGCGTTGGGGGAGCGTAGACATTTATGCGACTTAGTAAAAGGGCCCCTAAGATTCTGGTAGACAGACTGGCACAAGTGTTGCTGACCTTAATCAAGGATCCCCAAGTAGGATTTATAAGGGAGAGGTCCACAATGAAGAGTATTAGGAAAATATTGGCCACTTTGGAGAGAACTCATAGCATAAGACAGCCCTCTCCCCTAATAAGTTCTGATACCAAGAAGGCATTTGATTGACTTGACTGGGGTTTTACGTAGATATGGAATAGAAGGTCCATTTGTGAATGATATTAGACATTTACATCAGGAGCCACTTGCGCAAGTAATGGGAGCCTATCTGACCCTTTCCCAATACATAGATGGTTCACAGTAGGCTCAGGCAGGCTTCGTTATGTGACACAAAAGCCTTCGCCCTAACAAGTTTTGCCCCTACAGAATTCTTTTGCTCCACTACAGCACTGTGATGCTCCTGAAAATAAAACTGAGGCGGAAGAGAAAGAAAAACCAAAGAAGGTGGAACAAAAAGATATGAAGGTACCCAAAGAGAAAAGACACCCCAAATCACTAAAACCAAAACACATACTTGGAATTGTAGATGGAAAGTGATTACCACAAATGCTCACAGTCTAAGCAATAAAGTTCATGACCTACATGCCCTAATCTTGGAGGCAGACTTCGACATAGTTGCAATCACAGAGACATGGCTCAATGGTTCCCATGAATGGGATGCAAACATACCAGGCTATAATCTTTTTAGGAAGGATAGAGAGGGCGTAAAGGTGGAGGAGTAGCTCTGTATGTGAGAAATGATATCACAGCGACTGAAATGACAGGGAACTGGGGAAAGGAAGAAGCGATATGGATCACCTTAAAAAGAGACTAGAACCTCTGTCCACGTGGGTGTTGTCTACAGACCCCCGACACAATTGGAGGAACTAGATAAAGATCTGATCGCTGATATTCAAAAGTTGGGGAAGAAAAGAGAGGTGCTGTTGTTGGGAGATTTCAATCTGCCGGATGTATATTGGAAGGTTCCGTCTGCGGAATTGGAAAGAAGTAGAGAGATCGTGGATGCTTTTCAAAGTGCTTTGCTCAGACAAATGGTGTCGGAACCCACGAGGGAGGGAGCGACGCTAGATCTGGTACTCACTCACAAATGGAGATAATGTGTCAAATGTCCGAGTGGGTGCCCACTTGGGCAGCAGTGACCATCAAACGGTTTGGTTTGATATGACGTCTGAAGAGGAGGGTGGCCTCTCAAAACTCAAAGTCCTGGATTTCAAACATGCTGACTTTAGTAAAATGGGGGAATACCTGAGGAAGGAGCTGATGGGATGGGAGGAAATACAAGACGTGGAAGGACAGTGGTCCAGGCTGAAAGAAGCTATAAATAGGGCCACGAACCTTTATGTAAGGAAAGTAAATAAAAGCAAGAGAAAAAGGAAACTGATATGGTTCTCCAAGCAAGTGGCTGAGAAAATAAAGGCTAAAGAGTTGGCATTCCAGAAATACAAAAAAACTCATGAAAAGGGACACGAGGAGGAATACCGGATGAAACTGAAAGAAGCCAAGAGAGAGAGACGTCTGGCGAAAGCGCAAACGGAAGAACAAATGGCTAGAAATGTAAGGAGGGGTGGCAAAATTTTCTTCAGGTATATTACTGAAAGGAGAATGACTAAAAAGGGAATTGTGAGACTAAAAGATACTGCGAACCGCTATGTGGATAATGATGAAGAAAAAGCAAATTTGCTAAATAGATACTTCTGTTCTGTTTTCACAGGCGAAAATCCTGGAGAAGGACCGCGATGGACTGCAAAAAGTACAAATGAGATTGAAGTGGATAGAGCACCGTTCACGGAAGAGAGTGTGTATGAACAACTTGAAAAGCTAAAGGCGGACAAAGCCATGGGACCGGATGGGATCCACCCTAGGATATTGAGGGAGCTCAGAGAGGTTCTGGCGGGTCCTCTTAAAGATTTGTTTAACATATCCTTGCAGAAGGGAAAGGTTCCGAGGGATTGGAGAACGGCAGAGGTGGTCCCTCTTCACAAAAGTGGTGATAGGGAAGAAGCTGGAAACTACAGGCCGGTAAGCCTCACTTCGGTTATTGGAAAAGTAATGGAAGCGATGCTGAAGGAAAGGATGGTGAATTTCCTGGAAGCCAATAAGTTGCAAGATCCGAGACAACATGGATTTACCAAAGGGAAATCGTGCCGAACGAACCTAATTTAATTCTTTGATTGGGTGACAGGAGAATTGAATCAGGGACGAGCTATGGACGTAATCTACTTAGATTTCAGCAAAGCTTTTGACACGGTTCCCCACAGGAGGCTCTTAAATAAACTGGATGGGCTGAAGATAGGACCCGAAGTGGTGAACTGGATTAGGAACTGGTTGACGGACAGATGCCAGAGGGTGGTGGTGAATGGAATTCGCTCGGAGGAACGAAAGGTAAGTAGTGGAGTGCCTCAAGGATTGGTGCTGGGGCCGATTCTGTTCAATATATTTGTGAGTGATATTGCCGAAGAGTTAGAAGGTAAAGTTTGCCTATCTGCGGATGATACTAAGATCTGTAACAGAGTGGACACCCCAGAGGGAGTGGAAAACATGAAAAAGGACCTACGGAAGCTAGAAGAATGGTCTAAGGTTTGGGATTTAAAATTCAATGCGAAGAAATGCAAAGTGATGCACTTAGGGAGTAGAAATCCACGGGAGACGTATGTGTTAGGCGGGGAGAGTCTGATAGGTACGGATGGGGAGAGGGATCTTGGGGTGATAGTATCTGAGGATTTGAAGGCGATGAAACAGTGTGACAAGGCGGTGGCCCTAGCTAGAAGGTTGTTAGGCTGTATAGAGAGAGGTGTGACCAGCAGAAGAAAGGGGGTGTTGATGCCCCTGTTTAAGTTGTTGGTGAGGCCCCACCTGGAGTATTGTGTTCAATTCTGGAGGCCGTATCTTGTTAAGGATGTAAAAAGAATTGAAGCGGTGCAAAGAAAAGCTACGAGGATGGTATGGGATTTGCGTTACAAGGCGTATGAGGAGAGACTTGCAGATCTGAACATGTACACTCTGGAGGAAAGGAGAAACAGGGGTGATATGATACAGACGTTCAAATATTTGAAAGGTATTAATCCGCAAACGAACCTTTTCCGGAGATGCGAAGGCAGTAGAACGAGAGGACATGAAATGAGATTGAAGGGGGGCAGACTCAAGAAAAATGTCAGGAAGTATTTTTTCATGGACAGAGTGGTGGATGCTTGGAATGCCCTCCCGCGGGAGGTGGTGGAAATGAAAACGGTAATGGAATTCAAACATGCGTGGGATAAACATAAAGGAATTCTGCTCAGAAGGAATGGATCCTAAGGAGCTTAGACGAGATTGGGTGGCAAAGCCGGTGGCGGGAGACGGAGATGGTGCTGGGTAGACTTATACAGTCTGTGCCAGAACCGGTGGTGGGAGGCGGGGCTGGTGGTTGGGAGGCGGGGATAGTGCTGGGCAGACTTATATGGTCTGTGCCCGGAAAAGGACAGGTACAAATCAAGGTAAGGTATACACAAAAAGTAGCACATGTGAGTTTATCTTGTTGGGCAGACTGGATGGACCGCGCAGGTCTTTTTCTGCCGTCATCTACTATGTTACTATGAGTTCTACTGAATTTGGAGACTTCTCCGGCTTCAAATTAAATATAACCTTATAATGTGGTTATGCATGCTCTTAAAAGGGCATATTATGCTGAACGTTGTTGGCTTCTACAACCTCAATCTCCTGCAGTTAATACCTCTGTGGTATGTGTTGTTCCAGACTCTTCAAGAGCATTTATAATATGGAGAGCCATTTTGAATCATTGGCATGTGCTTCAATGTTATTGTTGTTTTAAGGATATCACACGGTAGGAATTTGGGTGATTTGCTCACCAATTCCTTTCTGCTGCCAGATGAAACAGCTGGATTGACTCCTAAAGGGCGTTATGTGTGGCCATTGTATCTACTGTTGTTTTGCTATTGAAGCTACTTTTATGTGCTATCCACACATAAGAAAACAGTACTGGTTTAAACATTCTTCAACCTGTGATATACTGTATTCAGTGCCCATGCCTGTTTTATATAGGACAAACATGGTGAGCAATTACGACTCGCATTGTAGAACATTTAAGCTGTTTACGAAATCATGGTGAGGAGGCTCCCTTAGTTTCCCATTGAGTGCAAGTTGGTCATCTTGTAGACGATTTGTGGCCTCTTATTTATCTTTTTTATTTATTGGGATTTATTAACTGCCTTTGTGAAGAGATTCACCCAAGGCGGTGTACAGTAGGTACAGTTTAACATCAAAATTACAATTCTGTTAGCAGCATAACAATAGTAAAATGTACAAGTATAAACATAAATACAATGAGAGAGGAAACTTGAAAACAGCAAATTAAAACCTAATAATAAGACTACCATGAAAATATACACATTTAACAGCACTGAAATTCAAATAATACGATGTAAGCATAATAGCAATGGAGTATCTAATAAGCACACAATTAAAACATTCAAATAATATCGCTAAGATATTAATGCTTTTAACTCTACTCTCTGTTTTCTATCTTTTAACCAGTTTTTAATCCACCTACCTCCTATCCCATGACTCTCTAATTTCCTCTGGAGTCTTTCATGAGGTACTTTGTCAAACGCCTTTTGAAAATCCAGATACACAATAGCAACTGGAATGATTGAATGGAGTTCATTATGATTCATCATAGGAGCCAGCTCTGTAGGTGCTTGAGCACCTCAATATTGAGAAAACCCCTTAACTGTGTCTAAGAAGGGGTAATTTACATTGGGTTTAGCCACCCCAATAATTTTGAAAAGTTGACTTCTATGTTATGATTTTGAATCTCATAGAAAAGGTTTTCTGTGATTGGTGGGGGACCTCCATGTTAACCGTTTGATATCATCACTTTTTTTTGTTTAATATATAAGCCTGCTGGCAATTTTTGACCGTTGGGTTGTGCCTACAGAATTCTTACCCCTTGTATGCTGCCATTCTTTTGTACTTTGTTTTTGATATTTTATTTATTTACTAGTAAAAAAAGCCTGTTTCTTAGCGCAATGAAACGGGCGCTAGCAATGTAATGAGTTCCTGCCATTAATGTTTCCACGGTTGTATTCTGAATATAATTGTTGTTTACATGTGTAAGATTTCTTTATATAAAATATTTTTTGTGTAAACTGTGTTACAATGTGGTAAAAGTTTTCCTTGTTCAGGCCCTTCAATCACATCAGAAGAGCTCCTTACTCCTGAGAATGCAACATACAGTTGCCCATGTGAGAGACTGAGAGTGACCGTGTGTTTTACAGACAGTGTAAGAGAGAGATACACAGAGTGATTGAGTTGTCTGTGTGTGAGTGACAAAGTGATTAAATGTTTGTCTTCCCTTTTGCCTCCACTGATGTTCGTACCTCCCTGTATATGATGGTTTGTTAGAGATTCAATCCACTCCACTTCCCTCCTCCAAGTTCCGCTCTGTCCGATTGGTGAGGGCAGGGATAGTGAGAGCCAATGAAACGCTGAACTACAGACTTACGAACCCTAAAGTGCCACAGAGTCAGCTTCAGAATGTCGGAGGTGCTTTTTATTATATAGGATTTCTCAAACTCTACAATTAAACAGGGATTTTCAAACTTAATCACCACATAATCCAAATACTCTAAGAAGTTTGAAAAAGTTAGTTTGTGTGTGTCTCCCCCTTGTACTGGAAAGATTTCAATCAGGAAATCCGTAATCGGAATTTACACAACCGGAACCTCAGAGCTCCAGATAGGGAAAATACAAACAGTATAAGACTTACCACTATCAAATTTAGGAGTGAGTTATTATCATTGGTTCCAGAATCATCCGCAAAAACTCGTACTTACATGAGAAAATCGGATGATTTAAAAAACTTTTACTCCTAAAACCCAAAACAAGTGAGAGACACAATAAACAAACCGACTTTCATGGGAAACCCCGATCTAGACTACACACTTTCAATTCTATAAGCAGGGACACCCCCCCCCCCCCCAGCATACACACACACACAAAAGCCTAACAAACTCAAAACCCAGACAAAGCCATCTTTTGAAGCCAGTACTTTGGACTAAAAGGTTTGTTGTTTTGAAGTTGTGCCCTTCCTGAGGTAGCCAGAAATTTGGCGAAACAAGGCACACTTGTTGAAGGGTGATATTCGGAAGGTGTTATTAATGCTTGATCGCAGGAACACCACATTCTTCAAGCCGTGGACAAGTGGGATTCCTGGCTATGACACAGGGATGTACAGGTTCAGTAACTGAATGACTGAATAATAATGTTAACCTGTAGAAAATTTGTTGGTAGCTAATATTATATGGCTTTGTCCGGGTTTTGAGTTTATTAGAAGACTGTTTGCAAGAAGCTAGCTAAACTGAACAACATAGGAATCAGTGGTGCAGTGGCAACACAGTTCAAAGGCTTCCTAAAGACCAGATTCTACATTGTAAAGATATCCAACCAATCAATCAGCCTCATGGATCTCTGAGTGTGGGGTACCACAGGGATCCAACCCACACAGAAGGTGTTCTCTCCACAGAAGAACAACGAAGCAAAGGAAACAGTGGATACAAAAAAGTCCTCTCTCAAGTGGTGTCTTCTTAAACAAGTTCTTTATTGCGAAACAACTTGCGAAAGAACTTGTTTAAGAAGACACCACTTGAGAGAGGACTTTTTTGTATCCACTGTTTCCTTTGCTTCATACCACAGGGATCGCCAATATCACCAATACTGTTCAATGTAATGATAGCGCCACTCGGAAAAAAAATGGAATTAATGGGTTTCAACCCATTTATATAAGCAGACGACGTCACCATCTTCATATCTTTCCAAAACAATATCACAAACATACAGAACAAAATTAAAAAAGGATTGGACCTCATGGAAGAATGGGCAACAACTTTCAAACTCAAACTGAAAAGAGACAAAACCAAATTCCTAGTACTATCCAGCCCACACAAACTCACATCCTACCAAAAATTCACAATCAAACAACAAACATACCACATCGAAACACAATTTAAAATACTAGGAATCGTTCTCAACAAACATCTAACACTGGACAATCAAATATCAATGGTAACATCAAAAGGCTTCAGAACACTATGGAAACTGAGAAGAATAAGAGACTATTTCCCTAGACAATCTTTCCGGATACTGGTCCGATCAACAATACTACCACAACTAGACTACTGAAATGCAGCATACGTAGGGTACAAGAAAAGCACACCAAAATCGCTGCAAACAGTCCAAAACACAGCAGCAAGACTGATTTTCAAGAAATCGAAATACGAAAGAGCAACTCCATTGCTTGAAACACTACATTGGCTACCAGTCAAGGAAGAATATTTTTCAAAGCAAGTACACTAATCTTCAAGATACTATTTGGAATGGCACCCGAATATATGCTTAACATGATTGAACTACCCTCAAGAAATGCCAGCTCAGAAACTACCTATTCCTACGTCTACCCAACTGCAAAAACACCATCTACAAAACTATCTACACAGTAGAATTTAGCTACCAGGGTGCCAACTGGTTGTACCCGATAACAAAAACCATAAGAAGAATCAAGAACTGAAAACCTACCTCTTCAAAAAATTCTACAGCTAATCACAAAGATATCGTCGCCTTCCTTTCAAATCTACCTCTTCAAAAACTATATGAATAAAGATCACCAAAACTGCACAACTGAACACAAAAGCTACCACTACCTTATTCTCTTCAAATCTATCTCATCAAAAACTCTATAAATAACCACATGAAGTACAGATGCCCTCTCCACATTGCACAACACTATTGTAATTCCACCAAAATGTATATTGTAAGCCACTTTGAACCGAAACTTGTTTTGGATAATAGTGGGATACAAGAATGAATAAATAAAAATAAATACCTCATACATTATAGTCTGCTGTTCTCTACCTATAGAATAATGAGTGGTATGGTGTAACAAACCTTTTACCCCACAGCCTTCCATCACAGTTATCTGGTTAGGGACCGTTCTGGCTTGCCCATGTGCGCCTTGGTGTCTGTAAATGCGATGCGGTTGTGCACGGTCAGCGCCAGGCTCAAGGACTTCCACAGGTTCTATAAAATAATCTTCCTCGGAGAGATGGAACAGTCCCATCTGTGGAGAGGGAAACATAACGTCACTGTTACACCTACCAAAAAAAAAAAGTAAGCACAAGGCAGTGTGGAAAGCACCAGATCCCAAACAGAGGCCAAATTTCAGGGAAATTCTAATCAGAAACAAACCGTGTTCAGGGAAAGATGATCAAATTTACTCCTGTTACGTTTATCCAAATATTCAACCCAAATCCACAGGAGATGAATAGACAGGGTAAAATTCACTGGAATGTAACAGGCTCACATATTATTTAAATTATGCACTTTAGTACTTAGTGTTGTTCATGGTACAGCCCCGTCATACTTAACCTTATTTTTTCATTTTCACCCTTCTCTAAGAATGCAGCGTACTAGGAATCAATCATTCACTTTCTGTCTGCTATGGATTCATTCCTCTTTGCTTGCTTATCAGCTACATTAGGAAAGGGGCTGGGATTTGAGACACTGCCTTTCTGTGGTTACAATCAAAGCGGTTTATATATTATATACAGGGAAAGGGAAATGGGACTTGATATACCACCTTTTGCAACTACATTCAAAGCGGTTTACATAGTATATACAGGTACTTATTTTGTACCAGGGGCAATGGAGGGTTAAGTGACTTGCCCAAGATCACAAGGGGCAGCAGTGGGAATTGAACTCAGTTCCCCAGGATCAAAGTCCACTGCACTAACCACTAGGCTACTCCTCCACTAGCAGCATTCCATGTAGAATCCCAAAGAGTAGCAACAGAATCTCAAGTAGTAGCAACATTCCAGAATCCCAAAGAGTAGCAACATTCCCTGTATAATCTCAAATAGGGAAAGGGAACTGGGACTTGATATACCACCTTTTGCAACTACATTCAAAGCGGTTTACATAGTATATACAGGTACTTATTTTGTACCAGGGGCAATGGAGGGTTAAATGACTTGCCCAAGATCACAAGGGGCAGCAGTGGGAATTGAACTCAGTTCCCCAGGATCAAAGTCCACTGCACTAACCACTAGGCTACTCCTCCACTAGCAGCATTCCATGTAGAATCCCAAAGAGTAGCAACAGAATCTCAAGTAGTAGCAACATTCCAGAATCCCAAAGAGTAGCAACATTCCCTGTATAATCTCAAATAGGGAAAGGGAACTGGGACTTGACATGCCACCTTTCTGTGGTATTTTGCAACTACATTCAAAGCAGTTTACATATATTCAGGTACTTATTTTGTACCTGGGGCAATAGCAGGTTAAGTGAGTTGCCCAGAGCCACAAGGAGCTGCAGTGGGAATTGAACTCAGTTCCCCAGGATCAAAGTCCACTGCACTAACCACTAGGCTACTCCTCCACTCATTCCACCAATAAGAGCCAACCTCATCAGTGATGTCACAATGGCTTAAAGTCCATTGCACTAACCACTAGGCTACTCCTCCACTCATTCCACCAATAAGAGCCAACCTCATCAGTGATGTCACAATGGCTTGATTGTCTGATACTTGTCTCACTTCTGATATTGTGATGTCATAAGGGAAAGGGAAATGGGACTTGATATACCACTTTTCTGAGGTTTTTGCAACTACATTCAAAGCAGTTTACATATATTCAGGTACTTATTTTGTACCAGGGGCAATGGAGGGTTAAGTGACTTGCCCAGAGTCACAAGGAGACACAGTGGGAATTGAACCACTGCACTAACCATTAGGCCACTCATCCACTCCTTACATTTCTCTCTTATATTCCACTAACATCGATTAGTTCAAAGCAGATTACATTAACAGAGACTGGGACAGTAACCTGAATTCCAGGTTTAAGTGGTGCCTTTTCTATGTATTATCTGCCTATAGTGTCAGATAACTTTATTTCATAATTAGCTGCTAACTGGTGCTAACAACCAATTAATAACTGTAATTTGTGTTAACTGGGGTTAACTGGCACTAAATAGCAATTAGACGCACCAATGCTGTTACAAAGTATGGGTACAAAATCCACAGTGTGGAAGTGCAATAGGGCAGGGACCTGGGAGGGGCAGGGGTGTGATGTGGAACTGGAAAGGGCATGGGCCTGGGAAGGGCATGAGCCTGGGAATGGCATGGGCGTGGCGTGAGCCTGGGAAGGACAGGGGCGTGGTGTGGGTCTGGGATGGGAAGGGGCATGGCCTGGGCCTGAGAGGGGAAGGGGTGTGATGTGGAACTGGGAAGGGCATAGGCCTGGGAAGGGCAGGGGTGTGGTGTGGGCCTGGGAGGGGAAGGGGCATGGTCTGGGCCTGAGAAGGGCAGGGGCGTGGTGTGGGCCTTGGAGGGGAAGGGGCGTGGCGTGGGCCTGGGAGGGGCAGGGTGTGGCATGGGAGGAGCAAGCATTTACAGCAGCCACTGATCTAGCATAAGTGCTGGCACCTAGTTCAGTGTATAAATGCGGACTCACATTAGAATATTTTATAACAGCAAGTACATGTGACTAACTTTAGCTGATCTCTAGAGAATTACCCCCTAACAGCTGGATTCTATGTTCATTAGAGAGAGATTTGGATAAAGTGGAGGCAGTGCATGCAAATCTCTCTCATATTTATTGTGGATATCCTGAAAACCTGACTGGCTGGGGTGCCTCCAGGACCAAGTTTGGGAGCCACTGGTATTTATTTACTTATTGCACTTGTATCCCACATTTTCCAACCTATTTGCAGGCTCAATGTGGCTTACAAAGACCTGTTATCGCCATTCCAGGGTAAAAGATACAGTTGGTATTGCAAAGATAACAAGGATACCAGAGAAGAACTAAGCAGACAGTTATAGAAGGTGTCATTCAGAGTAAGTGTGGGGTGGTGTAGTGTTATAGTTAGGCTATATTCTCATGATAGGCCTTGTTGAAGAGAGAGATTTTTAGAGATTTATGAAAGTCAGTGATTTCGTTGATTGTTTTCAAATTTATTGGTAGTGCATTCCACAGCTGCGTGCTTATGTAGGAGAAGCTGGTAGCATGTGTTAGTCTGTATTTTAATCCTTTGCAGCTGGGGAAGTGTAGATTAAGAAATGTGCGGGCAGATCTTTTAGCATTTCTGGGAGGTAGGTCAACGAGGTCTAGCATGTAAGTCGGGGCGCCTCCGTATATGATTTTATGAACCATCGTGCAGATCTTGAATGTGGTTCGTTCTTTAAGTGGGAACCAGTGTAATTTCTCTCTTAAGGGTTTTGCACTTTCATATTTTGTTTTTCCAAATATGAGTCTGGCTGCGGTATTCTTGGCTGTTTGAAGTTTCTTGACATTTTGTTCTTTACAGCCGGCGTACAGTGCGTTGCAATAGTCCAGGTGGCTTAGTACCATTGACTGTACCAGGTTACGAAAGATGGATCTTGGGAAGAAAGATTTTACTCTTTTAAGTTTCCACATGGAGTGGAACATCTTCTTAGTTGTATTCTTCACGTGGGTATCGAGTGTGAGATTTCGATCAACTCCAAGAATTTTCAGTGTATTTGAGACGGGAAGGGAGACGTTTGGTGTGGTTATGGTAGTGAATTTATTTGTATTATGTTGTGAGGTGAGTATAAGGCATTGTGTTTTTTCTGCGTTAAGTTTTAATTGAAATGCATCCACAACTTCTACTACTAATCATTTCTATAGCGCTACTAGACGTACACAGCCCTGTACATAGGGTTACCATATGGCTCCAGCAAAAGGAGGACGGATTGAGCCAGCCGGGTTTTACTTCCATTGCTTTCAATGGAAAGCAATTGCTTTCAATGGAAGTAATTGCTTTCAATGGAAGTAATTGTCCATTGCTTTCAATGGAAAGCAATGGAAGTAAAACCCGGCTGGCTCAATCCGTCCTCCTTTTTCTGGAGCCATATGGTAACCCTACCTGTACACATTACATGCAAGTACTTCCTCCGGCCCTAGAGGGCTCACAATCAAAGTTTTAGTACCTGGAGGGTTAAGTGTCTTGCACAGGTCACCAGGAGCTGCAGTGGGAATTGAACCCAGTTCCCCAGAATCTCAATCCGTTGTGTGTCTTACTCTAAATACGGTTTACAGAATAGTTCTACTCTTCAGTTTATCAAATTGTACCATTACATCTTCCAGGTTTATAGAGATTACAGTGTTTCTCCTACTTGTCAGCTTTGAATATCTTTTCTGGTACCGGTACCTCTCCCAAATCTTCCTTCATTTAATCTCTCCGCTATGGCTTTGTCTTCCCTGAGTGCCCCTTTTACCCCTCGGTCATCCAGCGAGCCTTACTACTACTACTTAACGTTTCTAAAGTGCTACTAGGGTTACGCAGCGCTGTACAATTTAACATGGAAGGACAGTCCCTGCTCAAGGAGCTTACAATCTAAAAGACAGGTGTACATTCTAAAGACAAGTGTAGAGTCAATCTGATAGGGCAGATAGATTGGGGGGCATACTATATTTCTCAAATGGTTAGGTGCCGAAAGCAGCATTGAAGAGGTGAGTTTTAAGCAGAGATTTGAAGATGGGTAGGGAGGGGGCTTGGCGTAGGGGTTGAGGAAGATTGTTCCAGGCATAGGGTGAGGCAAGGCAGAATGAGCGGAGCCTGGAGTTGGCAGTGGTGGAGAAGGGTACTAAAAGGAGGGATTTGTCCTGTGAGCGGAGGTTACGGGCGGGAACATAGGGGGAGATGAGGGTAGAGAGGTAGTGAGGAGCCGCAGACCGGGTGCATTTGTAGGTAAGGAGGAGAAGCTTGAATTGTATGCGGTATCTGATCAGAAGCCAGTGAAGTGACTTGAGGAGAGGGGTGATATGAGTATATTGGTTCTGGCGGAATATAAGACGTGTGGCAGTGTTCTGAACGGATTGAAGGGGGGATAGATGGCTAAGTGGGAGGCCGGTGAGGAGTAAGTTGCAGTAATCAAGGCGAGAGGTAATGAGAGCGTGGACGAGAGTTCGAGTGGTGTGCTCAGAGAGGAAAGGGCGAATTTTGCTGATGTTGAAGAGGAAGAAGCGACAGGTTTTGGCAGTCTGTTGGATATGCGCAGAGAAGGAGAAGGAGAAGGAGGAGTCGAAGATGACTCCGAGGTTGCGGGCAGATGGGACGGGGAGGATGAGGGTGTTATCAACTGAGATAGAGAGTGGAGGAAGAGGAGAAGTGGGTTTAGGTGGAAAGACGAGGAGCTCGGTTTTGGACATGTTCAGCTTCAGGTGGCGGTTGGACATCCAGGCAGCAATGTTGGATAAGCAGGCCGATACCTTGTCCTGGGTCTCCGCAGTGATGTCTGGTGTGGAGAGATATAGCTGGGTGTCATCAGCATAAAGATGATACTGAAAACCATGAGATGAGATCAGTGAGCCTAGGGAAGAGGTGTAGATTGAGAAGAGAAAGGGTCCAAGGACAGATCCCTGGGGAACTCCAACAGATAGTGGGATGGGAGTGGAGGAAGATCCATGAGAGTGTACCCTGAAGGTGCGGTGGGAGAGATAAGAGGAGAACCAAGAGAGGACAGAGCCTTGGAACCCAAAAGAGGACAGTGTGGCAAGAAGTAAATCATGATTGAGAGTGTCAAACGCGGCGGATAGATCGAGGAGGATGAGGATGGAATAGTGCCTCTGGATTTGGCAAGGAGCAGGTTGTTGCAGACTTTAGAGAGTGCTGTTCCTGTCGAGTGTAGAGGGCGAAAACCGGATTGAAGTGGATCGAGGATGGCATGAGAGGAGAGAAAATCAAGGCAGCGTCTGTGAACGGCGCGCTCAAGTATTTTGGAGAGGAAGGGTAGGAGAGAGATGGGGCGGTAGTTGGAGGGGCAGGTAGGGTCAAGTGATGGTTTTTTTTAGGAGAGGTGTGACTATGGCATGCTTGAAGGTGTCAGGGACAGTTGCAGTGGAGAGAGAAAGGTTAAGGATGCGACAGATGGAGGGGGTGACAGTATGGGAGATGGTGTTAAGTAGGTTGGTGGGAATGGGATCGGAGGAACAGGTGGTGCATTTCGAGGAGGAAAGAAGGCGGGAGGTTTCATCCTCGGTGATCTCAGGAAAGGAGGAGAAAGAGGCCTGGGTTGGTTGGTTGTGGGAGAGGGTTAAAGGGTGAAGAGGAGGTGGTGGCTTGGTAGTGAACTCAAGGTTGATCTTTTGCACCTTGTCACGGAAGTAGTCAGCCAGTGATTGAGGAGAGAGTGAAGGGGGAGTGGGAGCGGGGGGCTCTTTGAGGAGGGAGTTAAGGGTGGTGAAGGGACGATGAGGGTTGGAGCTGAGAGAATTGGTCAATTGGGTGTAATAGTCCTGTTTTGCATAGAATAGGGAGGAATGGAAGGAGGATAGTATGAATTTGAAGTGAAGGAAGTCTGAATGGGTACGAGATTTCCTCCAGAGACGTTCAGCGGATCGGGTGCAGGAGCGAAGGTAATGGATGCAAGGGGTCAGCCAAGACTGGGGATTAGTACGCTTTGTGGGATGGGAGGTGGATGGAGCGAGGGTGTCCAAAGCAGAGGAGAGAGTGGCATTGTAAGCGGAGACCGCTTTGTCTACAGTCTCGGAGGACATGATGGAGGGGAGGAGATTAGAGATACTAGAGGATAAAGTGGGGGGGTCAACAGCCTGGAGATTCCTGGAGGTGGTGGTTAAAGTTGGACGGGGCGGGGGGGGGGTGAAGAAGTGTGAATGTGATCAGGTGATGATCGGAGAGAGGAAGAGCAGAAGCATGGAAATTGGAGGGTGAGCCGGAGGAGGAGAGGACGAGGTCAAGACAATGGCCGTCACGGTGAGTAGGGGTGGTGGAACACAGCTGGAGGTTGAAGGAGGACGTTAGGGTGAGGAACTTAGAAGCGTTAGGGTCGGATGGGTCATCAGCGTGTATGTTAAAGTCTCGGGAGTAGCCCCCACACTCTGAAATGTACACAACTATCTCTACTTCAGGAAGCAGGTGAAACTTTGGCTCTTCAACCAGGCCTTTACTGGAAGAAGTAACTAACTCGTTAGTCTCACTCACACACACAAGGATTGACTGGGGCTGCACATACTGCAGCAGGACATGTTTATCCACTCCTACCCTAGCTGAGATAACATTTAACCATTTCTCTGACCTCATGTGCAACTTTCTTTAAATCAATCACCTTACGTTCTAACTCTTCCTACTTTCTTACCTATCTATATGTTACAAATTTGCTTTACCCTTCACTATCAATTAAAATGTTCTATTATGTATTGTGTTGACATTGTAAGTAAGTATGCCATACTTTGTATTGTTATTTGAATATTTTTACTGCTGTAATTGTCTATTGCTCATGTTTGATTCATTCTTACTGTAAACTGCCTTGAGTGAATTCCTTCAAAATGGCAGTAAATACAATCTAATAAATAAATAAATAAAGTAAATGTAAAATGCTGCTACTTCCACATGGAGATGTTTCTAAAATAACCCCCAGCATCATAAGAGAGGTGCTGGCTGTGTGGTGGTGGTGGTGGTGGTGATGGGGAACCTACAGAGGTCTCTCTTCTTCCCAGCCCCTGTGCTTATAGTCCTCCAGTGGACAGGGGGAGCTAGTGAATACAGCTTCTTAGTGCAATCAGAACCACATATGTCCTCATCTATGCCTGGACCTGTTCTCCCCTCTTTAAACTCGACCTCCTCTTTTTCAGCTTGCCCCTCTTTTCACTTCATCTCCTTGCCTTCAGGGATTACTCGGATCCATCTCTTTCTCTTCACAGTACCATCATGTCCATCTCCTTTTTTTTTGTCTTCAGCTGCATCATTTTCGTAACATTTTATTTTTATTTTTTGTTACATTTGTATCCCGCGCTTTCCCACTCATGGCAGGCTCAATGCGACAGGCAATGGAGGGTTAAGTGACTTGCCCAGAGTCACAAGGAGCTGCCTGTGCCGGGAATTGAACTCAGTTCCTCAGTTCCCCAGGACCAAAGTCCACCACCCTAACCACTAGGCCACTCCTCCACATCGATTCTCTGCCTTTTGATGTCTATTATTTATGTTCCTTTTCCCAATAATAGCCTCCTTGTTCATTTCCAGTCATCTTCCTCTCTAGATGAATCCATAAATCCTCTTTAACCAGCATGAGTTGCCCATCCTGTCTTTTACCCCATCTCTCTGTGCTGTTCTCAATACTGCCCTCTGTGGGATAATTCTCCAAGGCATTTCTACATGGAAAGCAAGGCTATATCTGTGCACATGGGACTCTGCAAAACTGCCCAACACATATGTGGATACAGCCAATGTACATGTCGGTGAACGTGCATATTGAGGACGTGTTCCCTGGAGCAGGATAGGGGCGGAGATTGAATATACATGCAGATTTTGGGATTTCTGAAGCTACACGTACATATCTCTATAGAAAAAAAATCCACACAGATTTATACATGTAAATGGCCATGGATTTCATATTCCGCCTTTCTGTGATACAACCAAAGTGGTTTGCATATATATGTACTGCTCCTGACCCAAGGGAAGGCATCCATTTATCTGCAGATTTTCCACATCTGTGTACTGCTGGAAAGCTGCTTAACTACTGTTACAGATCTCTCTGCACCCGGTAGAAATCTGGCCGGACTCCACTGCTGCGCTTTTTTCATATCTACTCCATCTGCTTCTCATTAGGTACTTTGAACTCCTCTGTTTTTTTCTGGACTCTCATGCGTAGCACTTACTCTCTTCCGATCTTGGCTATAAATCTTAAAACCTGACTATCCTGACACTTAAAATTCTTCTTATAAAGACAGAAAAATACATTGATAGATGCAGGAGATATTGTAGTTCTACTTTTACATATTGATTTCAAAGAAGGGAGGACACAGCTACTGCTACCACCCCCTCCCCCAGGTCTGTCTATTGTCCCCTCCCCCTGGGCATTGTCCTCACATTTCCTTCTGCCACCAGCTAACTTGCCAAAATTAAAATATACCTTCAGAGCCACTGAATTACGTGGAGGGGCATAATCGAACGTTGCCGGCGAAATAGATCGCCGGCGATGTATTTTGTCGGAGGCGCAACAGCTGGCCGGAACCATATTATTGAAAAAGATGGCTGACCATCTTTTTTTCGATAATACGGTTTAGCCCGGCCAAATGCCAGAGTTCGCCGGGTGTGAGATCGCTGGTTTTGTTTTTCAGCGATAATGGAAAAAAAATGCCGGCCATCTCAAACCCGGCAAAATCCAAGGCATTTGGTCGTGGGAGGAGCCAGCATTTGTCGTGCACTGGTCCCCTTGACATGCCAGGACAGCAACGGAGCAGCCTAGGGGGCATTTCTAAAACATTTTTACAAATACCAAAAAAGCTCCCAGGTGCATAGCTCCCTTACCTTGGGTGCTGAGCCCCCCCAAATCCCCCCAAACCCACTCCCCACAATTCTACACCATTACCATAGCCCTTATGGGTGAAGGGGGGCACCTTCATGTGGGTAGAGTTGGTTTTGGGGTGGGGGGGTTGGAGGGCTTAACATTTACCACCACAAGTGTAACAGGTAGGGGGGGGATGGACCTGGGTCTGCCTGCGTGAAGTGCACTGCACCCATTAAAAACTGCTCCAGGGACTTGCATACTGCTGTCAGGGAGCTGGGTATGACATCTGAGGCTGGCATACAGGCTGGTAAAAAAAAGGTTTTGATTTGTATTTTTTTAGTGTGGGAGGGGATTGGTGACCACTGGGGGAGTACAGGGAGGTCATCCCCCATTCCCTCCGGTGGTCATATGGTCAGTTGGGGCACCTTTTTGAGGCTTGGTCGTGAAAATAAAAGGACCAAGTAAACCGGCGAAATACTGCTTAACGCCTTTTTTTTTTCCATTATCCACGAAAGCCGGCTATCTGGTAGCCACGCCCATGCCCGCCCATGTCCCACCTTCGCTACGCCGCCGACACGCCCCCTTGAACTTTCACCGGCGAGGCGACGGGAAAGTGGCGATGCTGTCAAAAAAGCCACTTTCGATTATACCGATTTCGCCGCTTTTGAGAGATCGCCGGCCATCTTCGATTTATGTCGAGAAATGGCCGGCGATCACTTTCGAAAATAAGCCTGATAGTAACAGAGTAGGTGACGGCAGAAAGAGACCTGTACGGTCCATGCAGTCTGGCCAACAAGATAAACTCATATGTGCTACTTTATGTGTATACCTGACCTTGATTTGTATCTGCCATTTTCAGGGCACTGACCGTAGAAGTCTGCCCAGCACTAGCCCTGCCTCCCAACCACAGGTGCTGCCATCTAATCTCTGATAAGCTTATGAGGATCCATTTCTTCTGAACAGGATTCCTCTATGTTTATCCCAAATTTCAAGTATCCACCACTCTCTCCGTGAAAAAATACTTCCTGACATTTTTCTTGAGTCTGCCCCCCCTTCAATCTCATTTCATGTCCTCTAGTTCTACTGCCTTCCCGTCTCTGGAAAAGGTTTGTTTGCAGACTAATACCTTTCAAATATTTGAATGTCTGTATCATATCACCCCTATTTCTCCTTTCCTCCAGGGTATACATCTTCACGTCAGCAAGTCTCTCTTCATACGTCTTGTAACGCAAATCCCATACCATTCTCGTAGCTTTTCTTTGCACCGCTTCAATTCTTTTTACATCCTTAGCAAGATACGGCCTCCAAAACTGAACACAATACTCCAGGTGGGACCTCACCAACGACTTGTACAGGGGCATCAACACCTCTTTTCTTCTGCTGGTCACACCTCTCTCTATACAGCCTAGTAACCTTCTGGCTACGGCCACCACCTTGTCACACTGTTTCGTCGCCTTCAGATCCTTGGATACTATCACCCCAAGATCCCTCTCCCTGCCTGTACATATCAGACTCTCACCGCCTAACACATACGTCTCCCGTGGATTTCTTCTCCCTAAGTGCATCACTTTGCATTGCTTCACATTGAATTTTAATTGCCAAACATTAGACCATTCTTCTAGCTTCTGCAGATCCTTTTTCATGTTTTCCACTCCCTCCGGGGTGTCCACTTTGTTACAAATCTTGGTATCATCCGCAAAAAGACAAACTTTACCTTCTAACCCTTCGGCAATGTCACTCACAAATATACTGAACAGAATCGGCCCCAGCACCGATCCCTGAGACACTCCACTACTCACCTTTCCCTCATCCGAGTGAATTCCATTAACCACCACCCTCTGGCATCTGTCCGTCAACCAGTTCCTAATTCAGTTCACCATGATGGGTCCTATCTTCAGCCTGTCAAATTTATTCAAGAGCCTCCTGAGGGGAACCGTGTCAAAAGCTTTGCTGAAGTCTAAGTAGATTACATCTATAGCACATCCTTGATTCAATTCTCCGGTCACCCAGTCAAAGAATTCAATGACATTCGTTTGGCACGATTTACCTTTGGTAAAACCATGTTGTCTCGGATCTTGCAACTTATTGGCTTGTAGGAAATTCACTATCCTTTCCTTCAGCATCGCTTCCATTACTTTTCCAATAATCGAAGTGAGGCTTACCGGCCTGTAGTCTCCAGCTTCTTCCTTATCACCACTTTTGTGAAGAGGGACCACGTCCGCTGTTCTCCAATCCCACGGAACCTCTCCCGTCTCCAAGGATTTATTAAACAAATCTTTAAGAGGACCCACCAGAACCTCTCTGAGCTTCCTCAATATCCTGGGGTAGATCCCGTCCACCTTTAGATTTTCAAGTTGTTCATATACACTCTTTTCTGTGAACGGTACTATATCCACTCCATTCTCATATGTACTTTTGCCAGTCAATCGTGGTCCTTCTCCAGGATTTTCTTCAGTGAAAACAGAACAAAAATATCTATTTAGCAAATTTGCTTTTTCTTCATCAATATCTATATAGCGGTTCGCAGCATCTTTCAGTCTCACAATTCCCTTTTTAGTCTTCCTCCTTTCACTAATATACCTGAAGAAATTTTTGTCACCCCTCCTTACATTTCTAGCCATTTTTTCTTCCACTTGCGCTTTCGCCAGACATATCTCTCTCTTGGCTTCTTTCAGTTTCATCCGGTATTCCTCTCCGTGTTCCTCTTCTTGAGTTTTTCTGTATTTCATGAACGCCAACTCTTTGGCCTTTATTTGCTTAGCCACTTGCTTGGCTGAGAAAATTACACACTGAAAACCCATCTCCTAAAATACTGGCTCTGCCTATGTCTTAATCCTACCCTGAACAGAGACAAGAAAAAGGGTGAGAAGACAACATTAGGAGGATGAGAAAAAGGCAGATCCCAGTGCCATCAGCAAACAGTGTTCAGAGCACCCAAGGGAGGAAAAGTAAACCTGAGATATGAGTACAAAACACAGATGAGAGAGCTCCCAGGTCCCAAGTACAGAAAGAGACATGTGAGAGCATCCAAGACACAAGTATAGAAACAGGATATGAGTGAGCACGCAGAACACCAGTACAGAAAGAGACATGAGAGAGTGCCCAAGGCATGAGTATAGAAACAGGATAAGAGAGAGCGCCCAAGCCATGAGAACAGAAACAGGATATGACAGAGCGCGCAGAACACAAAGAGACATGAGAGAGAACCCAAGCCATGAGTATAGAAACAGGATATGAGAGAGCGCCCTGAACACCAGTACAGAAAGAGACATGAGAGAGCGCCCAAGCCATGAGAATACAAACAGGATATGAGAGAGCGCCCAGAACACCAGTACAGAAAGAGACACGAGACAGCACCTAAGACATTAGAATAGAAACAGGACAAGAGAGAGCGCCCAGATCACCAGTACAGTAAGAGACATGAGAGAGCGCCCAAGACATGAGTATAGAAACAGGATATGAGAGAGAGCCCAGAACACCAGTACAGAAAGAGACATGAGAGAGCGCCGAAGCCATGAGAACAGAAACAGGACGTGAGAGGGCGCCGAAGCCATGAGAACAGAAACAGGCTATGAGATGGCCAGGCCATGAGCAAATAAGGAGAAAGTAACTGCAGCATGACCAGAACTTGGTTCATTATTAACAAAATAGGTCAGAATACAAGATATTGACAAGGACACTAACAGAAGACTTAGGTAAGAGGAGAAGCAATCACAGGCCTGTCCAGAGAAAGGGGAGAGGGAACAGGGGAGCTGAGGGGTCAACTGCTGAGTAGTCTCACAAGAATCAGCTTTTTGAGGAGTTAACATCCCAGTTTTGGAATCAACTTCCTTTCATATTAGGTACTGAATCATTATTACTGAAAGCACATTCTTCCTAAAAGCCTTTGAGGGGCACAGTGTACAGCGTTAAAAGTATTTTCTCACTAGCTGAAGCTTTTTTTATTCTCTTCTCCTGATCTGAGCATTTATATTTATTATTAGATTTCCTCCACTTGGAGTACTATGTCCAGTTTTGTAGGCCATATCTTTTGAAGGATATTTAAAAAAAGAGGCAGTTCAGAAGGGGACAAACAGGGAATTGGGTTTGTGCAAAGAGGCTGAAGGACCTCAAAAGGAGAGAAAGAGAGAGGTGATATGATACAGACATTTAAGTGCTTGAAAGGTATGATACAAACAAATCTCTTCCACAGACATAGGGGTGGTAGAACTAGAGAACATGAATTAAGGTCGCAGGAGGGTAGATTTAAGAGTAATGTCACAGAGAAGGTAGCAGATGCCTGGAACACTCTTCCAGGAGAGGCTGTAGAGTCAAAAATGGTGAGAGAATTAAAAAATGCATGGGGGATGCCTAAATAGAAAGAGGGTGGAAGCACAACATGGCTGTTGATGTGTTATATTGAGCAAGAGTAGTGGCAACTAAGGCCGGTCAAATAGACTTCTATGGTCTGTCTCCCGCAAATGGCAAAAGACAAAGATTCATCAAATCCAGCATGGGGGAACCAAGGCCGATGCCAGATAGACTGTGAACAAGACAGATGAAGCTTCAACAAATCCAGTATTGTAGATCACTTTATGTTCAAGTACTGCAAGTAAAAGTACTGTGCAACTCAGGGCGGAGGGGAAGACATCTTGATTAGTTGACTACCATCAGCAATACTTGGGGATGATAGATGGTAGAACCAAGACTCCGTCATGTTTGGCTGGTGGAGAATTGCCAATCAGTGTTTAAGCATGGGTGACTGTTGCCCGCACAGAATGATGGGTGTGGCTCTGGCCTCCTTGTTGGGCAAACTGGATGGATCGTGCGGGTCTTTATCTGTTGTCATCTACTGTGTTACTATGAAATGGATTCAGTGGCGTTGGAAGCTCTCAAACCAAATTAAAAGGATTCCATAGTGTTAACAGACAGAAAGGTGTGAACAGCTTAACCACAGATTTTGTGCTCAGGAATCCAGGAAGGAAAGAATAGAAATAAGACAACAAATAGATATTAACAGAACTGTCAAAGGCTTCAATGAAAAAATGGAAACAAGTCAAAACACTCTGTAAGCAAAGGGGGCAGGGGAATTATCATGCTGAACACCGTCTTGGGTGAATTTCTTCAAAAAGGCAGTAAATAAAACCTAATAACTAAATAGGGGAACTAACCAGTTGAGAGTTGTAGTTGCCCTTGTTATTTGGACAATGCAGGAGCTAAAGTATCAAGGACAGAACAGGAAGAAAGAACAGGAGGAGAGAGTTTTCAGGTGGGGGGTTTTTGAGATTCTTTAATGCATAATTTTATCAGGAGGAGACAGTTGTTGTTTTTTCCAGTAGCAGTAAACAGAGAACACAGGAAACACTCAATAGAAACCACTTTACATCTAACGAGTTTCAAGAAAGGCGGAAATAGAACCACATAAGATTACCTGAATGGCCATACTGAGTCAGACCAAGGGGCCATTTAGCCCAGTATCCTGTTTCCAACAGTGGCAAGTCTAGGTTACAGGTACCTGTCAGAGTCTCAAAAAGTGGCAAGAGTCCATGTTACTTAAGTAGCTTTCCCCAGGTCTACTACCTTGATAATGGTTTATAGACTTTTCCTCCAGGAATTTGTCCAAACCTGTCTTAAACCCAAGCACATTAACTGCTTTTACCACTTGCTCCACCAATGAGTTCCAGAGTTTAACTATATATTGAGTGAAAAAAATATTTTCACCCATTTGCTTTAAAAATTCTACTATGTAACTATACTATATAACTTCATGGAGTGTCCCCCTAGTCTCTGTACTTTCAGAAAGAACAATCAAATCCACGCTTACCCATTCTACTTACCGAACTAAAGATTTTATAGACGTCTATCACATCACCCCTCAGCTATCTCTTCTTCAAGCTGAAGAGAACATAAGAATAGCCCTACTGGGTCAGACCAATGGTCCTCCAACAGTGGTCAACCCAGGTCACAAGCACCTGGCAGAAACCCAATTAGTAGCAACACTCCATGATACCAATCCCAGGGCAAGCAGTGGCTTCCCCATGTCTGTCTCAATAGCACACTATGGACTTTTCCTCCAGGAACTTGTCCAAACATTTTTAAACCCAGATACGAAAACCACTGTCACTACATCTTCTAGTAAAGAGTTCCCAAACTAAACTATTCACTGAGTGAAAAACATATTTTCTCCTATTTGTTAAATCTGTTTATTGATGACAATATAGTTAAGCAAAAATTACAAACAAAGGTATATCCTACAAAGAACAATGTAAAAAAAATCTAATACAAAGAACTACAACTAGTAATATAAACGCCAAAAGGTTTTCACTTTTCTCCCACACCCTATCCAACCCCCCTCATCCCTCCTAACCCCTACCCCAAATTACTGTGCCATATTATATGGGAACTCTCAAGTGTCAAACCCACCCCAGCTGAAAAATATTCAAAACAACACAAGAAACATAATAAAGTCACATATCCCCAACCTCAAGCCCAACAATCCCAAAACACCCCTCAAAAAAACTCAAAAACAGCATAAAAGAGCCAAAAAGCCCCTTCCAGCTTATATAAGTACATAAGTTATGCCACACTGGGAAAAGACCAGGGTCCATCGAGCCCAGCATCCTGTCCACGACAGCGGCCAATCCAGGTCAAGGGCACCTGGCAAGCTTCCAAAAAGTACAAAATTCTATACATGTTTTTCCTGGAATTGTGGATTTTTCCCAAGTCCATTTAGTAGCGGTTTATGGACTTGTCCTTTAGGAAACCGTCTAACCCCTTTTTAAACTCTGCCAAGCTAACCGCCTTCACCACGTTCTCCGGCAACGAATTCCAGAGTTTAATTACGCATTGGGTGAAGAAAACGTTTCTCCGATTTGTTTTAAATTTACTACACTGTAGTTTAATCGCATGCCCCCTAGTCCTAGTATTTTTGGAAAGCGTGAACAGACGCTTCACATCCACCTGTTCCACTCCACTCATTATTTTATATACCTCTATCATGTCTCCCCTCAGCCGTCTCTTCTCCAAGCTGAATAGCCCTAGCCTCCTTAGTCTTTCTTCATAGGGAAGTCGTCCCATCCCCGCTATCATTTTAGTCGCCCTTCGCTGCACCTTTTCCAATTCTACTATATCTTTCTTGAGATGCGGCGACCAGAATTGAACACAATACTCAAGGTGCGGTCGCACCATGGAGCGATACAACGGCATTATAACATCCTCACACCTGTTTTCCATACCTTTCCTGATAATACCCAACATTCTATTCGCTTTCTTAGCCGCAGCAGCACACTGAGCAGAAGGTTTCAGTGTGTTATCGACGACGACACCCAGATCCCTTTCTTGGTCCGTAACTCCTAACGTGGAACCTTGCATGACGTAGCTATAATTCGGGTTCTTTTTTCCCACATGCATCACCTTGCACTTGCTCACATTAAACGTCATCTGCCATCTATAAAATAACAAAAGTAAGAAAAATAATAAGTCCATCTTCCAATGGGGCTGAAGTAAAACCTTCTACAGTAAAAATCACCAGAAGCAAGGGGGTCAAAGTTCCAAACAATGGTTAGGGGACCAATAAATCCAACAGTTCAAAAAATGGCAGCTATCTAAGTGCCCAGAGTGGCTGGGACAGTATGTATAAAAGTTTGTGCTGCCTCCACAGAAAGAAACAAATGCAGTTGACCCCCAACAGTAATCCGGAGTTTCGCCGGATATAATAAAGCACTGGAAATCTGTTCAATTAGCTTTGTGCATATGGGAGCAAAGTCCTTAGGTTTTGCAGTATAGTCATGAAAGCAAAGGCCTCTCCGACTGTCATAACCCAAAATCTTCCCTGTAGAATGTCTTGTCTAGGCACAAAATGTTGAAGCCTATAAAGCACCACACGGGGACGAGCAACATCATTTCTCCAAGCGCCAAGCCTACACGCCCACTCAATTTTAAAAGGGTCCACCAGAGAATCCAAATTAAGAGATTGTGGGATCCAAACCTCCAAAGATTTTAGAAGGTCGGCCTCCGATAAGGACTCAACTAAGCCCACCAGATGTAGATTTTTATATTGCGCTTTACCTCTCGCTCGTCCTTCTGGTGTTTCAGGTGCTGGACTATGTGAATGCGTTGATTCACCTCTTGACTACCACACTGGGTCTTTTCCTCTGACGCCCCGACTTGATGCTGTTGGGTGTCCAATTCCTGACCCAAATTATCTAGTTGCTCAAGTGCAGCTTCCACCACGACACGAACCTCAGACACAAGTTCCATTGTCCAGGCGGAGCTTTCTGATGGACTCGATAAAGCTGTTGGATCCTCCATCTTAGCTGACACTCCCAGTGTTGCTTTCTCTTTTCGGGATAACAAAACCAGCACCCGTCAATATTACACTCCCATGAAGCTCACTAAAACAGCTTTTCACCAGAGCAACTCTAACCCCAATCCAGCCAAAATCTACAGAGTATGTGGCTATTTTTGGTGGGGAAACAGAAGAGCCGAACAGGCAGCCTCCACTCCTCTAGACGTCACGTGATCTCCCTCCTATTTGTTTTAAAAGTATTTTCGTGTAACTTCCTCGACTGGCCACTAGTCTTTGAAAGAGTAAAAAAAATCATAGTAACATAGTAGATGACGGCAGAAAAAGACCTGCACGGTCCATCCAGTCTGCCCAACAAGATAACTCATATGTGCTAATTTTGTGTATACCCTACTTTGATTTGTACCTGTGTTCTTCAGGGCACAGACCGTATAAGTCTGCCCAGCACTATCCCCGCCTCCCACCACCAGCTCTGGCACAGACCATATAAATCTGCCCAGCATTTTCCCCGCCTCCCAACCACCAGCCCTGGCACAGACTGTATAAGTCTGCCCAGCTCTATCCCCGCCTCCCAACCACCAGCCCCGCCTCCCACCACTGGCTCTGGCACAGACCGTACAAGTCTGTCCAGCACTATCCCCGCCTCCCAACCACCAGTCCCGCTTCCCACCATCGGCTCTGGCACAGACCGTATAAGTCTGCCCAGCACTATCCCCACCTCCCAACCACCAGCCCGGCCTCCCAACCACCGGCTCTGGCACAGACCGTATAAATCTGCCCAGCATTTTCCCCGCCTCCCAACCACCAGCCCCGGCACAGACTGTATAAGTCTGCCCAGCTCTATCCCTGCCTCCCAACCACCAGCCCCGCCTCCCACCACTGGCTCTGGCACAGACCGTATAAGTCTGCCCAGCATTATCCCCGCCTCCCACCGCCAGCTCTGGCACAGACTGTATAAATCTGCCCAGCATTTTCCCCGCCTCCCAACCACCAGCCCCAGCACAGACTGTATAAGTCTGCCCAGCTCTATCCCTGCCTCCCAACCACCAGCCCCGCCTCCCACCACTGGCTCTGGCACAGACCGTATAAGTCTGCCCAGCACTATCCCCGCCTCCCAACCACCAGCCCCGCCTCCCGATCTTGACTAAGCTCCTGAGGATCCATTCCTTCTGCACAGGATTCCTTTATGCTTATCCCATGCATGTTTGAATTCCGTTACCATTTTCATTTCCACCACCTCCCGCGGGAGGGCATTCCAAGCATTCACTACTCTCTCCGTGAAAAAATACTTCCTGACATTTTTCTTGAGTCTGCCCCCCTTCAATCTTATTTCATGTCCTCTCGTTCTACCGCCTTCGTATATCCGGAAAAAGTTCGTTTGCGGATTAATACCTTTCAATTATTTGAACGTCTGTATCATATCACCCCTGTTTCTCCTTTCCTCCAGGGTATGCATGTTTAGTTCAGCAAGTCTCTCCTCATACGTCTTGTAACGCAAATCCCTTACCATTCTGGTAGCTTTTCTTTGCACCGCTTCAATTCTTTTTACATTCTTCGCAAGGTACGGCCTCCAAAACTGAACACAATACTCCAGGTGTGGCCTCTGCCAACGACTTATACAGTCAATTGACTTATAAAATCGATTCACTTCTACTCGTTCTACACCTCAATCATATTTCCCCTCATCCGACTCTTTTCCAAGCTGAAGAGCCCTAACCTCTGTAACCTTTCCTCATACGAGAGGAGTTCCATCCCCTTTATCATTTTAGTCGTTCTTCTTTGAACCTTTTCTAAATCCACTATACCTTTTTTGAGATATGGCGACCAGAACTGAACACAGTACTCAAGATAAGGTCGCACCATGGAGCAATACAGAGGCATTTTAGTATTCTCAGTCTGATTTATCATCCCTTTCCTAATAATTCCTAGCATCCTGTTTGCTTTTTTGGCTGCCGCCACACACTGGGCAGATTTCAGAGTATTATCTACGACACCTACTGTAGATCTTTTTCTAGAGTGCTGTCGCATAATGTCCTCCTGCAATTTCTCACATTTTGCAAGTGATTTAACAACTTTGAATAATTGAGTGTCATCTGTAAATCTGCGCATCTCACTCGGCATTCCAATTTCCAGATCATTTATAAATAAGTAAAAACCACCGATCCCGGTACAGATCCTTTCTCCATTTAGAGAATTCCTAATCCACAACAGAACACTGCTTTTTAATTTTCTCAAGAGCCTCTCAGAAGCTTTCTGAAAATCTAGATACACTACAACACCTGGCTCACATTATCCACATGTTTATTCATAGCTTCAAAAAAAATGTAGCAAACTGGTGAGGCTGAAACTTCCCTTGGCTGAAACCATGTTGACTCTGTCCCGTTAAATCATGTTAGTGTTTGATAATTTCGTTCTTTATAATAGTTTCTACCATTTTGCCTGGCACTGATGTCAGGCTTATAGCTTTGAAGTTTTCTGGATCACCCCTAGAACCCTTCTTGAAACTTACATTAGCATATTATATCTTACTTAAACAAATTAATTTCTGTGTTCTACCCAGCAACTATGGAATGCTGTCTGCTACATTTTAGACCTCCAGGGATACATCGAGACACCCACAGAATTGCTGCATATTTGTTTGTAGCAAAATGACTATAGCAGCAGCATGGAAACAGCCTAAAGTGCTGGGATTGCAACAGGTACTAGAACGTCTGTGAGACTAATGTCTAAACTGACAGCCATCCGGAAAGGCACTATGGTACAGTACCAAAAGGTTTGGGACATATATGACAAATCTCGAAAGGCACCATAAAGGTTCGCTCTTCTATGGATGGAGTTAATAGATAGAGAAGGAGGGAGGGGAAGGAAGGGATGGGGGGAACATAGTAACATAGTAAATGACGGCAGAAAAAGACTGGCATGGTCCATCCAGTCTGCCCCACAAGATAAACTCAGATGTGCTACTTTTTCTGTATACCCTACTTTGATTTGTACCTGTCATTTTCAGGGCACAGACCGTATAAGTCTTCCCAGCACTATCCCCGCCTTCCAACCACCAGCCCCGCCTCCCACCACCGGCTCTGGCACAGACCGTATAAGTCTGCCCAGCACTATCCCCGCCTCCCAACCACTATCCCCGCCTCCCACCACCAGCCCCGCCTCCCACCACCGGCTCTGGCACAGACCGTATAAGTCTGCCCAGCACTATCCCCGCCTTCCAACCACCAGCCCCGCCTCCCACCACCGGCTCTGCCACCCAATCTCGGCTAAGCTCCTTAGGATCCATTCCTTCTGAACAGGATTCCTTTATGCTTATCCCACACGTGTTTGAATTCTGTTACCGTTTTCATTTCCACCACCTCCCGCGGGAAGGGAGGGAAGTATAGTTACTGTCTTTGTTCAGATAGCTAGGACAAATAATGTACACTGAGTGGTGACAGCTGTGTTGATGTTTTGATATGTGATATTAAAATAAATATATTTAAAAAAAAAGAAACTTACATTAGCCACATTCCAATTTTCAGGCAGTGGACAATTTTAATTACAGGTTACAAATATGAATCTGCAATGTGTTTTTTTGTGTCCTTGAAGTACTCTGGGGGATATACCATCTGGTCCAAGTGATTTGCTGCTCTTTTAACTTGTTTCTTTGACTTGTTACATTGTATGGGTTCCCAAGGTTTGTTTCAGGTCCTACGTGTCATCACCTTTAAATACCATTACTGGCATGGGTAGCAGCCTTTCATCCTTATCAATAAAGACTAAAGCAAATAATTCATATAGTCTCTCCACTATGGTCTTGTCCTCTCTGGATGTTCCTTTTACTCCTTAATGATCTAACGGTCCAACTGACTCCCTCACAGGCTTCTAATGCACCTAGAAAGCTTTTACTATGAGTTTTTTGCCTCCGTGTCAAGATTCTTTTCAGATTCGCTTTTAGACTTCTTTATTAACACTTTGCATTTAGTATTTATAGTGCTTCATGTTTTCTTCATTATTACCTTTTTCCATTTTTTAAAAATATGTTCTTTTGGCTCTAACAGCCTGTTCCTCCTCACCTTTTAACCATGCCGGCTGTTGATTGACCTTCATTCCACCTTTTTTGACAGAGAACACTGAAGGTTTCTTGGGGAGAAAGAAGAGAAAGGGAACCCTGAAGAATAGGGTTAAAGTGGTTGCGTGCAAGATGTAGGAAGAGTTAAGGAAGGCACAGAAGAGCGAATAGATAAGTAAAGGGGGGGGGGAGGGTAGTAGGAGAAAGAAGAAGAGAGATGAAGACAGAGAACAGATAATAAGGGTGATTACCAGAACAGGACAAAGCAATCTTTCCTTAATAGTATTCAGGGAAATCCTAGTTGACAGAGGTTAATAATGTTCTGCTTGGGATCTGATTCTTAATCTAGTTTCTTACTGCAAAGCTAAGGGTAAAAGGAGGACCCAGGTCTTTCCCAGCCATTAGGCCAATGCTGTGGAATAATGCAAAGAAGCAAAGGGAGTCCCTGAATAATCAAGACTCAGCAGAGTGTAAAACAATGCAGAGAAGCACAGGGAGTCCCCGAGTAATCAAGAGTCAGCACAGTGTAAGACAGTGCGGAGAAGCACAGGGAGTCCCTGAATAATCAAGACTCAGCACAGTGTAAGACAGTGTAAAGAAGCACAGGGAGTCCCTGAATAATCAAGAGTCAGCAGAGTGTAAAACAATGCACAAAAGCATAGGGAATTCCTGAAAAATCAAGTCAGTAAAGTATAAAACAATGCAGAGATGCACAGGGAGTCCCCAACTAATCAAGAGTCAGCACAGTGTAAGACAGTGTAGAGAAGCACAGGGAGTCCCTGAATAATCAAGACACAGCAGAGTGTAAAACAATGCAGAGAAGCACAGGGAGTTCCTGAAAAATCAAGTCAATAAAGTATAAAACAATGCAGAGAAGCACAGGGAGTCCCCGAGTAATCAAGAGTCAGCACAGTGTAAGACAGTGCGGAGAAGCACAGGGAGTCCCTGAATAATCAAGACTCAGCACAGTGTAAGACAGTGTAAAGAAGCACAGGGAGTCCCTGAATAATCAAGACACAGCAGAGTGTAAAACAATGCACAAAAGCACAGGGAGTTCCTGAAAAATCAAGTCAGTAAAGTATAAAACAATGCAGAGATGCACAGGGAGTCCCCGACTAATCAAGAGTCAGCACAGTGTAAGACACTGCAGAGAAGCACAGGGAGTCCCTGAATAATCAAGACTCAGCAGAGTGTAAAACAATGCAGAGAAGCACAGGGAGTCCACGAATAATCTAGACTCAGCAGAGTGTACAGCGCTGCATATGTCTAGTAGCAGTATAGAAATGATAACTAGTAGTAGTAGAGCAGGGACTGTCTCTTACATGTTTAGTGTTCTGCGCTGCATACGTGTAGTAACACTATAGAAATTATAACTACTAGTAGTAATAGTAGTACGAATAGCAGTGCTAATAGAGCAAGGACTATCTCTTACATGTTCAGTGCTGCATACGTAGTAGTAGTAATAGTAGTAGTAGTAGTAGTAGTAGACCAGGGACTCTCTCTTACATGTTCAGTGTACAGCGCTGCATATGTCTAGTCGCACTATAGAAATGATAACTAGTAGTAGTACAGCAGGGACTGTCTCTTACATGTTTAGTGTTTAGCCCTGCGTACGTAGTAGTAGTAGTAATAGTAGTAGTAGTAGTAGACCAGGGACTCTCTCTTACATGTTCAGTGTACAGCGCTGCATATGTCTAGTAGCACTACAGAAATGATAACTAGTAGTAGTAGAGCAGGGACTGTCTCTTACACGTTTAGTGTTCAGCCCTGCGTACGTAGTAGTAATAGTAGTAGTATTAGACCAGAGACTCTCTCTTACATGTTCAGTGTACAGCGCTGCATATGTCTAGTCGCACTATAGAAATGATAACTAGTAGTAGTACAGCAGGGACTGTCTCTTACATGTTTAGTGTTCAATGCTGCGTACGTAGTAGTAGTAATAGTAGTAGTAGTAGTAGTAGACCAGGGACTCTCTTTTACATGTTCAGTGTACAGTACTGCATATGTCTAGTAGAACTATATAAATGATAACTAGTAGTAATAGTAGTAGTAGTAGAGCAGGGACTGTCTCTTACATGTTTAGTGTTCTGCGCTGCATACGTGTAGTAACACTATAGAAATTATAACTACTAGTAGTAATAGTAGTACGAATAGCAGTGCTAATAGAGCAAGGACTATCTCTTACATGTTCAGTGCTGCATACGTAGTAGTAGTAATAGTAGTAGTAGTAGTAGTAGACCAGGGACTCTCTCTTACATGTTCAGTGTACAGCGCTGCATATGTCTAGTAGCACTATAGAAATGATAACTAGTAGTAGAGCAGGGACTGTCTCTTACACGTTTAGTGTTCTGTGCTGCCTACATCTAGTTGCTCTATAGTGTAATGACTCGTGGGCTCTACCTAAAGCTGGCTGGTGGAGTAAGGAAAGTTCACACTTATAGTAACCCCGCATAGGTTTTCGGGAGAGAGGGAAAGCCTGGCCTGGCAAGAAAAGTAGAACGATCCCAGACAGACAGATTCCATGCACTATCAGGGAAAAACTTTAAAGACAGACCAGGATTCCGATTTAGCCCAGGCCCCCTGGCTGACTAAACAGTATAATATGGATAAAGGGGAGGAGGAGGGGTCCCGTGGGATAATAGGAAGAAGGAAATGAGCAGACAGAGATGGAGTGGGCTGATCCGGCAGTGTCTCAAGCAGGGGCGTATCTGGACTCCGGCGGTAGGGGGGCCAGAGCCAGAGGGAGGGGGCACATTTTAGCGCCCCCCCCCCCGCCGCCGCCGCGCCCCCACCGCCACCAATGACTCTCTCCACCCCCCTCCCGCCGCCAACCCCCCCCCGCTGCCGTTCTTACTTTTGCTGGCGGGGGACCCCAACCCCCGCCAGCCGAGGTCTGCTTCCACCTGCCGCTGCCGTAAAAACTTCTTCTTCAGCCGGCGGGGGACCCCAAACCCCCGCCAGCCGCCCCGCGGTGTTTAAAATTCATCTTCGGCCTCCGTGGCCGTGCTGCTGTGATAGGCGCTGTTGAAATCCACTTCGGAGTCTGACGTCGCAGCACGTACAACGTACAACGACGTCAGACTCCGAAGTGGATTTCAACAGCGCCTATCACAGCAGCACGGCCACGGAGGCCGAAGATGAATTTTAAACACCGCGGGGCGGCTGGCGGGGGTTTGGGGTCCCCCGCCGGCTGAAGAAGAAGTTTTTGCGGCAGGTGGAAGCAGACCTCGGCTGGCGGGGGTTGGGGTCCCCCGCCAGCAAAAGTAAGAACGGCAGCGGGGGGGGGGGGGTTGATGGCGGTAGGGGGGTCCAGGGCAAAATCTGCGGGGGCCCAGGCCCCTGAGGCCCCACGCAGATACGCCCCTGGTCTCAAGCTACTCCAGGAGGAGGAGCAGATGGAGGTAGCAGGGACAAGTGAAGGAAACCAGCTGCAGGGCCAATCTTTGCATTTGTTTGTTGTTTGGTCTTCACACAGTCTCTGTGGAAGGACTGGAGTCAGATTACCCTGTAAAGTGGGAGGTAGGGGACAAGCCCAGGCTGAAACTACCCTGGGACTGTCAACGGTTTGATCTGTGAACTGAACTGAGAAATGTAACTTTATTTGCTAAGCCATAGTAAGGCTGTGGCTATTGTTTGCCCTGGAGACTGGACTCTGCTCCGAGCTATGCCAAAGGACTTTACTGAAAGGAAGGAAGGAAGGCTGAAGTTTGCTTTTCCTTCTTGAGTTGCCTATTAGGAATACAAGCTTTACCTTGTGGCAGAACTGGTTTTTCTTTTTGAGAAGCAAGACTGAAATCCCAGACAAGATTTTAAGGATCAGGATTGTAGTTGTTTTGGGGTTTTTTGTTTTTTTTTTAGGTTCTCTCCAGCAGCCTAATATTCTAAGTCAGGAAGACTCCATAGAGGCTTCTTTCAACATTACAGCCAAGGGACGTACTACTACTACTATTTAGCATTTCTATAGCGCTACAAGGCGTACGCAGCGCTGCACAAACATAGAAGAAAGACAGCCCCTGCTCAAAGAGCTTACAATCTAATAGACAAAAAATAAAGTAAGTCCTAGAGGTGACAGTCTCTGTATCCCCGTGTCCATCCCGAGTCCTCCAGGCCTAGAGGTGACAGGCTCCGAATCCCTGAGTCCTCCAGTCCTAGAGGTGATGGGCTCCGAATCCCTGTGTCCATCCCCTGAGTCCTCCAGAAATGATAACTAGTACTAGTAATAGTACCGGTAGTACTTGTAGAGCAAGGACTGTCTCTTACGTGTTTAGCGTACGTCTAGAGTCGCACTATAGAAATTAGTAGTAGTAGTAAGAGGAAGGAAGCTCCACTGCCACACTCTACACTATTGGTATGGAATAGACTTCCTGAGCCGGTACGTCAAGCTCCATCGCTGGCCGCCTTCAAATCTAGGCTAAAAAGCCCACCTTTTGATGCTGCTTTTAGCTCCTAACCCCTATTCACTTGTACAGTACCCTTGTATGTTTTATCCTTTCCACCTTATCAATTCCCTTATCCCTTATTTGTCCTGTTTGTAAGCTCTTTGGAGCAGGCACTTTCTCGTGTTCAAGAGTACAGTGCTGCGTACGTCTAGTAGCGCTATAGAAATGATAAGTAGTAGCAGTAGTCTTCATTCCAAGATCTTGAGGACCATCAATGGGTCTGATTTCCAGGATGTCCTTAATGAATATGCATGAGTTAAATTTGCATATAATGGAGACAGTATACAAGCTAATTTATCTTATGCATATTCATTACAGATGTCTTGGAAAACCAGGGCCACCGAGAGACTAGGCCAGGCCCAGGACAAGGCCGCCCCGCCTCCGCCCCCCCTGCCGTTGCTGCCCCCCCCCCCCGTCGCTCCCCCCGCCGCTGCAGTCCACGGTCTCATCTGCCTGCCTCCATGGCTCCGGGCCCCCTTCATTCAAAGCGGCAGTCGTAGATCGCCTCTCTTCTGGCCTTCCCTCCCTGTGTCCCGCCCTCGTCTGATGTAACTTCCGGTTTCCGCGAGGGCGGGACACAGGGAGGGAAGGCCAGAAGAGAGGCGATCTGTGACTGCCGCTTTGAATGAAGGGGGCCCAGAGCCATGAAGGCAAGCAGGTGAGACCGTGGACTGCAGCGCCGGCGGCCTGACCCCAGCGCCAGAATTTTGCCCCCCTGCCCCACCCCTCTCAGCGGCCCTGTTGGCAGCCCTACGTTGAAAACAGCAAAAAATAAATCAGAGTGCAGAGAAGGAAGCCAGGCAGCTTATCGTAAGGAAAAGATCTGTGTTAAGGATTAAAGCTAACTGTGACAATAGCCCTGAGGCTTCCAGGTCCCTCTTTCGGGGTGATACTGAAAGAATGAGGGCTGCACTCACCAGTCCATTGCAGGAGCTCAAGGCTGCGAGTCCAGCTCTCAGCCTGTGGCTCTGCACCTCTCCGATTAGATGACAGGAGGTTTGAGTGGACGACTGGATCTCAGCGCTGGCGAAGCCTCCAGAACGCCTCTCACGCACAAAGCCTGGTGCCAACAGCTTTGTGTTAACAGTGACGTTGAAGGTCAGGTCCAAGCCCCTGTAATGCAGCTGGTAATAGACAGGCAGGTGGGCCAGAGGCGAGAGGTCTCTCTTACGCATGTTCCTCTGAGACAAGTCATAGGACAGAAAGATGCCTTGCTCGTCCGTCTGAACAGGATAGACAATTTCTAAGTCAGTGTATCCACCGTGCAGCGTCTCTGTAACGGAAACAAGAAAAGGCAAGAATGAAAGGCAGGAACTGAGTAACGTTTGATAACCTGAACAGCAAGTGCTGGAGACCAGTCCTGTCCCTCTCAGGACGCTCAAGGGGGAAAAGCCACTGGCGAGACCAACCCTTCCCTCCCTTTCAGGACTGCCACGGTTTGAGAATGGGCAGGAGAGCTTTGCCACAGCTCTCCCAACTTGTTCTGGGATACTTGTTATCGATTACAGTTCAGTGCTTTTCACCGAGGGCGGAGGGAGCCATATCATGCATCTAACTTCCCTTACCTGGGATCCCTATAAATGTACTCACTCTGCTGCTCCCCAGTATCTCTCCACACTCGTCCTTCCCTACACCCCTTCCCGTGCACTCCGCTCCATGGATAAATCCTTCTTATCTGTTCCCTTCTCCACTACTGCCAACTCCAGACTTCGCGCCTTCTGTCTCGCTGCACCCTACGCCTGGAATAAACTTCCTGAGCCCCTACGTCTTGCCCCATCCTTGGCCACCTTTAAATCTAGACTGAAAGCCCACTTCTTTAACATTGCTTTTGACTCGTAACCACTCGCCTCCACCTACCCTCCTCTCTTCCTTCCCGTTCACATTAATTGATTTGATTTGCTTACTTTATTTATTTTTTGTCTATTAGATTGTAAGCTCTTTGAGCAGGGACTGTCTTTCTTCTATGTTTGTGCAGCGCTGCGTATGCCTTGTAGCGCTATAGAAATGCTAAATAGTAGTAGTAGTAGTAGTAGTAGTAGTAGTAGTAATCCCAACTCTGGAACGCTCTACCCAGATACATTCCATCAACTAGTGAATACCTTCCCTTTAGGAAATTATTGAAAACCCATCTATTCAAACAGATTTACCCAAATGACTTGACCTACCATAAGCAAACATAAGCAACCCATCCATTTACCGCTTCATCTAATCATTAACAACAATGGCTCAGAAATGACCTCCTACCAATCTTCTTACCCTTCAGGCTCTTCCCCTACCTCTTCTTCATTGCTCCACTTCCTTACCTATCCTCTCTCTCATACCTCTTTTATCCTTGTTCATTTGTCCTACCACATACCTCCTTTGTTGATTCAGATACTACAGATTGTATTCTCTTGTTACTATGTAAGCCGCATTGAGCCTGCGATGAGCGAGAAAGCGCAGGGTACAAATGTAATAATAAATAAATATGGCAATGCCATGTCTCTCCTGTGGGCTAGAATTTCAAAGCAACCCAACACAGTTTGGGGATAATTTTATAAGACTGTCTGGGGGTTTCCACACATAAAAGTACGCACTAGGATTGCGCAGTCCATATTTCAGCGCGACACATCTGAAGGTGTCCCTGCATTTAGAACTGGGTCTATGAAGAGTTTGGCAGCAGAAGGAACTGTGTGATTCCGTCTTTGATAGGAGGGTTTGTGCTCCTATCTGATGCCTGATTATTTATTTCTATGGCTTGGGATGTTCATTTCTTATAAAATACACACACAAGTGCTGATTCTTACTGGCATATAGATGCACAAAGTTCAGCCTCAGAGTAGGTGTTTTCATAAAGACAACTCTATAAAAGCCACATATATTCCCTTTCCAAACAAGACAGGCATCTTTCTGCCCTCCCTGTCGCAGACCCCATCACAAATTATCGCCTGAGTGACATTTCAATAAAAACGATGGCTGTGATTAGCCAAAGCAATGCATTCCTTGGAATATACTGAACTTTAAGATAGCAAATTCAGAACAATTTAGGGGCAAAGTGGGGGTTTTTGCACTCACAGGAATGATATGCTCATTAGAGAATGACACGGGGACAGGGACCCTCGGTAACTGCGGGGATGGGAATGGGGACAGAGCCCGTAGGTACAGGGCAGGGACAGAGCCCACGGGGACGGAGACAAACTCTGTCCCCGTGTCATTCTCTAATGCAGAAATGAAGTTGAGGTCGCATTTTACACTCAGTTTAACTATTGTTTTACGCTGTATAAATATTCATTATTTATCCCATTTCTAATCAAGGACAATCTAGGTTGTTTTCAAAATAAACAGTCATAAAATACTTCCGACATTCTCTGTAATCCCTGTAGAAATGTTATCAGAGGGGGAGCTAGAAAAGAGTTTAAATAAATACACGAGAGAGGAGGGTCTTCCTGGCAGCATGTTTTGATCACAGGGGGGAAAGGTGCATTTCTAGATTCCATTTTCAACTCTACCCACGTTGTCTTCTATTTAGTAAGAACCTGCCCAGAACATGGGGTGAGTTTCAAAGCAAAGTTTACATGAATTTCTGCTTCAAAACTTGGTGCAAAATACACCAGCTAAAACTATGTGTGATCCCTGTGTCACCGTGCAAAAAACCCTAAAGTCATATGAAAACACTAGTAAAAAAAAGCCCGTTTCTCATTGAAATGAAACGGGCGCTAGCAACCTTCTGCCATTAATATTTTTAAGGGAAGTTCCAGTGTCCTCCCTCCCTCCCTCCCAATTCCAAGGTCTCCCCTCCCTCCTTCCCAGTTCCAGGGTTCCCCCTCCCTCCCTCCCAGTTCCAGGTCCCCTCCCTCCAAATTTTAAAAGTCATCCTGACTTACCTTGTCGGGGTTACGGCAGCCAGCAGCAGCAGTAAAATGCGTGCAGGCTCGACACTTACTTTAGTTTTCCCTTCTCTGTCTCTCAGCTCTGGTCCCGCCCTCATTTCCTGTTTCCGCAAGGGTGGGACCAGAGCTGAGAAACAGAGAAGGGAAAACTGAAGTAAGTGCCGAGCCTGCATGCTTTTTACCGCGCGAGGTAAGTCAGCGAGTGATGCAAATGCGGTCACACCGGATTTTTCAGCAACGCTGTGCGGTTATGTTGCTGCTGAAAATCACTGCAAGTCAACCAGGCAGGAACCTCTCCTGCCTCATTCAATCATTCTGCTGGTAAAAAGCCTGACGCGGAAGATGCAGAGGAGAGATGACAGTTCTCCATCCGCTACAAGCAAATAATCTGAATTTAAGCTGGCTGCTCAGAGGGATCCCTGAGGTTCTCAACTGCAAGAGAACAATCATCCTAATACTTTTAAACAAGCTGAGCCCTCAAACTCCTCAGATGCAACAAGTCTTCTAATGCCAAAGGAAGGTCGTGATCCAAATAAAACTGGGAATTAAACCTGGATTATAAAATTCTCACCAAAACTATTGCTGTCAGGCTCAATAAAGTCTGGCATTTAGTAATTCATCCAAATCAAATTGGTTTCATGAATAATAGATATACTAGTGATAATCTACCTTTATTTCATAACCTTAATTATAAGAGGGGCATAATCGAACGGGGCGCCCAAGTTTTCATGAGGGCGTCCTCGCAGGACAGCCCTGTAAACGGGTGGAGCAACCCGTATTATCGAAACAAGATGGGCGTCCATCTTTCATTTCGATAACACGGTCGGGGACACCCAAATCATGAAATTTAGGTCTACCTTAGAGATGGTCGTCCTTAGGTCGTTTTTGAGATGGTCGTCCCCGGTTTTCGGTGATAATGGAAACCGAGGACGCCCATCTCAAAAATGACCAAATCCAAGCCATTTGGTCATGGGAGGAGCCAGCATTCATAGTGCACTGGTCCCCCTGACATGCCAGGACACCAACCGGGCACCCTAGGGGGGAACTGCAGTGGACTTAAGAAATTGCTCCCAGGTGCATAGCTCCCTTACCTTGGGTGCTGAGCCCCCCAACCCCCCCCCAAACCACAACTGTACACCACTAACATAGCCCTTAGGGATGAAGGGGGGCACCTACATGTGGGTACAGTGGGTTTCTGGTGGGTTTTGGAGGGCTCACATTTACCACCACAAGTGTAACAGGTAGGGGGGATGGGCCTGGGTTCACCTGCCTGACGTACACTGACTGCACCCCCTACAACTGCTCCAGGGACCTGCAAACTGCTGCGATGGACCTGAGTATGACATCTGAGGCTGGCAAAAAAGTATTTTTAAAGATTTCTTTTGAAGGTGGGAGGGGGTTGGTAACCACTGGGGGAGTAAGGGTAGGTCATCCCCGATTCCCTCCGGTGGTCATCTGGTCAGTTCGGGCACTTTTTTGAGGCCTGGTCATGAAAAAAATGGAACAAGTAAAGTCGCCCAAGTGTTCGTCAGGGACGCCCTTCTTTTTTCCATTATCGGCTGAGGACGCCCATCTCCTAAGCACGCCCCAGTCCCGCCTTCGCTACACTGCCGACACGCCCCCGTGAACTTTGGTTGTCCCCATGATGGAAAGCAGTTGAGGGTGCCCAAAATCGGCTTTCAATTATGCCGATTTAGGGGACCTTGCGAGAAGGACGCCCATCTCCCGATTTGTGTTGGAAGTGTCATTGTACCCCCCTCGTTCCTCAATGTAAAGTGTTCCCGAGCACTTGAAATTACTAACAGTACTCAGAATCACCTCACCAAGGACGGAGAGGCCGACAGTTCACTAACCACGCCTCATAATCTCAAAGAAGATGAGGGGAAAAAAATAAGCTAAATTTGGATTTGTCCTGCTTTTGAAATAACCAGACAGGAACAGTGATTAACTAAAAGCAACAATACTTTAATTCAATTCCAATACTGTAAATATAAATTTTTAACTATCAGAATTTAACCACTGAACTTATAATATTTGATTACAACAATATGTGTTCCTTCCCAACACCCCAATCTCCCTCAACTACTATAATATATCAACATTTATATTCTAATTCAAAACCAAATGTATTTTACAATTGTATAACTCTTTTCTTCTTTTCAGAATTTCCCCTCTGGTATCGATACCAAGACTCTTATCAGATAAGTATTATGTGTAAACTTTTCTTTTTGACTAATTTCCTTCTTAACTCTCTGTTGTATCTTAACTCTAAAGAATTGATACTTTGTGTCCTATTTCTTCCCTTTTCTCACAGGACCTCGGTGGCAACACAACCCCAGTGACCCATCTCAGGTAAGTAGGAATTATTTCTCTGTCCTGTCACTGTGTTGTCACTTAGCTGCGGTTGATTCTGGTGCAGTATCCTCCGCGGTCTTTCTTGTGTAGGGGCCCAGGTATTTTCCAGGATTCTTTGTCACCGTCACCCTACACCTCGCTCTTAACAAAAATAAATGGAAGGAAAACCCTATCTTCCTAACCCCTTTCCCACACTAAATGACTTAAATATATACAGTTTAAAACACTGGGCAACACTTAACTAAGAAAATTAAAATAACTATACCCTCACTAAACCCCCTAACCTTACTTATTTTTCCCTAAACTAATGAGTACAAACATATATACACCGCCAATTTGCTAAATAGATACTTTTGTTCTGTTTTTACTGAAGAAAATCCGGGAGAAGGACCACGATGGACCGGCAAAAGTTCATTTGAGAATGGAGTGGATATAGCACCGTTCACGGAAGAGAGTGTGTATCAACAACTAGAAAAACTAAAGGTGGACAAAGCCATGGGACCGGACGGGATCCACCCCAGGATATTGAGGGAGCTCAGAGAGGTTCTGGCGGGTCCTCTTAAAGATTTGTTTAATAAATCCTTAGAAATGGGAGAGGTTCCGAGGGATTGGAGAACGGCGGAGGTGGTCCCTCTTCACAAAAGTGGTGATAGGGAAGAAGCTGGAAACTACAGGCCAGTAAGCCTCACTTCGATTATTGGAAAAGTAATGGAAGCGATGCTGAAGGAAAGGATAGTGAATTTCCTGGAAGAAAATGAGTTGCAAGATCCGAGACAACATGGTTTTACCAAAGGGAAATCGTGCCAAACAAATCTCATTGAATTCTTTGATTGGGTGACAGGAGAATTGAACCGTGGACGTGCTATAGACGTAATCTACTTAGATTTCAGCAAGGCTTTTGACATGGTTCCCCACAGGAGGCTCTTAAATAAACTGGATGGGCTGAAGATAGGACCCAAAGTGGTGAACTGGATTAGGAACTGGTTGACGGACAGGCGCCAGAGGGTGGTGGTGAATGGAGTTCGCTCGGAGGAGGGAAAGGTGAGTAGTGGAGTGCCTCAGGGATCGGTGCTGGGGCCGATTCTGTTCAATATATTTGTGAGTGACATTGCCGAAGGGTTAGAAGGTAAAGTTTGCCTATTTGCGAATGATACTAAGATTTGTAACACAGTGGACACCCCGGAGGGAGTGGAAAACATGAAAAAGGATCTGAAAAAGCTAGAAGAATGGTCTAAGGTTTGGCAATTAAAATTCAATGCGAAAGAGAGGCGTATGTGTTAGGCGGTGAGAGTCTGCTAGGTACGGATGGGGAGAGGGATCTTGGGGTGATAGTATCTGAGGATCTGAAGGCAATGAAACAGTGTGACAAGGCGGTGGCCGTAGCTAGAAGGTTACTAGGCTGTATAGAGAGAGGTGTGACCAGCAGAAGAAAAGAGGTGTTGATGCCCCTGTACAAGTCGTTGGTGAGGCCCCACCTGGAGTATTGTGTTCAGTTTTGGAGGCCGTATCTTGCTAAGGATGTAAAAAGAATTGAAGTGGTGCAAAGAAAAGTTACGAAGATGGTATGGGATTTGCGTTACAAGACGTATGAGGAGAGACTTGCGGACCTGAACATGTATACCCTGGAGGAAAGGAGGAACAGGGGTGATATGATACAGACGTTCAAATATTTGAAAGGTATTAATCCGCAAACGAACCTTTTCCGGAGATGGGAAGGCGGTAGAACGAGAGGGCATGAAATGAGATTGAAGGGGGGCAGACTCAAGAAGAATGTCAGGAAGTATTTTTTCACGGAGAGGGTGGTGGATGCTTGGAATGCCCTCCCGCAGGAGGTGGTGGAGATGAAAACGGTAACGGAATTCAAACATGCGTGGGATAAACATAAAGGAATCCTGTGCAGAAGAAAGGGATCCTCAGGAGCTTAGCCTAGAATGGGTGGCAGAGTTGGTGGTTGGGAGGCGAAGCTAGTGTGGGCAGACATATACGGTTTGTGCTGGGGCTGGTGGTTGGGAGAGGGGACTAGTGCTGGGCAGACTTATACGGTCTGTGCCAGAGCCGGTGGTGGGTGGCAGGGATAGTGCTGGGCAGACTTATACGGTCTGTGCCAGAGCTGGTGGTTGGGAGGCAGGGATAGTGCTGGGCAGACTTATACGGTCTGTGCCAGAGCTGGTGGTTGGGAGGCGGGGTTGGTGGTTGGGAGGCGGGGTTGGTGGTTGGGAGGCGGGGATAGGGCTGGCCAGACTTATACGGTCTGTGCCAGAGCTGGTGGTTGGGAGGCGGGGATAGGGCTGGCCAGACTTATACGGTCTGTGCACTGAAGAGGACAGTACAAATAAAAAAAGTAGCACATATGAATTTATCTTCTTGGGCAGACTGGATGGACCGTGCAGGTCTTTTTCTGCCGTCATCTACTATGTTACTATGTTACTTCCACATTCCACCAAAAAAAAAAAATCACAAAATATTTCCAACTCACCACTTCCCAGCATCCAACCTCACACCCTGCCCTCCTATCACCAAACTGAGTCAAATACCACTTCCAACCTGCTCAAGATCACTCCAAACTCACCACATCAGCCACACCACCAAACACACTTCCTTCCACCTCCACAGTCACCAGCGCTCTGCCAACTGTCCCACTGACCGTTTCCTGGGAGACGGTTGCTTGACTTGGGATTCCGCCCCCAGCCAGCCAATCCCTAGTCCCGCTCAACATTCCGACTCTTCCTGCCGACAAGCGGAATGTTGAGCAGCACTGCTCAATCCCCATAGAAATCAATGGGAAATTCTTCAATTAATTTAAAACACCTATAAATTTTCATCAAATTACCCCAAATTTCCCATGCCAATTAAACCTCCCATCCGCTATTAATCTGTGTTTTTAAAATTTAAATATCCCAACATTTAACCCCCGCCACGCAACAATCTTCTAAAAATCCCTGTAAAAATTCCCAAAAAATTTAAAACCTATTTCAAAAATTTTAATATTCCCCTCTGAACCTACTCTGTCGAATTTAACCAGTTAACCCTTTCTTAACCCCTTAAAACCAGATCCCTCCCAAATGACCCACTTAAAATATTCAAATTCAAAAACTAATATACCAGAAAAATCACAAAAAATTCCCCGACCCCAAATCCAAAAATAAAATTTAAATTCAACGAACCCCTGATTTTTAAAAAATAAAAATCCCAATATTCACAATTTAAAAATTAATAAATAAAAATTTCGGGTTTAAAAACCCCTTACCTTATAGTAGATTTTCTCTACACTTGACGCCTGCCCCTGGTTCCAGTCCCGGATGTCCAAAAACAAAAACGGAAACGAAAATAAAAAAACCTCCGAAGCCGGCCCAAAATTTAGGCCCCGGCTTCGGCCTACCTGGAAAAACGCGCGCTGCCGATTTGTGCATGAGGCGCGCCGCCTCATGCACGCGCGCGCACGTCCTGCATGCATCACCGGCCCTTTTTTTTTTTAAACCCGCTGGCTCTCCCCGAAAACCTCAGCGCCCGCAGCACCTAGAGCGCTCCCCCCGCTCCGGTTCACATCTTCAGGCCCGGGAACGTGCTCCATCACTCCCGGGCCCCAAAACTTGTCGTGCTGCCTCCCATCGGCCCAAACTTGGCCCAAAAATGCCCCAAACAGCTCTTCACTCCCGGGGACGTGCTCAATCGTCCCCGGGAGCCCAAAACCGTGTCGCTGTCTTGACCATAGTAACATAGTAAATGACGGCAGAAAAAGACCTGCATGGTCCATCCAGTCTGCCCAACAAGACAAACTCATATGTGCTACTTTTTGTGTATACTCTACTTTGATTTGTACCTGTCCTCTTCAGGGCACAGACCGTATAAGTCTGTCCGGCACTATCCCAGCCTCCCAACCAGCCCCGTCTCCCACCACTGGCTCTGGCACAGACCGTATAAGTCTGCCCGGCACTATCCCCACCTCCCAACCACCAGCCCTGCCTCCCACCACCGGCTAAGCTTCTGGGGATCCCTTCCTTCTGAGCAGGATTCCTTTATGTTTATCCCACGCATGTTTGAATTCCGTTACTGTTTTCATTTCCACCACCTCCCATGGGAGGGCATTCCAAGCATCCACTACTCTCTCCATGACATTTTTCTTGAGTCTGCCCCCCTTCAATCTCATTTCATGTCCTCTCGTTCTACTGCCTTCGCACCTCCGGAAAAGGTTCATTCGCGGATTAATACTTTTCAAATATTTGAACGTCTGTATCATATCACCCCTGTTTCTCCTTTCTTCCAGAGTATACATGTTCAGGTCATCAAGTCTCTCTCCTCATACGTCTTGTAACGCAAATCCCTTACCATTCTCATAGCTTTTCTTTGCACCGCTTCAATTCTTTTTACATCCTTCGCAAGGTACGGCCTCCAAAACTGAACACAATATTCTAGGTGGGGCCTCACCAATGACTTATCCAGGGGCATCAACTCCTCCTTTCTTCTGCTGGTCACACCTCTCTCTATACAGCCTAACAACCTTCTAGCTACGGCCACCGCCTTGTCACACTGTTTCGTCGCCTTCAGATCCTCAGATACTATCACCCCAAGATCCCTCTCCCTGTCCGTACCTATCAGATTCTCCCCGCCTCCCGTGGGTTTCTATTCCCTATTTCTTCGCATTGAATTTTAATTGCCAAACCTTAGACCATTCTTCTAGCTTTTTCAGATCCTTTTTCATGTTTTCCACTCCCTCCTGGGTGTCCACTCTGTTGCAGATCTTAGTATCATCCGCAAATAGGCAAACTTTACCTTCTAACCCTTCGGCAATGTCACTCACAAATATATTGAACAGAATCGGTCCCAGTACCGATCCCTGAGGCACACCAAAACAGGCCCAAAACAACAACAACAAAAAAAACATCAATGCTGGCTTGCCCCCCCCCCCCCCCCCCGTAGCGCTCCTTTAGCACCACATCCCTGCACCCGGCCCCAACTGGCCCCAAACTTAATCGGAAGCCCAAAACAATGGAACTGCCCCCACAGGTAAGTATTTATCTTTTTTTTTTCCTCCTCATTCCCCCTTTATTCCATGTTACAGAAGATGGGCGCCCTTCTCTTTCGAAAATTCACCTTTATGTAGCTTTATCTTTAAACAATTGTATTAGAAGTTTTCAACCAGTTAAACAATAACAAAACAGCTTATGTGATCAGTAGTAATCTTCCCCCCCCCCCCCCCCCAGCATCCCCTTCTAATGACAACTCTGCTCACTATAATCAATTTATAAGCATCAGAGGCCTTTGCTCTTATGGCCTCCAACGTTTGAATTATGACTATACCAATTAAACTGAGCAAATCCCACCCCACCCCCTACCCCTCTCACAGTATGAGATCAATCACCTCTGGGTCCATGACATTGTGTTGAAAGCCTATGATTACAATTTATTTAATATAAGACTTTGCCCTCTAGCTGACACTGGTTGTAAATAACCATCCCAAATCTGTACAAACAGTTTGTGAGAGCCCCAGGCCTCTCTGGCCTCTCATTCCAGGAGTTGATGAATTTACTTCCTCCAATTCCAACAATATAAGTATATAAGTATTGCCATACATGACACACCGAAGGTCCATCAAACCCAGCATCCTGTTTCCAACGGTGGTCAATCCAGGTCACAAATACCTGGCAAGATCCCAAAACAGATACGCTGCTTATCACAGAAATAAGCAGTGGATTTTTCCCAAGTCCATTTTAATAATGGTCTATGGACTTTTCCTTTAGGAAGCCATCCAAACCTTTTTTAAACCCCGCTAAGCTAACTGCTTTTACTACATTCTCTGGCAACGAATTTCAGAAATTAATTATACGTTGAGTGAAGAAATATTTTCTCCGATTCGTTTTAAATTTACTACTTTGTAGCTTCATTGCGTGCCCCTTAGTCTTAGTATTTTTGCAAAGAGTAAACAATTGATTCACGTCTACCCGTTCCAATCCACTCATTATTTTATAGACCTCTATCATATCTCCCCTCAGCCATCTTTTCTCCAAGCTGAAGAGACCTAGACGCTTTAGCTTTTCCTCATAGGGAAGTCGTCCCATCCCATTTATCATTTTCGTCGCCCTTCTCTGCACCTTTTCTAATTCCACTATATCTTTTTTGAGATGCGGCGACCAGAATTGAACACAATATTTAGAACTTTAAATCAGGCATGGACATTGTTTAAAAATACTATGGTGGAAGCCCAGACCAGATGCATTTCACATATTAACAAAGGTGGAAAGGAGAGTAAATGACAGCCAGCGTGGTTAAAAGATGAAGTGAAAGAGGCTATTAGAGCCAAAAGAGCATCCTTCAAAGAATGGAAAAAGAATTCAAATGAAGAAAATAAGAACCAACATTAGCACTGTCAAGTTAGATGCAAAAAATGAAATTACCACAAGAGCCACGCGGTAGCCGGGCGGTATCTCCATTATGGAACGCGTTGGTTTAGTAAAAGGGCCCCTCAAAGAATAGTTAAGCTCTAGAACTCGCTGCCAGAAGATGTGGTAACAGCAGTTAGCATATCTGGGTTTAACAAAGGTTTGGACAAATTCCTGGAGGAAAAGTCCATAGTCTTTTATTGAGATGGTCATGGGGGAAGCCACTGTTTGCCCCGTGATTGGTACCATGGAGTGTTGCCACTAATTGGGTTTTTGTCAGGTACTTCTGACCTGGATTGTACACTACTGGAAGCAGGATGCTGGGCTAGATGGACCACTGGTCTGACCCAGTACGACTATTCTTACATTCTTCTGTTTTTTTTCTCACGATGCTTCCTGGAAAATGCCCCCTAGAAATCTATTAAAAAATACGATTCTAAACTTTCCAAATTTCTATGGAACAAGTAACATAGTAGATGACGGCAGAAAAAAGACCTGCACGGTCCATCCAGTCTGCCCAACAAGACAACTCATGTGTGCTACTTTTTGTGTATACCCTACTTTGATTTGTACCTATGCTCTTTAGGGCACAGACCGTATAAGTCTGCCCAGCACTATCCCCGCCTCCCAACCACCAGCCCCGCCTCCCAACCACCGGCTCTGGCACAGACCGTATAAGTCTGCCCAGCACTATCCCCGCCTCCCACCACCGGCTCTGGCACAGACCGTATAAGTCTGCCCAGCACTATCCCCGCCTCCCAACCACCAGCCCCGCCTCCCACCACTGGCTCTGGCACAGACCGTATAAGTCTGCCCAGCACTATCCCCGCCTCCCACCAACAGCTCTGGCACAGACCGTCTAAGTCTGCCCAGCACTATCCCCGCCTCCCAACCTCCAGCCCCGCCTCCCACTACCGGCTCTGCTATCCAATCTTGGTTAAGTCTTCATGTATTGCCTTAAAAACTTTGAAAACTCCCAGGTATCAAGATGGAGTTAATTTCCCAGATTTTCATTCCTCTCACTTGGCATCCCTACTAAAATATGGGACATTTTGGATTACAAATGATCCTGAAAACTCTTATTCTCTGCCATGGTTGGAAAATGAGAAAGACCTTCTTCTACCCATGTTACTGACATCGAATGCGCCTTTGACACTGAAGTATTATAAATTATTAAAAGATACTCAGAATGTTCTCATAACACTGGAAAATATTTCTCCATTAACAAGATGGAATTCGATTGATTTAGCCATTGGTGAGCATGTAAAGATGTTAAGTTGGGGATATTTCACTGAAGACAGGGCGTTGTAGTTAATAACCTGGGAGGGGGAGGAACAAAGTTGGAGGCATGTGGAGAGGAAATAAAAAAAAAAAACCTTGATAACTGTTTCTCTACTTCTCAGGTCAGTGCATCGGATCTGTTCTGAATAGATGTCTGTTAACAAGTTTGGATGTGACTAATTTGAATCACCTTTAACAAAAATTTTGAGGGTAGGGGTGGGGGGCTAGGGTTAGGGGGAGTTAAAAATTGTTAAAAGTTTGATGACCGTTTTTTTTTTTCTTTTCCATTGGTCTTTATTGTAGAGATATTGCATTTGAATCTCTGTACACCTTTATAATTGAATGTGTTATTTTGACGTCATCAATAAAAATGTTTAAAACTAACAAGATGGAATTCTTTGAATATTGCTATTTGTAATAATCCGAAGTTTAAGATTGCTAAGGTCTGCATTAAGTGGCCCAAAGTTAAGAGGGAATAGGCTTAGGAGTAACCTAAGGAAGTAGTATTTCACAGAAAGGGTGGTGGAGGCGTGGAATGGCCTCCCGGTGGAGGCGGTGGAGTCGAGGGCTGTTCCAGAATTTATTTATTTATTTATTTTTATTTATTTGTTGCATTTGTATCCCACATTTTCCCACCTATTTGCAGGCTCAATGTGGCTTACAATGTATCGTTATTGGTAGATAATAGATTGGAGGATAGATTTAAAAAGGCATGGGATAAGCATGTGGGATCGCTTAGGAACAGGAAGAATTAGGGGTTACAGAGGATGGGCAGACTGGATGAGTCATGTGGCCTTTATCTGCCGTTATGTTTCTATGTTTCTAAATGGCAATCATTAGGAATTTGGTCCTTAAGATATACACAAAATAACCCTTCCTTATTTTCTTTTCAGGAATTCTCTCTATCGTACAATTTACCACAATCTCGATATTTTAACTGTGGAGGCTTACAAGACTATTAAAAGTTCCAGCTCTCTAGCGAAGCTTAAAGGTCACAAGACTATAATTAGAGATAAACTTATTTCCACTATGTACAAACAAATTCACAAATAACTCTTTTCAATATTTAATGGTGCAATTAACCTTTGGGAGACTGAATTGAACATACAAAGACAAGGAAAAATTATGTCTTACCTGATAATTTTCTTTCCTTTAGTCCTACCATACCAATGGGTTATGTCCGTCCACCAGTTTAAGGAGACCAAGAACAAAGCAGTTCTAAGTAATTCGCCCCTTAAGGGCATCGTGCAGCCTGGAATGCTCAGTATTTCGAATAGCCAAGCAATGGTGCTCAATACATATAAAGAACATGGAAACCTCAATAGCCAATGAGGCCATCTGGCAGTCACTATAAGCTGTAGTTAGGCTCATACTCAACTGACATACAGATATTTCACTGAGTCAGGAGATGTGGAACACCAAAGGAAAGGAGATGTAACATTGAAAAAATTATATCTGCAAATAAAGAGAGAGAAAGAGTACCCAGAAGCGAGACAAGGAGGGCTTCTGGACTGGTCTGGTAGGACTAAAGGAAAGAAAATTATCAGGTAAGACATCATTTTTCCTTCTCTTACATCCATACCAGTCCAGTCCAGATCAATGGGATGCAGCAAAGCAGCTTCTCAAGAAGGTTGGGGCCAAAAGGTAGAGAAATAAATTAAGGATAGCCCAAACTTTTGGTTGGTTCAAAGTTTGAAAGGCATCATGTGTGCATAGACTTTCCAAAGGCACATAACTGAAAGTGCGGTAAACCGTAAGGAAGCACTATACATGTGAAGGAAGTCAACTTCAGAATATGGAAAAATACCAAGGAAATCTGATGAAAAGGATTTGAGACATATGGATTGACAAAGCTTGTGATAGAACACCCATGTAACTGAAAGGTGTAGACAAGAGATAAGGTCATGAGTCAGTCCATGACAGAATACATCCTTGATCGAGAAGAGAAAAGGATCTCATGAGGCTCAGGATTGACTGACATGCCCCCATTTGTGGACTCAGAAGACATGAAACAGGGAATACTTATGTTTATGATATACAGCAGGTGCCCTGGAAACAGCTAAACTTTAGAAACATACAAATGATGGAGTCCAAGACACACAGCAGACCGGCAAAGCCACCAAATAAGTGAATAGAGGAAGTGAGACATCGTAAAAAACAGAAACTACCAGAAAATAATATGCCGGAGTTGCCAGACACCCCAGGAGAATCAAGATAGAGATGATAAACTAGCGAGTAGAATAGCCGTAGCTACCAAATCAGGAGCTGAATCAGGTCACCTTAGAATGAGGTAACCATCGAGCAGCAGGAACCAAGCCAGTGATTGTATGGGCCAAAGCTATACAAGCAACTGCTGAATCCAATGTCCTGGAAGTGGCTGCAGTAGGTGTAACCATGTAGAAAACCTTAGAAAATGATCCAGTGGTCCATATAGGTAAGACAGATAGACGATGCTCTAAAGAAAACTGGAGGAGTTGGTAAATAAAGTTGACTGCCGGGGGCGCAGAATTTCAGACAGCTGCTGTGGAATAAAACAATAAGCACAGCAACTGGAGCCACACAGGAGGATACTGCATCTGAGTTAAAAATGCCGCTTCTCAGAACTCCTCAGATACTGCCACGCCTGCAACCATTGTAGGTGAAGTCACAACTACGACCTGTACACCTCATGCCAACATGTAGCCTCCTGCTCTAGAAACCACCCCTGCAGAAGTCATCCTCCAGCCAACTCAGTGGATGCTTGTTACATAAGTACATAAGTATTGCCATACTGGGACAGACCAAAGGTCCATCAAGCCCAGCATCCTGTTTGCAACAGTGGCCAATCCAGGTCACAAATACCTGGTAAGATCCCAAAAAAGTACAAAACATTCTATACTGCTTATCCTAGAAATATTTTCCCCAAGTCCAATTTAATTTGGTCTATGGACTTTTTCTTTAGGAAGCCATCCAAACCTTTTTTAAACTTTGCTAAGCTAACCGCCTTTACCACATTTTTGGCAACAAATTCCAGAGTTTAATTACACATTGAGTGAAGATATATTTTCTCTGATTTGTTTTAAATTTACTACATTGTAGCTTCATCGCATGCCCCCTAGTCCTAGTATTTTTGGAAAGCGTAAACAGATGCAGCATCTTTCAGGGAATTGTGAGACTGAAAGATGCTGCGAACTGCTATGTAGATAATGATGAAGAAAAGGCAAATTTGCTAAATAGATACTTTTGTTCTGTTTTCACTGAAGAAAATCCTGGAGAAGGACCACGATTGACTGGCAAAAGTACATATGAGAATGGAGTGGATATAGCACCGTTCACAGAAGAGACTGTATATGAACAATTTGAAAATCTAAAGGTGGACAAAGCAGTGGGACCGGATGGGATCCACCCCAGGATACTGAGGGAGCTCAGAGAGGTTCTGGTGGGTCCTCTTAAAGATTTGTTTAATAAATCCTTGGAGACGGGAGAGGTTCCGAGGGATTGGAGAACGGCGGAGGTGGTCCCTCTTCACAAAAGTGGTGATAGGGAAGAAGCTGGAAACTACAGGCCGGTAAGCCTCACTTCGGTTATTGGAAAAGTAATGGAAGCCATGCTGAAGGAAAGGATAGTGAATTTCCTGGAAGCCAATAAGTTGCAAGATCCGAGACAACATGGTTTCACCAAAGGGAAATCGTGCCAAACGAATCTCATTGAATTCTTTGGGTGACCGGAGAATTGAATCAGGGACTGGGCAACATTCTGGGGAAGGGGGAGCCTATTCCGAAAGGATGGGCTCCATCTTAACCAGAGTGGGACCAGGCTGCTGGCATCGGCGTTTAAGAAGGAGATAGAGCAGCTTTTAAACTAGAAATGGGGGGAAGGCCGATAGTCGCTCAAAAGAGCATGGTTCGGGATAAGGTATCTTTCAAAGATATCACCATAACAGGGAAGATAGAGTATCCTGATAGTGAGGTTGCAAAAGAGATTGTAGTAGATCGGGTATCTTTAAATAACAATAAAAATCAGACAAAAGATTGCCAATTAATACTGTCAAGTACTAAGCATGATGTACTTAGGAACAACAAACATAGTTTGAAATGTCTATATGCGAATGCCAGGAGCCTAAGAAATAAGATGGGGGAGTTGGAATATATTGCACTAAATGAAAAATTAGATATAATAGGCATCTCTGAGACCTGGTGGAAGGAGGATAACCAGTGGGACACTGTCATACCGGGGTACAAATTATATCGTAGTGATAGGGTGAATCGGATTGGTGGAGGGGTAGCATTGTATATTAACGAGAGCCTTGAATCAAATAGATTGAAAATTCTGCAGGAAACAAAACACTCCTTGGAATCACTGTGGATTGAAATTCCATGTGCAAAGGGGAAAAGGATAGTGATAGGAGTGTACTACCGTCCGCCTGGCCAGGACGAACAGACGGATGCGGAAATGTTAAAGGAAATCAGGGACGCAAACAAACTGGGCAACACAATAATAATGGGGGATTTCAATTACCCGCATATAGACTGGGTTAATGTAACATCTGTACACGCAAGGGACATAAGATTTCTTGATGAAATCAAGGACAGCTTCATGGAACAGCTAGTTCAGGAGCCGACAAGAGAAGGAAAAATACTAGACTTAGTCCTTAGTGGTGCTCATGATCTAGTGCAGGGGGTAACGATACGAGGGCCGCTTGATAACAGTGATCATAATATGATCGGTTTTGATATTGGCATTGAAGGAAGTGAAACTAGGAAATCAAGTACGCTAGCGTTTAACTATAGAAAAGGTGATTACGACAAAATGAGAAAAATGGTGAAAAAAAAGACTGAAAGGAGCAGCTCGCAGAGTAAAAAACTTGCATCAGGCGTGGATGCTGTTTAAAAACACCATCCTGGAGGTTCAGGACAAATATATTCCACGTATTAGAAAAAAGGGAAAAAAGACTAAACGTCAGCCGGCGTGGCTAAACAGTAAGATAAAGGAAATCATTAGAGCCAAAAAACAATCCTTCAGAAAGTGGAGAAGAGAACCAACTGAAAGTAACAGGATAGATCATAAGGAATGCCAAGCCAAATGCAAAGCGGAGATAAGGAGGGCAAAAAAGGACTTTGAGAAGAAATTAGCGTTGGAAGCAAAATACATAGTAAAAATTTTTTTAGATACATTAAAAGCAGGAAACCGGCCAAAGAGTCGGTTGGGCCGCTGGACGAAAATGGTGTTAAAGGGGCGATCAAGGAGGACAAAGCCGTAGCGGAAAAATTAAATGAATTCTTTGCTTCGGTCTTCACCGAGGAGGATTTGGGGGGGACACCGGTGCCGGAAAGAATATTTGAAGCGGGGGAGTCGGAGAAACTAAACAAATTCTCTGTAACCTTGGAGGATGTAATGGGTCAGTTCAGCAAGCTGAAGAGTAGTAAATCACCGGGACCTGATGGTATTCATCCCAGAGTATTAATAGAACTAAAAAATGAACTTGCGGAGCTACTGTTAGAAATATGCAATCTGTCCCTAAAATCGAGTGTAGTACCGGAAGACTGGAGGGTAGCCAATGTTACTCCAATTTTTAAGAAGGGTTCCAGAGGAGATCCGGGAAATTATAGACCGGTGACTCTGACGTCGGTGCCGGGCAAGATGGTGGAGGCTATTATTAAGAATAAAATTGCAGAGCATATACAAAAACATGGACTGATGAGACAAAGTCAGCACGGATTTAGTGAAGGGAAGTCTTGCCTCACCAATCTAATGCATTTTTTTGAGGGGGTAAGCAAACATGTGGACAATGGGGAGCCGGTTGATATTGTATATCTGGATTTTCAGAAGGCGTTTGACAAAGTGCCGCACGAAAGACTCCTGAAGAAATTGCAGAGTCATGGAATCGGAGGTAGGGTATTATTATGGATTAAGAACTGGTTGAAAGATAGGAAGCAGAGAGTAGGATTGCGTGGCCAGTATTCTCAGTGGAGGAGGGTAGTTAGTGGGGTCCCGCAGGGGTCTGTGCTGGGTCCGTTGCTTTTTAATGTATTTATAAATGACCTAGAGATGGGAATAACTAGTGAGGTAATTAAATTCGCCGATGACACAAAATTATTCAGGGTCGTCAAGTCGCAGGAGGAATGTGAACGATTACAGGAGGACCTTGCGAGACTGGGAGAATGGGCGTGCAAGTGGCAGATGAAGTTCAATGTTGACAAGTGCAAAGTGATGCATGTGGGTAAGAGGAACCCGAATTATAGCTACGTCTTGCAAGGTTCCGCGTTAGGAGTTACGGATCAAGAAAGGGATCTGGGTGTCGTCGTCGATGATACGCTGAAACCTTCTGCTCAGTGTGCTGCTGCGGCTAGGAAAGCGAATAGAATGTTGGGTGTTATTAGGAAGGGTATGGAGTCCAGGTGTGCGGATGTTATAATGCCGTTGTATCGCTCCATGGTGCGACCGCACCTGGAGTATTGTGTTCAGTACTGGTCTCCGTATCTCAAAAAAGATATAGTAGAATTGGAAAAGGTACAGCGAAGGGCGACGAAAATGATAGTGGGGATGGGACGACTTTCCTATGAAGAGAGGCTGAGAAGGCTAGGGCTTTTCAGCTTGGAGAAGAGACGGCTGAGGGGAGATATGATAGAAGTGTATAAAATAATGAGTGGAATGGATCGGGTGGATGTGAAGCGACTGTTCACGCTATCCAAAAATACTAGGACTAGAGGGCATGAGTTGAAGCTACAGTGTGGTAAATTTAAAACGAATTGGAGAAAATTTTTCTTCACCCAACGTGTAATTAGACTCTGGAATTCGTTGCCGGAGAACGTGGTACGGGCGGTTAGCTTGACGGAGTTTAAAAAGGGGTTAGATAGATTCCTAAAGGACAAGTCCATAGACCGCTATTAAATGGACTTGGAAAAATTCCGCATTTTTAGGTATAACTTGTCTGGAATGTTTTTACGTTTGGGGAGCGTGCCAGGTGCCCTTGACCTGGATTGGCCACTGTCGGTGACAGGATGCTGGGCTAGATGGACCTTTGGTCTTTCCCAGTATGGCACTACTTATGTACTTATGTACTTATGACATGCTATAGACTTAATCTACTTGGATTTCAGCAAAGCTTTTGACACGGTTCCCTACAGGAGGCTCTCACATGAGTATATATACACATACTCTACGCTGAGGGACTTCATGTCCCTGGTTCCACATCCAGACATTCCCATAGGACCCAACAGGTGCAGCACCAGTGATGCAATACTGATCAGAAGCTTTCATCGGGAAGGTGATGTGCCTCTCTCTATATATCCAAGATACCAAGAAAAAATAGTGTCATAGGAATGACTCTTTCTTGACAGCTCCTGTGAGCCTGGCAGGAAGGGAGAAATTAATTGAAAGCTAAAACAAAGGAAGTGGAACTGTGAAGCCAGGCGAGGGCTTACACAAGCCAGAGGAAGGCGCGACAAGAGAAGAGGGGCTGGATTAAGGAGGTTAGTGACTAGTTCTGCTCTGCTCCAGGCTTACCTCCTCCCCTCCCTGCAGGCAGCCTGGAAAGGACGGACTACAGTAGAACCTCCCTGCTGCTCTGGAGTCTGAAAATAAGTGACAGAACAACGTTCCAGGCTGTTCCCTCAGCAATTAAGCCCTCCTCTGGGAACAAAGCTCTGGGACCGGACGGGATCCATTCCGGGGCGTTGCGGGACTAGTGAAAGATTTAACAAATCTTTGGAGACGGGAGAGGTTCCGCAGGATTGGAGAAGAGCGGATGTGGTCCCTCTTCACAAAAGTGGTAACAGAGAGGAAGCGGATAAGTCTCATTTCGGTCACTGGAAAAGTAACAGAAGAACTGAAATTCCTGGAATCCAATGGGCTGATGACGTCATCGAAAAAGGCCTTTTTCGATTTTAAACCTGTATTCTTTTTGTGAAAGCAACATGCATGCGCTGCTTTACTGCACAGCCAACCCAACAGCGATTCAGGGAAGGATAAAAAGGCAATAGGTCATCCAAGTAAATCTTTAGTGAAAACTTGACCCAAAGCTAGCCAAGTTTCAGAAGACCTCCTTCGTCAGGAGTTATGTCTCCACTGCCTTCTGGCATTTGAACTGAGCATCATTTCATGAAGGATTTCCAGTACAATTATAGTCCTGCGTTTGAATTGTGGAAAGCAGTATGTCCCCCGACGAAGGTTTTCCGAAACTTGACCAGGTTGGGTCCTGTTTTCATTAAAGTTTTACTTGGATGAGCTATTGCCTTTTTGTCCTTCCCTAGATCGCTGCTGCTGTTGGGTTGTCTGATTTGATTCTGCAGTGGTTTGTCTCCTGTTTGTTTCTGCTTATTGTACACCATTATATGTGACTGTAATTTGTAATTTTAATGTTGCTACTATTGAGATTCTGTTGCTACTATTGGAGATTCTACATGGAATGTTAATGTTGCTATTCCACTAGCAACATTCCATGTAGAAGCCTGCCCTTGCAGATCAGCAACGCGGCTGCGCAGGCTTCTGTTTCTGTCAGTCTGACGTTTCACAGAAACAAAAGCCTGTGCGGCCGCGTTGCTGATCTGCAAGGGCAGGCTTCTACATGGAATGTTGCTAGTGGAGGAGTAGCCTAGTGATTAGTGCAGTGGACTCTGATTCTGGGGAACTGGGTTCAATTCCCACTGCAGCTCCTTGTGACTCTGGGCAAGTCACTTAACCCTCCATTGCACCTGGTACAAAATAAGTACCTGAATATATGAAAACCGCTTTGAATGTAGTTGCAAAAACCTCAGAAAGGCAGTATATCAAGTCCCATTTCCCTTTCCTTTCCCTTCCCATTACAATGAGTATTTAAGATTTTGCATTCTTCTTCAGAGGTTACTGCCATGAAGTATTTTTGGATTTTTAGAGCATTCTTCCACTCACAATATTTTGGGTAGGGTTATTCTCACGTTCTTATATGTGTGTAGTTTGTTTTTTATTTATGTACTTGTAGACTCCTGACGCAGGCCCTAGCGCCGAAACATGGTCTGTGTCGAGTCAGATGGAAGAATTATTATTAAAGTTCTCCGGCCAATCTCATCGACTCTGCTGTTGTTTCTTGCAGACAGGGTGGTCGATGACTGGAATGCCCTCTCGAAGGAGGTGGTGGAGACAAAAATGGTGACGGATTTCAAAAAGGCATGGGATGAACACAGAGGATGTCTAATTAGAAAATGAACGGTATAAGAAATTAAACTTAAATGGCTTCATGTGCGTTTGATGTGTCAAGTGCTGCTTAGATGGTGATTCTGGCTGTGAAGAACTAAGGCCAGTGGTGGGCAGACTCTATGATCTGTGTCCCGTAGGATGGGCTGGAGAGGGATTCGATGGCATGTGAGGAAAGTGCCTGGGGAATTTTTGCAGTCTGTGTCCCAGAAAAGGCAAAGAAAAACCAGGATCAAGTATTTTATACCACGCTCTTTGTTGGTTTAATCATGTATTGATAATGAGTTTGAATGTTGGGTAGACTGGATGGACCATTGAGGTCTTTATCTGCCATCATCTGCTGTGTTATTATCAGGCTTATTTTCGAAAGTGATCGCCGGCCTTCTTCCGACATAAATCGGGAGATGGCCGGCGATCTCTCAAAAGCGGCGAAATCGGTATAATCGAAAGCGGCTTTTTGGACACCATTGCCGCTTTCCCGTCGCCGCGCCGGTGAAAGTTCAAGGGGGCGTGTCGGCGGCATAGCAAAGGTTGGACATGGGCGGGCATGGGCGTGGCTACCAGATGGCAGGCTTTCGCGGATAATGGAAAAAAAAAAGCGGCGTGATTCAGTATTTTGCCAGGTTTACTTGGGCCTTATATTTTCACAACCAAGTCTCAAAAAGGTGCCCCAACTGACCAGATGACCACCGGAGGGAATGGGGGATAACCTCCCTGTAGTCCCCCAGTGGTCACCGACCCCCTCCCACACTAAAAAAATAAAAATAACAAAACTTTTTTTTACCAGCCTGTATGCCAGCCTCAAATGTCATACCCAGCTCCCTGACAGCAGTATGCAAGTCCCTGGAGCAGTTTTTAATGGGTGCAGTGCACTTCAGGCACCCAGACCCAGGCCCATCCCCATCCCCCCCTACCTGTTACACTTGTGGTGGTAAGTGTGGAGCCCTCCAAACCCCCCCAAAACCCACTGTACCCACATGTAGGTGCCCCCTTCACCCATAAGGGTTATGGTAATGGTGTAGAGTTGTGGGGAGTGGGTTTTGGGGGGATTTGGGGGGGCTCAACACCCAAGGTAAGGGAGCTATGCACCTGGGAGCTATTTTTATTTTTATATTTTTAGAAGTGCCCCCTAGGGTGCCCGGTTGCTGTCCTGGCATGTCAGGGGGACCAGTGCACTACAAATGCTGGCTCCTCCCATGACCAAATGCCTTGGATTTCGCCGGGTTTGAGATTGCCGGCATTTTTTTCCATTATCGCTGAAAAACAAAACCGGCCATCTCAAATCCGGCGAACTCTGGCATTTGGCCGGGCTAAACCGTAATATCGAAAAAAAGATGGCCGGCCATTTTTTTCAATAATACTGTTCCGTCCAGCTGTTGCGCCTCCGCCAAAATAGATTGCTGGCTATCTATTTCGCCAGCGACGTTCGATTATGCCCCTCCACGTTACTTCTAAATGAGCCGTCTAGTTTTGGAAGGGAAGAAGTAGTGGGGGGGGGGGGGGGGGGGGAGAAGATAGTGTAAAGTACAATGCTCGGAGTTCGCAAGTAAATTATGTTTGTCCCATCTTACTAGTCGCAAGCACTTCTATCAGCTTTATGGCAGGGTACTTGATTGCACCAGTGGCATAGCCCCTCCCCCCAAGGTCTGCTGGTTTGGTTGGCAGGGGTCCCCAAGCCCTGCCAGCAGGTTTCCTGCAGTGATATTTCCCGCCGTGCTGCCTGCCCTGCTTTCCCCCTTCCCCATGCACCTGCTTATTTTTAGTGAAATTGAGAATGCGCGAGCTTCGCACCAGGACGGGAAAGCAGGGCAGGCAACGCGACAGCAAATATCGCCGCAGGAAAGCTTGGAGACCCCCGCCAGCCCAGGTACATGAGGTTACGGTGGGGATTGAGCAGTGGGGAGGTGGGACAAAATGTGCCCCCCCCTTGTGGGCTCATACCCCCTCCCAAATCGAGGTCTGGCTACACCTCTGGATTGCACCAAGTGTATTCTTGGCCAGTTGTGTTCTCTAAAGAAACCTACTTTCCTTCATCGATAGGCTTAAACCAGACACGCTTTTATAGAACTGTCCTCTGTATAGTTACTTCAATTTTTGTCATATTTTTAACAATTTATGTGTAATTTCCCCAGTAAATAGTAACATAGTAACATAGTAGATGACGGCAGAAAAAGACCTGCACGGTCCATCCAGTCTGTCCAACAAGATAAACTTACATGTGCTACTTTTTGTGTATACCTTACCTTGATTTGTACCTGTCCTCTTCAGGGCACAGACCGTATAAGTCTGCCCAGCACTATCCCCGCCTCCAAACCACCAGTCCCGCCTCCCACCACCGGCTCTGGCACAGACCGTATAAGTCTGCCCAGCACCATCTCCGTCTCCCGCCACCGGCTTTGCCACCCAATCTCGTCTAAGCTCTTTAGGATCCATTCTTTCTGAGCAGGATTCCTTTATGTTTATCCCACGCATGTTTGAATTCCGTTACCGTTTTCCTCTCCACCACCTCCCGCGGGAGGGCATTCCAAGCATCCACTACTCTCTCTGTGAAAAAATACTTCCTGACAGTTTTCTTGAGTTTGCCCCCCTTCACTCTCATTTCATGTCCTCTCGTTCTACCACCTTCCCATCTCCGGAAAAGGTTCGTTTGCGGATTAATACCTTTCAAATATTTGAACGTCTGTATCATATCACCCCTGTTTCTCCTTTCCTCCAGAGTATACATGTTCAGGTCATCAAGTTTCTCCTCATAGGTCTTGTAATGTAAATACCAACCAAAGTGATGTACAATAAGCAAAAAAACACACCAAAATACAGTGGATAAGGGATCTAAATGAACAAACTCAACCAATTACAAAAGATCCCTTGTGGAAAAAAAAATGAGCAAACTTAGGTGTCCCACACTCACAGTGCCAAATAGTTTAGGAATGGGAAGGAAACAGCTTGAAAGAGCTCTGGATCCCCAGATCTTATAGAGCTGAAAGGATGGTGAATGAGCTGCAATTCATCACTGGCTGAATAAAAAAACTTCTATAGACAGATATAGAAAGCACATCAACATAATGTAATTTCACACTAACACAGTAAAACACCAAAGCACTTCTTCTGACCAATCAAGTGGCTCTCTTCTGTATCGGCAGCCACCCACAGTGGGAAGGGGGGACGGGGACCCACAGGAGAAGGAGGTGAGTGCAACATGGGAGGGAAAAGGAGCCCAGTGGCAGCACAGAAGAGCAAGAGGATGGTGGGGGTCCAGTTACACAGCAAGGGAGGAAAAAGGGGAGGAAGGGACCCAGCTGCAACTGGGGGAGGGGGATAGCCCAGTGGCACAGTCTGGGAAGAGAGGGAGAAAGATGACCTTTCAGATCCCAGTAACCAGGGGTGGACTGACATCCGGGCAGGAGGAGAAAAAAAAGGAGGGTTTAGAGCCCAATGGCACAGCCTGGGAAGGAAGAGGAGGTTTAGAGCCCAGTGGCACAGTCTAGAGAGGGGCAGTGGGAGAAGGAAGAGGGGTTTAGAGCCCAGCGGCACAGTCTGGAGAGGGGCAGTGGGAGAAGGAAGAGGGGTTTAGAACCCAGTGGCACACTACAGAGGGGAGAGGGATGGCACAGTTTTGGCAGAGATGGGGCTCCCCATCATGGCACACCACGCAGCCAGTAGGATGGGTGAAGTAGAGGAGGGAGGACTTTCAGCTTAGCCCTCGAATAACCCAGCTCAGCAGATCTGCACAAGGGGCAGCAGCCCTTCCCCTCCCCCCTGCGGGGGCTCCCAGCTATCACTCGCTTCTCTGAAGGATATGGCCAAGGAAAGGCAAAGGGAAAGTTACAAACCTTTCTCCTGTGAACTCGCCTCCTGGTCCGAGCAGTAAGACCGTGCCAGAAATGCAGCCAGGAGCAGAAAGCCCCCGACCCGGGGGAGACAGAGGGGTTGCATAGGGCTGGGGGGGGGGGGACACGGGGGTCGTCTACAGGCAGATCCCCGGGAGTGCAGGGACCAGAGGGGCACTGCCTGAGCCTGACCCACCTCCCCAGCCCCCTCTCATCTGCAGGAACAGAAAACCGGCTTCTGGCTTTGTTTTTTGTTTAGCCCTGGGCCGACCCCAGATCTTCCCATAACGGTGGTATCCTGAACTCATCCAGCCTTGCAGCTAAAGATCACTTCCAGAACCGGATGCATCTCAGCTCAGCCCCTCAGGACAGGCAGAAGTGACACTTTGCCTGCTGCAGCCCTTCCTCTCTGCTGCTTTGTTTTGCAGATCCACAGACAATGAAAAGCATTAAGCGTGCAAAGTAAGTATCTCCCCCTCCCTCCCCCTCTCCCTCTTTCCAGGCTCTGGAGGAGGCTCTTGGCTCTTCCTTTGCCCTCAGCTCCGGGACCTTGTGCACTGGCGCCCTCTGCTGGTGCTCTGCAGAAAGGCACGAGGCTGAAACAGTCATTTCTTTGCCTTTTGACTATCAATAGAAATCAAACAAAATAAAACATGGAAAAGAAAATAAGATGATACCTTTTTTATTGGACATAACTTAATACATTTCTTGATTAGCTTTCGAAGGTTGCCCTTCTTCCTCAGATCGGAAATAAGCAAATGTGCTAGCTGACAGTGTATATAAGTGAAAACATTCAAGCATTACTATGACAGTCTGACAGGGTGGGAGGATGGGGGTGGGTCGGAGGTATGTTAGTTAGCTGAAAACTGCACAGACTAACTCTATAAGAGAAGGCTTGACACGAGGAATAGAAAAACAAACGAGAAAGTACAGCCTATGGAATTCTTTCTGGTGTATTGAGGGGGAATTCCGCATTGCAGCAAACCCCCCAAAAGCTGAACAATTTCAAAGCTAGGAATTGCTGATGTAATCCCCCATTCTGAAAAAGAAGGATTACCTTTGAAAGCTAATAAAAAACATTATTAAGTTAGTCCAATAAAAAAAGGTATCTTTTTTTATTAAGGGAAAGGGAAATGGGACTTGATATACCGCCTTTCTGAGGTTTTTTGCAACTACATTCAAAGCGGTTTACGTTTATACAGGTACTTAGTTTGTACCAGGGGCTATGGAGGGTTAAGTGACTTGCCCAGAGTCACAAGGAGTTGCAGTGGGAATCCAACTCAGTTCCCCAGAATCAAAGTCCACTGCACTAACCACTAGGCTACTCCTCCACTAGCAACAATCCATGTAGAATCTCAATTATTATTATTATTATTATTATTATTATTATTATTATTATTATTATTATTATTATTATTATTATTATTATTACATTTGTACCCCGCGCTTTCCCACATAATGCAGGCTGAATGCGGCTTACATAGTCATTTGAAATACAAACTTAATAGAATTTTAATAAAACAGTAGTAAAACAATGTAAAGTTGGGCTTAGTAGTGTATGATAAGTTGAGCTAGATAATATATGACTAGGATAAAAGAGGGTAGACAGGATAGGATAGTGTAATTTGGGAGAAAGGGTAAGGAGGGATAAAATTAAGGAGCGATGGAAAGAGAAGGATGGGAGGTTGGTATTTAAGTCAGAACAGAATTGGGGGCGGAAGTCGTTTATTAATCGGATTGGTCTGGGTATAGCGTTCCAAAGCTGGCTGCCCAAAAAGGAGAAACTGGATGCGTAGTAGGTCTTGTACTTAATTCCTCTACAATTGGGAAGGTGTAGGTGTAGTAACAACAGAATCTCAATAGTACCAACCACTAGGCTACTCTTCCACTCCTTGGGATTCCAAAATCTTGCTATTCTTTGGGATTCTACATGGAATGTTGCTACTCTTTGAGATTGTGCCTGGAATCTTGTTAATGGGACTTGATACACCGCCTTTCTGTGGTTTTGCAACTACATTCAAAACAGTTTACATAGTATATACAGGTACTTATTTGTACCAGGGGCAATGGAGGGTTAAGTGACATTCCCAGAGTCACAAGGAGCTGCAGTGTTAATCCAACTCAGTTCCCCAGGATCAAAGGCCACTGCACTAACTACTAGGCTACTCCTCCACTAGCAACATTCCATGTAGAAGCCTGCCCTTGCAGATCAGCAATGCGGCCACATATGTGCAGGACATCAGACTCACAGAAACAGAAGCCTGCGCAGCCGCGTTGCTGATCTGCAAGGCCAGGCTTCTACATGGAATGTTGCTAGTGGAATAGCAACATTCCATGTAGAATCTCAATAGTAGCAACATTCCATCTAGAACCTCCAATAGTAGCAACATTCCATGTTGAATGTCAAACAGTAGCAACAGAATCTCCAATAGCAGCAACATTCCATATAGAATCTCCAATAGTATCTATTTTATACATTTGTACCCTGCGCTTTCCCACTCATGGCAGGCTCAATGTGGCTTACATGGGGCAATGGAGGGTTAAGTGACTTGCCCAGAGTCACAAGGAGCTGCCTGTGGGAATCAAACTCAGTTCCTCAGGACCAAAGTCCACCACCCTAACCACTAGGCCACTCCTCTAGGTTGCCCTGTTTGGGGGAACCATGTCCTGTTCCTGGATTTGAGTTGGATTCTGTTTTTGTACCAGTGGTTACTTCACTTCATAGTTTGGGAGTGATTTTGGATACGAAACTGTCTTTTTTATTGGGATTTATTAACCACCTTTATGAAGAGATTCACCTAAGGCGGTGTATAGCAGGTACAGTTTAACATGAAACTTACAAATTTGTTAACATCATAACAATAGTAAAATAACCAAGAGTAAATATAAATACAATGAATGAGGTGAAAACATTAAATTTAAACCTAATAATAGGGTGAACAGTGGAGTGCCACAGGGATATGTACTGGGACCGGTACTATTTAACATATTTATAAATGATATGGAACTCGGAAATATGAGTGAGGTGATCAAATTTGCACATGATACAAAACTATTCAAGGTTGTTAAAACACATGCAGACTGTGAAATATTGCAGGAAGACCTTAGGAAATTGGCGTCCAAATGGCAGATGAAATTTAATGTGGACAAATGCAAGGTGATGCACATTGGAAAGAATAATCCGAATCTTAGTTACCTGACGCTAGGGTCCACCTTGGGTATCAGTGCTCAAGAAAAAGATCTGGGTGTCATTGTACATAATACGCTGAAATCTTCTGCTCAGTGTGCGGAGGCGGCCAAAAAAGCAAACAGGATGCTAGGAATTATTAGGAAAGGGATGGTGAATAACACTGAAAATACTATAATGCCTTTGTATCACTCCATGGTGCATCCACACCTTGAGTATTGAGTTCGGTTCTGATCGCCGTATCTAAAAAAAGATATAGCAGAATTAGAAAAGGTTCAAAGAAGAGCGACCAAAATGATAAAGGGGATAGAACGCTCGTATGAGGAAAGGCTAAGAGCTCTTCAGCTTGGAAAAGAGACGGATAAGGGGAGATATGATTGAGATCTGCAAAATCCTGAGTGGTGTACAATGATTACAAGTAAATCACTTTTTTACTCGTTCCAAAAGTACAAAGACTAGGAGACACTCGAGGAAGTTACATGGAAATACTTTTAAAACAAATAGGAGGAAATATTTTTTCACTCAATTAATAGTTAAGCTCGGGAACTCTTTACCAGAGGATGTGGTAACAGCAGTTAGTGTATCTGGGTTTTAAAAAGTTTGGACAAATTCCTGGAGGAAAAGTCCATAGTCTGCTATTGAGACAGACATGGAAAGCAACTGCTTGCCCTGCGACTTGTAGTATGGAATGTTGCTAACAATTTGCTTTTCTGCCAGGACCTGGCATGGCCACTGTTTGGGAAACAGGATACTGGGCTAGATGGACCATTGGTATGACCCAGTATGGCTACTCTTATGTTCTTATGACTACCGATGAAACAGTATCAAAAATATATACATTTAGTAGCCCTGGAATTAAAATACCAGATATATAATACAATGTTAGCATAATATTAATGATACACCTAATAAGCAGCATTAGAATATTCAACTAACATAGATATGATGCTAAAGGTTCTCCACAATACAGCTTACCATATAGCTGAGGGAGCAAGAGCAGATATATGATGGGAACAAGATGCATGGTACAGAGTTAGTTGGGATAATTTTATGGTTAGTTACAGGGCCGTGCCAACACGGTAAGCGAGGTAAGCATGGCAGGAGCCGCCGCACCATGCTTACCTCGCCCTCTTCTCCCCAGATCCTTTTCCTTTTTTTTTTTGTTTAAATTTACCTCTGTCCGGCGGCAGCGTAGTGTTAGTGAGGAGGCGGCGCTCCCCAGCCCCGATGTGTCAGTCTTCCCTTCGCTCAGTTCCGCCTTCTTCTGACATCAGAAATGACATCAGAAGAAGGTGGGACACTGAGCGAAGGGAAGACTGACACATCGGGGCAGGGGAGGCCGCCTCCTTCTCACTAACGCTACGCTGCCGCCAGACAGAGGTAAATTTAAACAAAAAAAAAAAGGAAAAGGATCTGGGGAGAAGAGTGCGGTAGTGTAGCGATCGTTTTCGTGGGGGCGGGGCCAACTGCAGGGGGGCGCCGGAGACCCTAGGCACGGCCCTGGTTAGTTAAACTCAAGACAAGTTCGTTCTATAGTTAAGTAAGAGATAAGGAACTGATCTAAGTTACAGTGTGTGTAGTAAGCTAGTCCGGGTGCAGAATGAGTGTAGTCAGTCATCCTATGTATTAAAGGCTTGGGAGAAGAGCCAGGCTTTCACCTGCTTCCTGAAGTAGAGGTAGTCTCGTTATACGTAGCCCCTCTGGGAGTAAATTCCAGAGCATGGGGGCTACTCCCGAGACGGATTGCTGGGGGGTATCACATTGTACAATTTCTTTTGACAAGGGTACAGATTGTAATGATCCTTGAGAGGACCTTCGAGGTCTTAAAGGTGTGACGAAACAGTGGGTTTCTAAGCAAGAAGTCAAACTCTTTATCTATACTCTATAGAGCTCTGCCCCTTTGGCCACTGCAAGCAGTAGTAGTATTGTTGTTAGAACTGTATCTTGAACCTTCTGTGCCAATGACTTAATCCAACCAAATTGGTACTTTTTTTTTTTGTTACATTTGTACCCCTCACTTTCCCACTCATAGCAGGTTCAATGCGGCTTACATATTATATACAGGTACTTATTTGAATTGGTGACTCAGTCCTACTCCTTTATATCCCCTATCACAGTTCACTTTTTCACACTTGTGAATCACATCAACATGACCTTCATTCAGTGCAATAGATGTTCCACTTTAATCCTTAGGCAAACTATCTGGAACCTTAGAACTTGTCCTATCTGTCTTCAAATATCAGCTATGGAAAATTAGATCAACAAACTCAAGAAGGAATTGGCTACAATTAAGGAAGCATTCAGGATTGAGTAATCAATTCCAAGCCAATTTACCACCACCACTGTGGGTCACAGTAGGCTACACTGCATGCCCCCTAGTCCTAGTATTTTTGGAAAGCATGAACAGATGCTTCACAGCCACCTGTTCCACTCCACTCATTATTTTATATACCTCTATCATGTCTCCCCTCAGCCGTCTCTTCTCCAAGCTGTATAGTCATAGCCTCCTTAGTCTTTCTTCATAGGGAAGTCGTCCCATCCCCACTATCATTTTAGTTGCCCTTCGCTGCACCTTTTCCAATTCTGCTATATCTTTCTTGAGATGTGGTGACCAGAATTGAACACAATACTCAAGGTGCGGTTGCACCATGGAGCGATATAACGGCATTATGACATCCTCACACCTGTTTTCCATTCCTTTCCTAATAATACCCAACATTCTATTCACTTTCCTAGCCGCAGCAGCACCCAGATCCCTTTCTTGGTCCGTAAATCCTAACGTGGAACCTTGCATGACATAGCTATAATTTGGGTTCTTTTTTCCCACATGCATCACCTTGCACTTGCTCACATTAAATGTCATCTGCCATTTAGCCACCCAGTCTCCCAGTTTCATAAGGTCCTTCTATAATTTTTCACAATCCTGTCGCAAGTTAACGACTTTGAATAACTTTGTGTCATCGGCAAATTTAATTACCTCGCTAGTTACTCCCATCTCTAAATCATTTATAAATATATTAAAAAGCAGCGGTCCTAGCACGGACCCCTGAGGAACCCCACTAACTACCCTTCTCCATTGTGAATACTGCCCATTTAACCCCACTCTCTGTTTCCTATCCTTCAACCAGTTTTTAATCCACAATAGGACATTTCCTCCTATCCCATGACCCTCCAATTTCCTCTGTAGCCTTTCATGAGGTACCTTGTCAAACGCCTTTTGAAAATCCAGATACACAATATCAACCGACTCCCCTTTGTCCACATGTTTGTTCACTCCTTCAAAGAATTGAAGTAAATTGGTCAGGCAAGATTTCCCCACACAAAAGCCGTGCTGACTTGGTCTCAGTAATCCATGTCCTTGGATGTGCTCTGTAATTTATTTTTTAATAATAGCCTTTACCATTTTCCCCGGCGTTACATTGGCCACCCTCCAATCTTCCGGTACCATGCTTGATTTTAAGGATAAATTGCATCCGGTCCAGGAGATTTGCTACTCTTCAGTTTGCTGAACTGCCCCATTACATCCTCCATTTTTACCATGAAGTCAGTAAGTTTCTCCGACTCGTCCGCTTGAAATATCATTTCCGACACCGGTATCCCACCCAAATCTTCCTCAGTGAAGACCGAAGCAAAGAATTCATTCAGTCTCTCTGCTACGTCATTGTCTTCCTTGATTGCCCTTTTACCCCTCAGTCATCCAGCGGCCCAAGCGATTCTTTTGCCGGCTTCCTGCTTTTAATATACCAAAAAAATTTTTTACTACGTTTTTTTGCCTCTACTGCTATTTTTTTTTCATAATCCCTCTTGGCCTTCTTTATCTGCGCCTTGCATTTGCTTTGACACTCCTTATGTTGCTTCTTGTTATTTTCAGACGGTTCCTTCTTCCATTTTCTGAAGGCATTTCTATTACCCTAATAGCTTCCTTCACCTCACTTTTCAACCAGGCCGGCTGTCTTTTGGACTTCCGTCTTTCTTTTCTAATTTGTGGAATATTTTTGGCCTGGGCCTCCAGGATGGTATTTTTGAAAAGCGTCCATGCCTGTTGTACAGTTTTTACCCTCTCAGTTGCCCCCCTAAGTTTTTTTTTTACCGTTCTTCTCATTTTATCATAGTCTCCTTTTTTAAAGTTAAACGCTAACGTATTTGACTTCCTGTGTATAGTTACTTCAAGACTGATATAAAAACTGATCATATTATGATCACTGTTATCAAGCGGCCCCAGTACCATAACGTCCCTCACCAGATCATGCGCTCCACTAAGGACCAAGTCTAGAATTTTTCCTTCTCTCGTCGGCTCCTGCACCAGCTGCTCCATAAAGCTGTCCTTGATTTCGTCAAGGAATTGTACTTCTCTAGCGTGTCCTGATGTTACATTTACCCAGTCTATATTTGGATAATTGAAGTCACCCATTATTATCACATTGCCAATTTTGTTCACGTCTCTGATTTCTGTTATCATTTCTGTGTCTACCTGCTCAACCTGGCGAGGCGGACGGTAGTACACTCCTATCACCGTCCTTTTCCCTTTTATACAAGGAATTTCAACCTACAATGATTCAAAGGTGTGATTTGTGTCCTGCTGAATTTGTAATCTATCTGAGTCAAGGCTCTCGTTAATATACAATGCTACCCCTCCACTAGTCCGGTCCACCCTATCACTGCGATATACTTTGTACCCTGGTATGACAGTGTCCCACTGGTTATCCTCCATCCACCAGGTCTCAGTAATGCCTATTATATCCAATTTTTCATTTAGTGCAAATATATTCCAACTCTCCCATCTTATTTCTTAGACTCCTAGCATTTACATATAGACATTTCAGAGTATGTTTGTTGTTCCTATTTGCATGATGCTTAGTACTTGACACTATTGATTTGCCATCTTTTGTCTGATCTTTAGTTGTATTTAAGGGCACCTGGCCTACCACTGTCTCTTGTGCAACCTCACTATCCAGAAACCCTATCTTCCCTGTTTGTGAGGTATCCTTGCAAGATACCTTATCCCGAACCATGGCTAACACTACCTCTGCAGTGCGTCCTGGTGGAATAGCATCTTCCAGCACTAGCTCTGATCGTAATAAAATCATGCTAGAGCCACCTGGGTCTGATTCACAATTACTGGGGTGCTGTAGTGTTGTGGAAACCCATCTGCTTCCTTGCTTGATGAATGACCAGTAACTTTCTGTGCTGTGGCAACTGCGTGGGCCTCTTTCGTGGAACTGGAGCCAGCCACCCACAAAAGCCACCAGCTTTGGTGCAGGAACTGAAATGCTTTTTAGTACAGGCTTGACATTATCTGGGCAATTTGTTTTCAAATATCCTGTATGCCCACACTGATAACAAGGACACTCATGTCTAAAGTCTTTAGGATTTGGGGGAACACTGGATGCTTTGCTGACAGCCTTTGAGGTTACAGGGATATTTGGCTTAGGGCCCTGGCTGCCCTTAGATCCTGCCTTCTGAGGAAAAGGACGGGTTCTCTTTGCCAACCAGCAATGGTTAGACATAAAGATGTCAGCCAACTCATCCGCCTTCTCTGGAGTACAGGGCTGGTGGTCTTGAACATGTTCCCTCATCTCTGTAGAAACTGCTCCAGGACCATCAGGTTTTGGCAGTCCTCCAGGGTTTCAACCTCAGCTCAACTGACCCACCACTGACGCTGGTATCTTAGCTGAATCATAATCATAAATCCAGTGGTGTAGCCACAGGTGGGCCTGGGTGGGCCTTAGGGCTCAGGCCCACCCAACAGTAGCATATGTTTGGTGGTAGCTGGTGGGGATCCCAAGCTCAGCCAGCTGAAGACTTCCCCTTGATGGTAACGAAAACAGAACTCTCCACGATACTGGCACCTGCTCATGCTCAGTTTTCTGCACATGCCTACTGCAGACTGAAAAGGTGGAAATAAGTATTTTCTCACCTGCTGAGATATTTTTTTGGTGGGGGGAGAGCACTTGGTGCCCACCCACTTCTTGCCTAGGCCCACCCAAAATCTGTAGTCTGGCTACGCCCCTGCATAAATCATAGTTTCATTTGGATCTGCTAAATAATTCACTGATGTGATGATGTCTGTTATTTTGTTCCAATCTTTGGGCCCTGTTTACTAAGCTGTGCTGTAGGTGCGCTAACGTTTTTAACTAACACTAGAGACACCCGGAGGAATATATGGGTGTCTCTAGCATTACAGTGCGCCAAAAACACTAGCACACCTTAGTAAACGGGGCTCCAAATCTTGCTGAAAATTTGAAAGCTAAGAATTTTGAGCTGGATTGTAAGCTGAGCGGTACTGACGTGTTTATCGGGTACTAATGGTTTAATACTAGCAACATTAGAATTTTCACAGAACTTTGGGCCCTGTTTACTAAGCTGCGCTGGAGGCATTGGTCTTTTTTAGCACGCACTAAGCATTAGCATGCGCTAATCGTGTAGATGCCCATAATATTCCTTTGAGCGTCTACACGGTTAGTACACGCTAATTTTTACCTTAGTAAACAGGGCCCTTTGAGTGGAAAAGCAGAGTGTTCAGATAGTGAGACGGTGCATTTGGATTTCGTGAGCTGATTCTTTATCACAAATTCTTTTTCTGTAAATGGGAGGTCTAGTTTAGGGATAATTGCTTATCTGTTAAATATATATATATTTCTCCGAGGACAAGCAGGCTGCTTGTTCTCACTGATGGGTGACGTCCACGGCAGCCCCTCCAATCGGAACACTTTACTAGCTAAGGCCTTTGCTAGTCCCCGCGCGCTCATGCGCACCGCGCATGCACGGCCGTCTTCCCGCCCGAACCGGCTCGTGTTCGTCAGTCTTCTTTTGTCCGCGCTCGGTACGGTCGTGTTTTCGCCGTGTCGGGCCCCGCAAAGTCGACCTCGCGCGTTTGTCGTGTTGTTTCAAAAAAAAAACATTCTGTGTGGAAAAAGACTCTTGGTCTTTTTCCCCCCCGCTATTTTCAGCTTTTTCGCCCCGGTAAGTTTTCTTTCGTCGTCGGGGTAGGCCGCTTTTAGGCCTCGGGTAGAAGTTTTCTTCCCCTTGTTGTTTTTGGTGCCTTTTCCGCCATTTCGACTTTTGATCTCGCCGGCGTGATTTTTCCGCCCATGACATCGAAGTCTCCCAGCGGCTTCAAGAAGTGCACCCAGTGCGCCCGGGTCATCTCGCTCACTGACAGGCACGCGTCGTGTCTTCAGTGCTTGGGGGCTGGGAACCGCCCGCAGGCCTGTAGTCTGTGTTCCCTTTTGCAAAAGCGGACTCAGGTAGCGAGATTGGCCCAGTGGAACGTTTTGTTCTCGGGCTCTTCGTCGGCATCGGCACTGGGGGTATCGTGTGCATCGACGTCTTCAGCGTCCAGACCTTCATCCTCGGCCGCCAGTGCATCGAGTGCATCGAGGCATCGGCCCTCTGCATCGGCGCTGAGACATCGGACAGCTGCATCGACGTCGGTGGTACCGGGACCTCGTCGGCTGATGTCGTCGGACGGTGGTGCTTCGTCTGGAGTGCAGGTGAGGGCTGTCCATTCCCATGCTGGTGGCAGTGAGCCTTCGGGTGGGTCTCCCCCTACCCTGAGGGCTCCTGCGGTACAGCCCCCCCGAGACCGACCTCCTTCGGCCTCGGCCCCGAGGAAGCGACGGCTGGATTCTACGTCCTCCTCGTCGGTGCCGGGAAGCTCCGGTGACATGCTTCGTTCCAAGAAGTCGAAGAAGCATCGTCATTGGTCTCCTTCCCATGTCGGCACCGAGAGCTCTGGGTCGCCGAGGGAGCCGGCACCCAGCAGGCATCGGCACCGAGAGGACCGCTCACCCTCTGTTCAGGAGGTGTCGATGCGCTCCACTCTGGACAGCCCGGAACAGCCTCCACGCCCGGAACAGGTTCTGACGTCGACGCCTGCATCGACTTCCATGCCTTTCTCTGCAGCCGCTCTGAACGAGAGCCTCCGGGCCGTTCTCCCAGAGATTCTGGGAGAGCTGTTGCGCCCTAACCCTCCGGTACCGGCGGTGCTTGCGCCACCGGTACCGTCGAGTGTGGCGCCGGCTGGCCCATCGCCCGAGGTGAGGTCTCCGGCGTCGGTGCCGCGTGCGGTACCGGCTGCCGTCGCCTCCCAGGAAGGCTCCCCGACTACGTCGGCGGAAGGAGCTTCGCCGATGCGGGCAAGGGAGTCTACCTCTCGACGCCCCCATCGTGGACGTGGCTCCACAGAGTCGAGTCGGGCGAGGTTGCAGACACAGGTCCGTGAACTTGTGTCTGACACCGAGGGTGAGGCCTCGTGGGAAGAGGAAGAAGACCCCAGATATTTCTCTGACAAGGAGTCTGAAGGTCTTCCTTCCGATCCCACTCCCTCTCCTGAGAGACAGCTTTCTCCTCCCGAGAGTCTGTCTTTTGCTTCCTTTGTCCGGGAGATGTCTACGGCCATCCCCTTCCCGGTGGTTGTGGAGGATGAGCCCAGGGCTGAAATGTTTGAGCTCCTGGACTATCCTTCTCCACCTAAGGAAGCGTCCACTGTACCCATGCATCATGTCCTAAAAAAGACATTGCTGGTGAACTGGACCAAGCCTCTAACTAATCCCCACATTCCCAAGAAGATCGAGTCCCAGTACCGGATCCATGGGGACCCAGAGCTGATGCGCACTCAGTTGCCTCACGACTCTGGAGTTGTGGATCTGGCCCTAAAGAAGGCTAAGAGTTCTAGAGAGCATGCTTCGGCGCCCCCGGGCAAAGACTCTAGAACCTTAGACTCCTTTGGGAGGAAGGCCTACCATTCCTCTATGCTCGTGGCCAAGATTCAGTCCTACCAGCTCTACACGAGCATACACATGCGGAACAATGTGCGGCAGTTGGCGGGCTTGGTTGATGCGCTCCCCCCTGAGCAAGCCAAGCCTTTTCAGGAGGTGGTCAGGCAGCTGAAGGCGTGCAGAAAATTCCTGGCCAGAGGGGTGTATGACACCTTCGATGTTGCGTCCAGGGCCGCTGCTCAAGGTGTGGTGATGCGCAGGCTTTCATGGCTGCGTGCCTCAGACCTGGAGAATAGAATCCAGCAGCGGATTGCGGACTTGCCTTGCCGTGCGGATAATATTTTTGGAGAGAAAGTCGAACAGGTGGTAGAGCAGCTCCACCAGCGGGACACCGCATTCGACAAGTTCTCCCGCCGGCAGCCTTCAGCCTCTACCTCTACAGGTAGAAGATTTTTTGGGGGAAGGAAGACTGTTCCCTACTCTTCTGGCAAGCGTAGGTACAATCCTCCTTCTCGACAGCCTGCGGCCCAGGCTAAGCCCCAGCGCGCTCGCTCTCGTCAGCAGCGTGCGCCTCAGCAAGGCCCCTCGGCTCCCCAGCAAAAGCAAGGGACGAGCTTTTGACTGGCTCCAGCAGAGCATAGCCGACATCCAAGTGTCAGTGCCGGGCGACCTGCCAGTCGGAGGGAGGTTGAAAGCTTTTCACCAAAGGTGGCCTCTCATAACCTCCGATCAGTGGGTTCTCCAAATAGTCCGGCAAGGATACACCCTCAATTTGGCCTCAAAACCTCCAAATTGTCCACCGGGAGCTCAGTCTTGCAGCTTCCAGCACAAGCAGGTACTTGCAGAGGAACTCTCCGCCCTTCTCAGCGCCAATGCGGTCGAGCCCGTGCCATCCGGGCAAGAAGGGCTGGGATTCTATTCCAGGTACTTCCTTGTGGAAAAGAAAACAGGGGGGATGCGTCCCATCCTAGACCTAAGGGCCCTGAACAAATATCTGGTCAAAGAAAAGTTCAGGATGCTTTCCCTGGGCACCCTTCTTCCCATGATTCAGGAAAATGATTGGCTATGCTCTCTGGATTTGAAGGATGCCTACACACACATCCCGATACTGCCAGCTCACAGACAGTATCTGCGATTTCAGCTGGGCACACGTCACTTCCAGTACTGTGTGCTACCCTTTGGGCTCGCCTCTGCGCCCAGGGTGTTCACAAAGTGCTTGGCTGTAGTAGCAGCGGCACTTCGCAGGCTGGGGGTGCACGTGTTCCCATATCTCGACGATTGGCTGGTGAAGAACACATCCGAGGCAGGAGCCCTGCAGTTCATGCAGATGACTATTCGCCTCCTGGAGCTACTGGGGTTTGTGATAAATTATCCAAAGTCCCATCTTCTCCCAGTGCAGAAACTCGAATTCATAGGAGCTCTGCTGGATTCTCGGACGGCTCGCGCCTATCTCCCAGAGACGAGAGCCAACAACTTGTTGTCCCTCGTCTCGCGGGTGCGAGCGTCCCAGCAGATCACAGCTCGGCAGATGTTGAGATTGCTAGGCCACATGGCCTCCACAGTTCATGTGACTCCCATGGCCCGCCTTCACATGAGATCTGCTCAATGGACCCTAGCTTCCCAGTGGTTTCAGGCTGCTGGGGATCTAGAAGACGTGATCCACCTGTCCACGAGTTTTCTCGAATCCCTGTATTGGTGGACAATTTGGTCCAATTTGACTCTGGGACGTCCTTTCCAAATTCCTCAGCCACAAAAAGTGCTGACCACGGATGCGTCTCTCCTGGGATGGGGAGCTCATGTCGATGGGCTCCACACCCAAGGAAGCTGGTCCCTCCGGGAACGCGATCTGCAGATCAATCTTCTGGAGTTACGAGCGATCTGGAACGCTCTGAAGGCTTTCAGAGATCGGCTGTCCCACCAAATTATTCAAATTCAGACAGACAACCAGGTTGCCATGTACTACGTCAACAAGCAGGGAGGCACCGGATCTCGCCCCCTGTGTCAGGAAGCTGTCAGCATGTGGCTCTGGGCTCGCCGTCACGGCATGGTGCTCCAAGCCACATATCTGGCAGGCGTAAACAACAGTCTGGCCGACAGGTTGAGCAGGATTATGCAACCTCACGAGTGGTCGCTCAATTCCCGTGTAGTGCGACAGATCTTCCAGGTGTGGGGCACCCCCTTGGTAGACCTCTTCGCATCTCGAGCCAACCACAAAGTCCCTCAGTTCTGTTCCAGGCTTCAGGCCCACGGCAGACTGGCATCGGATGCCTTCCTCCTGGATTGGGGGGAGGGCCTGCTGTATGCTTATCCTCCCATACCTCTGGTGGGGAAGACTTTGTTGAAACTCAAGCAAGACCGAGGCACCATGATTCTGATTGCTCCTTTTTGGCCGCGTCAGATCTGATTCCCTCTTCTTCTGGAGTTGTCCTCCGAAGAACCGTGGAGATTGGAGTGTTTTCCGACCCTCATCACGCAGGATGAAGGGGCGCTTCTGCATCCCAACCTCCGGTCCCTGGCTCTCACGGCCTGGATGTTGAGAGCGTAGACTTTGGGTCTGTCAGAGGGTGTCTCCCGCGTCTTGCTTGCTTCCAGGAAAGATTACACTAAGAGGAGTTACTTCTTTCTGTGGAGGAGGTTTGCCATCTGGTGTGACAGCAAGGCCCTAGATCCTCGCTCTTGTCCTACACAGACCCTGCTTGAATACCTTCTGCACTTGTCTGAGTCCGGTCTCAAGACCAACTCTGTAAGAGTTCACCTTAGTGCAATCAGTGCATACCATTACCATGTGGAAGGTAAGCCGATCTCAGGACAGCCTTTAGTTGTTCGATTCATGAGAGGCTTGCTTTTGTCAAAGCCCCCTATCAAGCCTCCTACAGTGTCATGGGATCTCAATGTCGTTCTCACCCAGCTGATGAAACCTCCTTTTGAGCCACTGAATACCTGCCATCTGAAGTACTTGACCTGGAAGGTCATTTTCTTGGTGGCAGTTACTTCAGCTCGTAGAGTCAGTGAGCTTCAGGCCCTGGTAGCCCAGGCCCCTTACACCAAATTTCATCACAACAGAGTAGTCCTCCGCACTCACCCTAAGTTCTTGCCAAAGGTTGTGTCGGAGTTCCATCTGAACCAGTCAATTGTCTTGCCAACATTTTTTCCCCGTCCTCATTCCTGCCCTGCTGAACGTCAGCTGCACACATTGGACTGCAAGAGAGCATTGGCCTTCTATCTGGAGCGGACACAGCCCAACAGACAGTCCGCCCAATTGTTTGTTTCTTTTGATCCCAATAGGAGGGGAGTGGCTGTGGGGAAACGCACCATATCCAATTGGCTAGCAGATTGCATTTCCTTCACTTACGCCCAGGCTGGGCTGGCTCTTGAGGGTCATGTCACGGCTCATAATGTTAGAGCCATGGCAGCGTCGGTAGCCCACTTGAAGTCAGCCACTATTGAAGAAATTTGCAAAGCTGCGACGTGGTCATCTGTCCACACATTCACATCTCATTACTGCCTGCAGCAGGATACCCGACGCGACAGTCAGTTCGGGCAGTCAGTTCTTCAGAACCTGTTTGGGCTTTAGGATCCAACTCCACCCCCCGAGGGCCCTGTTTGTTCTGTTCCAGGCTGCACTCTCAGTTAGTTGGTAAATTTTTTAGGTCAATCTCAGTTATGTCCTCGCCGTTGTGAGGCCCAATTGACCATGGTTGTTGTTTTGAGTGAGCCTGGGGGCTAGGGATACCCCATCAGTGAGAACAAGCAGCCTGCTTGTCCTCGGAGAAAGCGAATGCTACATACCTGTAGAAGGTATTCTCCGAGGACAGCAGGCTGATTGTTCTCACAAACCCGCCCGCCTCCCCTTTGGAGTTGTGTCTTCCCTTGGTTTGTCTTGCTACATACGGGACTGACGAACACGAGCCGGTTCGGGCGGGAAGACGGCCGCACATGCGCGGTGCGCATGAGCGCGCGGGGACTAGCAAAGGCCTTTGCTAGTAAAGTGTTCCGATTGGAGGGGCTGCCGTGGACGTCACCCATCAGTGAGAACAATCAGCCTGCTGTCCTCGGAGAATACCTTCTACAGGTATGTAGCATTCGCTATATAGTTAGTTATACATGGCCTTAGCCTACGAAGACACTGATCTGCAATTCATACCCAAGAAGAATTGGGTTTTGCTTCCTTTCATTTATTTTCAGATAGGATCGTAGGTCACAGTGGATTCATCAAAGAAGCTGCAGGTTCCAGACTGACAGCAGAATTACCCTTCATTGGTAAACAGCAACACCGGTGAACAGCAAGGTTTTGTGTTTGTATTTATCCTATATAATAAAACTCACCCTCAACGTTCTGAAGACACTGACGTCACTTCCTTCAAGACGGGTTTGAAGGGTTCGTGGTGGTGAAGCCACCGAAATCGCCAAGTCTCGGGGCCCCGCCCTCGCGTCAAACGTGATGATGTCGAGGGCGGAGCAATGGCGACACACACAGAGGGCGGAGCAATGGCGTACGGTGCGCTCAGGAGGTGCGGAGCAATGGCGTCAGAACGATGAAGGGGTCGGCAGGTAGGGAGGGAGGGAGGGAGAAGGGGGGGGGGTGTTGGGGAGGAAAACCTTGCTAGCACCCGTTTCATTTGCTCCAGAAACGGGCCTCTTTTACTAGTTTATTTATAATTTCAATAAATTTTAAAAGAAAACACTTGTACAGAGAAGGAGTATTATCATAGCAATTCAAGAAAATGGTTTATATATAGTATCTATTAAATGATAATTACTGCTAAAGTCCACAATTATAGGCAAGGCACTATTCAAACATTGGTTAACATAGGAAAAAATGAATAGAACTTATTCCCACTTATCCTATTACGGAGTAGATACTAATGGAGGAAGCGCCGGAGAGTTTACGGCCGGCTCTTGTCTAGAGTCCAGGAATTTGGCTAATTGGTCATTCTCAAAGAAAACATATTTAATTGATCGAAATTTAACAACACATTTACAAGGAAAATTAAGCCAGAAAATTCCCCTACAACAACACACGGTCACAAAGTTTCAGAAAGGAGTGACGTCTTTTCTGAGTTTGTCTAGCAATATCAGGGAAAAGTTCATGTCTATATTTAAATTGTGTTTTTTTTTAAAGTTTAATATTTTTGTTGTGTGCACACATATTTTACGCATGTTTTACACTCAGTATGCATCATTTTTATTTTTTTTTATTTTTTTTTCTGGGGTTTTAGTAATTATTAGGTCAAATTTTTACCAAAGAACCTGAAATTTCTGAACAATCCTGATGAATCTTAAGAAAGTCTTGATCAGTTTGAAATCTGTGGAAAGAAAACATAGTTTGAGAAAATAACCAGTTTTGTTAATGTGTGTTATTAAAAACGTTTGGTGAAGATATGAATTGAGACAAAAGTAAGTTCTCAAGCTGCAGAAATTGGTAGTTTAAAATGTAGGGCCCTGTTTACTAACTTGAGCTACCTAGAGACACCCATATATTCCTAGCGTGGCTCAGTAAACAGGGCCCTTAGCTTTAAGCTGAAAATATCAATACTTGAAAGCTGACATTCGGTACTTATATCTGAGTGAACAATATAAATTTGATTACTCTTGAATAATAATTGTAACTTGTTATTCTACATTTAAAAATTATAACTGATTTCTATCTGAATTATAAAACTAAAAATTGTTGAATTAAACATCTTGATTCTGTTTCAATGATCATTATATTATTATTGCAAACAAATGTTACATCTCTGTGGTGATGTGAATTGAATGGGAAACCATCATAATAACTACCGTGACTACAGTAACATCCTATGCATTTAACTATAACTGTTAAATTGTAATGTAATTACATCACTACCAGGGAGGGGGTTATACATCTGGAAACCTCTTGATAGTGAATGTAGACGAGAATCACCTCTCCACGGTGACTCGGGGGGTCCTTTTACAAAGGTGAGGTAACATTTTTAGCATGTGCTAAATGCTACAGACACCCATGCTTATTTTTAGCGTGCACCAAAAACACTAGCACACCTTTGTAAAAGGACCCCTCTGTTTGCCTGGAGTTGTATTGGATAGCCTAAGAGTCTGGAGACTTAAATATCATTAGTAATAGGAGGTATACTGGAAGAATGCACTCCTCTCGAAGAGCCTGAGGGAACCTCCCCCAGAAGTTCCTCAGAAGATTAATCCCCATTCATTAATGACTGTGTTTGACCATTAGAACCAAAACAAAACAACAAAAATTCAGCACCCCCAATCATTTTGAAAAGTTGGCTCCTATGCTCAGAGGAACACAGAAAAGACCTTCAGGAGCAAGCCTCTCAGGAACCAAGCCAAGCAGGGAAATGCTCTACACAGGTAACACAAGATTAAGAGACCTCTTGCAACGGTGAGCTACGAAAGCTCCCTGGGTCTTTATAAAGGAGTAGGCTGATGATGTCACAAGTAAGAAATGAAACAGAAGCATGGAGACCAAAGCGAGGCTTGGCTAACAGGAAGAACAACAACAGGAAATGAAGCAGAAGCAGGGAGACCAAAGCAGGAAGAGCAACAATAGGGAAAAAGGCAGACTGGAGAGGTCACAGAGGTAGATACAGAGAAACAGTAGGTCTGAGCATAAGGGCACGGCCACAACCATGACATAATACTAACTTGGCAGGGTTCGAAAGACCCACCTGAAATCCTGTCTCTTGGAGCCCGTTTTTTATATGTCCACAACTCTCTCCATGGGGAGGCATATTTATATTTGGCTTAGGTCTAAGCTCCCTATGTGCTGTCTTTATTTCAAACAGAGGATTTGATGAGATCCCCAGAAAACAGGTCATCAGGATTTGATGTATATAATAGGGCAGGTTTATTTATTTATACATTTGTACCCCACATTTTCCAATCAGGTGGTCGGTTCAATGTGGCTTACAAGTTACTTCAGGTACACATGTTACATTAGCCGTTAAAAGTTAGATCTGTCCTTGATTCGTGTTCTGCTAGTGCTCTGGTATCATGGTGTGATGGTTGGTGGTTGGTTTGATTATGTGGGATCGTCAGAGAAGAATTTTCTAAAGTGGGCTTTCAGGTGTTTTCAGAATGTTAAGTAGTTGTATATACATTTGAGGGTTTTCGGTAATGCATTCCATGTCTTGGGGTAAATGCATGTGAAGTTGGTTGAGTATGAAGATTTGTATATCAGACCTCGACATTTGGGAAAGTGAAGGTTGAGAAAGGTTCATGCACCTCTGATTTCATTGCGTTTAGGTAGTTCTATTAGGTTTGTCATGTATTCCGGTGAAAGTCCAAATATTATTCTGTAGGTGAAACAGCATATCTTGAAGGATAGCCATGCTTTTACTGGTAGCCAGTGAAGGTTTTGGATTGGTCTGGCGCTGTTGAATCGGTTTTTTTTCCATAGATACGTCTTGCTGCTGTGTTTTTTGTTGTTTGTAGTCTCTTTAGTAATTGTTCCTTGCATCTGGCTTAGATTCTACTGCAGTAGTTCGCATGGGTGAGGACTATGACTTGAGCTAGTGTGCGGAATACATCTCTTGGTCAGACCTCGGTGGGAGAGGGGTCCAGAGCCCAAGGTGGGGGGCACATTTTAGCCCGCCTCCCCCAGCCACCAACCCCCGCCCCCGCCACAAGGTACCTTTGCTGGCGGGGGTCCCCAACCCCCGCCAGCCTTAATCTTCTTCAGCGCCGGTCTCCTGCACGTTCGCTCACCTCACTGATCTGTGCTGTGAGTCCTGACGTCCTGCACGTTCCTTTAAGTGGGTCTGATGAAGACTTTTTTTTTTTAACTGTTTATTTATATTTTCATCTTAATAACACACCAATGTTCATACATTAAGATGTATAGATTTAGAATATAACTCCAAGTATTTATATTACAAACAAAATCTTATCATATTTGTCCACAACAAGGGGGAACCAAGAATAGGAAATTTTAACTAATACAACTTGTAAAATAACACATATCAAAACTGAACTAGAAGGACTTTGGTATCCTGCAGCCTAGACAGTACAGCTAAGTGGGAGCAGCCATCACAGACGGGTCACGTATAGCCTCCTTAGCTAAAAGAAAATCTTTTAATTTAATAGGACAGAAAAAAAGGTAATCTACAGCATCTAATGAGATCATACATCTAGATGGATATCTAAGAATAAATGTTCCACCCAGGGAAAGGATTCTTGGCCTCAATGCCAATAACTCCCTTCTCCTGGTTTGAGTCTCTTTAGCTAAATCTGGAAAAATACGTATTTTCCCGCCCATAAAATTAACATTCATTTTCCTGAAATAAGAACGTAGAATTAAAGTCTTATCTGACTCCAGGGCAAGCGTTATAAGTAATGTTGATCGATCTGAAATCTCAGAACGTTCTAGAAAATCAGTCAAATTATCTTGAGGAGGTTCTGAATTTGTAGGCATACATTTTTTTATATATTGCATTTTTGACACCAGAGGGTGACTTTCAACAGGAATGTCCAGAACTTCCAGAAAATACTTTTTCAATAGTTCAGCTGGAGTAAGGAATGGTGAAATTGGAAAATTGAGTATTCTAAGATTATGCCTTCTAATTTGATTTTCTATATATTCCAATTTCTTTGCCTGGATTTTATTCTCTTTAATAACAGCCCCACTGTAGTCTGCGTGGATTTTAAATTCAAATCGAAAGTCTGAATTTTTTCCTGATGGAATTCGACTTTAGTGGTAAGTTGGTTAGATTGTTCCTTTAATTGACTTATTTCAGTCTGTGAGGCATTAAAAATTCGCTGGAGGTTCACATTCACCCCCTGAATGGCCTCCCAAATCACATCCATGGTGACTTCTGCAGGCTTTTCCATACCACCTCCCAACCCTAGAAGATTTACTTCTCGGGTTAAGGCTAGGGACGAAAATCCCCTTTCTGCTGTATCAGTACCTGGAGTTGAAGCCAGAACCAGACCTCCCACCGCCGACGATAGTCTGCCCGCTTCGGACAGCTGTTCAATCAGCGCTTCCTCTGTTCCGCTACTCCTTCCAGGTTGTGGTGGGGTCAGGCCTGCCAACGGGCTCAAAGTAGCGCCCTCTATACTGTGTTCTGTATATGTCGTTTTGGAGGTTCCAGTAGCAGGATTCCTCGGTCCCGGTGAGCGGATTCCGAAAGTCTCAAGTGTGGGCTGTGTCATGGCGGGACCACCAGCAGCGCTCCAGGAGGTATGAGCCGCCGCTTTTCCTTTCCTCTTCCCCATTTCTCCCGGGGAGCGCTCCATGGCATAGACCCACTAAACTGGAAACTCCGGAGCTCACGCACACACGTCTAGTTCGGCGGCCATCTTGGTTCCTACAAGTCCTGATGAAGACTAAGGCTGGCGGGGGTTGGGGACCCCCACCAGCAAAGGTACCTTGCGGCAGCAGCGGGGGGAGGGTCAAAAGTGGAGGGGGCCCAGACTAAATCTGTGGGGGTCCCTCCTAGCTATGCCCCTGTCATAAGATTCGATTTTTGTCAAAGGTCAAATTTCGGTCTATGGTGACTCCTAGGATTTCTCAACCATCAGGAATCCCAAGAATGCGAATATTTGATTTTCGGTTCCTATTTTCTTGGCCTTCAATTTTGTCCTGTAAGGCCACCAAACGTTGTTGCACTGCTTTGGGTCCTACTGTTCAGTACATCTGCTGTCTAGAATTTTTGGAAGATGGAAATGAGGAAATAAATGTTAAGTCTTGAATGTACTGTATAGAAGTTGTTGTTTACTTTTGCAGTGTGTGTATGGATGCCTGTGTGCATTTGACGTTTGAATAACTGTCTATACTTAGGCTGTGATTTCTGAACATACGGAATCATTAAAGGACAAATTTTTAAATGCCTAGTTGGGTGTATATGCTAATCTCAAGCCTTTATCCTCCACCTTTTAAGGCACTACCTATCCAGTTGGATGGTGATGGCACAAGGAAAGGAAGTTTGGTCCAGTGAAGACTAACTCCAAATAACCCGTTCTTTAGTTGGACTCTAGTATTACCATATTGAAAATGCCTTTTTGGTTATGTTCCACTAATCACTTAAAGACAAAATCACAAAACTCAGATCTTACTGACCATGAATTACACAAGTAATTAGAAAACGATGGTGAAAAACTAGAAAGCTCAGGAAAACGTATAGAAAAAGTATAATTGAAAAAATACTTTACTTTTTTTGTTTTAATATAAAAAAAGGAGGACAAGACCTCATCAAACTGGTACTGATAAAACTACAATGGTTCTTAAGTATAATAACTTTTTATCAGTAACCAGTAAAAAAAAGTAACCATAGGTCAGAGAAACTTTCAGAATCAGTCTATTTCCTTAAGTATATTCAGAAAATTCAGGGCCCTGTTTACCAAGGTGCGTTAGCATCTTTAGCGCTTGTACAAAATTAGCGCATGATGTGTAGGTGCCCATAGGAATATTGTGGTTGCCTACACAGTTAGCAGTGTGCGCTAAAAACTCTTATCGTGCCTCTAGCGCAGCTTAATAAACAGGGCCCTTAAACTGCTCAGCAGGGACTGTCTTTCTTCTATGTTTGTGCAGCGCTGCGTACGCCTTGTAGCACTATAGAAATGCTAAATAGTAGTAGTAGTAGTAGTCTGTTGTAATCAGAGGTGATATTGTGATGTCATAATGCCTCAGGCCACCAATAAGAGCCAACCTCATCAGTGATGTCACAATGGCTTGATTGTCCTATACTTGGCTCACTTTTATTACATAGCTCTTTGAGCAGGGACTGTCTTTCTTCTATGTTTGTGCAGCGCTGCGTACGCCTTGTAGCGCTATAGAAATGCTAAATAGTAGTAGTAGTAGTATGCATCAATCAGTCAAAAACATAATTAGCTTTATGGTACTTCTTTCCACTGCAAAATGGTAGAAGTGCTTTATTCTTATGTTAATTTCACAGCATTGTAGCAGTGCTGCAGCTGATGCTGTGTTGTAATAGAACAAACTTCAAAGTTTTGGAGCAATGCTATGGCTCTCAGTTCAATATGGGTCCAGGCAAGATGTCTTTGGTCCTGACGGCTTCTTCTGGAGACCTAGCCGTACCAGTGCCTGCAACCAAAAACTTTCATCAATACGATACAGAATAGGGGAAAAAACCCAAATGCTGCTACTAAGGTGAAATAAAACTGCTGCCGTATGGGCAGGCTCTTTCTTTTTACAGATGCAAAATATGGCGTACTCTTAAAAAAGACACCACAGTACAATGAGCCAATCAGAAGATGATGGCATCACAGGTAAACTGACCAATCAGAACACCATCTGCAAACCTGAAAGTAATGGTTAAAGAGTCATTAAAAAACATGCAAGAATCTTCAAAGAAACACTGACCAATGTAACATACTGTTCAGAACGCCAGGTTCAAGGGACTTTAGACAAAAGATCCCGCGGGAGGTGGTGGAAATGAAAATGGTAACAGAATTCAAACACGCTTGGGATAAACATAAAGGAATCCTGTTCAAAAGGAATGGATCCTAAGGAGCTTAGCCGAGATTGGGTGGCAGAGCCAGTGGCGGGAGGCGGGGATAGTGCTGGGCAGACTTATACGGTCTGTGCCAGAGCCGGTGGTGGGAGGCGGGGCTGGTGGTTGGGAGGCGGGGATAGAGCTGGGCAGATTTATACGGTCTGTGCCAGAGCCGGTGGTGGGAGGCGGGGCTGGTGGTTGGGAGGCGGGGATAGTGCTGGGCAGACTTATACGGTCTGTGCCAGAGCCAGTGGTGGGAGGCGGGGCTGGTTGGGAGGCTTGGATAGTGCCGGACAGACTTATACGGTCTGTGCCCTGAAGAGGACAGGTACAAATCAAAGTAGGGTATACACAAAAAGTAGCACATATGAGTTTATCTTGTTGGGCAGACTGGATGGACCGTGCAGGTCTTTTTCTGCCATCATTTACTATGTAATGTTGTTGTTGCTCTGTCCCCACCATGGGTGCCTTACTTAACCTGTGTAATAACCCAGCATTTAAAAGAGTTAAAGTTGTGTTGGAACTGCTTGCAGTATATCATTATGGGTGCCCTGAACTTGTTATTAATGATGCAAGATTTGGGTGGACAGTGTTAACAATGAACTCCTTTTATTATCGACCAGATAGAGAAGATAAGAGTTTTCAGTTCTGGCACAGTATAGCACCAATGGACTGCATTAGGGGCTAATAGCCCATTTAGTTATGTTTAAACACTTGAGAGATCTGCATGAAACATCGTATTTATTTTTATTATTTTTACTTGTAAAACCACTTGTCCCTGAAACATGCTCAAAACAATATAATCCATTCCTGCATCTAAAATGTAAACTTCTACAAAACAGATCAGGTGAAGCTGTGATTCCATGTGCTCCAATGAAAGGAGAGTTTAATTTTACTTCTATTTAATTTCAATATACTCCATCTTAATATCACCAGGCTTCCCAAGGCAGATTACAACAACAGTTAAGATGAACCTATTAGGAAATAGGATATCCTAAAATGTGACCACGTATTACTGTATTCTTTAGAACAGTGTAGAAATATTAGCACAAAATAGAGTTTATTACTGCTTTTCTACCAGCTACAATCATTTTTAAGCTGTTTTAGTGATATTTAATTTTATTCCATGATATGTATCTAGATATGGGAAGCTTTAAAATACAAAAAAAAATAATTATATATATATATATAGTCATCCACCTTTTAATGCATTGCCTATCCAACTGGAACAGACTTAGACTTTTTTTTTTACAGATAGACCAAACATAAGCAGCCCATTATTTCTAATAATCTTTTTGCTATTGTTTTTAAGAGCCTTTGCAGTTGCTTTGGGTGAGCTAAAATGGCAGCAAGATCCACCTACTGCCTGCAAATTCCACCTTCTGGCTTCAGCCCACACCAAGGAGGCTGAATAAAACAGGAGACAAGTGACGTCAACATGTTGAAACCAATTAGGTCTATCTGTGTTTCCCCTTCCACACACAGCTGTCATCGCCATACACTCAAAATAAAGAAAACCTATAAGCTGCTGCATCCATGTTGTCGTTCTTTATTGTTGGTAGCATTTTTATTTCATCTCTCTTATATTTTCAAACATGCTGGATTGTGCAGTATACAGATGTACACAGAGGAAGTATAATAACGGAATAACTGTTCATAGGTAGAGCAGTAACTTGTTATAAATCATAATCAGTGTGTCATAAATGTCATAAATAAGTAAATAAATAGAAACTTGTTATGCTGCATGCATTTGGCTATGTTATTCTCTGACCACAAAAGAAGATTAGATAGGAATCAGGAAGAGAAAATGTCTTTTATTACTCACCAGCACAGGATCAGATATCAGTAGCAAGTTGTGGAAAATAATAGCAAACGTACAAAATCTAACATTAGTAGCTTTGGTAATTATATAAAGAACAGCTAAAAAGAGACGAGGAAGAGAGATTGGGGCCAACGACAAGAAATATCACTGGTTCTAAGTTTATATAAAAGTCAGATGACAAAGAGAAGGGAAATAAAATAAAATATAAAGAGAAAGATGAAAAGTTGTCTGTTGTTGTAAATAAATAGTTCTTACCAAGAGTAAAAAAAGGAAAAAGTGTATTTCCTGGAAAATTCGCCCCTAAGCAAGGACAACACCCTTAGGACAAAAAACTCTCTTGCCAGAGGCTCATTCCAAGGGACTCTTTGTCTGCAGCGTACTTTTATAGTACTGTGATGCCCAATCACCTCTCCCCTACCCTGAACCAATCATAGGTTGGAGGAGCTGGTTCTAGGGACACCCTAGCACACGGTTTATTTGTGCAGACAGGGGTGTGCTGGTAAATTGTTAACAGGGGGCTCTCTCTCACCAGCAAAGTAAAAGAGAATTCAGGAGGGGCCCAAGCCCACATTTTGGGATCCATTTGTTAAAGTAGCCATGGAGAACCGGCTCCCAAAATTCTTAAAAACTTAATAAACGGCTCTCAAGACCCTGTGAGAGCCTGCTCCAGCACACCACTGTCAGTGCAGAGATTTTTTTCTCCTGGTAAAGGGACACTAAAACAGACATCATGTTATGAGAATCAGCTGCTCAACATTAGAGTTTGTACTGTTTTAAATAGCTCTGACTGTTGCACTGTTGTTGTTAAACGCTCGCATATTATTAGAAATACTATGGAAAAAAATGTTAATTTGGCTAAAATGTCTGTTCCTGATTACTCTTCTCCTCTTGATGCCCCTTCTTTCTAATCTTCTTCCCTCTGTTCGAGGTATCCTTCTTGGGCTCTTTGTTTTTCTAGCTTTTCTCCTTATTCTCTTTTGCTTTCTCCCGTCTCCTCTCTCTGTGTAAGAAATTGTTCTCTACACCTCTTACTACCAAAATTATGCTTAATTACATTTCTGCCCCAAATTATTCTACCTCCTCACTTCCTGTTCCCTCTTGCCACTCCCACTCCCTACCACCCTTTCCTGCTGAAGAACCTACCATCTCCTAGTCTCTGGTTTTGTCTCCCTGTTCCCTTTACTGGGAGCCAAGAGGGAAGATGTTCTGGAAATTTCTGGCCTCTTCATTTGGTTTTACTTTTTCTGTGTGTTTCTGCTAGCTTCTACGATCAGTTACATGCAGGAATGTTTACCTAACCTCAAACTCTGATAAGATCCCCGTTGTTATGGCAGCCCAATAACTTTTTCAGTTACGAGATTGCAAGGACCCTATTGCAAGTCTCCAGCATACTGAAGGGCCTATGATTGGTTCAGGGTAGGGGAGAGGGGATTGGGCATCACAGTACTATAAAAGTACGCTGCAGACAAAGAGTCCCTTGGAATGAGCCTCTCGCAAGAGAGTTTTTTGTCCTAAGGGCGTTGTCCTTGCTTAGGGGCGAATTTTCCAGGAAATACACTTTTTCCTTTTTTTACTCTTGGTAAGAACTATTTATTTACAACAACAGACAACTTTTCATCTTTCTCTTTATATTTTATTTCCCTTCTCTTTGTCATCTGACTTTTATATAAACTTAGAACCAGTGATATTTCTTGTCGTTGGCCCCAATCTCTCTTCCTCGTCTCTTTTTAGCTGTTCTTTATATAATTACCAAAGCTACTAATGTTAGATTTTGTACGTTTGCTATTATTTTCCACAACTTGCTACTGATATCTGATCCTGTGCTGGTGAGTAATAAAAGACATTTTCTCTTCCTGATTCCTATCTAATCTTCTTTTGTAGTCAGAGAATAACATAGCCAAATGCACGCAGCATAACAAGTTTCTATTTATTTACTTATTTATGACATTTATATCACACATTAAACATGAATTAGGTTGAAACCTGGGAGCATTTACATATTTTGTTTTCCTGTGCCTAGATCAAAAGAAAAAGATGGCATGTGGGAACTTGCTCCTTTTGTTTTGTGGATTGCAGTGGTATATTATAAAAAATGCACTTGATATTTGTTATTACTACTATTTAGAAACATAGAAACATGACATTGACAGCAGATAAAGGCAAAGTGGCCCATTCAGTCTGCCCATCCCCCGTAATCACTAACTCTTCCTTTTCCTAAGGGATCCCATTTGCTTGTCCCATGCTTTTTTAAATTCTGACACAGTCCTTGTCTCCACAACCTCCACCTGGAGGCCATTCAACGCTTCCACTACCCTTTCTGTGAACGGATACTTTCTTAGATTCTTCCTAAGCCTATTTCCTCTTAACGTCATCATATGCCCCCTTATTCCAGAGTTTTCCTTCATTTGAAAAAGGCTCACTTCCTGTACACTGCTGTCCCTGAGATATTTAAACGTCTCTATCATATCTCCTCTCTCCCTCCTCTCTTCCAGCATAAACATGTTGAAATTCATAAGCCTGTCCCTATATTTTTATGTCCAAGACCGCTTACCAATTTTGTAGCCACCCTCTGGACCAATTCCATCCTGTTTATATCTTTCTGTATATGTGATCTCCAGAACTGCACACAGTACTCTAAATGGGGCCTCACCAGAGACTTATACAAGGGGCACTATCACCTCTTTGTTCCTGCTGGTCATCCCTCTCCTTGTGCACCAAAGCATCCCTCTGGCTATGAACTTTGCTTTTTCTACCTGTTTGGAAACTTTAAGGTCATCAGACACAATAACCCCCCAAGTCCAGCTCTTCCTTTGTACACAGAAGCACTTCACCCCCTATATTGTACCGTTCCCTCAAATTCTTGTGACCCTAGTGCATGACTCTGCATTTTTTAGCATTAAATCTTAGTTGCCAAATATCGGACCCTTCCTCAAGCTTCGCAAGGTCTTTCCTCATGTCATCCACACTCTCGGGGTGGGGGGGTGTCCACCTTATTACACAGTTTGGTATCATCCACAAAGAGATAAATGTTACCAGACAGCCCTTCTGCAATATCAGTCACAAAGATGTTAAAAAGAGCCAGTCCCAGGACGAATCCCTATGGAATTTTTCACCGATAACATCCCTATCTCCAGAGCATGCGCCATTTACTACCACCCTCTGTTTCCTTCCATTCCACCAATTTTTAACCCAGTCAGTTACTCTAGGTCCTATACCAAGGGCACTCAGTTTATTTATGAGTCGCCTGTGCAGAACCGTATCAAAGGCTTTACTGATATCTAAGTACACCACATCTATTGCCCCTCCCACATCCAACCATTTATTTATAACATTTATACCCCGCTCTTTCCCGCTCAACAGCAGGTTCAGTGCAGCTTACAAGGTATGGTACAAAGTATCACAGAGATGACACAAGTATGGTACAAAGTATCACAGAGATATCACGAAGTATGGTACAAAGAATTAAGAGATGATCAGTTATAAAGAGTAGGGCAGTAGGGAGAGATAAGGGGGAGAGGATTGGAGTATGGGTAGTGCTAGTGTTGTGGATTAAGTTCGAGAATTAAGTTGGGTTGTTTGGGTAAGCTTGTCTGAAGAGATAAGTTTTCAGCAGCTTTCGGAAGGGTAGGTGTTAATTGGTTGTTCAGATGTGTCGAGGTATTGCGTTCCAGAGTTGGCTGCCTATAACGGAGAAGTTGGATGCATAGTAGGTTTTGTATTTGAGGCCTTTGCAATTGGGAAGATGAAGATTGAGATATGTACGAGAAGATTTGAACACGTTCCTGGCTGGAAGATCGATCAAGTTGGTCATGTAGCTTGGAGATTCACCATGGAGGATCTTGTGGATCATTGTGTGGGCTTTGAAGTTTATGCGTTCCTTGATTGGGAGCCTACCGACCCAACATAAATGCCTCAACTCTGCAACACATCAACACCTAAGATCGTATTGGACATTATCTAACCCTTCCTATCTTCAGCCCCTAATGTGCCTGAATCTTACCTACCCTATTCCACCCTAACATCTAATTGTATTTGTTCCTCTACCGTACTTGGCGAATGCCTTTGCGGTACTATGTAAGCCACATTGAGCCTGCAAATAGGTGGGAAAATGTGGGATACAAATGTAATAAATAAATAAATAAATAAAGATTTCCAGTTTTGACACAGTATAAGTCATGACACATGAGCCCCAGTGACAGGAAAGTTTAATTCTACATCCATTTAATTTAAATATATTAAAATGTCAATATATCCCATCATCTCTATAACACCAGGCTTCTCAAAGCAGATTACGATAATTAAGATGAACCATCAGGAAATCCTCACTGAAAATTGGTCATCAGTATAAAGAACAGTGTAGAAAAATGAGCACAAAATACAGAGGTTATAATTGCTGTTTCTCTACCAGCTACTATAATTTTTGAAGCTGTTTTAGTGAGAGAAACAGAAACATGATGGCAGATAAAGGCCATATGACCCATCCAGTCTGCCCATCCTCTGTAACCCCTAATTCTTCCTGTTCCTAAGCGATCCCACATGCTTATCCCATACCTTTTTAAATTCTGGAAGTCCTCGACTCCACCACCTCCACCGGGAGGCTATTTCACGCCTCCACCACCCTTTCTGTGAAATACTACTTCCTTAGGTTACTCCTAAGCCTATTCCCTCTTAACTTTGTCGTATGCCCCCTCATTCCAGAGCTCTCCTTCATTTGAAAAAGGCTCTCTTCCTGTACATAAATGCCCTTGAGATATTTAAATGTTTCTATCATGTCTCCTCTCTCCCTTCTCTCTTCCAGCATATACATGTTGAGGTTCCTAAGCCTGTCCCTACAATTTTTGCATTCAAGACCGCTTACTAATTTCGTAGCCGCCCTCTGGACCGACTCCATCCTGTTTATATCTTTCTGTAGGTGCGGTCTACAGAATGCACGCAGTACTCCAAATGAGGCCTCACCAGAGACTTATACACTGGCACTATTACCTCCTTTTTCCTGCTGGTCATGCCTCTCTTTATGCACCCAAGCATCCTTCTGGCTTTGGCCGTCGCTTTTTCTACCAGTTTTAAAGCTTTAAGGTCATCAGACACAATCACCCCCAAGTCCCGCTCTTCCTTCGCACACTGAAGCACTACACCCCCTATACTGTACCATTCCCTCGGATTTTTGCGACCCAGTTGCATGGCCCTGCATTTTTTGGGAGTTGCCAAATATCGGTCCATTCTTCTAGCTTCACTAGGTCCTTCCTCATGTCATTCACATGTCATTCCATATTTATTTAATAATATTTATATCTAGATATACTTAGTTGGATCAAGGGTTTCCTAACCACTAGAACATATCAAGTGAAATCAAGCTCAAACATATCACCACCGTGGAAAGCACACTGCGGAGTACCTCAAGGATTACCACTATCACAGATCCTTTTCAACCTAATGATAACCCCACTAGACAAAATCCTTATCCAAACAAGGCCTTAACCCTTTAATCTATGCAGACGATGTCACAATATGCATTCCTTACAAGCATGATCTGACAGAAATCAACAACGAAATCAAGCTACTACTACTACTTATCATTTCTATAGCGCTACTACATGTACGCAGCGCTGTATACTTGAACATGAAGAGACAGTCCCTGCTCGACAGAGCTTACAATCTAATTAGGACAGACAAATAGGACAAACAAGAGATAAGGGAATATTAAAGTGAGGATGATAAAACAAGGGTTATGAACAAGTAAATAAGGGTTAGGAGTTAAAAGAGCATCAAAAAGGTGGGCTTGAACATCATGGACTCATGGGCAAATGCATTTCAATTAAAACTCAACACAGAAAAAACACACTGTCTTATCCTCTCATCCCAATACAACATGAACAAACCCACAAACATAGACACACCAGATTACACCCTCCCTATCTCAGACAGCCTGAAAATTCTCGGTTACAGTCGACCATAACCTCACACTAGAGAACCAAGTGAAATCTACAACAAAGAAAATGTTCCATTCAATGTGGAAACTCAAACATGTGAAATCATTCTTCCCGAGGGAAATATTTTGCAACTTGATACAATCAATGGTACTAAGCCATGCTGACTACTGCAATGGAATTTATGCAGGCTGCAAAGAACAAATCATAAAGAAACTTCAGACCGCTCAAAACATGGCAGTCAGGCTTATATTTGGAAAAATGTGATTCGAAAGCGCGAAACCCCTCCGAGAAAAACTGCACTGGCTCCCAATTAAAGAACATATTGCTTTCAAAATCTCCACCCTGGTTATTTATTTATATATTTGTTGCATTTATACCCCGCTCTTTCCTGCTCGATAGCAGGCTCAGTGCGGCTTACATAGTATGGAATTACATAGTATCACAGAAAGAACACATCTGTAGCAATAGTAGAGGTATGATGTGGTTGTAAGGTAATAGGTTGAGATAGGTGAAATGGGCAGGGGATGTAGGCGAAGCCCCGGGATACATGACAGAGCAGAGCTCATAGACCTACCAACCAGAAACACAACAGGATCTGAGACAGCATGGGCATAATTATACATATATAAGAAATTATATTAAGTGTTAATTCTATTTAGGGTTTTAAAGTTTGGTGGTTAAATTCTCAGTTCTGTACAGTAAAGTGAAGGAATGCCAGATGGTTCAGATTATTTTGAAAGTCTGGCTTTAGCTAAGCTAAAGGTTAAAAAGGTCAAAGACAGAAACTTCTTTCACCCCTTGTGAGTGATGGAATGCTAGCTAGCACATCTGTATACCATTATGAGCCAGGCATATTGCAGGCAATTTAAAAGGATTAGGCTGAAATGCTGTTTAGTTAGAAGAAAAGAATTAGATTTTAGAAGTGCTTAATATGTAGATATTCCTGATATTTAGAATATGTCTTATAAGGGATACTGATTCTGCTTATTTTAGAATATGTTTATTCTGGGTAGTTAATATGTAGAATACCTTTTTAAATCTAATGTTTGTTCAACTCTTTGCCTTACGTTCTGAGTAGGGCTGCAGTGAAAAGGTCAGCATATGGTTTGAGTTTTCTGCAGTTCTGGCTGGTTTAATGTATGGAGCTGATAGGTGAAAAGGGTCAAGAAAAGTCTTGATTAATTATAGGTAAATGTAGGAATGGTCCTGAAAGTAATAACAAACTATAGCTGTATGCCATTAAGTAAGACTGGCCCTTGACCCTTAATGAATGCCAGAGTTGAGTGGTAGTTAGTATGAAGTTGACTAGGAATATGAGAATGTCCCTTAGTCCCTAAATGAATTCAGTTTAAGCTATAGCTGAGAAATTAATCATAATGAAAATGTAAGAGATGGGAGCCACAATGTCTAGTGTGAGAGGCCCCAGGTCATAGGTCAGTTTGAGAAATATCAAACCTATGTAACTGATATTTTTAAAGTAATGATTGGCTGAGGCAAGGTAACCAATCTATTCTTTACCATCTGGAAAGTAAGGGGGAGCTAGAGAGGGGGATAGCACTGTATTTAAGTGGGAGCAGAAGCAGCTTACGTCAGAAGGAACAGACAGAAGAAGGAGAGCTGAAGGAAGACAGACAGCAGCAGAAGAGAAGCAGCTGAGACAGAAGCCATAACATCCAGAGAGCTGAGAGAGAGAGAAGAGAGCTAGAACTGATGTCCTACTCTGTTTGCTGGCAAATAAAGAAGATTTCTCCCTCATTCTGGTGTGTGCTGCTTGACTCCTGAAGTACCACAGATTCTGCTAACAATAGGGGTAATTCATGCATCAATTCCTGCAACAATTCTTGGTGTCAGAAGTGGGATTCGAACCCACGCCTCCAACTGACTGAGGAACATTCGCCGGGTATGTATTCTGTATTCTGTATTGTAATCCTAGCTAGGAAACTGTAAACCAGCCCCTCACAAATTGAGGGAAGGGGAGTCTGATCAACTCTCAGCGAAGGCCTTAGTAGCTTTTAGTCTAGTGGAGATTAGAAGCGAAACCGCTTGAGCTTATCTGTATCTGAGAAATTTGAAATTGTTGGGTGGGATTTTCTGTATGGAATGTGTGATGCTTGAATGTTAAAAGAGTGGGGACCCCTTACTGCACTCTCAAAAACTCCCTCCCTTTTGTGTGTTGTAACTGTAAGCATTATGGGAGGGAAATCGTCTAGACAAATTGATACTCCCCTAGATTGTATGCTTAAGAATTTCAAGAAAGGATTTTTAATTAATGATTATGGACAGACTTTAAGCTCAAGTACTCTAAGAACCTTGTGTGAAGTTGAGTGGCCATCTATGGGAGTGGGGTGGCCCCCTAGTGGCAGCTTAGATATTGAAGTAATCCGGAAGGTCTACAGCATAATTGTAGGAGAACCAGAATATCTTGAACAACTCCCCTATATAGATTCCTGGGACAGCCTTGTGACTGACCCTCCCTCTTGGTTGAAAACTTATATGGGATCCCCAGTAAAATTCATGTTAGGCCGTGTTCAAAGAAAGATTAGAAAATCTAAATTGGAAGAGGGAAAGAGCCCTAGGAAGCCTACCACCCAATCGGTGGCTTCCGCCCCTACCCTGCCCGAGAAACCCATACTCTCTGATGACCCCTCAGATCTTGAGCCACCACCTTATGGCCATTGTTGGGGTTCCGTGCCACCCCCAGAGATCCACGCCGCCCAGCCCAAGCTTCTCCAGCACAGGCTTCTCCGGATAGCTCCTCTTCTGTGCAAAACCCGCCACATCCTAGGTTGGACTTTTCATCCGGCCTCTACCCTTCTGTGCCACATCCTTCCCTGCTAACCTCCGAAGACCCACTTTGGGCTCCACTCCCTGACTCCTCAACTCCTGACAGCCCAGCCTCTCCTTCTAGTACCCCTACCCACTCATTAGGGGCCCGGCATCCCTTTCAATGGACTGAATCACCTGTGACCACCTCTCAGTCTATGAGTACCCCTCCCCATCCCTCAGGGGTTCAACACACCTCCACTGAATGGGTTAGACCTGTTGCAATCACCTTTGAGCATGATAGGAGGGTAGCTCCTAGCTCTACCTCAGGTTCCATTCCTACCTCCTCGAGAGTTCTGCCCCTGCACCAGGTAACCACCACTCGACCGGATCCTAATAATGAGGGTCAGGTTATACAGGCACAGGCCTACCAGTATGTACCCTTCACAACCACCGATCTCCTGAATTGGAAGACGCATTACCCCTCTTATACTGAAAAGCCTCAGGCAGTGGTGGACCTAGTGGCTAGCATTATGGCCACCCATAACCCAACCTGGACTGATTGTCAACAACTTCTCCTGACCCTCTTCACAACTGAGGAGAGGCGGAAGATTTTACAAAATGCTGAGGCCATCACGCGAGCGTGTGCTCGTGCTCCCGAGAGGACACCGGACCTAGAGGAATGGGTTAGAACTCGGTTCCCTCGTGCAGCTCCAGCTTGGGATCCAAATAATGAGCAGCACTATGAACTGTTGTCTGGCTATTGCCGGGACTTGCTGGAAGGTATGAGGAAAGGCATAAAGAGGCCCATTAATCTGGCAAAGGTCTCTGAAATTCTTCAAGGGGCAACTGAATCCCCTGGGGCCTTTTTAGAGCGACTAATTGAAGCCTACAGAACATACACCCCATTTGACCCTGAGGCACTAGAAAACCAGAGAATGGTGAATAGTGCATTGGTGGCCCAGAGTATGCCAGATATCCGGAAGAAGTTGCAGCGTCAGGAGGGATTCGCAGGGATGAATACCACCCAGCTAATTGAGATCGCAACCAAGGTTTTCATTAATAGGGATCAGGAGGTGCGCCGAGAGGCCGACCGGAAGATGCAGAAGAAGGCCGACCTTTTAGCGGCAGCCATTACTAATTCCACCCTTAATCGAGGTCGACCTCTAGCTAATGGGAAGCCAAAGTGGGACCCTGGACCGCCAGCCAGGCCCCGAGATTCCTTCAATCAATCCCGGCCAAGGGGGGAGAATCCCAGACCAAGATTGGAGAGGGACCAGTGTGCCTATTGCAAGGAAAGAGGGCACTGGAAAGATGAATGCCCCCAGAGGCGCCAGGGACTGAGAAGGGGACCAGGAGATCGAGGAAGCCGAGGCCGAGTTCGAGAGGGAAGATATGAGCCTCCTGAATCTGACATCATTGGGATAGCCGAGATGGCAGAATGGGACGAATAGGACAGACCGGGTTCCTACAAACTGGGCTCCCAGGAACCTATGGTCAAGTTAACTATAGGGAGCCGCTCAATTCCATTCATGATTGATACAGGAGCTGAACATTCTGTTGTGACGGAGCGATTAGCGCCTGTGTCTGAAAAAACTGTCCGAGTGGTGGGAGCCACGGGGGTGCAGAACCGGAGGCCCTTTCTGACGACCCGTAGATGCCAATTAGGCTCACACACAGTCACTCATGAATTCCTCTATATGCCAGACTGTCCAATCCCTTTGTTAGGTCGAGACCTGCTGTCCAAGCTTAGGGCCCAAATTTCCTTTGACTCTGATGGCCAGACTTCAGTCTCCTTTCGGCCCCCGATATCCAGCCCTAAGGGTATATTGAGTTTCTGCTGCCCCCTTGAAGAAGAATGGCGGCTGCATCAGTCGCATGGCCAAGTTGACCTACCCCTGGCAGACAGCTTTCAGGTCAGTGGGGTATGGGCAGAAGATAATCCCCCAGGGTTGGCCCGAAATATTCCTCCTGTCCATGTAGATTTACTTCCAAGTGCCCGGCCAATCCATCTTCGCCAATACCCAATTCCCCGAAAGGCTCTGGAAGGGATTCAAGCACATCTGAATCGTTTGTTATCCCATGGAATTATTCGACCTTGTCAGTCTCCATGGAATACGCCACTGTTGCCAGTTCAGAAGCCAGGGACTGAGGACTACCGGCCAGTCCAAGACTTACGAGTGGTCAACAAATCCACTATTTCATTACACCCTGTAGTGCCTAATCCATATGTCTTGCTGGGATTGATACCTTCTGGAGCTACCCATTTCACGACACTAGACTTAAAAGATGCCTTCTTTTGTATTCGGGTGGCCCCCGCCAGTCAACTGCTTTTTGCCTTTCAATGGGAAAACCCAGTAACAGGAAGGAAGCTTCAGTATACATGGACCCGCCTGCCACAGGGGTTCAAGAACTCCCCCACCATTTTTGGGACAGCCCTAGGACAAGACCTTAAGACTTTTAAATCTGAGCCTTCCAGGCGAGTTTTACTCCAGTATGTAGATGACCTCCTGATTGCAGCAGTGACTCAGGAAGAGTGTTTTGAGGCTACCAGAGAATTGCTGGAGCTACTCTTGGATGCAGGCTATAAGGTCTCACGCTCAAAGGCCCAACTTTGTCAGTCAGAAGTGAAGTATCTGGGCTTTTGCATTTCCCAGGGAAGTTGGAGACTGGATGTCAATAGGAAGCAAGCAGTTGCTGCAATTCCCCAACCCAAGTCCAGAAGGGAAGTTAGGGAATTTCTGGGAGCAGCCGGATTCTGCAGAATTTGGATTCCAAATTTTGCATTGATGGCGAAACCCCTTTACCAGGCCACAAAGGGGGGTGAAAAGGAACCATTTGAATGGGGACCTACTGCTCAACAATCCTTCATTGCTATAAAGAAAGCCCTACTCCAAGCCCCTGCGTTAGGCCTTCCTGATGTGGAGAAACCTTTCTCATTGTATGTCCACGAGCGACAGGGGGTTGCTCTGGGTGTGCTAACCCAGATGATGGGATCCTGGCAGAGGCCTGTTGCATACCTGTCTAAACAGCTGGATGGAGTGGCTAAAGGATGGCCAGCCTGCATGAGGGCCATTGCAGCAACAGCCTTACTGGTCCAGGAAGCTGATAAGTTGACCTTGGGGCAAGAACTGGTTGTTAAAGTCCCCCACGCAGTTCTCACCCTCATGGAGTATAAGGGTAATCATTGGTTTACAAATAACCGTATGGTTAAGTACCAAGCTAGCTTGTGTGAGAATCCACGGATACACCTGGAAACAGTGGCTACATTCAATCCTCCTACTCTTTTGCCAGCATCTGAGGGACCACCGGATCATGACTGTATCCAAACCATGGATGAAGTGTACTCCAGTCGACCAGATCTTAAAGATGTTCCTTGGAGGGACGCAGATGTAATTTATTTCACAGATGGAAGCAGTTACGTGGAGAACTCCAAGCGATTGGCAGGCTATGCTGTGGTGACAGAGGACAAGGTGATAGAAGCAAGAGCCCTGCCCCAAGGAACTTCAGCCCAGAAAGCAGAACTTGTGGCCCTCATACGAGCTCTGGAGCTAGCAGCAGGACTGGTAACCAACATTTATACTGATTACAAGTATGCCTTCACAACTCTACATGCTCATGGAGCTTTGTATAAGGAAAAGGGACTCATAAATGCCGCAGGCCAACCTGTTAAGTATGGACCTGAAATACTTCAGCTGCTAGAGGCTGTTTGGGCCCCTAAAAAGGTAGCTGTCATTCACTGCAGGGGACACCAAAGGATAGATACTCCAGTGGCCCGAGGGAATCGCCATGCTGATCGAGTGGCCAAGGAAGCTGCTCGAGGACCCTTAGCAAGTACTGTGACCCCCCTGTTCCAAATTCGACTGCAAGAATGGACGCCTATGTACACCCAAATGGAAGAGAAATGGGCTCAAGAGGAAGGTGCAGTAAGGAGACCTGATGGCTGGTTACATCTCCCTGATACCAGAGTTCTGGTGCCACGCCACCTAGCTTGGCCTGTAGTGTCTCAAGCTCATGATCTGTCACACTTAGGGAAAACAGCACTAGCCCGCCTACTCAGTCGAGTAGTGGTGCTGGAAGGATTGGATAGTCTGGTTGCCACTGCCTCTGCCCGATGTACTCTCTGTGCCCAGAATAATGCTCGTCAGGGACCCCGTATTCCACCAGGAGTTCAGTCTAGAGGACTAACACCCTTTGAGTCTCTAGTTATAGACTTCACAGAAATGCCCAGGAGCGGTAGGCTCCGATACCTCTTGGTCATGGTCTGTACCTTTTCTGGGTGGGTGGAAGCATATCCTACAGTCACTGAGAAAGCCACAGAAGTAGCTCGAGCCCTCCTTAGGGATGTCATCCCCAGGTATGGACTGCCCCTTGCCATAGGTTCAGATAATGGTCCCGCCTTTGTTGAAGCTACACTTCAGGCCCTGTCCCGCGCATTGCGCATTACCTGGAAATTGCATTGTGCCTACCGTCCCCAGAGTTCAGGGCAGGTTGAGCGGGCAAACAGAACCTTGAAAAATAGCCTAGCAAAGATTTGTCAGGAAACCCAACTGAAATGGCCACAGGCACTGCCATTAGCCCTCTTCCGCCTCCGATGCACCCCAACTAAAGGAACAGCCCTCTCTCCCTTTGAAATTGTGTATGGGAAGCCCCCAGCCATTTTGCAGGGAATTAAGGGAGACATAGGGATTTTAGGGTCTGCCCAGGTGCAGGAGCAGGTAGCCCTCTTGGGCAAGATAATTTCTGAGCTTCAGTCTTACAGTGGTGGAAATAAGTATTTGATCCCTTGCTGATTTTGTAAGTTTGCCCACTGACAAAGACATGAGCAGCCCATAATTGAAGGGTAGGTTATTGGTAACAGTGAGAGATAGCACATCACAAATTAAATCCGGAAAATCACATTGTGGAAAGTATATGAATTTATTTGCATTCTGCAGAGGGAAATAAGTATTTAATCCCTCTGGCAAACAAGACCTAATACTTGGTGGCAAAACCCTTGTTGGCAAGCACAGCGGTCAGACGTCTTCTGTAGTTGATGATGAGGTTTGCACACATGTCAGGAGGAATTTTGGTCCACTCCTCTTTGCAGATCATCTCTAAATCATTAAGAGTTCTGGGCTGTCGCTTGGCAACTCGCAGCTTCAGCTCCCTCCATAAGTTTTCAATGGGATTAAGGTCTGGTGACTGGCTAGGCCACTCCATGACCCTAATGTGCTTCTTCCTGAGCCACTCCTTTGTTGCCTTGGCTGTATGTTTTGGGTCATTGTCGTGCTGGAAGACCCAGCCACGACCCATTTTTAAGGCCCTGGCAGAGGGAAGGAGGTTGTCACTCAGAATTGTACGGTACATGGCCCCATCCATTCTCCCATTGATGCGGTGAAGTAGTCCTGTGCCCTTAGCAGAGAAACACCCCCAAAACATAACATTTCCACCTCCATGCTTGACAGTGGGGACGGTGTTCTTTGGGTCATAGGCAGCATTTCTCTTCCTCCAAACACGGCGAGTTGAGTTCATGCCAAAGAGCTCAATTTTTGTCTCATCTGACCACAGCACCTTCTCCCAATCACTCTCGGCATCATCCAGGTGTTCACTGGCAAACTTCAGACGGGCCGTCACATGTGCCTTCCGGAGCAGGGGGACCTTGCGGGCACTGCAGGATTGCAATCCGTTATGTCGTAATGTGTTACCAATGGTTTTCGTGGTGACAGTGGTCCCAGCTGCCTTGAGATCATTGACAAGTTCCCCCCTTGTAGTTGTAGGCTGATTTCTAACCTTCCTCATGATCAAGGATACCCCACGAAGTGAGATTTTGCGTGGAGCCCCAGATCTTTGTCGATTGACAGTCATTTTGTACTTCTTCCATTTTCTTACTATGGCACCAACAGTTGTCTCCTTCTCGCCCAGCGTCTTACTGATGGTTTTGTAGCCCATTCCAGCCTTGTGCAGGTGTATGATCTTGTCCCTGACATCCTTAGATAGCTCCTTGCTCTTGGCCATTTTGTAGAGGTTAGAGTCTGACTGATTCACTGAGTCTGTGGACAGGTGTCTTTCATACAGGTGACCATTGCCGACAGCTGTCTGTCATGCAGGTAACGAGTTGATTTGGAGCATCTACCTGGTCTGTAGGGGCCAGATCTCTTACTGGTTGGTGGGGGATCAAATACTTATTTCCCTCTGCAGAATGCAAATAAATTCATATACTTTCCACAATGTGATTTTCCGGATTTAATTTGTGATGTGCTATCTCTCACTGTTACCAATAACCTACCCTTCAATTATGGGCTGCTCATGTCTTTGTCAGTGGGCAAACTTACAAAATCAGCAAGGGATCAAATACTTATTTCCACCACTGTATGTGAGAGAAATAAACCCTGTCCCCTTCCAGGCTCAGGTACATTCCTTCCTGCCAGGGGATAGAGTTTGGGTGAAAGACTGGAGGCTCCAGCCTTTGGGGCCCCGATGGAAAGGACCTTTTACTGTTTTGCTTTCTACCCCTACAGCTGTGAAGGTCGCAGGGATAACTCCATGGGTCCATTGGTCTCGAATCAAGTCTGCTGACCAGACTGAGCCCAGCACGGATCAGACGGAGCCTAGACAGTGGAGAGCAGAAAGTGATCCAGCGGAGCCATTGAAGTTGCGCTTGACCCGAACCAAAGAATCTACTAGCTGAAAAGAAGGGTCAACTGCATACTGCAGGAGCTGCTGAACTTCGGCTTCACACTGAGACTCTTTCTTGCCCTGATTCTGGCTTTCTTGGAATTTGAGAGCTTGATCCTTGTCAGTTGAGGGTCTATCCCAACTGGTATAAGAACTCAAAGACTGAGAACATTATATTAGAGTAATCTGTGATTAGCACAGACTGTTGAAATATTATTGCTTAATTAGTTTGCTGTATTTGTTTTAGATTAGGAAGAAAGAAAATGTTAGTAGTTTGGATGCTTTTGTTGTTTTCTACTCCTTGCCTCCTTTTTCCTAATACCCCAACTCGCTCCAATCTTTGGTTACACTCTGTCCAGGAACTAATTAGCCAGGCAAAGATTACTTCCCCTTGTATTGTGTGTTCCCGATTTTCTCCTTATACTACAGATGTCCCAGCTGTTCCTGTCCCTGTGCAGCTCCCAGCTCTTATACCTCCCTACTTTTCGAGTTCAGGCCCTTGGAGCCAGGATTATACTTGGTGGTCCTTTTATAATGCTACCTCCCCCTCTGAATCTTCTCTAAGGCCAGTCTTTACGTCTCCCTATCCAGCTTCTGGAGTGTTTTGTTTAACAAGAAGCATCTCAACTGTTCTTCCCATTCCCTGTAACTATACTAATGTTCTCCCAGAAAAAGGGGAATCTGTGTGGGTAGTCTCTCCAGGTACTCCTATGTGCCCTACTACCATACCTGCAGATTATGACCAAGGTGATTATCTGGCTCCTAACCGTACTACTGAGAAGACTATAGTGTCCCGGCCTATTTTCTACTTTCATAAGTCCCCGGGGTATGAAAGGGTTGCAACATATGAGCAGTCTGTCACAATTGGGGATTGGCACCTATGGTGTACAAAGTCTCCATTTCTTCTTAGTTCCCCCTGGGATAGGGGCTCGCATTATGGGCATCCTAATGTCCATCCTGTGCCAACATTTATTGGGAACTTTCCTCGCCCTCTCCTTGGTCATTACTGGCTCTGTGATAATGTCCTCCACATGATTCTTCCCCCCACATATGATTTTTGTGTATTGGTAACCTTGAATTATTTTCCTAAAGTTATTCCTCTCCTCAGGCCACCATCCCCGCACCGCTCTAAGCGAGAGGCCTTGTCCTTACCTTCCTCCGTTGCCACAGAGGATGAGGCAATTGAATTAGCCCTCCAGTATATTAACTCTACTTATCCTCTGACTAAAAAGAGACTTGTAGCCCTTTCTGCCACGGCCTGGATTCCAATTGGGGGTCCGGTAGCGGGTATTACTGAACTAGGCATGGCTACCCGGAGACTTCAGTCTCTACTCCATGTTTTAGTTCATGAGCTGAACGTGGTAGTCAATGCATTGCAGGATCAAATTAATGAATTAAGTATAGTTTCTCGGTATAACCGTATGGGTCTTGACTATCTCTTTGCAGCCCAGGGTGGCCTCTGCACAGTGCTAAATTCTTCAGAGTGCTGTACTATTGTCATAAATAGGACGCATGTAGTTAGGCATGCCATGGATAAAGTCCTACAGTTGGCCAGCCTTAATGTGGAGGATTACCGAGGAGGATTAGACCTTACCTCCTGGTGGTGGTCATTGACCTCCTGGATACGTCCCTTGTTCATTTCCCTAATAGTCTTAGTTTTAGCAGGGTTGTTGTTTTGTTTCCTGGCCTCATGTGCTTCGGCAGTATGCCGTCGGACCTTAACAAGTAGGGTAATGGTGATTCACAAGCCTATTCCTAGTTAGGATCACTATAATCTCCAGAGTTTGAGTTGTGAGACTTATCTCTGCATAAGCTGATTTTAGTCTCAAAGGGGGGAATGAGACAGCATGGACATAATTATTCATATATAAGAAATTATATTAAGTGTTAATTCTGTTTAGGGTTTAAAAGTTTGGTGGTTAAATTCTCAGTTCTGTACAGTAAAGTGAAGGAATGCCAGATGGTTCAGATTATTTTGAAAGTCTGGCTTTAGCTAAGCTAAAGGTTAAAAGGTCAAAGACAGAAACTTCTTTCACCCCTTGTGAGTGATGGAATGCTAGCTAGCACATCTGTATACATTATGAGCCAGGCATATTGCAGGCAATTTAAAAGGATTAGGCTGAAATGCTGTTTAGTTAGAAGAAAAGAATTAGATTTTAGAAGTGCTTAATATGTAGATATTCCTGATATTTAGAATATGTCTTATAAGGGATACTGATTCTGCTTATTTTAGAATATGTTTATTCTGGGTAGTTAATATGTAGAATACCTTTTTAAATCTAATGTTTGTTCAACTCTTTGCCTTACGTTCTGAGTAGGGCTGCAGTGAAAAGGTCAGCATATGGTTTGAGTTTTCTGCAGTTCTGGCTGGTTTAATGTAAGGAGCTGATAGGTGAAAAGGGTCAAGAAAAGTCTTGATTAATTATAGGTAAATGTAGGAATGGTCCTGAAAGTAATAACAAACTATAGCTGTATGCCATTAAGTAAGACTGGCCCTTGACCCCTTAATGAATGCCAGAGTTGAGTTGGTAGTTAGTATGAAGTTGACTAGGAATATGAGAATGTCCCTTAGTCCCTAAATGAATTCAGTTTAAGCTATAGCTGAGAAATTAATCATAATGAAAATGTAAGAGATGGGAGCCACAATGTCTAGTGTGAGAGGCCCCAGGTCATAGGTCAGTTTGAGAAATATCAAACCTATGTAACTGATATTTTTAAAGTAATGATTGGCTGAGGCAAGGTAACCAATCTATTCTTTACCATCTGGAAAGTAAGGGGGGGCTAGAGAGGGGGATAGCACTGTATTTAAGTGGGAGCAGAAGCAGCTTACGTCAGAAGGAACAGACAGAAGAAGGAGAGCTGAAGGAAGACAGACAGCAGCAGAAGAGAAGCAGCTGAGACAGAAGCCATAACATCCAGAGAGCTGAGAGAGAGAGAAGAGAGCTAGAACTGATGTCCTACTCTGTTTGCTGGCAAATAAAGAAGATTTCTCCCTCATTCTGGTGTGTGCTGCTTGACTCCTGAAGTACCACAGATTCTGCTAACAATAGGGGTAATTCATGCATCAATTCCTGCAACAGATCAACATGAACATACATAAATCTCCACTACCCAAGCTGCAAAGGACTCAAATACAAATCAACCTATGCATCCAGCTTTTCCTACATAAGCACACAACTATGGACCGCGTTACCAAAAGCTGTGAAAACAACTTATGATCACCTAAACTTCCGGAAATCATTCAAAAAGGCATACCCTACCGATCCAACTTAAATGCCTGAACCCTGCAACACAATCAAAACTAAAGAGCGTAATGGACAACACATCTCTCCAACTCTATGATTCCCTATTGTGTCTGTTACACATGAACCTTATTCTACCACAATATCACTTTCTATTTGTTCATACCGAAATTGGCGAATGCCTTTACGGTACTATGTAAGCCACATTGAGCCTGCAAATAGGTGGGAAAATGTGGGATACAAATGTAACAAATAAATAAATAGATATGGAAGCTTTCAAATAAATTAAAAAGCTTCCCAATAAGGAAAAAAAACCCTTTTCTCCTCCATCTTGCCTATCCAATTGAAACAGCTTTAGACTTGTTCTAGATGGACCAGGAATAGGCAGTCCTTCTAATCTTTTACTATTGATTTCTTGCTTTTTGCTATTGTTTTGGGTGAAGTAAAATGGCGTCAAGCTCCGCCCATTGGCTTCAGGCCGTATAATGGACTAGATAGGAACACCCCGTCTCCTGTTTTTTCGTCAACCTCTTCCGCCTTGGCCCTCACTAACCTACTCGGCCTTAGCGCTGTTTGGGTGAAGTAAAATGGCGTCAAGCTCCGCCCATTGGCTTCAGGCCGTATAATGGACTAGATAGGAACACCCCGTCTCCTGTTTTTCGTCAGCCTCTTCCGCCTTGGCCCCCACTAACCTACTCGGCCTTAGCGCATCCGCACTAGCGCGTCAGGCAAGGGAAATAGGCGGGCCTGCGCGTTGACGTAGCCACGTTCGTGGCGTTGCGTCGCGGCGGCGGTTAGAATGCGGAGACGGTCGGCTGCAGCCGCGGCGCAGAGCTCGGTATAAATGGCGCCGAAGCCTGAGCCCAGGCCTAAGTTTCAAGAGGGTAAGTGCGCTGGAAACTGAGGAGAAGGGAAGGGCGCGGGGACGGGTCCTACCGGTGGGCGACACGCTCGCTACGGCCTTCACCATTGAGCAGCATCAGGGCCACACCCCTTCCCACGACCTGCATAATATCCCCTCCCCACACCGACCACTGCCAGGAAGGAATAGCACTGACCTCTTTTACAGCACTCTTACACACAGAGAGACTGTGGACTTACGTAGGAGACACTCTTCTCCCTAGAGAGACTGTGGACTTACGTATGAGACACTCTCCTCCCTAGAGAGACTGTGAACGAACACATGAGACACTCCTCTTCCTAAGAGAGACTGTGGACTTACGTATGAGACACTCCTCTTCCTAAGAGAGACTGTGAACTTACGTAGGAGACACTCTCCTCCCTAGAGAGACTGTGAACGAACACATGAGACACTCCTCTTCCTAAGAGAGACTGTGGACTTACGTATGAGACACTCCTCTTCCTAAGAGAGACTGTGGACTTACGTAGGAGACACTCTCCTCCCTAGAGAGACTGTGGACTTACGTAGGAGACACTCTCCTCCCTAGAGAGACTGTGGACTTACGTAGGAGACACTCTCCTCCCTAGAGAGACTGCAAACGAACACATGAGACTCTTCTCCCTAGAGAGACTGTGGACTTACGTATGAGACACTCTCCTCCCTAGAGAGACTGTGGACTTACGTATGAGACACTCCTCTTCCTAAGAGAGACTGTGAACTTACGTAGGAGACACTCTCCTCCCTAGAGAGACTGTGGACTTACGTAGGAGACACTCTCCTCCCTAGAGAGACTGTGGACTTACGTAGGAGACACTCTCCTCCCTAGAGAGACTGTGGACTTACGTAGGAGACACTCTCCTCCCTAGAGAGACTGTGGACTTACGTAGGAGACACTCTCCTCCCTAGAGAGACTGAACGAACACATGAGACACTCTCCTCCCTAGAGAGACTGTGGACTTACGTATGAGACACTCCTCTTCCTAAGAGAGACTGTGAACTTACGTATGAGACACTCCCCTCCCCAGAGAGACTGCAAACGAACACATGAGACTCTTCTCCCTAGAGAGACTGTGGACTTACGTATGAGACACTCTCCTCCCTAGAGAGACTGTGGACTTACGTATGAGACACTCCTCTTCCTAAGAGAGACTGTGAACTTACGTAGGAGACACTCTCCTCCCTAGAGAGACTGTGGACTTACGTAGGAGACACTCTCCTCCCTAGAGAGACTGTGGACTTACGTAGGAGACACTCTCCTCCCTAGAGAGACTGTGGACTTACGTAGGAGACACTCTCCTCCCTAGAGAGACTGAACGAACACATGAGACACTCTCCTCCCTAGAGAGACTGTGGACTTACGTAGGAGACACTCCTCTTCCTAAGAGAGACTGTGAACTTATGTAGGAGACACTCTCCTCCCTAGAGAGACTGTGAACGAACACATGAGACACTCCTCTTCCTAAGAGAGACTGTGGACTTACGTATGAGACACTCCTCTTCCTAAGAGAGACTGTGGACTTACGTATGAGACACTCCTCTTCCTAAGAGAGACTGTGAACTTACGTATGAGACACTCCTCCCTAGAGAGACTGCAAACGAACACATGAGACACTCTCCTCCCTAGAGAGACTGTGGACTTACGTATGAGACACTCCTCTTCCTAAGAGAGACTGTGGACTTACGTAGGAGACACTCCTCTTCCTAAGAGAGACTGTGGACTTACGTATGAGACACTCTCCTCCCTAAGAGAGACTGTGAACTTACGTATGAGACACTCTCCTCCCTAGAGAGACTGCAAACGAACACATGAGACACTCTCCTCCCTAGAGAGACTGTGGACTTACGTAGGAGACACTCCTCTTCCTAAGAGAGACTGTGGACTTACGTAGGAGACACTCTTCTCCCTAAGAGAGACTGCGAACAAACACATGAGACTCCTCTCCCTAGAGAGACTGTGGACTTACGTAGGAGACACTCCTCTTCCTAAGAGAGACTGTGGACTTACGTATGAGACACTCCTCTTCCTAAGAGAGACTGTGAACTTACGTATGAGACACTCTCCTCCCTAGAGAGACTGTGGACTTACGTATGAGACACTCTTCTCCCTAAGAGAGACTGTGAACTTACGTATGAGACACTCTTACACCCAGAGAGACTGTGGACTTACGTAGGAGACACTCCTCTTCCTAAGAGAGACTGTGGACTTACGTATGAGACACTCCTCTTCCTAAGAGAGACTGTGAACTTACGTATGAGACACTCTCCTCCCTAGAGAGACTGTGGACTTACGTATGAGACACTCTTCTCCCTAAGAGAGACTGTGAACTTACGTATGAGACACTCTTACACCCAGAGAGACTGTGGACTTACGTAGGAGACACTCCTCTTCCTAAGAGAGACTGTGGACTTACGTATGAGACACTCCTCTTCCTAAGAGAGACTGTGAACTTACGTATGAGACACTCTCCTCCCTAGAGAGACTGTGGACTTACGTATGAGACACTCTTCTCCCTAAGAGAGACTGTGAACTTACGTATGAGACACTCTTACACCCAGAGAGACTGTGGACTTACGTATGAGACACTCTTCTCCCTAAGAGAGACTGTGAACTTACGTATGAGACACTCTCCTCCCTAGAGAGACTGTGGACTTACGTATGAGACACTCTTACACCCAGAGAGACTGTGGACTTACGTATGAGACACTCTTCTCCCTAAGAGAGACTGTGGACTTACGTATGAGACACTCTCCTCCCTAGAGAGACTGTGGACTTACGTATGAGACACTCCTCTTCCTAAGAGAGACTGTGGACTTACGTATGAGACACTCCTCTTCCTAAGAGAGACTGTGAACTTACGTATGAGACACTCTCCTCCCTAGAGAGACTGTGGACTTACGTATGAGACACTCTTCTCCCTAAGAGAGACTGTGAACTTACGTATGAGACACTCTTACACCCAGAGAGACTGTGGACTTACGTAGGAGACACTCCTCTTCCTAAGAGAGACTGTGGACTTACGTATGAGACACTCCTCTTCCTAAGAGAGACTGTGAACTTACGTATGAGACACTCTCCTCCCTAGAGAGACTGTGGACTTACGTATGAGACACTCTTCTCCCTAAGAGAGACTGTGAACTTACGTATGAGACACTCTTACACCCAGAGAGACTGTGGACTTACGTATGAGACACTCTTCTCCCTAAGAGAGACTGTGAACTTACGTATGAGACACTCTCCTCCCTAGAGAGACTGTGGACTTACGTATGAGACACTCTTACACCCAGAGAGACTGTGGACTTACGTATGAGACACTCTCCTCCCTAGAGAGACTGTGAACGAACACATGAGACACTCTCCTCCCTAGAGAGACTGTGGACTTACGTATGAGACACTCTCCTCCCTAGAGAGACTGTGGACTTACGTAGGAGACACTCCTCTTCCTAAGAGAGACTGTGAACTTACGTAGGAGACACTCTTCTCCCTAAGAGAGACTGTGAACTTACGTAGGAGACACTCTCCTCCCTAGAGAGACTGTGAACGAACACATAAGACACTCTCCTCCCTAGAGAGACTGTGGACTTACGTATGAGACACTCTTCTCCCTAAGAGAGACTGTGAACTTACGTATGAGACACTCTTACACCCAGAGAGACTGTGGACTTACGTATGAGACACTCTTCTCCCTAAGAGAGACTGTGAACTTACGTATGAGACACTCTCCTCCCTAGAGAGACTGTGGACTTACGTAGGAGACACTCTCCTCCCTAGAGAGACTGCAAACGAACACATGAGACACTCTCCTCCCTAGAGAGACTGTGGACTTACGTAGGAGACACTCCTCTTTCTAAGAGAGACTGTGGACTTACGTATGAGACACTCTTCTCCCTAAGAGAGACTGTGAACTTACGTAGGAGACACTCTCCTCCCTAGAGAGACTGTGAACGAACACATGAGACACTCTCCTCCCTAGAGAGACTGTGGACTTACGTATGAGACACTCCTCTTCCTAAGAGAGACTGTGGACTTACGTATGAGACACTCTTCTCCCTAAGAGAGACTGTGAACTTACGTATGAGACACTCTCCTCCCTAGAGAGACTGTGAACGAACACATGAGACACTCTCCTCCCTAGAGAGACTGTGGACTTACGTATGAGACACTCCTCTTCCTAAGAGAGACTGTGGACTTACGTATGAGACACTCTTCTCCCTAAGAGAGACTGTGAACTTACGTATGAGACACTCTCCTCCCTAGAGAGACTGTGAACGAACACATGAGACACTCCTCTTCCTAAGAGAGACTGTGGACTTACGTATGAGACACTCCTCTTCCTAAGAGAGACTGTGAACTTACGTAGGAGACACTCTTCTCCCTAAGAGAGACTGTGAACTTACGTAGGAGACACTCTCCTCCCTAGAGAGACTGTGAACGAACACATAAGACACTCTCCTCCCTAGAGAGACTGTGGACTTACGTATGAGACACTCTTCTCCCTAAGAGAGACTGTGACTTACGTATGAGACACTCTTACACCCAGAGAGACTGTGGACTTACGTATGAGACACTCTTCTCCCTAAGAGAGACTGTGAACTTACGTATGAGACACTCTCCTCCCTAGAGAGACTGTGGACTTACGTAGGAGACACTCTCCTCCCTAGAGAGACTGCAAACAAACACATGAGACACTCTCCTCCCTAGAGAGACTGTGGACTTACGTATGAGACACTCTCCTCCCTAGAGAGACTGTGGACTTACGTAGGAGACACTCCTCTTCCTAAGAGAGACTGTGAACTTACGTAGGAGACACTCCTCTTCCTAAGAGAGACTGTGAACTTACGTAGGAGACACTCTTCTCCCTAAGAGAGACTGTGAACGAACACATAAGACACTCTCCTCCCTAGAGAGACTGTGAACGAACACATAAGACACTCTCCTCCCTAGAGAGACTGTGGACTTACGTATGAGACACTCTTCTCCCTAAGAGAGACTGTGAACTTACGTATGAGACACTCTTACACCCAGAGAGACTGTGGACTTACGTATGAGACACTCTTCTTCCTAAGAGAGACTGTGAACTTACGTATGAGACACTCTCCTCCCTAGAGAGACTGTGGACTTACGTAGGAGACACTCTCCTCCCTAGAGAGACTGCAAACGAACACATGAGACACTCTCCTCCCTAGAGAGACTGTGGACTTACGTATGAGACACTCTCCTCCCTAGAGAGACTGTGGACTTACGTAGGAGACACTCCTCTTCCTAAGAGAGACTGTGAACTTACGTAGGAGACACTCTCCTCCCTAGAGAGACTGTGAACGAACACATGAGACACTCTCCTCCCTAAAGAGACTGTGGACTTACGTATGAGACACTCTTCTCCCTAAGAGAGACTGTGAACTTACGTATGAGACACTCTTACACCCAGAGAGACTGTGGACTTACGTATGAGACACTCCTCTTCCTAAGAGAGACTGTGGACTTACGTATGAGACACTCTTCTCCCTAGAGAGACTGCGAACAAACACATGAGACTCCTCTCCCTAGAGAGACTGTGGACTTACGTATGAGACACTCTTCTCCCTAAGAGAGACTGTGAACTTACGTATGAGACACTCTTACACCCAGAGAGACTGTGGACTTACGTATGAGACACTCTCCTCCCTAGAGAGACTGTGGACTTACGTATGAGACACTCTTCTCCCTAAGAGAGACTGTGAACTTACGTATGAGACACTCTTACACCCAGAGAGACTGTGGACTTACGTATGAGACACTCTTCTCCCTAAGAGAGACTGTGAACTTACGTATGAGACACTCTCCTCCCTAGAGAGACTGTGAACGAACACATGAGACACTCTCCTCCCTAGAGAGACTGTGAACGAACACATGAGACACTCTCCTCCCTAGAGAGACTGTGGACTTACGTAGGAGACACTCCTCTTCCTAAGAGAGACTGTGGACTTACGTATGAGACACTCTTCTCCCTAAGAGAGACTGTGAACTTACGTATGAGACACTCTCCTCCCTAGAGAGACTGTGAACGAACACATGAGACACTCTCCTCCCTAGAGAGACTGTGGACTTACGTATGAGACACTCCTCTTCCTAAGAGAGACTGTGGACTTACGTAGGAGACACTCCTCTTCCTAAGAGAGACTGTGGACTTACGTATGAGACACTCTCCTCCCTAAGAGAGACTGTGAACTTACGTATGAGACACTCTCCTCCCTAGAGAGACTGTGAACGAACACATGAGACACTCTCCTCCCTAGAGAGACTGTGGACTTACGTATGAGACACTCTTCTCCCTAAGAGAGACTGTGAACTTACGTATGAGACACTCTCCTCCCTAGAGAGACTGTGGACTTACGTAGGAGACACTCTCCTCCCTAGAGAGACTGTGGACTTACGTAGGAGACACTCCTCTTCCTAAGAGAGACTGTGGACTTACGTATGAGACACTCTCCTCCCTAGAGAGAGTGTGAACTTACGTATGAGACACTCTCCTCCCTAGAGAGACTGTGAACGAACACATGAGACACTCTCCTCCCTAGAGAGACTGTGGACTTACGTATGAGACACTTTTCTCCCTAAGAGAGACTGTGAACTTACGTATGAGACACTCTCCTCCCTAGAGAGACTGTGGACTTACGTAGGAGACACTCTCCTCCCTAGAGAGACTGTGGACTTACGTAGGAGACACTCCTCTTCCTAAGAGAGACTGTGGACTTACGTATGAGACACTCTCCTCCCTAGAGAGACTGTGAACGAACACATGAGACACTCTCCTCCCTAGAGAGACTGTGAACGAACACATGAGACACTCTCCTCCCTAGAGAGACTGTGGACTTACGTATGAGACACTCTTCTCCCTAAGAGAGACTGTGAACTTACGTATGAGACACTCTCCTCCCTAGAGAGACTGTGGACTTACGTAGGAGACACTCCTCTTCCTAAGAGAGACTGTGGACTTACGTATGAGACACTCTCCTCCCTAGAGAGACTGTGGACTTACGTAGGAGACACTCTCCTCCCTAGAGAGACTGTGAACGAACACATGAGACACTCTCCTCCCTAGAGAGACTGTGGACTTACGTATGAGACACTCTTCTCCCTAAGAGAGACTGTGAACTTACGTATGAGACACTCTCCTCCCTAGAGAGACTGTGGACTTACGTAGGAGACACTCTCCTCCCTAGAGAGACTGTGGACTTACGTATGAGACACTCTTCTCCCTAAGAGAGACTGCGAACGAACACATGAGACTCCTCTCCCTAGAGAGACTGTGAACTTACGTAGGAGACACTCTCCTCCCTAGAGAGACTGTGAACGAACACATGAGACTCCTCTCCCTAGAGAGACTGTGGACTTACGTATGAGACACTCTCCTCCCTAGAGAGACTGTGAACTTACGTAGGAGACACTCTCCTCCCTAGAGAGACTGTGAACTTACGTAGGAGACACTCTCCTCCCTAGAGAGACTGCGAACGAACACATGAGACTCCTCTCCCTAGAGAGACTGTGAACTTATGTAGGAGACACTCTCCTCCCTAGAGAGACTGTGAACGAACACATGAGACACTCTCCTCCCTAGAGAGACTGTGGACTTACGTAGGAGACACTCTCCTCCCTAGAGAGACTGTGGACTTACGTAGGAGACACTCCTCTTCCTAAGAGAGACTGTGAATGAACACATGAGAGACTGTGAACGTACATATGAGACACTCCTCTTCCTAAGAGAGACTGTGAACGAACACATGAGAGACTCCCCTCCCTAGAGAGACTGTAAATGTGCATATGAGAAACTCCCCTCCCCAGAGAGACTGTAAACATGCATAGGAGAGGCTCCCCTCCCTAGAGAGACTGTAAATGTACATATGAGAGACCCCTCCCTAGAGAGACTGTAAACTTACATATGAGAGACCCCTCCCTAGAGAGACTGTAAACAAGCATATTAGAGACTCCTCTTCCTATAGTCTAAATGTACATAGGAGAGACTCCCCTCCCTAGAGAGACTGTGAACGTACATAGGAGAGACTCCCCTCCCTAGAGAGACTGTAAAAGTTCATATCAGAGACTCCCTCCCTAGAGAGACTGAACGTACATAGGAGAGACTCCCCTCCCTAGAGAGACTGTAAACGTGCATATGAGAGACTCCCCTCCCTAGAGAGACTGTGAACGTGCATATGAGAGACTCCCCTCCCTAGAGAGACTGTAAACGTGCATGAGAGACTCCCCTCCTTAGAGAGACTGTAAACGTACATATGAGAGACCCCTCCCTAGAGAGACTGTAAACAAGCATATGAGAGACTTCTCTTCCTATAGTCTAAACGTACATAGGAGAGACTCCCCTCCCTACAGAGACTGTAAACGTGCATATGAGAGACTCTCCTCCCTAGAGAGACTGTAAACATACATATGAGAGTCTCCCCGCCCTAAAGAAACTGTGAACATACATAGAGACTCCTCTCCCTAGAGAAACTGTAAAAATGCATATGAGAGACTCCTCTTCCTATAGAGAGTCTAAATGTACATAGGAGAGACTCCCCTCCCTAGAGAGACTGTAAACTACTACTACTACTTGACATTTCTAAAGCACTACTAGGGTTACGCAGCGCTGTACAATTTAACATAGAAGGACAGTCCCTGCTCCACATGCACATGAGAGACTCTCCTCCCTAGAGAGACTGTAAACGTACATGTCAGGATTGCGAGAGGTCAGAATTATTGCTGGAAATACTTATATTAATATGAAACCAGCTTGACAATATTAAACCAGCTTTAACCTCTGAGAACTTCCCCCTCCCCTTCAGGAATCTGAGGATGGCAAAATGGAACAAATGGTGTTGAGCTGCCTGCTAGCCCTGTGTTTAATTACTCTTGATCAGCGTACCTTTTGTTCCATTTTGCCATCCTCAGATTCCTGAAGGGGAAGTTCTCAGAGGTCAGAAGCTGGTTTTTAATATTATGTCAAGCTGGTTTCATATTAATATAAGTATGTCCAGCAATAATTTTGACCTCCCGCAGTCCTGACAGTACACAGGAGAGACTCCCCTCCCTAAAGAAACTGTGAACATACATAGAGACTTTCCTCTCTAGAGAGACTGTAAATATGAGAGACTCTCCTCCCTAGAGAGACTATAAACGTACATAGGAGAGACTCCCCTCTCTAGAGAGACTGTAAACGTACATATGAGAGACTCCTCTCCCTAAAGAAACTGTGAATATACATAAGAGAGACTCCCCTCCCTAGAGAGACTGTAAACATGCATATGAGAGATTCCTCTTCCTATAGAGAGTGTAAATGTACATAGGAGAGACTGTAAATGTACATAGGAGAGACTCCCCTCCCTAGAGAGACTGTAAATGTACATATGAGAGACTCCCCTCCCTAGAGACTGTAAATGTACATATGAGAGACGACTCTTCCTAGAGAGAGTGTAAACGTACCTATGAGACTCCCCTCCCTAGAGAGACTGTAGACATGCATATGAGAGACTCCTCTTCCTATAGAGAGTCTAAACGTACATATGAGAGACCCCCCCTCCCTTGAGAGACTGTAAAAATGCATATGAGAGACTTCTCTTCCTATAGAGAGTCTAAATGTACATATGAGAGACTCCCCTCCCTAGAGAGAGTGTAAGCGTACCTATGAGAGATTCCCCTCCCTAAGGAGACTCTGAACGTGTATAGGAGAGACTCCCTTCTCTAGAGAGAGTGTAAACGTACATATGAGGGACTCCCCTTCTTAGGAAGACTGTAAACTATATATGAGAGACTCCCCTCCTATATAGGCTATAAACTACATGTGAGAGACTCCCTAGGAAGACTGTAAACGTACATTTGAGAGACTCCCCTCCCTAAGCAGGCTGTAAATGTACATATGAGACAGTTCCCTACCTAGGAACACTGTAAACGTACATATGAGAGACACCCCTTCCTACGTAGTCTAAACTACATATGAGAGACTCCCTAGGCAGGCTATAAACTACATTTGAGAGACTCCCCTTCCTAGGAAGACTGTAAACGTACATATGAGAGAGTCCCCTTCCAAGGCCGAGACTCCCTTTCCTAGGTCAGACTGAAAACGTAGTTATGAGACAGTTCCTTCCCTAGGCAGGCTGTACACATACATATGAGAGACAGTCCCCCCTAGGTAGGCTGTACACGTATATACGAGACAGTCTCCTCCGTAGGTAGGCTGTAGCAGACTGTAAATATACATACGAGATAGTCCCCTCTAGGCACACTGTGCACATGTTGTAGACATATAAGAGACATGCCCCTAGGCAGGCTGTATACATACTATAGACATATAATAGAGAGTCTCCTCCCTAAGCAGTCTGTGCACATACATGCAGGAGACAGTTGCTTCCCTGGGAAACTGTCTAGTCTGGTTACACAGAAAATTGGAAAAAACCCCCATTTTTTTAGCATGTGTGTACTGCCCTGAATGTGGTTAAAATCGAAAAAGCTAACATCAAAGCCAGTATTCAAGACTGAAACATAATCTTTTCCTTTCTCTTGGCATTTCCTGCTTTCTTCCTTCTTTCTTCAGAATTTGTACAACCTCCTGCCCCTGCGCACCCCCCCCCCCCCACAAGCCTAACAGCATCAAGATAATCTACCATAGCCCAAACAGGCAAGACACCTGACTCACTGTTCCAGCCAAGCTGCTCTGCTCTTTCAAGATTAGTCTGTTTTAAAGCTTCAGAGAAAGAGTAGATTTTCAAGAGATTCTGACACAAGTTACAAATATAATGATAGAATTAGATTGGCCTGATCATTTATTAAATTTCAAGAAAGGAACTTTATTCTGTAAGTAAATATTGGAAGAAGCCTGAGTACAGTTAATTAAATCTGGGATCTAGGTGGGTACAATATCTAAAGTACTTTGGGGAAGGCAATGTAACTTCAAAATACTTATTAGCAGCCATGAAAACAATGAGACTTATCCACTATGTAGGAGCTACTCCTTACCTTACCTCCTTACCACAGTAATTATGAGATTTGTTCACACAGTTCAAGGCCATGTAGCTGGTAGTACCAGTAAATTAGCTTTTGTGGGGGGTTTTTTGTTAGGGGTTTTTTTTTGCCTTTCATTATAGCTGATATCTTTCTTTTGTATTTAGCTAATTTCCTTTTCATTGGTATAGAGAAGGATGATGAAAATGATAAAAGGGAAGGGAAGATTTCCCTATGAGGAAAGCCTGAAGCGGCTAGGGCTCTTCAGCTTGGAGAAAAGGCGGCTGAGGGGGAGATATGATAGAGGTCTATAAAATAATGAGTGGAGTTGAACGGGTAGATGTGAAGCGTCTGTTCACGCTTTCTAAAAATACTAGGACTAGGAGGCATACGATGAAGCTACAATGTAGTAAATTTAAAATGAATCAGAGAAACGTTTTCTTCACACAACGTGTAATTAAACTCCGGAATTCATTGCCAGAGAATGTAGTAAAAGCAGCAGGGTTTAAAAAAGGTTTGGATGGCTTCCTAAAGGAAAAGTTCATAGACCATTATTAAAATGGACTTGGGGAAAATCCACTGCTTATTTCTAGGATAAGCAGCATAAAATGTATTGTATTTTGCCAGGTAATTGTGACCTGGATTGGCCACTGTTAGAAACAGGATGTTGGGCTTGATGGACCTTCGGTCTGTCCCAGTATGGCAATACTTATTTACTGTGTACTTATTGGTAGCTCAAGCCAAGGTGCATTTAAAGCTTGTCTCCAGAATGCTTACCAAGATTGTACCTCAGGCAGTGGAGGATGAAGTTAATTGGCCAGGATTACAAGAAACATCAGCAGGATTCAAACCCTGGCTTCCTTGGTTCTTAATCTGCTGCTTTAATGGCTCAGCTGGTCTTCTCTCCAGTCCTTGAGGGCTACCAACAAGTCAGGTTTTCAGGATATCCCTGAGAGAGTCCCATGCCTATGATCCCATTGTGTGCATATCTCTCATGTTTATTAATTTGTGATACCCTGAAAACCTGGCTGGTCAGGCCTCGAACTATGAGTGAATACGACAGCCTTAGAATAGTTATTGCAGCTTGAATAAATGATTTATTCACTGCTCTGCTGGAAGTACTTGAGACTAGGGAGCTCATTTTCTTTCTTTTTTTTTTTTTTAGGGAGCTCATTTTCAAAGCACTTAGACTTATACGGTCTGTGGCAGAGCTGGTGGTGGAAGGCGGGACTGGTGGTTGGGAGGCAAGGATAGGGCTGGCCAGACTTATACAGTCTGTGCCAGAGCTGGTGGTGGGAAGCGGGGTTGGGGGTTCTGAGGCGGGGATAGGGCTGGCCAGACTTATATGGTCTGTGCCCTGAAGAGGACAGTACAAATAAAAAAGTAGCACATATGAATTTATCTTCTTGGGCAGACTTGATGGACCGTGCAGGTCTTTTTCTGCCGTCATCTACTATGTTACTATGAGGCATATTTTCAAAGCACTTTGGGAGGCTAAGTTCCATAGGTTTCTATGTAACTTTGTAAGTCTAAGTGCTTTGAAAATATGCTTCCACATAGAGTATGTTTTACAGTCACATTTGCTTTAGCAACTTACCTTGTATTTGATGGTTTCCTTGGTTAGGAGATTAATTTATTTTATGCCAGCAATTCTCAGTAACAGTGATAGCTTCTTCTCCATAGCAGTGTAAACTACTTTCACGGGTGTAACATGATGTTTATGATGTTGAGTAAATTAAATCCATTGCCTGGAACAAAAATTATTTTCTTAATACTGTATACATACTGCAGTTTTCAGTATGATTTACCAGAAGTGTAAGATGGATGGGGGTGAGCGATTGCTGCCTTCTGAGGGAAATTTCCCAGATTGAATTCATTCTCCTGCCTGTGAGGCCTCCTTTTGAGCAGGTTGGTTTCCTGGGGTGCCACCAGGAGACCCGAGTATGTGCAAATCAGGAGCGCTGCACAGCTCCCAACCTGCCTCTTGAGTTTGAGAGTGAGTGTAACCTGAGGAGGGCCAACCCTTTGGAATGGGCATGGCCTCATGGGACCCCATTCAGGGTGCCACGCACCCCATCACCTCATTCCTTCACAATGTTTTTCTAGGGTAACCAGCATTTTCCAAAACAGGGAAGATAGGGTATTCTGATAGGTTGCAAAAGAGACCATAGCAGATTAGATGTCCTTAAATATAAATCAGACAAAAGATTGCAAATTAACAGTGTTAATTACATGAAGAAGACACTGAGCAAGATGTAAATAGGAACAACAAACAGTTTGAAATGTCTATATGCGAATGTCAGAAGCCTAAGAAATAAGATGGGAGAGTTAAAATATATTGCACTAGATGAAAAATTAGATATAATAGGCATCTCTGAGACCTAAGAGGAGAGGCTAAAGCAGCTAGGGCTGTTCAGCTTGGAGAAAACACAGCTGAGAAGAGCTATGATAGAGGTCTATAAAATAGTGAGTGGAGTGGAATGGCTTGTTTACCGTGTCCAAAAATACAAGGACTAGGGAGCACATGATGAAGCTACAAAGTAATAAATTTGAAAATGAATCGGAGAAAATAGTTCTTCATTCAACATGTAATTAAACTCTGGAATTCGTTGCCAGAGAGTGTAGTAAAAGCAGTTAGCTTAGCAGGGTTTAAAAAAAGGTTTGGATGGCTTCCTGACGGAAAAGTCCATAGACCATTATTAAAGTGGTCTTGGGGAAAATCCACTGCTTATTTCTAGGATAAGCAGCATAAAATGTATTGTACTGTTTTGGGATCTTGCCAGGTACTTGTGACCTGGATTGGCCACTGTTGGAAACAGAATTCTTGGGCTGGGCTTGATGGACCTTCGGTGTGTCCCAGTATGGCAATATTTATGTACTTATGTACTGTATTATCTCTGGCATTAGAGTAAGTGGTACAATGGCATCTTATTGAGCCTCCCTCCTGAAACCATTTCATCACGTAGGGCCTGATGCTCAAAACTATGCCAGCATTAATATGTGGTTAATGCATGTTATTGTGCGCCAAATGCTCAAATGGTTTTATTACAAGTGTTAATTTATGCCAGACTGCATTAAAATGCATGTTAATGGCAGTCATTATCCACCACACAGCCATACTAAAAAAAGAAGTTTTTCATACACATTTAGCATGGGAAACCTTTTGCCAGGTCCAGGGTAGCATAGAAGGGTTGGTTGAGAGGATAGGTGTCTAGTGCTACTCCTTCTGTCCCTCGAAACCGACCACCCTGCCTTGGACTGCTTTGTGCAGCAGCCCTGACCTACCCAAACACCCCCCCATACCCAGCTTAAAAATTCAGCCCCCCCTCAACCTGATCCCTCTTTTTTCCACAAACATTAAAAAAAAAACAACCTTCTGATCTAGTGGACCCCTAACACTCCTCTTGACCCCACCCATGTTTAAAAGGAAAAAAGCCCTGGTGATCTAGTGGACCCCTCCCCCTAGTGTTAAAAAAGCCAGAGTGGTCTAGTGAACCCCCTCCCCTAGTGTAAAAAAGCCCTGGTGAGAGGCATGTGACATCATGACTGGAGGAAGTCGCTGAAGAGAACTGCTCCGGCTCCCTGCGGATCCTCTGGCACTAAATAATATTCTAAGCCTCACGAACGCTACTCCGGAGAGAGGGAAGTCATTGTTAAACACCTTGGGAACAGGTGAGGTGACCGGTGGCGAGATATGGTGACGCGAAGTGTGCATAAAGATAAAGTCCGGGGCAGGCCTGTAGAGGACAAGATGGCGGCGCCTTCGAGCCCAGCGGGACACACAGTGTCTTTTTTTTTTTTTAATAAGAATTCAAATTTACAAGCAATAAATAACTTGCCAGAAATACAGAGAAAGTAATACACAAGAATTATTTAAATCAGGTAATTCTATACTCTTCCTTAGACCACAAAATAGGGAGAGTGAAACAAGACAATGAGATCAAACACACACAGTATCTTCCACGTGGATTGCGGAAATCACCGCGAAGATGTCTTCGGTAATGGAAGACCTACTAGAGCGTAAACTGGCGCCTATAGATACGAAGTTGGAGAGGTTACATACCCAGCTAGAAGATCTGGCGTGGGACTATGCAGCTTGTTTGACGCGCACGAGTGAGGTGGAAGACAGTGGAGGAAGAGACACAGACCTTAATTAAGAATCAGCTAATGGCACTGGAAGCAAAGGACTTAAAAAATAGGTCCCGCTGAAATAATCTCCGTTTAGTTGGCTTGCCAGAATCTATTTGTCAGGTTCTCAGGTTCAGAGCCCGCGGGGCCGGGCTCTGGAGCAAACGTGAGCCCTTGGGCTGCTGCCGAGGAGCGACAGCAGCAGGCAAAGCCCACCAACCAACACTGGGCAAGCACACCGGCAGGGACTGCAGGCACTGCCCAGCGAACCGGAACACATGGACTGGAATCCCCCGGACTGGAGGACACAGGACTGGAACCCCCCCAGACTGGAACACTGGACTGGAATTCCCCGGACTGGAGGACACAGGACTGGAGCACACCAGACTGGTCCACACAGCTTCACCTGCACTTAGCTACTAAGCCCCCCAGGAGTTGAGCTCCTGGGTTCGAGTAGCCGGCAGGACTTACTGGATACCAGATGACACAGGGACCAGGACTGGAAACAGAAGTACTCCTAAACCTAAACTGATCTACGTGCTCCCAAGCCCTAAACCAGCAGGAGTGTTCCTAACAGTAAACTGACAAAAGGACTTCCTAAGCCCTATACTAAACAGGAGCTCCTAAGCCCTGCTCAAGAAAGGGACTTCCTAAGCCCTAAACTAACAGAGCAGGGAACTAAACACAAAGCTAACACAGGTGCTACTAAGCACCAAGCTACAAGCAGAGCTCTACACTAACAAGCTACCTAAGCACTGCTCTAGCAAGCTAGATACAAAACTAACAAGGTGCTTCCTAAGCACTACTCTGGCAAGCAACCAGAAGAGCTCCTAGCACTAAAAGGGAAGACAGGGGAGCCACAAGGAAAAAGCAGGGAAGCTAACACATAAGCCAAAAGTGCTTCTAAAGCACCAAACACCATCAGCAAAGACTGCAATGCTCCCAATAGCACAAACACCAGAAGTACTTCTAACAGCAAACTCTGCAGTGTTCCTAACAACACCAAACCCTGAAGTACTTCTATCAGCAACAGAGCTTCCAAAGCCCTACACACAGCAATGCTTCCAAAACCAAGAGGGAAAAGCAGGAGAACCATAAGGGAAAAGCAGGAAAGCTAAACACACAGTCACCAGTGCACACTGCACTAACACTAACCTGGCCCTTAGCAAAAGCAAGCAGGGAAACTAGACACACAGTCAGAAGTGCACACTGCACCACCCTACCTAAAGCAAACACCACCGTTGCAAAGGCTCTGAAGGAAACAACACCACTTCCTTATCAAGGCCCTCCCTGATGATGTCACACTCCCTAGCCCCAGGCAACAGCACACTGAACCAGAGAGGCCCAACCCACACCAATGCAAAACCGTGAAGCACTTGAAGCCAGTACACCCAAAGAGAGGTAGAGTTAACTCAGTCCACTCACACAGCTGTGGTAAAGTGAAACAATTAGAGTCATGCTGCTGGAAGCTGCCAGCACAGAGAGACAGAGCCAGCTCAGAAAGGACAGACAAAAGAAACAGAAGCCAGCTAAGAAGCTGACCCTCAGGAAAGAGGTAAGTTTGAGAGGGGTTCTGACCCCAATCATAACACTATTAAGGACAATGAGCTAGTTGGTTGCTTAGAGCGCTGGCTTTCAACAGAACTTCATCTCCCAGACTTCTCGGGGCCATTGCGGATAGACCCAGCTCATCGGATGGGTCCCCGGAGAGACGAGCAGGCGAGACCTAGGGTGGTCATGATTCGTGTTCTAAACAATGTACATAAGCAGGCAATTTTGCAAGAGCTGAGAATGGGTAAAACGTTGATCTTTGAAAATCATACTGTGAAATGCTTTCAGGATTACTCCGCAGGGGTGGTGGCAAAGCGGAAAAGATTTACCCCTTTATGCTTGAAACTACACTTGCTTAAAGTTCGTTTCATCCTTCTTTACCCTGCCACCCTGAAGATTACCCATAGTGGACATACCTGAGCCTTTCATGTGGTGGAAGACACTCAGGCGTTTTTAGTGCGTATAGAGGGAGAGAGAACACCTGGGACAGCGACGGAGATTACTAAGTGATGATGGACTGGTTTATATGAATCATACATACCTGTCAGAACTAAAGAAAGGATTCTGCTTTATACTCTGGAGACTTGTACATTTGAATATGGTCCATGAGGAAAATAATGTAAGCGGGAGATAGCAGATTTAGAATCTGCAGTGAACTTGTGTGTGTTTTTTATATACTCTCTATACTTTTAGACTTAACAATGACTGATGGATTGCAATGCTAGATTTGCTGGAAACCCAGGAAGCCATAGACACTGGGGACTAAATGGAGTATTGATCTACAGAGACATCAGTGGTTTAATTTTGGCTTCCCCCTGTTGAATGGGGACCTGGGGAGCTGCGTAGACTCCCTAAGGTTTGACAGGGAGGGAGGAAGAGCATTGGTGTGGTTTTGCGGGCCTCTACCGGGCTTCCCTCCCTTTGAATACAATTAGACTGAACATGGAGCCTTTGAATTTGGGGAAAAAGGGAATTTCCTGCATCGGTGCTTTATTTGAGATTACCTGCTAAGGTAGCCAATACATTATTTGAAGTTCAAAGAGTGGGCTAACGGGCACCTGTAGTATATACAGATTTTTTTTCTCTTGTTTTGGAGAGGCTGTTCAGGACTGTGGGGTTTGAAGATTTAATACCTGTTATGATGTTGGGGGGGTTCTGCAAGGAAGACGTTATAAGTGCTAGTTCCTGTGGGGGGGGAACGAGGTCTTCTGGGTTTGAGGGAAAGGGGGGAGTATGGGTTGAGGACGGTTTGGTTTGTTGCGATGGGTTAAGGGGTATAATAGAACTGGACAGCTGGAGGTATGACAAGAAGAGCATGATTGGAAGCTGTGGGCTGGCTTGGGGACTGGGAGGCTGGGGTACTGGGGGGGATGCTCGCTGGGACATCCCTTCTGGAATTCAGATATTGATTGGGCATACAATGATATTTGATGTAACTTAATGTAATGGTGAAAGTGGTTACATGGAATGTAGGGGGGATAAATTCTCCATTCCATATCATCAAGCTGATCAATCCATAGACTGGTGGGTTGTGTCCATCTACCAGCAGGTGGAGATAGAGAGCAAACTTTTGCCTCCCTATATGTGGTCATGTGCTGCCGGAAACTCCTCAGTATGTTCTCTATCTCAGCAGGTGGTGGTCACACACAGCAGCAGCTCTGGCTAGGCCTCCAAGCCTAATTTTTAGGTTTTGTTGAGTGCCTGGGGTTGAGGGCTCTTTTGAGCAAGTGCAAACCTGGTGGTGCCAGGTCCCTCCTTTTCTCCCCCCTCCCGCTGGCTCCGTTAAAAAAAAAAAAAAAAAAATTTTGAGCGTCCTTAAAGGCGTTTATTTCGACGTTTATTTAAGCGTCTATTGCAGCTACTCACTGGGACACCAGGTCGTTACAACTCGGAGCGGACAGCAGGTAATTTTTACCTTTTTATAGCGGGCAGGGGGTTCCCCGATTCTTCTCCTCGTGGCATATGGCGTCGGAGGGCGAGGGCGCAAAGGGTCGCTCCCCGGGTCGCTTGAGCGCTTCTAGAGGGGATGCGGGGGTCTTCAAGCCTGATTCGCCCTTGTTGGGTGACAGTTTCGTGACCGATGAATGTCCCGGTCCTTCCTCCGGCGTGGCGGTTTTTCCCGCCATAAACGCCCATCCCCCGCTCCTCGCCTCCGCCATCTTGGCCGGCCACGCGGCTCGGACGGCTTCTTCTTGGGCCGCCCTTGAGGTTGGAGACATTAATGCCATGAACGCCCTTAATTTGGGCGACGGCACAGAAGCGGCTAAAGTTAAGAGCCGTTCTTCCCGCGCGGCTCCTTCGCGGAGTTTCGCGCCGGACGCCATTTTGGATGCGCAGCATGTCTCTCCCCCGCTATAGCGAGCGCCGGTTGAGGGTGCGTCTAGGGCTGTTGCCCAGACTGCGGAAGTGCACAGTCTGGGGGGTTTCTCCCCCGAGTTTGTTTTGCTGCTGCATCAGGCCTTCCTCATGCACAACGCTGCCCCTGCTCCCTCGTCTGGTAAAGAGGTTGAGGTTCCCAGAGGTAAACGCCCTCGGGTTGATTCCCAGGCCTTGGAGGAATTTGTCTCCTCCGATGTAGATGAGGGCAGCGTGTCTGAGGTCTCCAAACGGTCCTTTGCGGATTCCTTGGAGGAGACTGATCCCCGCTCGGATGGAGCGGATGACCCCTCTGCAGCGCGGCTTTTTAGCCCAGAGGATTTGCCCAACCTGTTGTTACAGGCCATGGACACTTTGAAGATTTCCTCTCCGGAGGACGTCTCTCCCTCAGCCCCTGTTGGCTCTGCCATTATGCTGGGGACGAAGCGCCCGCCTAGAACCTTCCACGTGCATGATGCCATGCACACCTTAATTTCGGCTCAATGGGATGTCCCAGAAGCGAGCCTTAAAGTGGCTAGGGCTATGTCCCGCCTCTATCCTTTGGCTGTGAGTGAACGTGAGGCCTATCTGTGGCCTACCGTGGATTCTTTAATCACTGCGGTGACTAAGAAAACGGCGTTGCCGGGGGAAGGTGGCACAGCCCTAAAGGACGCCCAAGACAGAAGATTGGAGGCGGCCTTAAGGTCGTCCTTTGAGGCGGCTGCTTTAAGTTTGCAGGCCTCAGTTTGCGGCTCCTATGTGGCCAGGGCGTGCCTGACTATGGTGCAGCGGGCTTCCCCCTCGGATCATTCCTTGAGGGCTGATTGGCCGGCCCTGGAATCGGGCTTAGCCTATTTGGCAGACTTGCTGTATGATGTCTTGAGGGCCTCAGCGAAAGGCATGGCTCAGACAATCTCTGCGCGGCGGTGGCTTTGGCTGAAACATTGGTCTGCTGACCACGCCTCTAAATCCCGCCTGGCTAGGTTGCCTTTTAAAGGCAAGCTGCTCTTTGGGGTCGAGCTGGACAAAATCGTGACCGATCTCGGCACGTCTAAGGGCAAGAAATTACCAGAGGTCAGGGCTCGGGCTAGTACTCGTCCCGGTACCTTCAGAGGACGGTTGCAGGAAGCCCGTCGGTACCGCCCGGGCAAGTCGGGCTCTGCCCCCTCTTCCTTCAAGAGGAATTTCTCCCCCAAGCAGCATTCCTTTCGCAGAGACCGCCGTCCCGGAGGTGCTCCCTCCGGTCCTCCCCCAGGGTCTCGTACCCAATGACGGGGTCTTGGTCCACGCCCCAGTGCAGATTGGAGGACGGCTGTCCTCGTTTCTGGGCGAGTGGACCACAATAACTTCAGACGCGTGGGTGCTGGAAGTCATCAGAGACGGCTACAAACTAGAGTTCTGCCGACCCTTAAAAGACGGGTTTGTACTCTCTCCCTGCAAGTCTCCGGTCAAAGCTGTGGCAGTGCAGCAGACCTTGGGCAATCTGATCCGCCTGGGCGCGGTCGTTCCGGTGCCAGGAAGTCAGCTTGGCAAGGGACGTTACTCCATTTACTTTGTGGTACCAAAGAAAGGAGGTTCTGTCCGGCCTATCCTCGACCTCAAAGGGGTCAATCGGGCCTTGAAAGTGCGGCACTTTCGCATGGAGACTCTCCGCTCTGTTATAGCGGCAGTGAAGGCAGGAGAGTTCCTGGCATCCTTGGACATCAAGGAAGCGTACCTGCATATTCCCATCTGGCCTCCTCATCAACGCTTTCTGCGTTTTGCAGTCCTGGGACGACACTTCCAGTTCAGAGCCCTCCCGTTCGGGTTGGCTACTGCTCCGCGGACCTTTTCCAAAGTAATGGTGGTCATCGCGGCCTTCCTACGAAAGGAAGGGGTACAAGTCCATCCTTATCTGGACGACTGGTTGATCCGAGCCCCCTCTTATGCAGAGTGCGGCAAAGCTGTGGACCGGGTAGTTGCTCTTTTGAGCTCCCTGGGATGGATCATCAACTGGGAGAAGAGCCAGCTGCGCCCGACTCAGTCCCTGGAGTACCTGGGAGTTCGATTCGACACCCAAGTGGGCAGAGTGTTCCTGCCAGACAATTGGATTGTCAAACTTCAGGCTCAGGTGGACCAGTTCCTAGTAGCCTCTCCCCTTCGGGCTTGGGACTATGTGCAGCTGTTGGGCTCTATGACGGCCACGATGGAAGTTGTGCCTTGGGCCAGGGCTCATATGAGACCGCTTCAACACTCTTTGCTGCAGCGCTGGACTCCGATGTCGGAGGATTATGCTGTGCGCCTTCCCTTGGACCCAGCAGTGCGCAAGGCGCTGAGCTGGTGGATGCAGACAGACAAGTTGTCTGCGGGAATGCCTCTGGTGACCCCAGAGTGGATTGTCGTCACGACGGACGCCTCGTTGTCGGGCTGGGGAGCCCACTGCTTGGGAAGGACAGCGCAGGGGCTCTGGTCTCCTGCAGAGGCAAAGTGGTCTATCAACCTCCTGGAACTCAGAGCCATTCGGTTGGCGCTTTTGGAGTTCATCCCGGTACTGGTGTTGAAGCCTGTACGGGTCCTGTCGGACAATGCCACGGCTGTGGCCTATGTCAACCGCCAGGGAGGTACCAAGAGCGCCCCTCTAGCCAAGGAGGCTATGAATCTTTGCCAGTGGGCGGAAGTGAACCTGGAGCAGCTTTCAGCGGCCCACATTGCCGGTGTCATGAATGTCAAGGCGGACTTTCTCAGTCGCCATACCTTGGAGCCCGGAGAGTGGCAGCTATCTGCTCAGGCGTTCTTGGACATCACGAAGCGCTGGGGCCAGCCGAGCCTAGATCTGATGGCGTCATCGGCCAATTGCCAAGTGCCGCGTTTTTTCAGCAGAGGACGGGACCCTCGATCCCTGGGAGTAGATGCTCTTCTCCAACAGTGGCCGACACAAGAGCTTCTCTATGTGTTCCCGCCCTGGCCCATGTTGGGCAGGGTGCTAGACCGGGTGGCAAAGCATCCCGGCAGGGTAATCCTGGTGGGTCCGGATTGGCCCAGGCGTCCCTGGTATGCGGACTTGATCAGGCTCTCAGTCGACGATCCTCTGCGGCTGTCAGTGGAGCAGGGCCTGTTACATCAGGGTCCCGTGGTGATGGAGGATCCCTCCCCCTTTGGTCTTACGGCCTGGCTATTGAGCGGCAGCGTCTGAGGAAGAAGGGCTTCTCAGACAAGGTCATCGCCACTATGCTGAGAGCGAGGAAGCGCTCTACTTCTACTGCTTACGCCAGGGTTTGGCGTATCTTTGCAGCGTGGTGTGAAGCAGGCTCACTTTCTCCCTTCATTGCTCCAATTTCTTCAGTGTTGGCGTTCCTGCAAGAAGGTCTGGAGAAAGGCCTGTCGCTCAGTTCCTTTAAAGTCCAGGTAGCGGCTCTGGCTTGCTTCAGGGGCCGCCTGAAGGGTGCTTCCCTGGCTTCGCAGCCAGATGTGGTGCGCTTTCTCAAGGGAGTTAATCACCTGCACCCTCCTCTGCACTCAGTGGTGCCTGCGTGGAATCTCAACCTGGTACTAAGAGCATTGCAGAAGCCGCCTTTTGAACCCTTGTCGAGGGCATCTCTGAAAGACCTGACGTTGAAAGCAGTCTTTTTGGTGGCTATCACTTCAGCCAGAAGAGTTTCCGAGCTCCAGGCGCTCTCATGTCGAGAGCCTTTTCTGCAGTTCACTGAGGCAGGAGTGACTATTCGCACAGTGCCTTCCTTCCTGCCCAAGATTGTTTCTCGCTTCCATGTGAATCAGCAGCTCTGTCTCCCTTCCTTTCGTAGGGAGGACTACCCAGAGGAGTACTCTGCTCTTAAATATCTGGATGTGAGACGAGTCATCATCAGATACTTGGAAGTGACCAATGATTTCCGGAAATCGGATCATCTGTTTGTCCTGTTTGCAGGTCCTCGTAAGGGTCTGCAGGCTGCTAAGCCTACAGTGGCAAGATGGGTCAAGGAAGCCATTGCAGCGGCTTATGTGGCCGCGGGGAAGGTGCCGCCTATCCAGCTGAAGGCTCACTCCATGAGAGCTCAAGCGGCCTCTATGGCAGAAGCCGGATCCGTCTCCTTGGAAGAGATATGCAAGGCGGCAACTTGGGCTTCGGCTCATACATTCTCCAAGCATTACCGTTTGACTGTGGCTGCACGGGCGGAGGCCCGGTTTGGAGCTTCAGTGTTGAGGTCAGGGATTTCAATGTCCCGCCCTGGGTGAGTACTGCTTCGGTACATCCCACCAGTCTATGGATTGATCAGCTTGATGATATGGAAGGTAAAATTATGTATAATCATACCTGATAATTTTCTTTCCATTAATCATAGCTGATCAATCCATAGCCCCTCCCAGATATCTGTACTGTTTTTATTCTGGTTGCATTTCAGGTTCAAGTTTAGTCTTCAGTTACTTCAGAAAGACTTCGTGTTCAAGTTTTTTCACTTGGATTCTTCAAGAGTTAAGACGAGTTTGTGTTACAGTGAGCTGCTGCATTCCTCTCCCCTCCGTTTTACGGGGCTGGATTGAGACTTAAAATTCTGCCGGCACTCCCTCCCGCTTCGTGCGGCTGTAGGGCAGCTTTGTACCCCTCCCGCTTCGGCGGTGTTAGGGTCAGTCAGCTCCTCCCGCGGTTGCAGGATAAGCCAGATCCCCCCGCATCGGCGGATGTGGTGTCCCTCCCCCGCTCCGCGGGGATGAGCTGGACGGATTCCCCTCCCCCACTTGTGTGGGGATGAGCTGGGTTAATTCCCCTCCCCCGTTTCGGCGGTGGTGAGCTGGGCAGAGTGTCCCTTCGTGGGTGTAATTCTCTAAGTGCTGAGTCCTGCGGATGGAGCTTTGATATCGACATACTGAGGAGTTTCCGGCAGCACATGACCACATATAGGGAGGCAAAAGTTTGCTCTCTATCTCCACCTGCTGGTAGATGGACACAACCCACCAGTCTATGGATTGATCAGCTATGATTAATGGAAAGAAAATTATCAGGTATGATTATACATAATTTTACCTTAAAGAGGTCCAAGATACTGCAGCATTTGCATAGACATGGGGTGGACATTGCTTTACTTCAGGAGACTCATCTTAATAACTTGGAACATGCTAAGTTTCAAACCTGGTGGGTTGGGCAGTGTGTGGCGGCCCTGGCCCAGAAGAAGAAAGGCGGGGTTGCTATTCTGGTTAAAAAAGGAATGGCAGGTACAGTCAAACCATTGGCAGTGGACCCACAGGGCAGGTATCTGCTGGTGGAGGCAGTCGTTAATCATCGGAAAGTGCTTATATGCAATATATACGCCCCTAATCAGTATGAAAAACAGTTTTATCAAAAGTTGTATAATCTCCTGATAAGATTTCAGCATATGGAGCTGATAGTGGGAGGTGATTTTAATGCAGTTTGGGATCCCTTTTTGGATCGATCGCTGCCCAGGCAATCTTCGCCCTACCATCTTAACGCGGGTCTGTTTCACTTGAGCCAGCTGTTAGACTTAGTGGATATTTGGCGAGTATTACACCCTTTGGACAGGGATTATACACACTGCTCGAGAGCGCATTTGACCCAGTCGCGAATAGATTATCTGTTGATCTCGAGGAGATTATTTGGTGAAGTCTCCAAGGTAGAAATTGGACCATACATTATTTCAGATCATGCCTTGGTGTGGATGGACTGGAGGGCTAACACTAGAGATACGGGCCTTAGGCATTGGATGTTTCCTTTGGACTTGTATAAGGATGTAGAACAGAGTAAAACTAATAGATGCCTGGAAAAGTTATGCACTGCAGAATGCAGAACATGAGGGAGACCCTATCCTGTTTTGGGAAGCAGCGAAAGCAGTGCTGCAGGGAGAAATTATTAGCTACTCACATCATGTTAAAGTTAGGGATAGAGACATTTTGAGACTGAGCTCACAGTTGTGCCGGGCACGGAAGCAGTTTGGCTCCACACGTGCGGAGGCTCATAAACAATGGATGATAGAATTACAGACGTCTTTAAATGAGCTTTTACATAGCCAGGCATTGAAGTCCCAGTTATACTATCGTTACCAGTTACATCACTATGGTAACAAGGCAGGAGGTTTAATGGCAAGACTTATTCGCCCTAAAGAGGACGAGCGCAGAGTTCTTACACTTAATGATGGTAAAGGAGGTCGGTTAAGGTTAGATGAAGAGATCTGTAAGGCTTTTAGGGATTATTATTGTACTCTTTGCTCTGCTCCGCAGGAAGAAGGCCTTCCCAGCCAGATGTACTTGGGGAATTTAAATTCACCTTCTTTCACGCAGTCGGCTGTTGCATGCCTTAACGCCCCAATTCAGGAAGAAGAAGTGGTGCTGGTTATAGCAAGGAGCCCCTTACAAAAAAAACACAGGCCCTGACGGCCTTCGAATGGAATTTTATGTTAATGGGTGCAAAAATAGGAGCCCCGATCACGAGGTGTTTGAATAAAATTGTGGACTAAGCGCGAATGTCACCTACTCTTGCGTCGGCGAAAATCATAGTTTTACCTAAACCCGGGAAAGACCTGGTGGAATTGGCTTCCTATCGGCCTATATCCTTGTTAAATTATGAAGCAAAGGTGCTGGCTAAGATAATGACTAACAGAATGGGGCGTTATTTACCTGGTTTAGTGCATGAATCCCAAGTTGGCTTTGTAGGTGGGCGATCAGTGGCAAAACATTTGAGACGAATTTTGACATCTTTAGAATTTGGTCGGCAGCTGCAGTCATTACTGATCAGCTTTGACACGGAAAAGGCCTTTGACCGGGTGCACTGGGATTTTCTTTTTGCCACACTGGAAGCATACGGGTTTGCAGGGCGGTTTGGCAAAGCATTGTACTCTAATCCTAAAGCCATGATTTGGGTTAATGGACTGGAATCTGAAAGCTTTCTGATACAGAGAGGAACAAGGCATGGATGTCCTTTGTCGCCACTTCTTTTTGTGTTGACTTTGGACCCTCTTGATCATGGAAAATCCCCTGATTCAGGGTGTTCAATTAGGCCATTGTTGTTTCAAGATTGCAGCCTACGCAGATGACCTTTTGGTACATCTCACAAGCCCGCAAGCCTCCCTTCAGGAGTTATTAGAGACTTTCCGGGAGTATGGAGATTATGCGGGTTTCTGGTTGAACTTGGCAAATTCGAAGGCGTTGGCTTCGTCCACGCGATTGCGAGCAGATTGGGGACGAGACTTTCCCTTTCGGTGGGCGGATAATTCTTTTAAATATCTGGGTATTTGGCTGTCTATGGATGTGATGGCATTGTATACACTCAATATCTCTGAGCTGCTTGATGCCACTAAGAAGAGCCTGGATGGATGGATGGATGACCCTTCCTTTGTCGCTGGTGAGTAGGATCAATTTGATAAGGATGGTTCTAGTTCCAAGATGGCTATATGTCCTACAAACGTTGCCTTTGAGAATTAGACAACCAGATTTAAAAAGACTTAACAGGATGCTTAGTCATTTTTGTTGGGCTGGCAAAAAAAACAAAGCTTAGGCAGGCTCTGCTGCTGGGTAGCGGGAATCAGGGAGGTGTAGGGTTTCCTAATTTGTAAGTGTACAACCAAGCTTGTCTTTTACGACATTTGGGGGATTGGTTTGGCCAGTCCGGGAAATACACACCTATAGATATGGAACGGGCGTATTATGCCCCATATGAACTATTCTCCCTGTTGCATCTTAAGCCAGATCAGGTACCCACATATCTTAGAGATAGCGTATTGTTAAAGCCAATGAGGGAGGTGTGGAAAATGTTAGTTGGGAAACTGGGGGGGGGGGGGGGGGACCCACATGCTTACTGTGAGGGAGAACATCTTGTTTCAGGCGGGGATGGACAATTCTACGTTTGTCAGTTGGGAACGGACAGGGATCGTGACACTTGAGCAATTAGTGGTGGGTGAGGGAGATATTATCTCGTTTGAGGATTTACAGCTCCGTGTGGGAGCGACCTGGGGGAATCGATTCGTTTATGCCCAGATCAAGCTTTATATAGCTTCACTGGATAGATCATTGCTGGGGATACATTTGGGGACCTGTGTTCGCAATTTTTTTTAGAAAACTTTGAATGAAGAGCTTACAGTTTCAGGCATTCATAAATCATTGATTAAGAGGACATTGTGTAAGGATTATGCTAGTATTAAAAATAGTTGGGCATGGGATATTGGAGTCCCTTTGGAGGACTGGGACGTGGCAGTTTCTTTGAGGGGCATTACAACCCTTGCGACTGATGAAAGATTGAGGGAATGTGGCTACAGAGTGATTCTACGTGCATATATGACCAAGGCTCAGTTGGCACATGTGGGAGGGCAAGGGAGCTCAGCATGTTCCAAGTGTGGGCAGAGTACTCACTCCTTTTATCATGCTATGTGGGCTTGCCCTGGGGTACGAAATTTTTGGACTCAAGTTAGAAGATTTTTAATTCACTTAGTGGGCTGTACGATCCAAGGGACAGAGGCTCAATTATTGTTAGACAAACCCAAGGCTTTTCGCCCCATGTCTAGGCAGGCCAGTGTTTTGTGTCGTAAATTGAGTTTAGTAGCACGGAAAACAGTATTGCAGTACTGGACTTCACCGGATCCTCCCACTTTTTGGCATTGGAGCATTCAGATACACCTTTTGGTCACGTGGGAGGCAAGGTTGGCGAGGGGCTCCCCGGGATGCAAGAAGACATTTTTTCAGATTTGGGACCCTTATTTCCAGTCTCTCAGTCTTTGGAGTCGCAGCTTAATAGTGAACAAAGTATAGAGTTAAGATCTTCATGAGCAAAAAGTTGTTGTCCAGTTTGGTTTGTAGCTTTCGCTATAGATGATTGGGACATTAAGGGAGGGGGGGTTTCCTCCACTTTCTATCTCAGTTTCTATCTCAGTTGATAACACCCTCATCCTCCCCGTCTCATCTGCCCGCAACCTCGGAGTCATCTTTGTCTCCTCTCTCTCCTTCTCTGTGCATATCCAGCAGATAGCTAAGACCTGTCGCTTCTTCCTCTTTAACATCAGCAAAATTCGCCCTTTCCTCTCTGAACACACCACCCGAACTCTCGTCCACGCTCTCATTACCTCTCGCCTTGACTACTGCAACTTACTCCTCACCGGCCTCCCACTTAGCCATCTATCCCCCCTTCAATCTGTTCAGAACTCTGCTGCACGTCTCATATTCCGCCAGAACCGATATACTCATATCACCCCTCTCCTCAGGTCACTTCACTGGCTTCCGATCAGATACCGCATTCAATTCAAGCTTCTCCTTCTTACCTACAAATGCACTCAGTCTGCTGCCCCTCACTATCTTTCTACCCTCATCTCCCCTTACGTTCCCGCCTGTAACCTCCGTTCACAGGATAAATCCCTCCTCTCAGTACCCTTCTCCACCACCGCCAACTCCAGGCTCCGCTCATTCTGCCTCGCCTCACCCTATGCTTGGAACAATCTTCCTGAACCCTTACGCCAAGCCCCCTCCCTGCCCGTCTTCAAGTCTTTGCTTAAAGCCCACCTCTTCAATGCTGCGTTCGGCACCTAACCCTTACCGTTCAGTGAATCCAGACTGCCCCAATTTGACTGCCCCTATCGGACCGACCGTTCACTTGTCTATTAGATTGTAAGCTCTTTGAGCAGGGACTGTCTCTCTTTGTTAAATTGTACAGCGCTGCGTAACCCTAGTAGCGCTCTAGAAATGTTAAGTAGTAGTAGTAGGGGTTTATGAGTATTTGGGAGGCCCCTTTAGTGGGAAGAGGTTTGTAAGGGGTGAGTAGGAGGGGTATCTCTCGGGGTACGGAAGGGTTGTTAAACCTGTTGAAGCGAGACCTTTGGGGAGGTACTGTTAATGGTACGTGTTGGGTGTAGAATGGTGTAATATGTTAGCATTTAAGTTGGGATCTAACCAATAAAGTTACATCAAGTAATAGGATTTATGTAATATTAAAGTTTTATCAGCATGACATTTGCAACTCGCCTGTTGTTGCAGGAATGGGTTTGTACATTCCACAACTAGAAAGGGGGGGGGGGGATGATGAAAGGATAAAGGTTTGATGACGGTTTATACTATTCAAGCTTCACTGGACACGGTTTAAGTTCGACTGTTGTGTATTGTTCGACTGATGCAATTGTTACCTTTGTACTGTCTTCAATAAAAAACGTTGAAACATAAAAAAAGCCCTGGTGCTCTAGTAGACCCCTCCCCCTAGTGTTAAAAAGAGCCCTGGTGATCTAGTAGACCCCTCCCCCTAGTGTTAAGAAAAGCCCAGATGATCTAGTGGACCCCCTTTCCCCATGGTGTTAAAAAAGCCCTGGTGATCTAGTAGACACCTTCCCCTAGTGTTAAAAAAAGCCCTGGTGGTCTAGTGGACCCCCCTCTCCTAGTGTTAAAAAATAAAGCTCAGGTGATGTAGTGGATCCCTCCCCTTAGTGTTATAAAAAAAGCCCAGGTGATCTAGTTGACCCCTTCCCCTAGTGTTAAAAAAAGCCCTGGTGGTCTAGTGAACCCCCTCCTCTAGTGTTAAAAAAAGCCTGGGTGGTCTAGTAGACCCCTCCTCCTAGTGTAAAATAAAAAAGCCCTGGTGATCTAGTAAACCCCTCCCCTTAGTGTTAAAAAAAAGTCCTGGTGATCTAGTAAACCACTCCCCTTAGTGTTAAAAAAAGGCCCTGGTGGTCTAGTGGACCCCCCTCCCCTAGTGTTAAAAAATAAAGCTCAGGTGATCTAGTGGATCCCTCCCCTAATGTTGAAAAAAAGCCCTGGTGGTCTAATGAACCCCTCCTCTAGTGTTAAAAAAAAAAGCCCTGGTGGTCTAGTGGACCCCTTCCCCTAGTGTTAAAAAATAAAGCTCAGGTGATCTAGTGGATCCCTCCCCTAATGTTAAAAAAAAGCCCTGGTGGTCTAATGAACTCCTCCTCTAGTGTTAAAAAAAAGCCCTGGTGGTCTAGTGAACCCTCTCCCCTAGTGTTAACTACTACTACTACTTAGCATTTCTATAGCGCTGCCAGGGTTACGCAGCGCTGCACAAGTTTAAACATGGGGAAGGACAGTCCCTGCTCAAGAGAGCTTACAATCTAAAGGTGACAAACTATGTAGTCAGTGTAGGTATCATGAATGGGGAAGGTGGTTAGGCGCCAAAAGCAAGGGAGAAGAGATGGGCTTTGAGTAAGGACTTGAAAATGGGCAGGGAGGGTGCATGGCGTATGGGCTCGGGAAGTCTGTTCCAGGCATAAGGTGATGCGAGGCAGAAGGGGCGGAGTCTGGAGTTAGCGGTGGTGGAGAAGGGTACAGATAGGAGTGATTTGTTCTGAGAGCGGAGGTTACGGGTGGGAACATACGGGGAGAGGAGGGTAGAGAGGTAATGGGGGGGGCTGCAGATTGAGTGCACTTGAAGGTCAATAGGAGAAGCTTGAACTGAATACGGTAGCGGATCGGGAGCCAGTGAAGCGACTTGAGGAGAGGGGTGATATGAGAGTATCGGGGCACGCGGTAGATAAGACGTGCGGCGGAATTTTGGACAGATTGAAGGGGGGGATAGGTGGCTAAGCGGGAGGCCAGCGAGGAGAAGGTTGCAATAGTCAAGACGAGAGGTAACGAGTGAGTGGACGAGGGTTCGGGTGGTTTGTTCAGAGAGGAATGGGCGAATTTTGCTAATATAGAGGAAGAAGCGACAGGTCTTAGCTGTCTGCTGGATATGGGCAGAGAAGGAGAGGGAGGAGTCGAAAATGACTCCTAGATTGCGGGCTGAAGAGGCGGGGAGGATGAGGGCGTTGTCAACAGAGACGGAAAGTGGGGGAAGAGGAGAAGAGGGTTTGGGTGGAAAGACAAGGAGCTCAGTCTTTGCCATGTTCAGTTTCAGATGCCGGTTGGACATCCAGGCAGCGATGTCTGAGAGGCAGGCCGAAACTTTGGCTCTGGTGATCTAGTGGACCCCTCCCCCCCAGTGTTAAAAAAAATCCCTGGTGATCTAGTGGACCCCTTCCCCTAGTGTTAAAAGAGAGTCATGTTGCCCCTCTCTTAGTGTTAAAAAGAAATGCCCTGTTGGTCTAGTGAATCACCATGTCTCATCTCCCCAAAATACCTGATAGTCTAATGGGACCCCCACCCACTCCAAGCCTAGGGGCACTGCTGTTGTGCAGATGGTGCCTAGAGGCAGCAGCGAGAGGACATCTCTCCTGTCTTCTTCAAGGTATGGGGGCCGGAGGTGGATGGGAGTCCCACTAGACTACCAGGGATTTTTATGGGACTTAGAGGAGGAAGGGGGTGCTGGAGTTCTATGAGACTTCCAGGTCTTTTTTTGTTAACATTAGGGGAAAGGGGTTTGTGTTGTGAGGGGGGCCAGGGGTCCACTAGACCACCCAGGATTTTTTTTTTTTTTAAATATCTAGGGGCAAGGAGGTGTCAGGTATGTGATGTTTGGGTGGGTGCTGCTAGATACCAGGGATATGTTTGGGATGGGTGGGAAGAGGTGTGTCGGGTTGGGGGTAAGGGGCTGATGCATGGCACAGCATGCATGTAGATTGTTTTGTTTGTTTTTAAATGTCAGCTTTCCTGTGAGTGCCTGAACCAATCTCCACTCAGGCACTGACAAGAAAGTTGACATTTAGTGCTGAGCCGTGTGATTTTAATGCGGCATTTATTTGCATTCTCGTTACTTTAAGCATGCCGCAGTAAAGTTTTTATGTGCACTTTTCTCAGTAGAGTGAAGACTCTACCTTGAACCTTTCAGGTGTTCTCCCCTTACTATGTTGCAGAGAACCTTAGGTGTTATGGTAGATATGAAGAAACTGAATTTTCTGTTGAACATAAGAAAAACCATGCTGACTCGGACCAAGGTCCATCAAGCCCAGTATCCAGTTCTGTCACAACTACCTTGCAGATCCCAAAAATTGCTAATTTCCAGGGGTGAGCAATGGGTCTCCCAAATCTACCTGCTTAATAATTCTTTTAGGGCTCCTTTTAGGAAGTGGCACTACCGATTAGCTTGCGCTGAATGCGAAGAAGCGCATCCGAATTGAATGGTTTTTTTCGCCTTGAGCACATGCTAATCAGTAATGCCGCTTCCTAAAAGGAGCCTGTAATGACCTTTTCCTCCAGAAACTTGCCCAAACTTCTTTTGTATTGCACTATTTTAGTCACCTTGATTGCATCTGGCAGTAGATTCCACTGCACGAAAAAAGAACTTTCAACAGCATTTCAGTCTGCTGGCCGTTAATTAATGGGGCGTCCTTTTGTTTTTGTGTTTGAGATAAGTTTGTGTTATTGAAGGTGTTTGTTATTTACAAGCCTTTCAAAATGAACAATCAGATACTACTTGTACAGCAAAACTGATGTGAGCAAGAAAAATTATTTTGAATAACAGGAAATTCTGACAAAGGATCTACCTTCCCATAACTAACTAATCTCTCAATTCCAGTTCAAGCCCACAATAAAAGGAGCCAATAGCAGTTAAAGAGAAATAAATAAATAAATTAAAGGAAAAATAAAGAAGAAAACGGAGGGGGGTGGGGGCGAGCGTTATAATTTATCTGATGCCCCTCAGTCCTTTAGCAACTAGAAAAAGTGTCCCAAAAACATATTTAACAGACTGGCAGATAATAATACACGTACAGGGGAATTTTAGGTAAAACAAAGCACCTAACTGAAGTACTTCTGGTCTTAACAAGAAAAAACTGTGTCGTTTCTGAGTTTCTTGTCATATATCAGGAAATACACAGTAGACACTTTAGCTAAATTTAAAATATCGTTTTAGAATCTTATCCCTGTCGATGCTTTTACCCAAAGTCATGATCAGTGTAGCAGATAATTGTCCAGAATGAATATCTGCTTCTTGAGTAGACTTCAAAGAATCTGCAATAATGTTGGCTAACTTCACCTGACCTCTCCTTCTCTTAGATGTATGGAATTGCGGTATCTCATCTTGAGCCAACTGAAGAACTTCCAAAAAATATTGTTCCACCATTTCCTTTGTAGAAGTCTTTTTATCCCTGGGAACATTCACAACTCGTTCGTTTACATTTCTGATATAATTTTCAGTGTTCTCTAATTTCATATTAGAAGTCTGCTTAGCTTGAACCTGCTGTAAAGTCTGCTGCATGGTAGTTATTTTTTCCTCTTCAGATTTAATTTTAGCGATATTTGTCTCACATTGTCCCAGTCTGTTCCCTAAGGGGTCCTTGCACAAAGCCGTGGCAAAACGTGGCCTTCGGTAGTGTGGTCACGTGTTTTTGGCACTTGCCGGGCCAGTTTTTACTGCATCTGGGAAAAGGGCTTTTTTTCAATGTGCCGGGAAAAGGGCCTGTGGTAAATTTGAAACCAGTGCATGCCTATATATGGCCTCAGCCCTTACCGCCACCCATCGATCTGGCAGTAAGGGCTCACGTGCTACACGTGCGGTGACCAGTCGACACACACCAACTGCTGATTAATGCTCTAAATGCGGCACACGGTAGAAAATAAATAATTTGTCCTGGCGGTATGGGCGTGCTCCAAATCCAAAATTACCACCAGGGTGACATGCTAGCCTGGCAATAGTCTAGCTTTGGCGATCGCTGCACGTGCATAAAGCCTACTGCACCTTTCTAAATGGGCCCCTAAATTAGCTGTTTTGAGAATTTAAATTTTGAATAACTGGGAGAATAACCTTGGCCTAATCTGAAAGAGCGTGCCATCTCATGTTTTATTGGTTGACTCAGAAGAATCTCTGGCAAAAAAGAAGCTGACATGCCTTCAGCAGCCAACGGCCTCAATTTCTCCCCAGCTGCTTCAGAGTCGCAGAACACACGCCCTCCTTTAGTTCACCATTGCTCTTATCTTGGCACAATTCCCAGCATAATTCTGCACCAGCAGTGCCTCTTGACCAGGAAGAATTCCTCCTCTGCCTAATTCATGTGAACATTCTTGCTCAGGACTCCGATGGTTCCCGATTGGTGGAATTACTTCATGTGGCTGGGGAGGAGGGGTCTTCCGATCTGGGCTTAGAGATGGCTCGGCACCAAGGGAGCTGTCCATCTGTCCAAAAGGGAGAGATCCCAGCGGGGTGCTTTGCACCAGATTCGTTGTGTTTGCTCCCTCGCAAATCACAAATCGATCAATTGGACCCAATGTGGGGGTAAATGTAGGCTGCACAGAATGGCTGGCCTGTTTGCCCCTCCATTTCAACATTGTAAGCCACAAAACTTATCAAAGCGGTTAGCGTCTTACTTCTGGCGCCATACTGGATCCTCATTGAAGATGTTTTGACTGTTCACTCCACTTATGATTTTTTTCAACTTTAACACATCCCCTCTCATGTTTCCGCCAAGTTGAAGAGCCCCAACCTGTGCAGTCTTTCTTAATAAGGTAATTTATTCTGTCCCTTTTATAATTGTTGTCATCCTTCTCTTTATTCTTTCTAGTTCTGTTTTGTACTTTGTGAGATGGAGTGACCAAAACACTCTAGGTTACAGTTGTACCAGGGACCTGTACAGAGAGATGATATTCTTCATTTTGTTTTCTATTCCCTTTTAAATTATCACGATTTGTGTTTTTAGCAGTGATGGCACACTGGACTGAAAATGCCATATTGTCTACAGTGACTCTTAAGATTTTTTCTCTCAGATGGTGACTCCTAACTCAGAACCCATCATTTTGCACAAGTGTTGAGACTGTTGTTTTCTAGGAACCAGCAATAGAGGACTTTTGCTGGCTCCTTGTGTCCCTCCTGTGATGCACTGTTTCCGACTTCAGAAATGGGCCTGTGGGGGGTTGGATGGGCCACCTGGGTTGCATAATAGATTCCCTGCATTGACGTATCCAGGGCCCATGGCCAGTGTTTCCACCAAGACCTTGTTGGAAGCCATGGTTCTTTCTCCTGCAGCAGGAACGGTCTGTCTCAGGGATTGGAGATGTGGGGGGGACCTGATGGAGGCCCAAACCCTTTTTGGCTTCAGAGCTTGACATAAGATGATCAAGCAAGCCCTGCAGATGGAGGCTGGGTCCCCACCTGGCAGGGGGGTCCCTCAGGTCCAGAGGGCTCTGGCTGGAGCCCTTCTGCACGGGCCAAGCAACATAGGGTATACCAGGCTGAGTGGATTGGAGTGCCTTCCTGAGGAGTTGGAGTATCAGCATTATTAGTTTATTTATTAGGATTTATTAATTGCCTTTTTGAAACAACATTTCACCCAAGGCGGAGTTGAGGGGGGGGGGGATTGTTTGTGTTGCATATATGAAAGGTTGCTAAAGAAAGAATTTAAAACAAAAAGAAGAAGTTGAACATTGGTGACAATTACAGTAGTAAAAATAATCAAATAACAGTACTTAGTATGACATAGTATGCTACTTAAATTGTCAACAATACATATAAAACATCTTTAATGGACAGTATAGGGTGTAAGCAAAGGTGGAACATATAGACAGATAAGATGGAGTAACAGAAGTTAGAAACTAAGGGGACTAATTTAAAGAGTTGCACGTGAATATAATCTCAGCTAGGGTAGGAAGTGAATAACCTATTTCAATGGAATCTGTCATTGAGTAGGCCAATCTAGTCCTGCCTGAATGCATCATTTATTTGGATTTGCGTACACCTTTTCTGTAGTAGCTCAAGATGAGTTACATTCAGGTACACTGTGTATTTAAATTTTCAAAGCTCTACCAACCTAAGTATGTTTATCAGGGCACAACCATGCATAATTTTATTTATTTACTAGTGGAACCATGCCCGTTTCCTCAACAATGAAATGGGCCCTAGGAAGGCTGTCATGTAAGCTTTTTTTTCTCTCTCCCCTGCCCTCCCCTCCATGTCCAACGATTCTTTCCTCCCCTCCATGTCCAGCGATTCTCCTCTTCCCTACCCTCCCATCTGTGTCCAGCGATTCTCCTCTTCCCTGCCTTCCCATTCGTCTCCCGCGATTCTCTCCTCTACTGTCCTCTCATCCCATCCATGTCCATCAATTCTCCTCTGCCCTCCCCTTCCCTTCCTTCCTCCCCTCAATGTCCCGTGATTCTCTCCTCTACTGTCCTCCCATCCCATCTCCTCTGCCCTGCCCTCTCCTTCCCTTCCTCCCTCCCTCCCCTCGCGATTCTTTCCTCCACTCGATTTGTACCTGAACGTTCTCTGCCTGACTGGCACTGGCTTCCCTTCCCTCTCACTGTTCCTCCCTCTGACATCATTACGTTTTGATGCGAGGGTGGGGCAATGAGTGGTTATGGATGTTACGAACCCAGGCATCCAGACGTAGAATGTTGGAGGTGCAAATTATTATATAGGATTGTTAGGATTTATTTACCACCTTTTTAAAGAAATTCACTCAAGGCGATGTACAGTAAGAATAAATCAAACATGAGCAACAGGAATTACAGCAGTAAAAATATTCAAATACAAAGTATGGCATAATATACTACTTATGTCAACACAATATGTAATAGAGCATTTTAATTGACAGTGTAGGGTATAAGCAAAGATAAAACAGGGATAAGAGAGTAAGGTGACTAATTTAAAGAAAGGTGTACATGAGGTCAGAGAGATGGTTACATATATCTGCTCGGGTAGGAGTGGAACAATAAAAAATTAACACTGCTCTAAACTGGCAAGCAGTGTAATTGAATAAGAAGTGGGATTTCTAATATTTCCCTTAAATATCAACCTTGATGTATTTTGTAGCTGTTTCAGCCTTGATAGCTATTTTACAGGTAACACCAAATATCCCTCATTCTGTAACTTGATGCCTACTATTTATGCGTGTCAGAGGAACCGCTAATTGGCATTTACGTGTGTTAAGTACTAGGCGCTGTTATGAGTGGGCCAAATGATTACATTGCATGCCACGTTTCGGTGCGCAAACTTACACTAGCCATTGACCTGTTGTAAATAGGCATGCTTAAATTTAGGCACATCAATGCAGCTTTGCACTAGGTGCATGGAAGGCATTCTAGGATTATGGCACCTACATCTTGGAGCCCCATAAGAAATTCCAGTAGTCCAGCTAGGACTGAATTAAAGCCTGCACTAAAATTCTCATGTTCCTCTGATAGGCATGTCCTTATGTGCCTCAAGAAAGCAGAATCAAGAATAACATCCAGCACTTTCAATGATAATACCAATGAGATAGAAATCCCTGTAAGATTGGGATTCACTTGGAACACAATTATATGAAAGTGTTTTTTTCAGAATTCAGTTTAAGCTCAACTTCCTTAGTGTCGGCAGTAGATACATCCAGAGACTTGTGGGTTGTGTCCACCTATCAGCAGGTGGAGATAGAGAGCACTGAATTGCACTGTCTTATAGGATGGAATACTCCTTGGTCATTGCTGGTAGAGACAGAGAGCTCTGAATTGCACTGTCCTGTAGGATGGAATGCTCCTTAGTCAGTCAGTATTCTCTGTCTCCAGCAGGCGGATTGATGGTCTCTCTCACACAAACTCCTGGTCTCATCTGTTAGCAGCTCCTGTTCTGAGTCTCTCAGTTCAGTTGAGCTAGGGGTGTGCTGCTGAGCGGTGCTGCCTTTAGGAGGTACACCTGGTCACCCCTCCATTCTTCTTCCTCACTGCAGTGATCAATTGGATTTGTCTCATGCAAAAAAGAAAAGAAAAAAAGCATTAAAACTATGTGTGGCTTCTGTAGAGATGCTGGTGCCCATAATATCAGGGCTGGAGGTGGAGAAGGTAGCTATGTGTCTCTAGCGGGCTCAGACAGCTCAAGACAGAGAGCCATGTGGATCAGCAGGCAGTCCTCCCCAGGTGAGTGTTTAATTTCTGTGCAGTTTCCTTTTTTTCTGGTTCTGTGCTGACTGCAGCAGTAGGTGCATGATGCTGCTGCTTTCCAAGGCTTGAGAGCACAGTTGTGTCTGTCTGCGGACTGTGTGGGCTCTCTTCAGTTTGCAGTGATCGTATTCGGGTTGGCCTGACCATTTTCCCGCACAAACGAAGTGCGGGATGGTCCCTTTCATGTTACTGACTGGGCTTTGACAGCCATCTTGTCAGTGTTCGAGCTGGGGTGCCTTGTTTTTTTCCGACGTCTGTTTGCCAGTTCAGCTGGTCTGGGACCATCTCCGGGAGGGGAGTGCCCTGTTCCCGTTTTTCTGCCTGCTTCAGTGTCACACTGTTTAAAAATAAACAAGCAAACAAGGGAACAGGTCCCGGACAGTATTGTTAACTGCAGATAAGGGAGCCTTGGGGGTTGTCTCTGTCTCCTCCCTATCACACAGCGGAGTCTAGGTTTATTGAGTCCGGCTCAGTTCTCACTTGCTCCTATTTTGTCACGTCTGCTGCGAGAGGCTTGGTCAGGGCAGACGGGGTCTTTCCGGCGGCAGGAGAGCTTAGAGAAAGGGGACCTCCTCCTGCATGAGCCTGGTGTTACCCAGCCACTCAGGAGTTTTTACAGCGCAGTCACCTGGGTGTTTCCCCAAGGCCCTTCCTCTGCTTGCAGCCGCCTGTTTCCTTTCCGATGCTAGGGTCAGATTGGGCTCAGAGGTGGTTCCGTCACATCTTTGTTCCATATTTGCCTCTGGGCTGGGGCTTAGCCACCGCAGTCTCCTGACTAATTATCTGATTCCTGGCATTCCTGGAACGACGCACATGCAGATGTGATGTATGCCAGACTAGTTTGTTTATATGGTCCTGTGGCTTGCGTCTCTCTGATAGGTTGTTAGGGTCTTATAGACAGAGTGCCCTGGGATGCAGTCTCAATGCTGCACCTTTGACTTTGTCAGCTTGTAATGGCATCTCTTATGGTATAAGAGGCCGCAGCTCCTGTACTTTGATGCACCTATGCGCCAGCCAGCATGAGATGCTTTCTGCTTAGTTTTGGCAGTCTCATGAGCATCAGAGCAGCTCCAAGTTTCAGTGACAAATTGACCAAACCAACCATGTTACGCACAGGGTCTTCCAGTCTCAATTCTCGGTTCTTTCATAAAACCGACAGGGCAAACATGCTTCTCAGTATATGAGAGGCTGCCTTTATAACAGGAGCACATGTTGTCTAGTTTTTCAGGGCAACATATGTTTGATTGATCTGGGTCTAGCTCATGCCTTTTTTGCTGCTTGGCTGCATATGCGTACAGCATTCTTTCCCTTTTGGGACTTCTGACTACTGTTCTGTAAGGACAAGTGTAAGTGACACAGGACTCCTCTCAGTACATGATGTTTGGAAAAAATAAAAAAACTCAAACTGTACAAAAACCAATCCGCATGCAGCTGGACTGCATTTCCTCGTGGGGCTTCCTTGATGGCAGCAGTCACCTCAGGCCCTCTGCGGGTCAGAAGTGTCTGGTGGTCGAAAAATTCTGGACGGGGGGGGGGGGGGGGGCGGAGCAAGATGGCGGCGGTACCATCAGTCTGCATCGGTAACTAGCTCTACGCTGCTGGAGATTGAAATTACTCTTGGGGTTTTTCCTTTTAAAGATTTTTTCTCTTTTATACCTGTATGATGCTGCACACCAAGAGAAAGGGGACCGTTAGACCGGTGGCCCAGTCGGCGCTAACATCAACGCCCGCCCAGCAGAAGCTTGACCAGTTCCTGATGCGACACTCCACTGTTCAGCAGATTGGAGGTCCTGCTGATATTACGGCGCTAGGAGACGCCGAAATCTTGGGTATAGACTAGAGAGCTGCACGGCTTCCGTCCCCGCGGGAATCCCGCGGAACCCGCGGGATTCCCGCGGGGACGGAGGCAGTTCCTGCGGGGTTCCCGCGGGGATGGAAGCAGTTCTGCGGGGTTCCCGCGGGGACGGAGGCAGTTCCTGCGGGGTTCCCGTGGGGATGGAACCAGTTCTGTGGGCTTCCCGTGGAAGTGTAAGCTGCACCTGCACCAGCCTCTCATCTACCGAATTCCAATTTATTTGAGTGCTGTCTCCTCCTCCTCCTCCTCTTCTTCCTTGCTTTAACAGCATAAATGTGGAAAGTCTTCCATTAAGGAGGTGGTAGAGTCACAAATGATGACGGAATTCAAAAAGGCGTGGGATGAACACAGAGGATCCCTAATTAGAAAATGGAAGTTATATAAAAGCTAACCTTAAATGGCTGCATGTGTGTGGATGTGTCAAGTGACACTTAGATGGTGACTCTGGCTGTGATGAATTAGAGCTGATACCTGGCAGACTTGTATGTTCTGTGTCTCATACATGGCAATCTGGTGTAGGATGGGCTGGAAAGGGCTTAGACAGCAACTTCAGTGGCTGGAACATGAGGACAGTGCTGGACAGACTTTTACGGTCTGCGTCCCACAAATGAGAACATGAATAGGCTGGAGTGGGCTTCGATGGCAACTCCAGCAGTTGGAACATAAGGATGGGGCCAGATAGACTTCTGTGGTCTTTGTTCCAGAAACACGAAAGAAAGACCATAATCAAGTATATAATATCACACTCGTTGATTTAATGATGAATTGATCATGAGTGTGAATATTGGCAGAGTGGATGGACCGTTCAGGTCTATTTGCTGTCACTTACTATGTTACTATTAATCCTCTTTGCTCCCAGGCTGGTGCACAGACCTCAGCTCTGACACAGGCACAAGAATCAGATGTCACCTGACCTACTGGCGCGTGCATGTGGAGGCCTCTCAGCACACACTGCCAGTGAATCAGAGACAAATCTTACATGTGTGCACCAGAGTGTTCCAAGTTCCAGCTTCCATTCCTTCCTTGCCTACAGTGCTGTGGCTCAAATCCAGAAAGAGACTGAGGGAGCTGACTGGAACTTTCTTTTATGTACTATTAAATTCTTACGGGGATGGGTGGGGATGGGTTAAATTCTTACGGGGACGGGTGGGGACGGGTTGGGATGGTTTAAATTTTTGCGGGGATGGGTGGGGATGGGTAAGATTCCAGTGGGGATGGGTGGGGACGGGTAAGATTCCAGCAGGGACGGGCGGGGATGGGTTGGATTTCTGTCCCCGTGCAACCCTCTAGTATAGACACGTCGTTGTCTCCTCCAACTCTTTGCCCACCTTTGCAACCGGCGACGCTCGACTTCGAGGGTGGATCGCCGACATCGGAAGTCGGAGTAAGCGCCCCACCGTTGGGCCAGAAAGTCGGTTTGTTTGCCGGGGCTTCCCTGCCATCGGAGCCAGAGGGCATCATTGCTCTACAGGAGAGACCAACAACATCTAAGGCCTCGAATGCAAAGGTAACGCTGGAGACGATATGGGAGGTGCTCCAGCGTTTGGATAATACGATGAAGACTTCAACTAGCAAGATTGATTTACTGACTGAAAAGGTACAGAATTTAAATACTGCATTTACTACAATGAAAACTGAAGTCAATGAACAAATAAATCTTTTGAATATTGATTCCACCAAAATGAAAGAAACAACTGTTAAGCTGATACAGGACAATACATTAATTCACAACAGGCTTGAATACTTTGAAAACTTCAACCGAAGATTGAATCTTCGATTGTTAAATTTTCCTAGGATATCAGTGTATTCACCTATGGATATTTTTAAAAGATATTTGGTGGAAAATTTATTTGGTGGAAAATTTAAAGTTTACCTCTGATAATTTTCCACCTTTGAACAAAATTTATTATTTACCATCAAAAAGAACAAACGATGAGCCACAGATTCCGCAAAGTGATTTAAATGTTTCAGAACTTTTGGAAACTTCTTTGACCTCTATAACTGATAGGCAAACCCTTTTGGTATCATTTGTGTTTCAACAGGACTTGGAGCTAGTGAGGAAACTGGCTCTAAGAAATTTGCAAAACCCCTTTTATGGGGGAAAAATCTGGGTTTTCCCAGACATCACTAAAGCTACACAAATAAAAAGAAATGAATTTTTGCTGTTTTGACATTGGGGGCTTCCTTTAATTTAAACTATCCGTGTAAATGCATTATAAAATATATGGATGTAAAATATGTTTTCTTTATACCGGATCACTTAAAACAATTTATTGCACAAAAAAATATTACGAAAACTGTTTGAAGCCAATCTGTATTAAATCTAGGGAAAGTAATGAAGATATACAATGGTAATATCCGTTAAGCCTTACTTTATTATATTACTATTACTTGTAATCTCTTCTCCTGAGTTATCGGCATACTCCCCCCGTTATGGTGGTCTAAGATAAGATGCTTTTTCTTTAATTTCTTGTAAGAAATTTTCTTTGTAAGTCAATTAATCTGTTTTTATTGCTCAAGTATAAAAGCTTGTAAAATGTTTAAAAGGATAAATAAAAGATTTAAAAAAAAAAGAAGTGTCTGGTGGTCACCCAGATGCGGGCAACGAGCCTGGCTTCCGCTTTCAGGGCAATCTGGAGGCAGGGCTTTGAATGGCTGTGACACATTGCACTCCATTTCTATACTCAGCTTCCTTTTATGCTTTTCCATGGTAGCTTGGCTCTCGGGTACGATACCCTGATGCTGGATTGGCCTATGGCTTCTCGGGCACTTGCATTACTTTTCATTGTATTGGCCAGCTTGCACTCCTTGTAGAGGTGCATCCAGGGAGTGGGCACAGAGATCCAGAGGTTGCTGATTCAGTCCCTTTACAGCTTGCTGTCAATAGGGAACTATGATGCAAACAGGCGGATTCTGGTGCTCTGGCTGGCAGTGACTCTCAGCCTTGCTAACTAGTGCCAATTGTCATCCATGCCGGCCAGTTCTAGGGCATGACCTCCCCAGCCTCTTTGTGACTCAGCAGCAAGACAGTTCTTGCTTAGGTGTCACTTCAGCAGCTCAAGCTCCCAGTTGGCAAGCTTCCTCTTGGGGGTAAGCTTTTATTCAGGGAAGATCTGGTTTGATTGGTTATGGCTCTAGAGACTCCAAGCCTTGGAAGTTGCATAGCCTGCCTCAAGCTCCTGTTATTCCTCTCAGTTTCATCTTTGCGGTGGTGAGCCCAAGTGCTCCACACCAGACAAATCTAACCTTCAGGGTTCCCTCTTCAACTCAAGCTAACCACTGTTCGGGCTGTCAGGACAGATTTGGCTTCAACTTCCAGGCCTCCCAGGGCCTTCCCTGCCTCCAAGGATGGGGTCTTGGTTGTCTCCCCTGGTTTCAGTATAGCAGATCACCTCTGCAGGTTCCATCAGGTTACGAGCTGATGAGACAGGGAGGATGAGAGTGTTATCCATAGAGACAGAGAATGGGGGAAGAGGAGAGGTTGGTTTAGGGGGAAAGATAAGAAGCTCAGTCTTAGTCATGTTTAGTTTCAGATGGCGGTGAGACATCCAGGAAGCAATGTCCGACAGGCAGGCTGATACTTCTGCCTGGATCCCTGCTTAAATTTCTGGTGTGGAGAGGTAGATCTGGGAGTCATCAGCGTAAGGTGATACTGAAAACTATGGGATGAGATCTGAGTGCCAAGTGAAGAAGTATAGATGGAGAAAAGAAGAGGTCCCAGGACAGATTCCTGAGGTACACCAACTGATAGTGGGATAGAAATGGAGGAGGATCCACCAGAGTATACACTAAAAATACGATGGGAGAGATAAGAAGCCCTGAAATCCAAGTGAGGACAGTGTTTCAAGGAGTAGGCGGTGATCAGTGTCAAAAGCAGCAGATAGATCAAGAAGGATGAGGATAGAATAGAGGCCTTTGGATTTGGCCAGGAACAGGTAATTGGAGACTTTAGCAATCGCTGATTCAGTTGGATGAAGATTTCTCTGGTTTTACACCTTGGAGGCCATTATCCTTTTATGTTCATTTCATTCAGCATTTCTACATTTTTGTTTCAGGTCCTGGTGGTGGTGACAGCCTTTTTTTGCAAGCATCAGTGGCAGGCTCGGCCATACCGACCCTTTGGCTGATTTTGCGACTCTTACCTGGATAGCTGTTTTTCTTCGATTTGTAGGTGTTGAATTTTATTTCTCTAAGAGGCGGTTGTTTCCACAGCACATCTTGGAGTGTCTGGGAGTGCTATTTTATATTTAATGTGCTGCTGGAGAGCAGTCATGTCTTCCCATTGCTGTCCAGCAGCACATTCACACCCAAGTCAAGTTCTACTTTCCCTTCCAGATCCTGGAGTCTGGGAATTTGCTCAAGGCCTGAGTGCAATGTCCTCTGTCTTTTGGCCTCTATCTTCAACATGCTTCCAGCTGCCAGATTCCACAGCAGACCACTTCTGTAGTTCCTGCTCAACTCTTAGGCTTCTCTGTTAGTCTCCCTCTACGGGACCCTCCAGCTCAGCTGCAGCTGTTAGTTCCAGCGCTCCATTCTGTAGACATTTCGGAATTATCTCTCTCTCGGTGGGCAGTTTTCTGCAGCTACTGTGTTGCTAGGGAGTGCTGTAGCTGGGTGCTACAGATTTCAGAATTCTTCCAGGACTTCGACAGTTGACACCTTCTAGTGTTGCCAGATGTAGAGTTGATGGTGGCATCTTTGGCGGATTTCTTGTATGTCTTGTTTCGGCAGCATCCAAGCAGGAGTATTTGGTGGCTCCAGCCTGTCCTGGGCTATGCTGGCGCCACTGGGCGACTGTTCCAGCCTAGCATGGTGCTTCCTTATGCTCCCTTTTACAAGCAAACTGTTATTTGAGGGCTTAGCAAAGTCGGCGAATACTCTCGGTGGCTAATCAACTCAGCATCTTTTACTGCCGAGGCTGAACGCTCTGGCTGTTGGGTTCTGCTCAACCTCATTCTAAAGATACCAGGTGCTATCGTCCGGGGCGGCCTAGTTTTAATCCCAGTGCTGGGGATCAGTCCTAGCGAGATTTTGGAGCTTGTGCCTTCATCCTGTGCTGCCAGGGTGTCGGGGCACTACATCCACTTCTCATTTTCAGAGGGGTCTGCTTTTGTTCTCAGTTGGCCTTTAATTCTTCCTGCTAGCTAGACGTTCTCTGTGTTCTTTGGCACTATTGAACAGTGACCACAAGTACTGTTGGTCATATCATTAGTTCATGCTTAGCTCAGGACCTCTAAACCTCATAGGGCTTCTGCGACCCTGCTAGCTGGGTCAAGGAGGCTATCACGTCCACGTAATTGATAGCGGGTTAAGTATTTTCGGCCAGATTCTGGGCATCTGTCTGAACTGTACCCATTTTTGGGACAGTACCATCTGTTTTTCTTAGAGAAAATGTAGGGCAGCGGTCTTGTCTTCCTTGCATACTTTCTCCAGACCCTACCCTTTGGGTATCTCTGTTCGGTCGGCTGCCTCTTTTGTAGTATCAGTACTGTCCGCAGGAGTTTTCGTACATAATGACTGCTTTGCTACATCCCGCAAGTTTCTGGATTCATCCGCTGACGCTAAGGAACAAAACATTATGTATTACCTGATAATTTTCTTTCCTTTAGTCGCAGCAGATGAATCCAGAGTCCCCACCCTGTTTGATTTTTGGCGGTTCCTATTGGTTATGGCTGTATTTCTCCATTGTTACTTTTTAGCGGGATGGTTGTAATCAATTTACATCTTCGCAGTTTTTGGCTTATCAAGTTTCCCTGTGAGGAAGGAGAAATATTATAATTCTGTTTCCTTCTGCTTTGTTATGAGAAATACTGACTGACCAAGGAACATTCCAACCTATAAGACAATGCAAATTCAGCACTCTCTATCTCCACCAGCTGGTAGATGGACACAACCACAACTCTCTGGATTCATGCTGCGACTAAAGGAAAGAAAATTATCAGGTAAGACACAATTTTTCATTAAGATGGTGGACACCTATGAAAACATCTGTTGCCATAACACTTGTTTTAATAAAAAGGAGTATGTTTGTGCCAAGGTTTCCTGAAAAGGGATGAGCACCACTATATCCACATGCATGTAACACTTAGCACCTGCATGCCCTCCCCAAAATCGAGACAGAGGGGAACCTAGAAACACCCCACAACTGATTGTTCTTTCATATTGGATGTGTAGAGTATGTTGTGTAGCTATCCATAAAAACAAACTCCTACTTTTATTCATTTTGAATTGTGTTTTTTAGACAGCAGAGCAATTTTTGCAAGTCACTGTGTAAACCCTGAACCTGTGAGCTAACTGGAAGAGGAGTCCCATCCATAATTAAATGGACATTTTGTGCTGGACTACACCTCCCCTCAGACTGGCTAACATTATCACGTAGCCAGGTAGAAACTGCTGTCAAATATTGGTTAATTCTCTGTACAGTTGTCATTTAATTTGTATAATTCATACTTCTCAACTCTTGCAGCTCACCAGTCAGACTGAGGACTTCTGCTTCTGATCTGTTTGTTTTTCTCACAGGTAGAAATCAAAACTCTCCCCCTGCTTTTGAAGGACATTTTACACCATCGCCAAGTTTTTTTTTAGTAAGGACACACCAGATTTTTCCCTGCTAGGGTTGAGAAGTATGTGGATTTAAGTTATTTTGCATTTGGGTGTCTCAGGCTGGAAGCTTGGTGGTGGGAAAGACTCATTCCTATGGGAAGTGTTGATGAAATATTTTAGCAAGAACATACAATCATGAAAATGCACATCCTGAGGATAGAGACAAGCAGGTGAAGCAGTAACAGAAGAGGGCATTGTACCTGCAGAATGAAAGTATGAAAGGTAGCTTCTTGCTCTGTTGCTCGTTTGTTAGATAGTAAGTCAAGAGATCTGGTCTATGTTCATATAAAGACTATTTTGGGTAGGGCCGTGTACGTGCAGTTTATCAGAGCCTACGAGCTCTTCTGAGCTTACCCACATAGAAACGGAGAATTGGGTGACCCATAAGGACTGGAAGATCTGTCTAGTCTGCCCAGTTCCTTTCCTGACCTCCGGCTTTCCCTTTATAGGGCATAGAGTAGAGCGCTGCCAGCATGGGAAGAGGGAAGCTCTTTTAGTAGTTCACTGAACATGTGTAACCTGAAAGCTGTAGAGCTCTTACTCGCTCCTTACATGTCACTGGAGTATGATTGGGTAGGCAGGCCGGCAATGTACTGGAGTAAGCTTACATAGATGGCCTTATAAAAAAAAGTGTTTTGTTTTTTTAACTATTCTGTGCAAATGGAAAAAAAACTTCAATGAAAGTAGCTCAGATATGTCTCAGTAAGAACACGTGAAATACAGTTAAAACAGTCAAGAGCATTTCTCTGAATTGAATATGGAGCAGTGTATGCAAATGTTTCAACTCTTTGCTGCTGGAGTTAATTTTTCCAATTTTTAATTGTTTATAAATCCTGCTGTTGGGATTTGATGTTTATTTTTCCCGAATTTGCAGCCTTTCAAGAGGACTACAGAGCATTTGAATTCTAGGGCAAAACGTATGCTGAGAATGATTTGTATTTAAAGTAGTTAGGAGCTGAGATACTCCATTTATTAGCTCAGTTTGGCAGAGGATTCATCAGCATGTTGGTTCTGAATAGTAGGGGTGCATAAAATGTTTGGTCTGCTAGTTCCCTCCTACTTTGGATTTCCAGTTCATTCATGAACCTCCATTGACAGCTACTCTGGGGATTTATCCCTAAGCCTGCCAAGTAGATGTTGCTGTGACATAATAATTGTAACACAACCTCACAGGCATGAGGAGTGGATCCTGTGCTCAGAAATCAAATATGCCATTGCCAATTAAGTTATGCGGGCACTAGTCGAGGCAGAATGCAGGCCGATGCTAGTGAGAAGCGCTGCCTGATATTAGGGGTTTTGTTTCATAGCAATATTTCCAGGAAAGACAGTAAGGATACTAAAGGATCCTCCTCTTCTGAAGAGTCAGTGATCACACTGTATCCTAGTTCATGCTCTGTGCAGCTGGAATAGGTTGCTTGTGTCCGTGCCACTTTCTTTCCCAGCTCATGCTGTACTTGTGCTGCTGAGTTTTATGCTCCTGATGATCCCAGCTTGCACTCTCTGCTTGTACTGCTGAAGTAGGTCGCTGGTGTCTTATGCCTGTGCTTACAAAGTATATCAGTGTCTTGGAAGCTACGCTTTGAAACATCAGGAAAGGAATTGCACCACAGCCCCTGTCTTTAAATTCCAGTGCCAACAAGTTTGAAAAGGCTGTCTCAGTTTCTCTGTTCTGCCTTAGCTTTTCAGTGGAAGTGTGTGTATTTCCTTTCAGCTCAACAGATTTAACTGAAAGCACCTTTTCACCTTCTCTTGCAGGTGAGCGTGTGCTGTGTTTCCACGGACCTCTCCTTTATGAAGCTAAGGTATAATTTTCTCTTTGACTCTTTCAGTTGAAAGTGGTGGTAGGAGTGAGAGAGCAGCTACTGTGCAATGCTTCCTGTAATATTCTGTATCAGGCTAGGGGCACAGTTTTCTTCCACTTGTGAATGTTGGGGTGCTTTTTATACCGGCAAAGCTCGTTCTCCTTCATGGAGCTTGGAATGCATCATCTCTGTGATATGCCCATACTTTTTTGGACAGGATAGGAAAGAATGCGTTCTTTAGCATGTGGTTTAGTATATAATTCAGTCTTACATATACATCCTTTTCTGATTTAGTGGCTCAGTTCATTGTCATTGATGTGGAATAAAGACTTGAGAACTGCCGTGTTGTCATTTTCATCAAATTTTTCATCGATAAGCGAGATTGAGTCAGGAACACTTGAGTTCACAGTTCTGAGCATGTGCGGCCTTTCCAAAGCGTGATAGTCTCCTCAGCTTCTTGGTTTGTTTTTCCTGCTCTAGTGAACAGTATGAATCAAAGCTTTCCCAACAAAACATTTACATTTAGTAGTTGACCGATTATAGATTTGTTTATGGTGGACATGGACAGTGGTTGGAATAGAGTGATGTGACACAAAAGAAATGGACACTGAAGTTGATTTTATTTTAGAAGATGAATATACAAGTGATAAGATGTTTCGGAAGAGGAGGCTTATATGACTGACATTATGAACATTGGTCTGGACTAAGTAGGGATTTTATCTTGTGAAGGTCTTTTCAACTGTTAGATTCATGTATAATTTCATGTATAATTGCTTATAAATTCCAGCTTGACAATTGAAAATGATTAAGGACGGCTGAGTTATTTTAATGTTTGTCCTACTCTTTTCACTGATTTTTGAGCATTTTGCTGCTTTGGTGAACAACAAGGAGGAACAGGCTCTCTGCCTCTGGATTGAGAGACAGCAAAAATTGGTGAATATACCATAGCCAACCATATAAACATTCAAGGGACTTATATCCCCGGAGTTCAAAACCAAATAGCTGACAAGCTTAGCAGACTCCTTCAACACACTGCTTCTCAACTCCATTTTCTAAGAATGGGAAAACATCTCAGATCATCCTTTTTGCCAGCAGAAAAACACCAAGGGGTTGATACTCAACATGGTTTACGTGTGCAGGAGATGATCTTGCCAACTAAAACCACACTGAGGCAGTTGTTGATGATCAGCAGTTCTTAACCGAACAGTGCTGCTGAATATCGGCTCTAGCCACCTCAGCAAAATCTGTCAGTGCCGTGGAGGGGTCAGGGCAGACCCAGAAGTTATGCGGGCACTAGCAGTATTCATGCTGGTACCCACATACCTAATCTGGCAGATAGGGCCACATGAAATGCAGTTTTATATTTGCCCAATTAAATATTCGAGTACCGGCTGGCACCCGTGTAACTTCAGGTTCGCAGAAGACCTGGATATTCAATGCTGGTGCCTGGATGTGGCCCATAATTAAATATCCAGGTCTAATTTAGCCGGTGGCAGTTAGCGCAAACTTTTGCTCTGTCCTTCTGTCCCCACGGACCTGCCAATCCCCTACATTGCAAAAATTCTTCACTAGTTTCAGCAGAGGGCCAGCACCATGATTCTTATTGTACCCTACAGGCTTCAGCAGAACTGGTTTTCACTTTCAAGCGGTTGGCTCTTATACCTCCACGAAGCTCAATCTATTTCCGACACTGATAAGTCAAGAAGGAGAGCTCTTCTTCATCCTAACTTGAAGTCTGTGGCCCTCAGAAGCTGGAAATTAAATAATCTCAATGTTTGGTTTACCGCAACCTGTTCAGGATATTTTGTAGCTGCCAGGAGACTATCTACTAGATGTAGCTACTCTTTCAAATGGAATTGATTTGCTACTTGGTGTTATGCTAATGGTCACAATCCTGCAAAGTGTCTACCTGCTGTTTTTCAGTATATGTATCTGCACTTCTGTTATCAGTGAGACCTTCAAACATACTCAGTAAGAAAGTAAAACCCCGGTGCGCACTCTGCCTACCATGCTCCAGTAGATAACCTCCCAGCTTCCCACTGTACTTTGTCATATTTCATGAAGTGACATCTCCATTTCAAGTCTCCTGTACAGAAGCTCCCCTCTTCATTCCTTCAGACCTTGACTGGTACTAATTTCATTAATGAAACCATCATTTGAGCCATTAGAGTCCTCTTCTTTGAATTTCTTCATCTAGGATGTGCTCTTTCATTGCAGTAACCTTGGCTAGAAGGGTGAGCAAGCTTCAATTATTGGTAACCTATGAACTCTTGACAAGGTTGCTTTTTTTAACACACCCTAAATTCTTGCCAAAGGCAGCATCACCATTCCATATCAATGAAAATAGTAGTACTTTCTTACATTTTTCCAAAATCATTTAAAACAGCAATTTCCCCTATTGCGTTGTATATGACACACTGAATGGTTTCTGATCTTGAAAAAGCAATATTACCCAAAGGGAACCTGAGTAGACACATAACATTCATTCATTTATTTAAAACTTGATAGCTGATTGCAGTGATTGCTATCAAACACTTCCCTGTAATTTGCCGTTGAGGAATCTTAGCCCACTCTCTTTGCTTCACTGCTTTAATTCAGACCCATTCTTTGGTTACCGAGCATGACCTGCTTGTTTCAGGTCTTTCCACAGCATCTCTGTTGGGTTCAAGTCAGGACTTTGACTAGGCCAATCCAGAACTTTAATTTTGTTTCTCCTCATTCATTCAGATGTAGACTTGCTTTTGTGTTTTGGATCATTGTCTTGCTGTTTAACCCAATTATACTTCCGCTTCAGCTCATGGACAGATGACCAGACATTCTCCTTCAGAATTTTCTAGGACAGTGCATAATTCACAGTTCCTTCAATAATGGCAAGTTTTCCAGGTCCTGAGGTAGGAAAGCATCCTCATACTATCACACTACCCACCACCATTTTGACAGTGGCTATGATGATCTTACTGTGGAATGCTGTGTTTGCTTTATGCCAGTTCTAATGGGGACCTGTGTTATCCAAAGAGTTCCACTTTTGACTCATCTGTCCATAGTGCAAAAGGCTTAGATATCCAGTTGTGTTTGTTACAAATTTGAGACAAGCATTGATGTTACTCTTGGATAGTGGCAGTTCCTGCCTTGCTAATCTCCCTCAGATCCAAGTTTTGCCCAGTCTCTTTCTTATTTTGGAGTCATGAACACAGACCTTAGCTGAGGCTTGCAGTGCTTTGGCTGCTCTTCTGGGATATATTGTGATTTTCCAGATGAGTCGTTGCTGCACCCGGAGTAATTTTGGCAGACCAGCCACTCCTAGGAGATTCACCTCTGTTCCAAGTCTTCTCCAATTGGAGCTAAAGGCTCTCACTGTGGTTCAGTGGAATCCCAGAGCTTTAGAAATGGCTTTGTAACCCTTTCCAGGCTGATATGAGAAATATCTCTTCTGGAATTCCCTTTGATCATGTCATAACGTTCTTGTTAAAATGTTGTGGTGGCCTGCTTCACTTTCAAATTATATATATAGAGAGGTTTACATACAACAGGGCTGCCTTGGATTTAGTTTGCCTGTGTTCAATTGGCTGAATCTAATTATGAATTAAATATGGTCAGTTGGTTGAGTAATTAAAGGAGCAGTTATTTTTTCATATGGATGATATGAGTGTTGGATAACTTTGTTCTTTAAATGAAGTAATATTTTTAAAATTTATGTATTTACTCAGCTTCCCTTTGTCTAATATTGCATTTTGATTAAAGATCAGAAACCATTCAGTGTGACATATATACAGTAATAAGGGAAATCAGGAGGGAGGTACGTAAATATTTTTTCACATCCCTGTAAAAACCCACTGAGAAAGCCCTTCACAGTGTGAATTGTAAGCACACTCTCGCGTTCTACCGTAAAAGAACTGAGTCAGTCGGAAAGTCTATGCAGTTGTTTATTTCCTTTCGATCCCAACAGGACTGGCACACCAGTCACACAAAGAACACTGGCGAACTGGCTAGCTTTGTGCATTCGACTCTTTCAACAAGTAGATGCTCCTTTCAGATATAGAGCGAAGTCACATCAGTTCAGAGCTACTGCAGCCTCTGTAACCTTGCTAAAGTCTGCATAGCTTTAGAGACTGACCGAATGTCAGTTTCAGCACCAAAACCAGCCCAAAAACTCTCCCACCCCCACCCACTATTGCTGCCATACACAGCCTCAGTTTTGCTCCTGCTTATACCAGCTCCAGTCCCAAGATGGCTGCCAAGACCTTCAGCGACAGTCTCACAAGACTGCGGCTGAAGGCCATGGTGGCCATTTTGTAACTCACTGTGAATTGCCCTTGAACTGGGTAGGCCTCTAGATGACCAGGGCACCTGAGGTAAGCTGGGGGGAGGTGGGAAGGCTGGATGTGTTGAGTGGCATGGGGTGGGGCCTGGCCGGTTTCATTTTTGGCTTCAGTTTTTGCTGAAACCGAGCGGCCAATTTCAGTTGCGGATTTGTTTTCAGCTGAAACTGAAGATCCTGGGTTTGGTTGGGCTCTACATAGCTTGTTACCATCTATCTGCAAAGCAATGCTCTCTTCATGTCTTTACTTTGCATACTGCCTGAATCAAGCTTCAGCAGCAGACAGTACCTTCAGTGAAGCTGTTCTGGCCATCTGCTACTACTACTACTCATCATTTCTATAGCGCTGCTAGACGTACGCAGCGCTGTGCATCTGAACATGAAGAGACAGTCCCTGCTCGACAGAGCTTACAGTCTAATTAGGACAGACAAACAGGACAAACAAGAGATAAGGGAATATTAAAGTGAGGATGATGAAATAAGGGTTCTTGCCTTTTGACCTAACAACTGTTGCATTCTGTCGGTGTGGGCTCTTCTTAAAACTGTGAAAAGTACAGAGAGTCCGAGTAGCCCTAAGCTTGGGAGTCACCCACTTGTGTGCCTGACTCAGTTCTGTTTGTTGATGGAAAAAGCAATGTTGCTCACAGGCAACTGTGTTCTGTGAATCAGTCCTGTTTAATCTACCTCTGTCAAACTGTTGCACAACACTCAGTGTTTCAATCATGATACCATCTGAGCACTGGCTTCCTTTCTCTGTATGCCTCAAACATAAGAATCTCACCCTCGTATTTAAAGGACTGTTCCATAATGCTCCAGATTCTGTCCAACCTACTCCACTGCTCCCAAATGCTGCTTCTGTCCTTGCTGTTTCAGCTCGCATATGGTGAAGATAGCTGATTCTCCTCTGCCTCCTTGACCTGTACTTGTTGCAATGTCCATACCTGTTCACTCTCTGCTATATTTCCCTTCCATTTGCTTAGCAGCTGAAATAAATAAAATCAGACACACAGTCTCTCTCTCTCCTTCCCAGGAGTTGCCTAATTCATTGAGTTTTGCAACTGGCTGAGGAGACCTGCTGCACATGCTTCAAACTATGAAGTTTTGAGCTATGGTAAATCTGTTCTGCCCTTGTGCCATTGGATAATGTCACCCACCCTAATCCTTTGGAAAACATCTGTTACACATGAGCAACATTACTGTGTGGCATAGTGCAGAGTTTTCCTTAGTAATGAAGGTGCAGGTTGGCCTTAGACCAGAAGCTGCACGAAAGACTGTGATTCTGAAGAAGACAGGCCTATTAAAAAGAATTCATTTAGTTCTAATAAGACATTTTTTACTGCTTTTTATATTTCAGGGCGGTGCAAAAACATCAGTAGACTCAGACATATGAAATCCTTATCAACCCCATTACTTAAAATCACCTCCCAAATCTGCAAAAGAATTACCTAATATGTCATATCACATCTCTTCACCTCAACCTAGACTACATCCAGATGCGTAGGAATTAATTCTGTATCTTAAGATTTCAGAATATAGCTGGGCCGTGGCTGTCATGTACTGTTAAGCCAGGGCTGACCAATAATAAGAGTGTAACCCCCTTACAACCCTAGTGTCAGAATTTTAACAGTACTTTACAATTGCCAGGGAGATCTGGGGATCGCTGCCTCTTACCACTGGCAACTGGGAGTGAGCAATAATGAATGAAGCTCCCCATTAGCATTTGCTGGCTACTTGCAAGTGGTCTGCATTGGCTTCTCTCACTGACCCAGAATGGCACCTCTTTTCTTCTATAAATGTCTTAGTATCTGTGATTTATGCTTAAATCAAGTCTTGACAGTGCTTTTTTCCATGAATACTTGTTTGGTCTCTGAAATGTTTCCCTGCTTTTTTCTGTAGTGTGTAAAGGTTGCCATAAAGGACAAACAAGTGAAGTACTTCATCCATTACAGTGGGTGGAATAAAAAGTGAGTATTTGGTATGTTTTTCAGCTATTAAGGTCTGATCTTATGGAACTGGTTCGGTCACTGATGATCAAGAGGTAAATGGGTTGGGTAGTGGAAGAGTTTACAGACAAAACATCGTTGGCGGAGTTTTAATAACATGTGAGAAGCTTTTAAAGAACCAAGAAACAGATGATGTCCTGATCAGACTCTCTTAACCCTAAAGAAGACCTAACTCTAGAGAGCATCTTGCAGTGACATTGCTTCACCTTCTAGCAGTGTCTTCAGTTAGCTTTTGTGCACAGAACAAATGAAGACAGGACCTAGTGGTCTCCAGCTGCATGTACTACAACAGGGCTCGACAAATCAGAAATCTGCTTCTGGCACCTGGGATTTTCAGCTGCCAGAGCTGTGGTCTTTTGAGCCACACGGAGCAAGAACTCTCAAGCTGATCTTGCGAGATATACAAATAGTTTAGTGATGCAACAAGCTCCTGCTCTTGCCGCTGCAGACAGTAGGGTGAATGGTTCTGAGAACCAGCTAGGGGAAGGAAGGAGGCTGACTGGTGTGGAGGGGAGCTAAGCGTGAGGCCTCGTTGACTGCTGACTGGTGTGTGCAGGGGGTAAAGGCTGGGGGGAATTGGAACTGGAGCGGAGTGGGCTCAGGGCCAGGTGGATTGGGCGTACTGGTATGGCTGGAGGGGGCCGATGGCTTGTGGAGATAAGGGCTTGTAGGGGTACAGATAGGGGTTGGGGGTGGGCTGGATGGCATACTGGGGTACAGGCTGGAGGAGGCTGACACTTGTGGGGGTTAAGGGCTGGGGAATAGCTGACTGGCTTTGGGGGGGGGGGGTTAGGGGTGAGATGTTGGGGCTGACTGGTTTATATGCTGGGGAATGGACTGACTTCAAGGATAAAAGCTGTTTTTTATTTTTTTTTGGGGGGGGATTGGCATGCAGGAGTAGGAGCTGGAAAGGACTGGCTGGCTTGTAGGGGTAAAAGCTGTGGGGGTTGATTGACTTGTGGGAGTAGGAGTTGTGGAATTTCTGGGTTGGTAGCTGGCTTGGGGGGATGGCTCTTTGGGGGACACCTGCCTTGCTAGGTCTTGAGATCCAGCTGGAGTGGGAGGAACTAGGTTCCTGGATGTTGAGGGCTAGCTGGAAAGAGAGGTTAAGGTGCTCGATTTCAGGAAGGAGGGAGATAGTGGGATAAGGAAAAGAGAGGTGGGATGGAGGTGGGGGGGGGGGGGGGAGAGAGAGACACTGGGTAACGATAGGGTGGGGGGGGGGGGAGTGAGACTGGGTGGGGAGGGGAACTGTTAGTTGTATATTTTTGCCATTGACCTGTATCAAGAATCTGTTTTTACTAAGCTTTCATTTTCTCACTTAGTAAATAAAACCCTAAAGGAGGAGCTGGAACTGATGAGGTCCCCAGTCCCAAACTTCAGTGATCACAGCAGGGATGGGGAGTAGAGGTTTTAGCCTGTGGTTCCTAAATCTAAAGAAAATGTCTGGAGGCCTCACAGCAGCCAGACTCCAGGGTTTGGTGTGAGGATTTGCAGCCAGGACTAAGAGCATGGTTAACACTCTGAGCTGCAGGCTGTTCAGGAACCCTTGAGTGAGCTGTTTTTACCGTTCCTTCATATAAGGGATGCTTAACATCTTTCTGTAGTCTGATGTACAAAGATCTTAACCTGTTTCCAACAAAACAATTCAGGAGATATCACAGGAAGCTAAGTTTTGCTTCTGATGGGTGGAGTGTCATATACCTAAAATGTAAAAAGAATTGATTTGACAGCTTATTAGTTAGCTTAGTACCTGCTGGCACATTGGAGTTGAGAAAGAATGGGCACAGTGTCATTCACAGACTGCCTTTGATAAGGTACTGGAGTCATGATTTCTTAAGGGAGTTAGTCCAGTAATACACCACGGTTAAGAGAAGGTCTTTTTCAGTCTGTTATTTACAGGTAGAGCAGAAACCACTAATAAACTCATAGCAAGTGACAAAATGCATTTCTACTAACTACTACTACTACTACAAGTTTGGGTGGCTGGTGGACGTGAGGATCGCCTGGTGACTTGCCTGCCTGGTGCGAAGGTGGCGGACCTCACGCGTCACCTAGATAGGATTTTATATAGTGCTGGGGAGGAGACGGCTGTCTTGGTACATGTGGGTACTAATGACATAGGAAAATGTGGGAGAGAGGTTCTGGAAGCAAAATTTAGGCTCTTAGGTAGAAAGCTGAAATCCAGATCCTCCAGGGTAGCATTTTCTGAAATGCTACCTGTGCCACGCGCAGGGCCCAAGAGACAGGCAGAGCTCCAGAGTCTCAATGCGTGGATGAGACGATGGTGCAGGGAGGAGGGCTTTAGATTTGTTAGGAACTGGGCAACATTCTGGGGAAGGGGGAGCCTATTCCGAAAAGATGGGCTCCATCTTAACCAGAGTGGGACCAGGCTGCTGGCATCGGCGTTTAAGAAGGAGATAGAGCAGCTTTTAAACTAGAAATGGGGGGAAGGCCGACAGTCGCTCAAAAGAGCATGGTTCGGGATAAGGTATCTTTCAAAGATATCACCATAACAGGGAAGATAGAGTATCCTGATAGTGAGGTTGCAAAAGAGATTGTAGTAGATCGGGTATCTTTAAATAACAATAAAAATCAGACAAAAGATTGCCAATTAATACTGTCAAGTACTAAGCATGATGTACTTAGGAACAACAAACATAGTTTGAAATGTCTATATGCGAATGCCAGGAGCCTAAGAAATAAGATGGGGGAGTTGGAATATATTGCACTAAATGAAAAATTAGATATAATAGGCATCTCTGAGACCTGGTGGAAGGAGGATAACCAGTGGGACACTGTCATACCGGGGTACAAATTATATCGTAGTGATAGGGTGAATCGGATTGGTGGAGGGGTAGCATTGTATATTAACGAGAGCCTTGAATCAAATAGATTGAAAATTCTGCAGGAAACAAAACACTCCTTGGAATCACTGTGGATTGAAATTCCATGTGCAAAGGGGAAAAGGATAGTGATAGGAGTGTACTACCGTCCGCCTGGCCAGGACGAACAGACGGATGCGGAAATGTTAAAGGAAATCAGGGACGCAAACAAACTGGGCAACACAATAATAATGGGGGATTTCAATTACCCGCATATAGACTGGGTTAATGTAACATCTGTACACGCAAGGGACATAAGATTTCTTGATGAAATCAAGGACAGCTTCATGGAACAGCTAGTTCAGGAGCCGACAAGAGAAGGAAAAATACTAGACTTAGTCCTTAGTGGTGCTCATGATCTAGTGCAGGGGGTAACGATACGAGGGCCGCTTGATAACAGTGATCATAATATGATCGGTTTTGATATTGGCATTGAAGGAAGTGAAACTAGGAAATCAAGTACGCTAGCGTTTAACTATAGAAAAGGTGATTACGACAAAATGAGAAAAATGGTGAAAAAAAGACTGAAAGGAGCAGCTCGCAGAGTAAAAAACTTGCATCAGGCGTGGATGCTGTTTAAAAACACCATCCTGGAGGTTCAGGACAAATATATTCCACGTATTAGAAAAAAGGGAAAAAAGACTAAACGTCAGCCGGCGTGGCTAAACAGTAAGATAAAGGAAATCATTAGAGCCAAAAAACAATCCTTCAGAAAGTGGAGAAGAGAACCAACTGAAAGTAACAGGATAGATCATAAGGAATGCCAAGCCAAATGCAAAGCGGAGATAAGGAGGGCAAAAAAGGACTTTGAGAAGAAATTAGCGTTGGAAGCAAAAATACATAGTAAAAATTTTTTTAGATACATTAAAAGCAGGAAACCGGCCAAAGAGTCGGTTGGGCCGCTGGACGAAAATGGTGTTAAAGGGGCGATCAAGGAGGACAAAGCCGTAGCGGAGAAATTAAATGAATTCTTTGCTTCGGTCTTCACCGAGGAGGATTTGGGGGGGACACCGGTGCCGGAAAGAATATTTGAAGCGGGGGAGTCGGAGAAACTAAACAAATTCTCTGTAACCTTGGAGGATGTAATGGGTCAGTTCAGCAAGCTGAAGAGTAGTAAATCACCGGGACCTGATGGTATTCATCCCAGAGTATTAATAGAACTAAAAAATGAACTTGCGGAGCTACTGTTAGAAATATGCAATCTGTCCCTAAAATCGAGTGTAGTACCGGAAGACTGGAGGGTAGCCAATGTTACTCCGATTTTTAAGAAGGGTTCCAGAGGAGATCCGGGAAATTATAGACCGGTGAGTCTGACGTCGGTGCCGGGCAAGATGGTGGAGGCTATTATTAAGAATAAAATTGCAGAGCATATACAAAAACATGGACTGATGAGACAAAGTCAGCACGGATTTAGTGAAGGGAAGTCTTGCCTCACCAATCTAATGCATTTTTTTGAGGGGGTAAGCAAACATGTGGACAATGGGGAGCCGGTTGATATTGTATATCTGAATTTTCAGAAGGCGTTTGACAAAGTGCCGCACGAAAGACTCCTGAAGAAATTGCAGAGTCATGGAATCGGAGGTAGGGTATTATTATGGATTAAGAACTGGTTGAAAGATAGGAAGCAGAGAGTAGGATTGCGTGGCCAGTATTCTCAGTGGAGGAGGGTAGTTAGTGGGGTCCCGCAGGGGTCTGTGCTGGGTCCGTTGCTTTTTAATGTATTTATAAATGACCTAGAGATGGGAATAACTAGTGAGGTAATTAAATTCGCCGATGACACAAAATTATTCAGGGTCGTCAAGTCGCAGGAGGAATGTGAACGATTACAGGAGGACCTTGCGAGACTGGGAGAATGGGCGTGCAAGTGGCAGATGAAGTTCAATGTTGACAAGTGCAAAGTGATGCATGTGGGTAAGAGGAACCCGAATTATAGCTACGTCTTGCAAGGTTCCGCGTTAGGAGTTACGGATCAAGAAAGGGATCTGGGTGTCGTCGTCGATGATACGCTGAAACCTTCTGCTCAGTGTGCTGCTGCGGCTAGGAAAGCGAATAGAATGTTGGGTGTTATTAGGAAGGGTATGGAGTCCAGGTGTGCGGATGTTATAATGCCGTTGTATCGCTCCATGGTGCGACCGCACCTGGAGTATTGTGTTCAGTACTGGTCTCCGTATCTCAAAAAAGATATAGTAGAATTGGAAAAGGTACAGCGAAGGGCGACGAAAATGATAGTGGGGATGGGACGACTTTCCTATGAAGAGAGGCTGAGAAGGCTAGGGCTTTTCAGCTTGGAGAAGAGACGGCTGAGGGGAGATATGATAGAAGTGTATAAAATAATGAGTGGAATGGATCGGGTGGATGTGAAGCGACTGTTCACGCTATCCAAAAATACTAGGACTAGAGGGCATGAGTTGAAGCTACAGTGTGGTAAATTTAAAACGAATCGGAGAAAATTTTTCTTCACCCAACGTGTAATTAGACTCTGGAATTCGTTGCCGGAGAACGTGGTACGGGCGGTTAGCTTGACGGAGTTTAAAAAGGGGTTAGATAGATTCCTAAAGGACAAGTCCATAGACCGCTATTAAATGGACTTGGAAAAATTCCGCATTTTTAGGTATATAACTTGTCTGGAATGTTTTTACGTTTGGGGAGCGTGCCAGGTGCCCTTGACCTGGATTGGCCACTGTCGGTGACAGGATGCTGGGCTAGATGGACCTTTGGTCTTTCCCAGTATGGCACTACTTATGTACTTATGTACTTATGTACTAATCATTTCTATAGTACTACTAGTCATATGCAGCACTGTACACATTATATACAAGTACTTTCTCTGTCCCTAGGGGGCTCACAATCAAATTTTTTAGCATTTGGTGCAATGGAAGGTTAAGTGACTTGCCCAAGGTCACAAGGAGCCGCAGTGGGAATCAAACCCAGGTTGCCAGAATCAAAGCCTGCTGCACTAACCATGAGGCCCTGGCAGCTTACGTGGTGATGGAGAGTATGACTGAAATAAAATAAATCTGGGGAGAATATCACATGCCTGGAGTCAGGATTCATTGAATAGATTACATGTAATGTGATATGTTGGATATGGTTGTTCTCTGTTTTACCTAATCTTTTTAATATGCTACATTTGTTTTATTGAGGTCCCTTTCTGGGCTAGGAAGGCAGTCTATAAATATTTGACGTTAAATAAAGCAGATGCAAACATACAGAATATCACAGCAGGTCAAGCTGGGTTTTCCTGCAGAACTCCTAGCACTTTTCTCAGGTCATGTGATGATACTCCCTAATGCTAAAGAAAATGGGCATCAGCAGTGTGTAGGCGAAGGAGAGGTATTTCCCTGCCTAAGCTGGTTTTTCTCTGCATAAGATGAGTGGTTCCTTCAAACAGGTAGTTACTCCCCAGTTCTTCTACTGCTGCTCCGCCTGAAACTAGTTCAGTGCAAGCTAAGGCACCACAGCTGTAAAATAGCCTGGAATGTCTGTTGTATTTCTGTGACCTTTGTAGCTTTGGACAAAGCTTGTGAGAGAGTATGTGCAAGAGATGGGAGCAACTCAGCATGTTTGTATCACTGCTGAATGTCTCTATTCCTGCACTGATAGCTTTTCTTCTTTTCAGCTGGGATGAGTGGGTTCCAGAGAGCAGAGTACTCAAGTACGTGGACATCAATCTGCAAAAACAGAAAGAACTCCAGAAGGCTAATCAGTGAGTACTTTTGTGATGCATGAGACTGTTTCCCCCACGCTACTTTCTTTTGCCCTGTCTGGCTTTCTCAAGAGGACAAGTTCATTAACTCTCGGGTATCTTCACAGGTATATTTACAGGTAGAGCAGACACCACTAATAAACTCATAGCAAGTGACAAAACGCATTTCTACTGTTACTAATCATTTGTATAGCGCTACTAGTCATACGCAGCACTGTTCACATTATATACAGGTACTTTCTCAGTCCCTAGGGGGCTCAAATCTAAGTTTTTTTCACCTGGGGCAATGGAGGGTTAAGTGACTTGCCCAAGGTCACAAGGAGCTGTTGTGCCCACTTCCATTGGTGAGCAGCATGAATGTGTTTTCATATTTGGTTCTGCTGGGTACAACTCCAACTCTGTAGATTGTGCCAGTCTTAAAACCAGCAGCTATCATAGCACATAATTTTTTACAACCCACCAGTAACACAGTAAATGATGGCAGATAACCCACATAATCCATCCAGTCTGCCCAACAAAGGCAAAGCTGAACGTGCCGCTCTATTCAGGTTATAGTCATTCATGCTTAAACACTGGTTGGTAATCGGCCATCACACCAACCACATATAGGTGTCACGAAACGCCTAGCCACCCGCCTGGGGTTACCCCACAGCCACTTAGAGGGTCTATCCCCAGCATAGCTCAGGTCTGCCTGCACCTGCTGCTCGTGCTCTACACTAGCACCCTCCTCCTACCGACTGGGTTATAACTGGGTGAGTCTCCCACTCTCAAATTGGCTCCAGTGATTTCTAGGTTACTGGAGCCACACTCCCAGTGATTCCACAGTTCCCAGAAAGCACTCACAGACCCAACACACAAGTTACCAAGATTATTTATCAATCCAGACAAAGAGGCGATAAACTGAAACTGTTTATTGTCTTAAAAATTGAACAGTGTACAAAAAAATATGCAATCAGCAAACAATAACAGGTAACTGAAAAATGAATCAATTATAACACTAACTAAACATTTCTTTACTTTCTAAAAAGTACCTGGGGAGATCAGGACATATAGCTGCTCACCAGCTATCAAGTATAACTGTTGTACAGGGCTTCAGCAAAGAGCTTTCTCTCTTCTCCCAGGCTGAAACTGGAGCAAAAGCCAGTACACTTCAAATGAAAATGAGCTCCTGGACCAATCAGAGCCCAGTCAACAAATAAAAAAATAAAAAAAAAAACTGGTTACATCACTATAGGCATTTCCTTTATCTGACAGCTAACTAAAAGAAAGAAAGTTCAGTTCTTTGTAACAGCTTAAAACATAACATGCACCACCTGCTGGCCAAAATAGAGAAATGGACTCCAAGAATTAATAAATGCAGTTTTAGAGGCAGATGCAGCAACCAAGCGTAAAAAAATCTAAATCGTTAAAGTCCCTAACGATTTTAAAATAACGAAGAAAAAAGTCACACATGCTGAGATCGGTATTGAAACGTACAATGTATCAAAGAATCACAATACACATCGTTAATCGGCCCCCAAATCATACGCAGAGCAGCCAAGCGTTACGTTAGCTGCTCTGCGCATGCCACAAACAGTCAAAACACAGTCAAAACACAAGCACATGGCTCCCAAATCAAAACAAAAATTAAAAAAAAAGGGTCGGGAGGGGGCAAAGGCGCTGGTCAGGAGCGTCCTGTATGGCCGTCCTTGCCCCCCCCACCCCCACCCGTGGTCGCCGTTCCCCCCGCCCCACTTCCCCCTGCATTCTAAATTAAAAAGCAAGAAGAAAAGCAAACGTTCCTTTAGCAGCCCCGGCCCCCCTCCCTTCCTCACTACTCTGTCTCCCCTCAGCTCCGCCTCCCGACATCCTCCGCCCTGTGCCCCGCCCCCTCTTGGGGCCGTCGCCGCCATTCCCCTCCTCCATCGGGCCCCCCTCCCTCTTACCGGGCCCGTGCAGCGCCTCTGTCCGAAGGCGCTGCACGGGCAAGAAGAAAGCTGATGCCTGCCTTCGCCCAGCTTCTGTCGCGTGTCTCTCTCCTCCTGGGCCCGCCCCTGTCTGACGTCGGTAACCTACGTAGGTAACTGACGTCAGACAGGGGCGGGCGCAGGAGGAGAGAGACGCGCGACAGATGCTGGGCGAAGGCAGGCATCAGCTTTCTTCTTGCCCGTGCAGCGCCTTCGGACAGAGGAGAGAGGCGCTGCACGGGCCCGGTAAGAGGGAGGGGGGCCCGATGGAGGAGGGGAATGGCGGCGACGACCCCAAGAGGGGGCGGGGCACAGGGCGGAGGATGTCGGGAGGCGGAGCTGAGGGGAGACAGAGTAGTGAGGAAGGGAGGGGGGCTGGGGCTGGTAGAATTTTGCTTTTTCGGGGGGGGGGGAGCGGCGGAAAGTGGGGAGCAGCGGGGGGGGGGGGGGCAAGGCCGTCCATACAGGACGCTCCTGATGAGCGCCCTTGCCCCCTCCCGATCCTTTTTTTATTTTTTTTATTTGATGAGTTTTCTGACGTCCTTTGGACCAATCACAGCGCTTTTAGCTCTGATAATGCGCTGGGATTGGCTCAAAGTTTGTTTATTTTTTCACTTAATGATTTTTCCTGGCACAGAGCTGTCCTAACGAGAGGTCCAGACCTCTCGTTAGATTTCCTGCCTTTTTCCTGCGTAAAGGCAATCGTAAAAGGTTAGTGCATGTCGTTTCAATGGGGTTTTCACACTAATTGCTCATCTCCATTCCGTTTTCGTTAGCTGCTGGCTTCCTCGGTAAAAGCCCTTTGATGCATGCAACGGATCAAATTTTCCTCGTTGGAGGGTCATTAAAGGCTCATTTAGCTTTAGTGCATCTGCCTCTTAAAGGCTTAAAACACAGTTAGGTAGTTAAATATGATGCAGTCTTGGGAGAATATTTTATAACCAGAAGTATTGCCTGCAGTATTTAACTTGCTAATCTCAACAGTAAAATGTTTCCCCTCCCCTTTGAGATCCATAGTATCCTTACTCGAAACTTATGATAATAAAGTGATATACAGTACACAGACTGGATCTTCATCTGTCTTTTGCTGTTTGCAGGACTCAGTGCATAGAAGTCTGTCCTGCACTGGCCTTGGATCCCTAATCCACACTTGTGTTTTGCCATTTGCAGTACTTGGACCGTAGAAGTCTGTCCAGCACTGGTCTTGGTTCCTTAATCCACATCTGTCTTTTGTATGGCACACAAACTGTAGAAGTCCGTCCAGTAGGAGGCAGGCTTCACTTTTTCAGAGAGGTGTGGCAAGCAATCATGACAGATGAGTACTTAAAATCTTATCTCAGAGTTCCATGCTAAATTCACATACTTTCTCCACCTTCTTCACCCTGCCCCCTTCAGCCACTTCAAACCATCTCTGCCATCAGCTCACTGTGCTGAAACAGAGGCTACAGTGCCTATCAGAGGTTCACACAATCAAAGAGATACCTCTTCTGGAAAGGGCCATGGCTTCTATTCCAGGTATTTTCCAATCCTCAAGAGGTAAGTGGATTCTGGCCCATATTGGATCTGGGAAAAACTCAACAACTATTTATTTTTAACAATTATCTTTATTCCGGTTGCCAACATGAAGAACAAGTCGAACTAGTTATACAATCCAATATGAAAATACAGAAAATAAATATGCAAAACAGCATTATTAAACGTTAGTGAGTAATGATTTGGCTTGCAGTGGATTCTGGTCTCCAAGCCACAGGAATATTAACAAGCCAATCAAACATACATATCAGTAAACAATAAATACTCTAACCAAATAGGCCGACCACGTCATACATACAAACAAAAAAAAATAGATGTAATATCAGGGAGAAGCTGGCATCCTCCCTGTACCACCTGAACAGCCACCCGTCAGAGAGGGCTGGAATTGAGAAGCTTCCATTCCCTCCCTGAAGCCCATCCACCCTTGTGTCTGCAGAAACCTAAAAAAAAATATACAGTAAATATAACCTTGAATTTGATATTTTCTCCCCCACCCCTTGCAGAAAGTATCCCTTCCCAAATCCCCTATGCCCAAAACCCTCACCCTGTCCTCCACCCACTTCCCCCTTATCCCATCCCCAATTCCCACTAGTCCTTAAAGAGGACCGGCACATGTAGACGCTATGTCCCCTTTCTTTTCCTACCAAAAAAAAAAAAAAATATCCCAATACTCCTCCCATCACACATTAAATATGATTCCTTGATGGTAACATCCAACTAGTTAACAATAAAGATATGGTCTTAGCCAGTGTAACAGATATTTCTCCGAGGACAAGCAGGCTGCTTGTTATCACATGTGGGTCGACGTCTGCGTCGGCCCAGGAATTGGCATTTTGCCAGCAAAATAAAAGCAAAGTTTTGCTAGAGTCTTCTAGCGTGCGAATCGCACACACCACGCATGCGCAGACGACTTCCCGCCCGTCGTGTGAGTGTGCTTCCTCAGTTCTTTTTTGTCCGCGACGAGGTGACAGGATTTTTTTCTGCTGTCCTCGTTCTTGGCCCAGAAGCAGAGTCTGACAACTATTTCTTTTATTATTTTAGTCATTTTCTTAAAAAGAAAAAGAAAAATTTCCCAGTAGTTACTTTTAGAGTTTTTTCCCTCTAATTTAAGTTTACTTTCTTTTCGATGTGGCCGGCCTTTAGACCGCATGGTCGGGTTTTCTCCCTTTTTGTGCCCTTCTCTTTTTTGGCACAATCGCGTCGTTTGATTTCACAGAAGCCGTTTTTCCTTCCATGTCATCAAAGACACCCATTGGCTTCAAGCGTTGTACGTGGTGCAACCGGACTATCTCAGGTACCAATACCCATGCCTGGTGTATCCAGTGCCTTGGGCCCGACCATAGCCCAGCTGCTTGTAGTCTGTGTCTTCATATGACGAAGCGGACCCAAGCGTCTCGAGAAGCCCAATGAGAAAACCTTTTTGGGGCTCAGTCCGGTCCATCGACATCGGTGCCGAGGTCGGCAGCGTCAGTGTCAACATCGACAGGAGCATCGACGTCGGAAAGAAAGGTACTGGCTGCTGAGAGACCAACTTGCGCTGGGAGCAGTGAGGCGTCGAGTGGATCTCCACCTTCCTTGAGGCCTCCTGTTATGCAGGCCTCCTGGGACCGACCTTCGTTGGACCCGGCCCCAAGGAGACATGATGATTCCACATCCTCCTTATTGGTACCGAGGAGTCTCGATGACGGTCGTCAAGCGAAGGCGAAGAAGCACTGTCATCGTTCTCTTTCGACACACAGTACCGGGAGCTCCGGGGCATCGAGAAAGTCGGCACCCGAGAAGCGTCTGTGCTGAGAGGATCGCTCCCCCTCGAGACAGGAGATGCCAATGCGTTGGTCTCCTAGCAGCCCAGTATCTGCTCCCGAGCCTCCACGGATTCTGACACTGCCTGTTCCACCGATGCCGCAGCCTTCTCCGATGGTGGCCCTCGACGAGTGCATCCGGCCTTGTTTCCAGAACTTCTGGAGGGACTGCTACGACAATGAACTTCGGTGTCGGAGGTGCTTGCGCCTTCTGTACCTGCTGCTGCAGCGGTGTCTGGCCCTTCGCCTGTGGCGAGGTCCCTGACAGCGATGCCGCTTGCGGCACCCACGTCGGCTGCCACCCAGGTCAACTCCCCTTCGACGTTGGTGGAGGGAGCTTCGCCACAGTCGGATCGGGCATCGGCCTCTCGACATCGTCTAGAGGACATCGTTCCTCGGCATCGAGGCAGGTTCAGTGTTGAAGCACCTTGACTTAGGTTCTATCTGATACTGAGCAGGAGCATTCGAGGGAGTCAGAAGAGGATCCCAGGTACTTCTCTCCTGATGAGTCCTTGAGATTCCCTCTGATCCTTCCCCTCCACCAAAAAGGAGACTATCTCCACCGGAGAGTCTGTCCTTTTCCTCTTTTGTCCAGGAAATTGCTACAGCTATTCCCTTCCCTGTGGAGGTTGAGGATGAGCCCAGGACTGAGATGCTCGAGGTCCTGGATTATTCTTCTTCACCTAAAAAGGCTGTGACAGTTCCTTTGCATAAGGTCCTTTTGCGAAACTGGTCAGCCATTCTGTCTGGCCTCGTGGTCTCGAAGAAAGCTGAATCCCAGTATCGGATCCACTGTGAACCTGGATTGATGAGGTCTCAGTTACCCCACAATTCCATGGTGGTGGACACCGCCCTCAAGAGAGCCAGGAGTACTAGAGATTATGCTTCGGCGCCCCCAGGCAGAGAGGCTTGAACTCTTGACTCTTTTGGGAGGAAGACGTACCAGGCTGCTGTGCTCGCCGCCAAGATCCAGTCTTACCAGCTCTTCACGAGCGTGCACTTGCGGGACTCGATACGGCAACTGTCGAGCTTGGTTGATGTGCTCCCTACGGAGCTGGCCGAGCCTTTTCGCCAGGTGGTTAAGCAGCAGAAGGTGTGTCGAAAGTTCCTGGCCAGGGGTATTTTTGACACTTTTGACATGGCATCCAGGGTTGCTGCTCAAGGTATAGTGATGCGCAGACTCTCACGGCTGCGTGTCTCTGACCTGGATCATTCTGTCCAGCAGCGAATGGCAGATGTTCCTTGCCGGAAGGATAATCTTTTTGGTGAAAAAGTAGAGGATCTAGTTGATTAGATCAAGAAGCATAATGATGCTATGGATTCTCTCTCCCACCGGACGTCTTCTGCTACTGCCTCCTCATCTAGGAGTTTTTTTGGCGGGAGGAGTAGTGCTCCCTATTCCTATTCTAGGCGTAGGTACACTCCTGCTTCTTGGCAGCCTGCCCAGGCTCAACCCCAGCATGCTCGTTCTCGTCAACAGCATGCACCTAAGGCCTCTGCGGCTCCCCAGCAAAAGCAAGGGGCGAGCTTTTGACTGGCTCCAGTTAAGCATAGCCGCAATAAAAGTGTCTGTACCGGACGACTTACCGGTTGAAGGGAGGTTGATATTTTTTCACCAACGGTGGCCTCATATAACCTCCGACTGGTGGGTTCTTCAAATAGTCTGGTTAGGATACACTCTCAATCTGGAATCTGAACCTCCAAATTGCCCACTGGGAGCTCAGTCCTACAGCTCCCAGCACAAGCAGGTACTTGCAGAGGAGCTCTCCGCCCTTCTACAGGCCCAAGCGGTGGAACCCGTTCCATCAAGGGAAGAAGGGCTGGGATTCTATTCCAGGTACTTCCTTGTGCAGAAGAAAACAGGGGGGATGCATCCTATCCTAGACCTAAGGGGCCTGAACAAATTTCTACTTCAAGAGAAGTTCAGGATGGTTTCCCTGGGCACCCTTCTTCCCATGATTCAAGAGAACGATTAGCTATGCTCTCTGGACTTAAAGGACATATCTCTGGACATATCTCAATCCTTCCAGCTCACAGGACTTATCTTCGATTTCGGCTGGGAACTCAACACTTTCAGTACTGTGTATTGCCTTTTGGTCTGGCGTCTGCGCCCAGATTGTTTACAAAGTATCTGGCGGTAGTAGCAGCGTCGCTTAGCAGACTGGGAGTGCATGTGTTCCCCTATCTCGACGATTGGCTGGTGAAGAGCACCTTGGAAGCAGGCGCTCTACAGTCCACGCGAATGACTATTCAGGTGCTAGAGCTACTGGGTTTCGTGATCAATTACTCCAAGTCCCATCTCATCCCAGTACAGAAGTTGGAATTCATTGGGGCTCTGTTGAACACAAAGACAGCTCGAGCTTATCTTCCTGACGCAAGGGCAGGCAACCTCCTGTCCCTGGTGTCCATGGTTCGAGTGTCTCAACAGATCACAGCTCGGCAGATGTTTTCTGGGGCACATGGCCTCCACAGTTCATGTAACTCCCATGGCACGTCTACATATGAGATCAGCTCAATGGACCCTAGCTTCCCAGTGGTATCAAGCTGCGGGGGATCTAGAGGATGTAATTCAACTGCCCACTTACTTTCGGAATTCCCTTCAGTGGTGGATGATTCGATCCAATTTGACCTTGGGACGTCCATTCGAAATTCCTCAGTCACAAAAAGTGCTGACAACGGATGCATCCCTCCTGGGGTGGGGAGCTCATGTAGATGGGCTTCACACTCAAGGGGCTTGGTCCTTTCAGGAAAAGGATCTTCAGATCAACCTCCTGGAACTGCGAGCGATTTGGAACGCTCTAAAGGCTTTCAGAGATAGGCTGTCAAACCAAATCATTTTAATTCAGACAATCAGGTTGCTATGTATTACACCAACAAGCAGAGGGGCACTGGATCTTGCCCTCTGTGTCAGGAAGCAGTTCAGATGTGGCTTTGGGCGCACCGTCACGGCATGCTTCTATAGGTGTAAACAACAGTCTGGCCGACAGACTGAGCAGAATAATGCAACCTCACGAGTGGTCACTGAACATGGGAGTAATCCGCAAGATCTTCCAAGCGTGGGGCACCCCCTCGGTGGATTTATTTTATTTATTTTTGTTACATTTGTACCCCGCACTTTCCCACTCATGGCAGGCGCAATGCGGCTTACATGGGGCAAAGGAGGGTTAAGTGACTTGCCCAGAATCACAAGGAGCTGCCTGTGCCTGAAGTGGGAATCGAACTCAGTTCCTCAGTTCCCCAGGACCAAAGTCCACCACCCTAACCACTAGGCCACTCCTGGATCTTTTTGCCACTCAAATAAATCACAAGGTCCCTCAGTTCTGTTCCAGGCTTCAGGCCCACAACAGACTAGCGTCAGATGCCTCTCTCCTACATTGGGGAACAGGCCTGTATGCGTATCCTCCCATACCTCTAGTAGGGAAGACTTTGCTGAAACTCAAGCAAGACCGCGGAACCATGATTCTGATTGCGCCCTCTTGGCCTCGTCAGATTTGGTTCCCTCTTCTTCTGGAGTTGTCCTCCAAGAAACCGTGGAGATTGGACTGTTTTCCGTCCGTCATCACCCAGAATGAGGGGTTGCTTCTACATCCCAACCTCCAATCTCTGGCTCTCACGGCCTGGATGTTGTTAGGTCTTTCAGAGGGTGTCTCCCGAGTCTTGCTTGCTTCCAGGAAAGATTCCACGAAAAAGTGTTATTCTTTCAAATGGAGGAGGTTTGTCATCTGGTGTGACAGCAAGGCTCTTGATCATTTTTCTTGTCCTACACGGACCGTGCTTGAATACCTTCTACACTGATCAGAGTCTGGTCTTAAGACCAACTCCGTAAGGGTTAGTGCGATTAGTGCTTATCATCACCGTGTAGAGGGTAAGCCTATCTCTGGAAAGCCTTTAGTAGTTCGCTTCATGAGAGGTTTGCTTTTGTCAAAGCCCCCAGTTAAACCTCCACCGGTGTCATGTGATCTCAACATCGTTCTCACCCAGCTGATGAAAGCTCCTTTTGAGCCACTGAAGTTTTGCCATCTGAAGTACTTGACCTGGAAGGTCATTTTCTTGGTGGCTGTACAGCTCGTAGGGTCAGTGAGCTTCAGGCCTTAGTAGTGCATGCAACTTATATTAAGTTTCATCACATCAGAGTAGTCCTCCGCACTCACCCTAAGTTCTCACCGAAGGTGGTGTCGGAGTTCCATCTGAACCAGTCAATTGTCTTGCCAACATTTTTTCCCCATCCTCATACCCACCCTGGCGAAAGCAGTTTGCATACCCTGAACTGCAAGAAATCATTGGCCTTTTACGTGGAGCGGATGAAGTCCGCCCAGTTGTTTGTTTCTTTCGACCCCAACAGGAGGGGAGTCGCCATCAGAAAACGCACAATCTCCAATTGGCTAGCAGATTGCATTTTCCTTCACTTACGCCCAAGCTGGGCTGACTCTGGAGGGCCATGTCACGGGTCACAATGTTAGAGCCATGGCTGCGTCAGTGGCTCATTTAAAGTGAGCCTCCATTGAGGAGATTTGCAAGGCTGCAATGTGGTCATCAGTCTACATATTCACATCTCACTACTGCCTTCAGCAGGATACCCGACGTGACAGTCGGTTTGGGCAGTCGGTGCTACAGAATCTGTTCAGGGTTTAGAATCCAACTCCACCCCACTAGACCTATTTTGTTCTGTTCCAGGCTGCACTCTCAGTTAGTTGTTTATGGTTTCAGGTCAATCTAAGTTACGTCTTCACCGTTGCGAGGCCCAATTGACCAAGGTTCGTTGTTTTGAGTGAGCCTGGTTGCTAGGGATATCCCACATGTGAGAACAAGCAGCCTGCTTGTCCTCGGAGAAAGCAAAGATACTTACCTATAGCAGGTATTCTCCGAGGACAGCAGGCTGATTGTTCTCACAAACCCGCCCACCTCCCCTTTGGAGTTGTTGTTTATTTGTATTTATGCTCAACCTTCACCCCCACAGCGAATTTTCCATTCAGAGATGTCGCCCACTTCCAATGATAAAAACATAAAAGCACCTCCACCAAACCCAATCCCCATTTCCTTCTTGCCCCATAACCCCCTCCCGCTTACCAGCCCCCTCAAAATCCCAACCCAAATACTTTTTCGCATTCCTCTTCTCAGATCATGTATAATGCCATCCAGCCAATAGCCATGTACAACCCCTCTTAGATCTCTGAACAGCATACTGGGCAAATGAAATCTAGCACCCTTCATAGTCCACTATCTATCACATCCAGACATCATCCCTACTGGTTCTCATACAAGTGGACGAGAGAGTTATAGATTCATACCTACCCACTCACACCATCCTAATCACAATCACTCAGAGCATTCATACATTACCCAAAACCAAGCCCTGGCACACAAAAGAAGCAGAGCTGGTGCAGGGTAACCTTTATTAGATACAGGAATAACATTATTTGCAAACAACAGCATACTGACTACGGCATAAAATCCCATCTCGATAGCAAGAAGAGTGAAAAGCAAAATAATGTCTGACAATCCCTGTAAACACTTGGAGAGCACCACACATTATAAATAGTACGATGTAAAGTTATTAAAAGAAGCAAGCTGTAAGTGAACAATACAGCTCTTAGTAAGTGAGAAGCAAATAGATTTCCTGTTCCCGCCCAAATGTAAAATAATCTCTTGCCGATCAAGTAAGCTTGTTATAGAAATATATGTAGGAGCAGTCAGTGTCAGTCTCTCCGTATCAAAACTGTGCCATCAAGATTCATGGGCTCTCTGTTCTGTTTGCTGCATCTGACAACCATGCTTGCACCTGCTCAGAAGCCAGCTCCGGAGTATCAAAGAAATTTACTTTGTCTCCATACACAGCTTGAAGCCTGGCAGGATATTGTAGTGTCCAAGAAAGCACAAAGGCAGACAGTCTGCAAACTCCAAGATGGAAAACGAACAGAGCAGATCGTTTAACAGGCAAAAAATGATTTATTAATGGAAAAATTGCACAATATGTATACACACAAACAGCCCGACACAGGCCGTGTTTCACCCAACAGGGCTGCTTCAGGGGCTACACAACACACTTTTACTGTGAAGTGTGATGAATATATGTTGAATGTGCTGGTGTTAAATATAGAGAAGTTCACTTTGATTTGGAAAAAAACAGCTGGATCAGGGATGCCGAAAACCAGAATGCTGACTCCGAGTCAATCCAACAGTCACATATCTCTGATCGCGCGATCAGAGATATGTGACTGTTGGATTGACTCGGAGTCAGCATTCTGGTTTCGGCATCCCTGATCCAGCTGTTTTTTTCCAAATCAAAGTGAACTTCTCTATATTTAACACCAGCACATTCAACATATATTCATCACACTTCACAGTAAAAGTGTGTTGTGTAGCCCCTGAAGCAGCCCTGTTGGGCGAAACACGGCCAGGATATTGTAGTGTACAACGAATGTTATTTGTCCACCAAAAGTTTATAAATTGGCATATAGGCTTTTCATTTTGTCATTACCGATGAGGAATATGAGGAATAATCCTGAATAAATATGCGGTGGTTATCGAAGGTAAGATCTTTCCTCTGCCGAAATTGCCGCAAGATAATGCTCCCTATGTGCAAAGTTAAGGAAGTAAGCCCACAATCCTAACATTATTCTGGCGGGATCTATAGATCATCCAGTTTTTATTCATGAACGGCCACCAACCCCTACGGGCGCAACAGCTCAGACTGAAGGGCCTTTGTGGTCTCTTCCATTCCACATACACGAGTCTCAAGCTCTTCCACGCTTCCATTAAAATCCGCTACAGACTGAATGAGCCCACAAGTTGCTTCTTAATGGGGCTAAGTGTGTCATCCAGAGCACTCAGCATTATTTCTTTAATTTGACCCAGGAGTTGCTTGCTCACCTTGCCAGAGGGCCCATCTGATGCCATCTTAAAATCCACTTGTGCTGTAGGCTGCACTTTGTCTTTATCTTTTAGCCTTTTTAGATAAAAATTGTCCATAAAGTAGTATCAATGGTGATTTTTCCTGAAGCTTCAAGGAAAAATCACCAATGATAGCTTTAGGGGTTGATATTGCAGCAATTAGCCAGAAGCTAAGGGAAGAGGCTGCTCCTCAGCTCATCACATGATCCTCTCCTCAACAACTTTTTAAAAAAAAGGAAACTTTTAAGATGAACTCCTTGGTAACTGTTTTACCGCTTATTTGCTAGATTGGTTAGCTTCTCTGGACCTAAAGAATGCCTGCACTCATATCTTCACCATCATTCAAAGTACCTTGGATTCACTTTTGAAACTCAACTCTACTAGTTCCAAGTATTGCCTTTCCACCTCTTCTGCACAGAGTTTTCACTAAATGCATAACAGTGGCTGTCACATACCTTCAAAAACAGGGAGTTTTCATATTCAGTTATCTGGTTAATTTGTTCTGAGAGATAATTATTAGGAATGGAGCACAAAATCAAGAATGTTATAATGCATTTGTATCGCTCCATGGTACGACCACATCTCAGGTATTGTGTGCAATTCTGTTCACCGCATCTAGAAAAGGTTCAGAGAAGGACTATCAAGATGATGAAGGGGAATGGGTGATTCTCCAAGGACAAGCAGGCTGATATTCTCATATGTGGGTGATGTCACGTTGGCCCCCGGAAGATTTTAGTAAAAAATCGCAGAAGTCTCTTCTGGAGTGTTCTACCGCGCGAGGCGCCTGTACTGCGCATGCGCGAACACGATTTCCCACCCGTCGCGCGCTCAAGCTCCTCAGTTCTCTCTTTTCCGCGTCTGAGGAGACACGGAGTTCTGTAACCAGCGCTTTGCGTCCTCTAGGCCTCAGGAATGAAAGTTCTTTTCTCTTCTCTGCGAAGTTTGTTTTTACCCTTTTTTGAGGGTTCGTTAAAAAAAAACACATTTTAGTTCCTTTATTTCTTAGTTTTTTCGTTTTCTAAGAGGTGGCCTCTTGTAACCTCCGACGGGTGAGTTCTTCAAATAGTCCGGTTAGGATACACCCTAAATCTGGAATCCAAACCTCCAAATTGCCCACCGAGAGCTCAGTCCTTCAGCTCTCAGCACAGGCAAGTGCTTGCAGAGGAACTCTCCGCCCTTCTCAGCGCCAATGCGGTCGAGCCCATTCCACCAGGGCAAGAAGGGCTGGGAAAAGAAAACAGGGAGGATGCGTCCCATCCTAGACCTAAGGGGCCTGAACAAATATCTGGTTCGAGAAAAGTTCAGGATGCTTTCCCTGGTCACCCTTCTCCCCATGATTCAGGAAAACGATTGGCTATGCTCTCTGGATTTAAAGGATGCATAGAGGCATATTTTCAAAGCACTTAGCCTTCCAAAGTTCCATAGAAACGTATGGAACTTTGGAAGGCTAAGTGCTTTGAAAATGAGCCCCTTACTCTCACATTTCGATACTTCCAGCTCACAGGAAGTATCTGCGGTTTCGGCTGGGAACGCAGCACTTTCAGTACTGTGTGCTGCCTTTTGGCTTGGCGTCTGTGCCCAGGGTATTTACCAAGTGCCTGGCAGTTGTTGCAGCATCCCTACGCAGACTGGGAGTGCATGTGTTCCCTTATCTCGACGATTGGCTGGTGAAGAGCACCTCCCAGGCAGGAGCTTTACAGTCCATGCGGATGACTATTCAAGTGCTGGAACTACTAGGGTTTGTAATCAATTACCCAAAGTCCCATCTCAACCCGGTTCAAAAATTGGAATTCATAGGGGCTCTGTTGTGCACGAAGACAGCTTATGCCTATCTTCCCGAGCCAAGAGCGGACAACCTTCTGTCTCTGGTCTCCAGGGTTCAAGCGTCTCAGCAGATCACAGCTTGGCAGATGTTGAGACTTCTGGGGCACATGGCTTCCACAGTTCATGTAACTCCCATGGCACGTCTACACATGAGATCAGCTCAGTGGATCCTAGCTTCCCAGTGGTATCAAGCTACAGGGAATCTAGAGGATGTGATCCAGCTGTCCACCGACTTTCGGAATTCCCTGCAGTGGTGGACAATTCGATCCAATCTGGTTTTGGGGCGCCCATTCCAAATTCCTCAGCCACAAAAAGTGCTGATGACGGATGCATCCCTCCTAGGGTGGAGAGCGCATGTAGATGGGCTTCATACTCAAGGAGCTTGGTCCCTTCAGGAAAAGCGTCTTCAGATCAACCTCCTGGAGTTGCGAGCGATCTGGAATGCCCTAAAGGCTTTCAGAGATCGGCTGTCCAACCAAATTATTCAAATTCAGACAGACAACCAGGTTGCCATGTACTACGTCAACAAGCAGGGGAGCACCGGATCTCGCCCTCTGTGTCAGGAAGCCGTCCAGATGTGGCTGTGGGCTCGCCAATACGGCATGTTTCTCCAAGCCATTTATCTAGCCGGCGTAAACAACAGTCTGGCTGATGGGTTGAGCAGGATAATGCAACCTCAGGAGTGGTCTCTCAACAGGGCTGTTGTCCGCAAGATCTTCCGAGCGTGGGGCACCCCCTCGGTGGATCTTTTTGCCACTCAGATCAATCACACGGTCCCTCAGTTCTGTTCCAGACTACAGGCCCACGGCAGGCTAGCGTCGTATGCCTTTCTCCTTCATTGGGGGACAGGCCTTCTATACGCGTATCCTCCCATACCTCTGGTGGGGAAGACTTTGCTGAAACTCAAGCAAGACCGAGGAACCATAATTCTGATAGCGCCCTTTTGGCCCCGTCAGATCTGGTTCCCTCTTCTTCTGGAGTTATCTTCCGAAGAACCATGGAGATTGGAGTGTTTTCCAACCCTCATTACTCAGAATGAGGGGGCGCTTCTACATCCCAACCTCCAGTCTCTGGCTCTCATGGCCTGGATGTTGAGAGCTTAGAATTCGCTTCCTTGGGTCTTTCTGAGGGTGTCTCCTGAATCTTGCTTGCTTCCAGGAAAGATTCCACTAAAAGGTGCTACTCCTTTAAATGGAAGAGATTTGCCGTCTGGTATGACAGCAGGGCCCTAGATCCTTTTTCTTGTCCTCCTCAGACCGTGCTTGAATACCTTCTACACTTATCAGAGTCGGGTCTCAAGACCAACTCAGTAAGAGTTCACCTTAGTGCGATTAATGCTTATCATCAATGTGTAGAAGGTCAGCCTATCTCTGGACAGCCTTTAGTTGTTCGCTTCATGAGAGGTTTGCTTTTGTTAAAGCCCCCTGTCAAACCTCCTCCAGTGTCATGGGATCTCGATGTCGTTCTAACCCAGCTGATGAAACCCCCTTTCGAGCCACTGAATTCCTGCCATCTGAAGTACTTGACCTGGAAGGTCATTTTCTTGGTGGCTGTTACTTCAGCTCGTAGGGTCAGTGAGCTTCAGGCTCTAGTGGTTCATGCTCGTCATCTTAAATTTCATCATAACAGAGTAGTCCTCCGCACGCACCCTAAGTTCCTGCCAAAGGTGGTGTCGGAGTTCTATCTGAACCAGTCGATTGTCTTGCCAACATTCTTTCCCCATCCTCATACCCGTCCTGGCGAAAGCAAGCTGCACACTTTGGACTGCAAAAGAGCATTGGCCTTTTACGTGGAGCGGACAAGCCCCCACAGACAGTCCGCCCAGTTGTTTATTTCAAGCACCTGACCTGAACATGTATACCCTGGAGGAAAGAAGGAACAGGGGTGATATGATACAGACGTTCAAACTAACCTTTTCTGGAGATGGGAAGGCGGTAGAACTAGAGGGCACGATACGAGATTGAAGGGGGGCAGACTCAAGAAAAATGTCAGGAAGTATTTTTTCACGGAGAGTGATGGATGCTTGGAATTCTCTCCCGCGGGAGGTGGTGGAGAGGAAAACGGTAACGGAATTCAAACATGCGTGGGATAAACATAAAGGAATCCTGTTCCGAGAGAATGGATCCTCAGAAGCTTAGCTGAGATTAGGTGGCAGAGCCGGTGGTGGGAGGCGGGGCTGGTGGTTGGGAGGCGAGGATATTGCTGGGCAGACTTATACGGTCTGTGCCCTGAAAATGACAGATACAAATCAAGGTAAGGTATACACAAAAAGTAGCTATATGAGTCTATCTTGTTGGGCAGACTGGATGGACCGTGCAGGTCTTTTTCTGCTGTCATCTACTATGTTACTGTGTTATTTCTTTTAATCCCAACAAGAGGGGAGTTGCTGTCGGGAAACACACCACATCTAATTGGCTAGCAGATTGCATTTCCTTCACTTACGCCCAAGCTGGGCTGACTTTAGATGGCCATGTCACAGCTCATAATGTTAGAGCCATGGCTGCGTCAGTGGCTCATCTGAGGTCAGCCACTATTGAAGAGATCTGCAAGGCTGCGATGTGGTCATCAGTCCACACATTCACATCTCACTACTGCCTTCAGCAGGACAGTCGACGCGACAGTCGGTTTGGGCAGTCGGTACTGCAGAATCTGTTTGGGGTTTAGAATCCAACTCCAACCCTCCTAGGCCCACTTTTATTCTGTCCCAGGCTGCACTCTCAGCTGTTTTTTGTTTCAGGTCAGTCTTTATGTCCTCGCCGTTGTGAGGTCCAATTGACCAATGGTTATTGTTTTGAGTGAGCCTGGGGGCTAGGGATACCCCACACGTGAGAATATCAGCCTGCTTGTCCTCGGAGAAAGCGAAGTTTCTTACCTGAAGCAGGTATTCTCCAAGGACAGCAGGCTGGATATTCTCACAATCCCTCCCTCCTCCCCTTTGGAGTTGATTTCTTTTCATCTATTGGATTCAACTGAGGAGCGTGACTGCGCGACGGGCAGGAAATCGTGTTCACGCATGCGCAGTACGGGCGCCTTGCGCGGTAGAACGCTCCAGAAGAGACTTCTGCGATTTTTTACTAAAATCCTCCGGGGGCCAACGTGACGTCACCCACACGTGAGAATATCCAGCCTGCTGTCTTCGGAGAATACGTGCTTCAGGTAAGAAATATCGCTTTTTCTATGAGGAAAAGCTAAAGAGGCTAGGGCTTTTCAGCTTGGAGAAGAGACAACTGAGGGGAGATACAATAGAGATTCACAAAATCCTGAGTGAAGTGGAACGGGAAGACGTGAATCGCTTATTTACTCTTTCCAAAAATACAAAGATTAAGGGGCACTCAGTGAAGCTACGAAATGGTAAAATTTTTAAACTGTCTTTATTTTCATAAATGTTAACATAGAAAGCACCAGGATAGTAAATACAGTTGTTAACCCCTCCCCACTTTCATCGGTTAAGTAGCAAGTTTAAAACAAATGAGAGAAAATATTTCTTCACTCAAGGAGTCTTTTACTAAAGATTAGCTCGAGTTATCTGCAGCAGGTCCCATTTTATTCTATGGGCCCTGCCACAGATAACTCGAGCTAATCTTTAGTAAAAGACCCCCTCAGTGTGTAATTAAGTTCTGGAATTTGTTGCTGAGAATTTGATAAAAGCAGTTAGCTTAGCAGGGTTTAAAAAAGGTTTCTAAAAGTCCATAAACCATTATTAAGCTGGACGTGGGAAAATACACTGCTTATTCCTGGGATAAGCAGTATAAAATCTGTTTTACTCTCTTAGGATCTTGCCAGCTACAGGGGGATGGAAGATGCACATCCTCCACATTCTGTCATAGGGGTTGGGAAGGAGTTGCAGATCCTACACACATCATGGGGAAAGGAATGGAGGGAAGAGACCCTACCTATGTTATCCCAAGAGGGGTGAGAGAATGGATCTTTTCTGCCCCAGAAGCTCTTGCTTGTAAGCTGTGGATTATCAAAAATGGTGGCTTCCTACTTAGGGTGGGCCTAATTGCATACATAGTTATAGAAAGGATCGCTGTCTCCTGAGAGCAGATATAATTGTGCATGTTGGTTTTAAAGGGAGCAGTATGCAGAGGGGAAGATGAGAGGTGCAGCTCCAGGAAAGAAGACATCTGCTCTGCAACAGAAGAATGTAGAAGTGTAAGATATTTCTCTTCTCCTCTTACCTCTCCCACTCTGTTAAATGTGTCATCCCTTTTCTGCCTGAGATGGAATTGAAATGTGTGGAGTGGGATTGTTCTTTCACTTCCATATATTTCACTCCCCTCATCCTTGGATCTGTGTGGCATTCAGTGAAGAATGTGCTTAGATGCTGCTTTTCCCGCATCAGTGATTAGGTTGGTGGTAGAGCTAAATTTCCCTGGAGTGGTGGCTGCCTGATTTCTGCTCCACTCAAGTGCTTTTGACTTGCTATATGTATACTATTTTTTATTCCAAGTAATATGATTCATGGATTGGGAGGAGGGGGGAATAAGATACAATCTCAGAGCATTAAAATGAGCCAAATTCATAAATGTCTGAAGGAAAACCATGGTTGGTACCTTTGTTCCTTGGGCTTTGTGATCTGATGATGCTGGGCGAAGCTGTGCTGTGTCTGTGCTGCATAAGATCAGTGTCCCACTATCACCTCTGTACTCTGGGCACTGCCAAAATGACTTCAGGAATCACATTATGCTTTTCTTTCTCTGCAGAAAAACAAAAAAGAACAAACAGAAAGGTAAAAAATTTTCTTGACATTATGCATTTGTGTAACTCTTTGAGGTTTATGGAAGAAATCTGCTGAGTGCAAGAGTTCACGGAGTTGGATGTGAGTGTGGACAAATGGGTACTAAAAACATAGCAGTTAGTGCGGTCAGATGAATGTGGACAGAGGTTAATGGACAGAAGGCGGACCAAACTGATGTTGAGCACAGATTTTATGGATGGTCTCTCAGCAGCTCCTGGAGTAGGAGAAAGTAGCAGTACAAGTGAGACACCACAGCCTCCACGGAAGAAGAGGGCTCGGGTAGATCCCACCGTTGAAAGCGTAAGTATCCTTAGCCATCGAGAATGGGCAAGATTGTGGCCCTCAAGGGTTGCTTTCACTTTGGAACGCACTCCGTGGAGATCTGCGTAAGAGACGAGTGTGTTTATAGAAGAGTGAATAGTTGGGGGGCTTTTATGTTTATTCTGTGATTTGTATATACCACCTTCTGCAACAGGATCAATACAAGATGCCCTAGGCAAACCTTAAACATTGTGTCCCCAATAGAACCTCTCCCAGAATAATCTGTATAAATGGGTAGTTTTGAAAACTGCTCACTCTCCCTGCTCGTAGAAGTATTTCATGTTTGTGTTTCATGGTCAGGACCTGCTTTGCCTTGACCGCAGTTGCTCTTTACCCTTCCCCACCCCAAAAAATACTGCTTAGGTTACTGTCCACTTATCATTTCTATAACACTACTAGACATACGCAGCGCTGTACACTTGAACATGAAGAGACAGTCCCTGCTCAACAGAGCTTACAATCCCAGATATCATACTGGTTTATGTTCTTAATCAAACATATACAGAACAAGTAGACAGAAACAAAAAAAAGTGCAATAGAAAATGAAAGGCAGCATGCCCACCACACTCAGCACCAACCCTACGTGCCAAACAATCAAATCCCAAATGCCTCTTGAGAAGAAATTAAGTTTTCAAACCAGCCTTAAATTTAGGCAAGGAAAACTACCCATAAATAATGAGCAATAGAGTTCCATAACAGTCGTGCAAGAGACTAGAAGACTGCTATGTAACTAAGAGCCAATCAGTTGGGATCAAAGGCATTAATGCATCATGCAAGTAGACTGGCAGAGCAGATGCAGTGTTAAAAGGTTTTGAAATTGATTCTCCTTTCTGCAGTGGTATCTCTGTTTCCTGAGGTACATCTGTAGCCATTAGCCCTGCTTGACAATCTTTCTCTTATTATCTGTTCCACACAGGAGGAAACATTTATGAACAGAGTTGAAGTGAAGGTTAAGATTCCAGAAGAGCTCAAACCGTGGCTCGTAGATGACTGGGACTTGATCACCAGGCAAAAACAGGTGCCAGTCTACTCTACTATTTTATATATATTCCAGTTCTGTGAATGGTAGACATTACCTTTGGCCTTTACTGGGACTGATGGTCAAATCTATTCAAGATACGCACTGCTGTCAGTGCACTCGGAACTGCACAGGATCACTCTCATAACGGAGTGCCTCATTCCACAAATTTGGGTTTTAGCCCAAAACTCACCCAGGTGATAGCTGTGTCCAGTGTGAAGTTGGCTATCCTGTTTGCTGACTTATTTGTACAAATCCCATAGATTTCATGAGCATAAGAAGGCTCCTGAGGGTTGCACTATAAATGCCTGGGTGGCTTTGGACCCTGAGTCTGCCCTAGTTTTGTGGGCTGGCTGGCTGTAGGGAGAGCTGCTGCAAAGAAGGAGGGTTACCTGTGAATCTGCCTGTCTTCTCTCTAGCTCTTTTATCTTCCTGCCAAGAAGAACGTGGATTCTGTTTTGGATGATTATGCAAATTACAAGAAGTCCCGCGGAAACACTGATAACAAGTATGTAGCCTGTTGTGATGGAGGGTGAGTGAGATAGTTGACCTTTATTGTCAGTGGACCTGTTGTGTGGCTGCCGAAAATGAACATACAGGGTTAAATATTCAGCCGCTGCTGGCTTTATGCCATGTCTGGGCTCCAGCATTAAATATGTAGGTATGTGCAGATGGAATGCACTTAACTGCATAGTTGCCAATATTCAGTCAGCCCTTAACTGGTGAAGTTAAACCACCCAAAGATAGTACCACAGACCGCTACTAAATGGACTTGGGAAAAATCCACAATTTCGGGAATAACATGTATAAAATGTTTGTACGTTTGGGTAGCTTGCCAGGTGCCCTTGACCTGGATTGGCCGCTGTCGGGGACAGGATGCTGGGCTCCATGGACCTTTGGTCTTTTCCTAGTATGACATTACTTATGCACACAAACAGCAGTCCTATTTCAGCAGTTAACCAGTTAAGGCTGAATATTGGCAATTATTTAATTATTTATGATATTTTTACCCCGCATTAGCCCGAGAGTGACTCAGATTTAATGTGGCTTACATAGCAAACAACTAAATGAAAACTACATTGTAAGAATATATAAACAGATTATAAATCAAATGCAACGTTTCATAAGAGTAGAAGGATAAAGAAGAAGATGAAACCATAATGAGATTAATAAATATGTGAAGGTAAAAGGATACAGGTACAGTAGATTAACAATTATCTGGTTAAGTGCCGACTCCGCCCCCAAATTGCTGACAAAATAGCTGATTTTCAGCAAGTACAGCTGGGCACCATTTAAGCAGGTAGGATCCTCTCCTGCCCGGTTAAATGCTTTTACTTATCAGCCCCCATATAATTAAAAGAAACCCTGGCCTCCTGTCCGGAGTTGCATCTGTTTCATCTCTTTGATTTGATTGAATGACCAAAGAATTAGACTGGGGGCATGCAGTGATTGTGGTGAATAGCCTGGGGAGGATCCGAAAGCATAGCAGCAGGCAATGGTGGTAAAGAAAGGCCTGTGTGAGAGAGGTTTCAGAAGGGCTCTTAAGAAAGATAGTGGGATTCCAGATAGAATAACAAAATCAGGAATTTGCTAAAAAGGCAAGGGGAATAATCAAGTGTTAAGCACTAATTGAAAACCTGGGATAAGCACAGAGGATTCTTAGCTTTGGGAGAGTGAGGAGTAAAACTTAGGACAGTGGTCCCCAAACCTGTCCTCGGAGCTCTCTCAGCCATTCAGTTGAAGATCCAGTTCTTGAAGGGATTAAAAGAAACAACAACTCCTAAGGTCTTCCTGGTACATTAAGCAATTCAGGTTCTGATTCTGGAGTGGGGGGGGGGGGGGGGGGGGGGATACTCCTAAAGCAGGTCTCAGGAAGAATTATGTTTAAGTAGCCTAAGGTGGATGCTTCACTTACTGCTGTTAGGAAGAAGACCACTATTCCAGTGGAAGATCGTACATTGGATACCTGATTTGGTGTTGGTGTACATATTACCTTTTGGGAACATCGGTTCCGGTGGGAGTTTATCTCTGGCATATCACTGGTGTGTGTTGTTTTTTTTTTACACACAACACTAATGCTCTAGACTATACTATTGAGATTTTCTTCAGGGCCTTGGATCCTCTCCGGATTGCCAGAAGACGGCATACTTGCGTGTTTTTGGAGCTCAGGTGGTACTTGACAGTCTGTTGGATTTTGGACCCTTTGAACTCTTTTTCACTGCTAGCGCTTCGCTGCCTTAATTGTTTATTACCTGATGGGGTCAGGGCTGTTTGTGCTTGTTCATATTATATCTTCTTGGGGGAGGGGGGGGCTTTTGTGGACCATCAAGAGAGCGTGCTGCTTGCTGCACGTCTGCCCTGTTCTTGGCATAAAATGCGGAGATCCGAGGACTATCCTCCTTGGTCATTGGAGAAAGTCTAGTTTGCACCCTTATTATCTGTTATATTCTTCTGCTGATAAGCTTCCTTCTGATTTCAAGCAACATGTCCTTCTGAAACCTATGCAATTTATTTGGAATACTTTACATCAAGATCCTGCTCAGACAGATCTGTTACCGCTTGTTGGAAATCTAGACTTCTCTCCCGCTGACCAACTGCGAAGCTACAAAAGATGCCTAGCCAAAACCAAGACAGCCATACACCCGGCAGAAGTCTTAATAAGATCATAAATAGGAACTGCTACATAAGCAAAACTCACCCCTAAATAAAAAGGCTCTCTAGGCAACTCCAGCTCCTCCTCATGCATCCCTTCATGAATCTGTAGAATACAAAGGAGACAATCCCTGGAAACACAGGCACTACAGATAAGCTGCCTGATGCCCAAATGTTCAAACCTTAAGCGCTTGCTTCAAAAGGGTCTAACATTTACTATCTTGTATATCCTATATAATAAAACGCACCTCCAACGTTCTGAAGCCGAGAAAGTGAAGCCTTCAAGCCTCTAAACATTTGTGCGCTGTGTAAGGCTCTATGTCCTGAATTGACGTCACGTAGTTCCGGGTATGTCAGCTGCAGCACTGACCAACCACACGACAGCAGAACGAGGCCCTGCCCCTGCTGCCCTTGCTGCAACGCCACACCCCCCCAGGTCGCCACCGCCGCCGCTCAACCCTTCACCCCCCCCCCACGGTCGCCATCCCTCCATCCCCCCTGAGGTCGCCCCTCCACCCCCCCAGGGTCGCCACCATTCCCCACCCCCCGAGTTCGCAGCCCAGGCCCAAGAACTAATTAACACAACAAATGCTTTAAAAAGCAAACGCGGCACCGCAGGCAGCCATCAGGCATTGGCTGTTGGCTCTGCGGCGCTCCTCTTGCCTCTCACGTCGCTGCCCCTGGAGCAGACCCCGGAGGAGTTGCAGCGACATGAGAGGCGAGAGGAGCGGCTGCAGAGCTGACAGCCAATGCTGATGGCTGCCTGCGGTGAGAGGCTGCTGAAAGAAAGAGGGGACACATTGGGAGGGGGTGCTGAGACCAGAGAGGGAAGGGGGAGGGGTCCTGAGACCAGAGAGGGAGGGGGGAAGGTATCTCTGTCACACACATACTCTCTCACTCAGGGGGGGATGCACTAAAGTCGTCGTTAGAGCCGTTCCGTACCGAATTTCATAGCGAATCGGTAGGGAACGGCTATGCATCAAGGAAAGGGAATGCAAATGAGCTACTCGTTGTAGCTCACTTGCATTCTCTAATCCTTCGTAAAACCGTCGGATAATCGGCCAGTAGAGCATGCGCAGAGCAGCCAAGCGTTATGCTGGCTGCTCTGCGCATGCCAAGGATGTAAAAAAAACCCACGTCCTTCATGGACGGCCTTGCCCCCCCCCCTCCCCCCTGCGTTGAAATCAGAATTTTAAGCAGCCCCGGCCCCCCTCCCTTCCTTCCTTGAAATGACAGCTTCCCCGCCATCTGCCGCCCCCCCCATGACCCCGCCGCCACCCCTGAGGTCGTCGCCGCTGCCGCTCCCCCACTCCACCCGCCCCCCTCCTTCTGCCACCGAGCCCTAACTTCGCCTCTCACCTCCATGTGAAGGCGCTGCACCAGCAACAACAGCTGATTGCCTCTCCGGACTTCCCTCCTTTCCTCCCTGGCCCGCCCTCAGACAAATCCCCAACCTTACCATAATAAAGTCCAAGAGACTGGTTTTCTTATAATCTCCCAGAACCTTCCAATCTCAGAGGGGATTTAAACTAAGTACCCCTACCCTTAACCCATGTCCCACTAGACCTCCTCCTCCAACCACTCATGAATGTAATCTGTTTATGTGGAAAAACTTGTTTATTAGCAAAACAGATAAATAATCATAATAAACACACAGCATGAATTTTCATTCCATTTTCCATTATCTCCCCTCCCCCCCAAATATATCATCACTCAACATCCCCTCACCTCTTCCTTAACCCTCCTCTGAAGCTTATCCATCCCCCTACCCATCCCCCTTATTGTTATACTTTTTTATGATGACAATGGAAACAAACAACAAAGAGTACAGTACTTAAACCAAGCAAAAATGCTAATGTCTGAATAATGGAGCCAAATATAGCCCTGCTTCATCCATTTTTGTCCTAATAAGAATTGAAACCCATCTGCCTTCCCGACCTTCCCTCCAGCCCAACCAAAAATAAAGAACAAAACCGTTAGATATGTGCAAAAAAAAAAAAAGGAACCTTATTGCTAATAAACATAACTCCACTTGTTCATATGATACCCGTAGCCAAGGCATGCAACATGGAGAGTCTGTACTCTTATGATCCTCTACCTAAGAAAATTCAGGTTATATAGAATATTAATTTATTTAAAAAAGGAAAGAAGTTAAATGTGTGGCTCAAAGCTCCAGTAAGAGCAATGCAATGCATGAATTCATGGATTCTATTCCTCCAATGCCAATAGTGTGGTACTGTAGGCTTAATCCAATTCTGCAAGATATACTTCTTCTCAGCTATACAAGCCTTCGCCACCCAAGTTACCTGAGATTTAGTCCGAATCCCCACCCAAAGATTTTCAACTCTCTATTCCCCCTACTTGAAGTCAAATTATGGAACTCTCTACCTATTCCTGTCAACAGAAAACAGCTACCTCAACTTCAGGAAGAGGCTAAAAACCTTTCTCTTCCCATAGACTGCTTCATAGTAATCCATCATGACTTCTACTTCCTAGTATCATCCATTATCTTTTCCTTTAATGTTGTTAGTCTCATTCATTATACCAGTGGTTTCTAATTTTTTCATACCTCACACTAACACTACCTGCTTTTGTCTTACCTAGAATGTAAACCGCACTGAACCCTGGAAAGAGGATATTGGTGGTATACAAGAATTGAATTGAATTGACCCAACAAAATACCACTCAGGAGAAAGATTGTGATGTAGTATACGCTCCATGTAACGAATCAAAGCCCTCCAAAAGGTGCACCTTACCCCATGGCATGAAGTCTAGATTGTGAAACATAGTCCTGAAAGAGTACCCAATATTGACATTCCAGAAGTTCCGCATCAAATACCCACAGTTGGACATGGCGAATGCATCTCAATATGTTTCGAGAGCAAGGCTGATAGCGCAAGTCAGCCAACCAACGACTGGCTAAGACCCCAAGATCGTGGGGAGGACAAGCAGGGAGCAAACGTCAGTGTAACAAAGAAATTGAAAGAGGATCACCTGACGGTACCTCAGAAAAGTCCTGTAATCTAGTAACAAGAGCTCTACAAAGGTGTGATGAATCTAAGGATGCAATATAATGAGGAAGTTGTTGGTAGGCATAAAGGTTGCAAAGTTCTCCTCCCATGGAAATAATTCAGCTGCTAAACAAAGAAAGCCAGTTGAGGAAAGAAAGTGATTCAATTGACATAAACCTCTTTGCACACAAGTGAATATCGTACGATTATCAGAACCTGGAGAAAAATCCAAATTCCCCTGAACTGGTAAGAAACCACTACAGTGAGGACTACCACAACCGAGCAAGGTCTCGCCATACTGCCTGAATGGGTTTAATCAACACGCTCATACGCAGGTGAGACAGTAAAATCGAAGCCTTAGCATGCAATACATAGAGTAGGGGAGAGCAAAAAGCAGATTCTGTAGACTCTGGGGTATAATGGACTTCCTAAGTAAGCCAATCACACAAATGCCGCAACATGCAGGCCATATTATGTAGCTTGAAATCTGGTAGCCCCAAGCCTCCTCTACGCCAGTTACCCATCAAAAATTTAAATTTGATCTTCGGTTTCTTGCCCCCCTTCCCCCCCAAAGCAAAAACAGAAAACTAGCCTGTGGAGAGAATGCTTTAGAGGTAATACAGGGGAAGGGTTTGCAAATAATACAGCCACTTAGGGAAAATAACCATGGTAAAAAGATTTATATGCCCCATCAAGGATAGTGGGAGATTAGACCATTGTTGCAATTTATTGGCAGTAAAAGAAAAGAGGTGAGATATGTTAGTATGATACATTTTATAGGGAACTGCACATAGTGATTCCCCAAATTGGTGAAACAATTAGAGGCAGTCTGTAAACTACAATCAGAGACCCATACCTCTCTCCAATACACCCATCCTTTTTCAGTGCCTCTCATCTTCTTCAATCTTCCAGGTCATTCACATTGTGTCTCAAACTTCCCCCAAACTTCATCCCCTTTTTTTGCCCCTCTTCTCTTATCCATTTCACACCTTCACTCATTCCCCCAACCCATCAACATACCCCCACTCATACTTACCAATGCCAAGTACGAGCATCCCTCAAAATTCCCATACCATCTGTGCTATCTATAATTCCCTGCTCTGCTCCCCAACACACTCTCATTCAATCACCAAGTCCTATCCATCTTCTGAACCGTCCCCCTTCTCCCCTAGTCCCATCCATTTTTGTACTGTATTTATTTGTTACATTTGTATCCCACATTTCCCCACCTATTTGTAGGTCTCCTGTCCATTTGACATTTCTTCTTTCTTCATGTCTACCATCATTCCCTCTGTGTTCTTATCTGTCATGTCCAGCACCTCCCCTCTGTCTCCCTGTCCCTTTTTCCCTCATATTCAGTATCTGCCCTCTGTCATCATCCCTACCCCGTCCAGTTTCTCTTCTCCCCTTTCTCCGCCCCCCCCCCCCCCCAGCCAATCCTTTCTCTCCCCTGACCCTCCCCATGGTACCACATCGCGCTCTCTCTGACTTCATCATCTTTCCTACTCTTCTCCCATCTCATCTTTCTCTTTTCCCTCTGGTCAACTTCTCCCATTCCAGCATCTCTCCCTTTCTCCTCATGGGTTCAGCTTCTCTTCCCCTCTCTTCGTCCGAGCTCCTCTTTCATGTTCCTCTTCTCCCTCTCTGTGGTCTGGTGACACCTTTCTCCCTACCCCCATGCAATGTGGCATCTCTTTTACCTTCCCTCCCCATCTCCCTCCTTTTCTAGCACTACTCCCAGTTTCCCCATCTCCTCCCTTTCCAGCATTACCCCTTGTGTCCCCATCTTCCCTCTCTTTCAAACATAACACCCCTCCCCAGGTCCTCATCATCTCCCTATTCTAGCACTGTCCCCCCATGTCCCCGTCTCCCTCCGTTTCTAGCATAATCCCTGTGTCTCCATCTTCTTCCTTTTCCAGCATTGTCCCTGTATCTTTATCTCTCCCCGCCTTTTCCAGTAGTGTCTCTCTGTGTCTCTATCTCCCTCTCTTGCCAGCATAACCCCCCATGTCCCCCACCATTTTCAAGTAGTGTCCCTCTGTGTCCCTATCTCTCCCACCATCTTCCAGTAGTGTCTCTATCTTCCCCTTTTCAAGTACCTCCTTCTTCTTTCAACCACATCCTTTTCTTCAACCACACACCCCCTTCCTAGTCCAGTGCCTGCTTCATTCAACCTACCTCCCTGAGTCCAGCAGCACCGCTTTCTGTTCTACCAATTTTGCAGTATTGACTTTCACTGTTTCTCTCCCCTCCCACTGTGGAAATGGCACTCCTCCCTCCCTGAGTGCAACACCGCTTTCTGTTGTCCCCCCACCCCCACCCCCCGGACCATCAAACCTGCTTTGTTTAGCAGCCCTTGCAGCGTATAACATGCTGCCTGAGCTGGCTTCGGATCCTTCCCTCTGCATGTCCCACCCTGCACTTGTGGATTTAGAAAGTTGTGTCAGAGAGGCGGGACACGCAGAGGGAAGGATCTGACGTCAGCTCAGGCAGCATGTTACACCATAGACGGTCGGTGGCCCAACTGTTTGGGGAGGCTAAAGTGGGCGGGGTTAGGGGGTGGGGCCAGGGGTGGAGCTTAAATCCATAATTGTCTGATAACACACAAAAAATAAATAAAAATAAAAGTCACAATTAATACCTTTTATTAAATTTAGATATTAGATATGTATATGTCAAAGAATAAAGTGGTTGCTCAAAGCATATTCTAAGCACAATCGCTCAACTTCAAAACACTATGCACAACTTTGTGCAAAAACACACTCAGAACCTTACTGTACCATAAATATTACACTGGGCAGAACCTAATACACCAATATACCACCCATACGGAAAATGCAGACCGTCAACAATATGAAACAAGGGATCATAATATCACAATTCTCATGTAGAGTCACAAAGCATCATGTTTAATGTGGGATAAAATGCCATAAATAAGTAAATAATATAAACTTTAATGTTGAGGCACCTGATTCTCAAAGTGGACATATTCCAAACACTATAATGAAAATAAAATGATCTTTCTACCTTTGTTGTTTGGTTGTCCGATTCTGCTGCTATCTGTTCCAGTGCAGGTCAGGAAGTCATCCTCCTTAAATATCTCCCTGGCAACCCAAAATGATGTGCTCAAAAAAAATCATTGATTGTGATTGATATAGTAACACCCCTACAACGGATGTAGTGGAGTATTACAATAGAGGGCCCCTGTCCAAACCAGGACAGTCATAGAGATGAGCTTTAGCTTGATGAAAAGCTGCTTCCAGGGGAGGGGTATAGCCCAGCCAACATATATCAAATAGTCATGGTTAGTATGAGCATGCTCTATAATGTGGCAAAATGCGCAGACTACCCCTTCCTGAGGCAGAGGAAGTTCAAGAGCAGACCAAAGGAGAATGTCAAACCACCTATACAGAAAGAGCTAGCCCATCTCTACCAGCTTGCCCAGACAGCAAGCAACAAACTCATACAGAGGCATTTCCAATGAAGTTATGTGCATGTATTTCTCCCCAATGGTAAACTGACTACTCTTCCCCCCTTCCCTTTCCCCATCTCCTACAATTCTTCATATTTCTACCCTCCACCCTCTGCAAACCCTGGTTCAGTCAACTCAGCACCTACCTCAGTCTCTCTCCTCTCTCCAGAAAAATCCAATGCACTGCGCCTACGTGCCACTGTCAATTTTTTCTGGCAGGAAGTGGGAGGGAACATCACAAGAGACACACTGTCTCTCTTGTTCTTCCCTAAGTGAGGCCCCTCCCGCGCGTTCCCGCCTATGCGGAGGGACGGGAGCGAGCGCTCATAGGGAAGGCTCAGCTGAGTCCTGACTGGCTGCCTGAGGGCGAGGCGAAGAAGCACTGCAGCAGAGCCAGAGGCACAGGACCGTCCGCGGCGCTGGTGTGAGAGCCCGAGTGCGGTAAACCCCGGGCAGGCAGAACTCAACAACTACTGGGCCTGTGCTGATGATGGGATGGGCCGGGCGTGTGGTCGCGGCGTCGGCGTCGGTCCAAAACAGATCCTGGCTGCGGCTGCCTGGGCCGACCGAGGCGGGCGGAACTGGTCCGGTCATGTGCTGTGGGCGTCGTCGCGTGGGCGTCGCGTGACATCATCAGGATCCGATCATTCAGCTAAGCCTCCCCAAGCCTCTGATGCCGGGCGCCTATGTGTTACACGCTGTAGGGGCTGCTAACTGAAGCAGGTTTGATGCTCCGGTGGGAGGGAGAGGGACAACAGAAAGCACTGTTGTACTCAGGGAGGGAGGAGTGCTGTTTCCACAGTGGGAGGGGAGAGAAAGAGTGAAAGTCAATACTGCAAAAAAAAAAAAAATTTTAATCCCCTATTGACAACAGCTGTCATTGGCCCAAGAATGCTATAATACCTCTGTAACGCTCCATGGTACGACCTCACCTTGAGTGCTGTGTTCAGTTCTGGTTGCCGTATCTCAAAAAAGTTATATAGCAGAATTAGAAAACGTTCAAAGAAGAGCGACCAAATAATAAAGAGGCTGGAACTCCTCCCATATGAGGAAAAGCTAAAGAGGTTAGGGCTCTTCAGCTTGGAAAAGAGAAAGCTGATGGGGAAATATGACTGAAGCCTACAAAATCCTGATGGACTAGAACGGGTAAAAGTGAATCGATTTTTCACTCTTTGAAAAAGTTCAACACCAGGGGACAGTCAGTGAAATTACATGGAAATACTTGTAAAACAAATTGGAGGAAATACTTTTTCACTCAAAAAATAGGATCTGGAACGCGTTGCTGGAGGATGTGGTAACAGCAGGTTAGCATTGGTTAGCATATCTGGATTTAAAAAAGGTTTGGACAAGTTCCTGGAGGAAAAGTCCATATTCTGCTATTGAGATGGACATGAGGGAAGCCACTGCTTGCCTTGGGATTGGTAGCATGGAGATGTTACTACTAATTGGGTTTCTACCAGGTAGTTGTGTGGGAGACTAATCACACTTACCCAGCCCCAGGAAGGGAGCGGGCAATGACGGAAGGTAATAAGATGACGGAAAGTAGAAATTTAGCACTCTGGAATGGATGCATCACAACCGATCTCTTACAGATTCGAATTCTTAGTCCTAGATAACACTGAAAGAGTAGGACACAAGAAAAGTAGAAAAGCTGGTTTATTAGCAGCTCTCGTGTGAACTGTCCAAGATAACACCAGCTTGCTTTATGCTTATGGAAGAGGTTTTTATACCCTTTCCTCTGGTTCGATGCCATGCAGACTAGAAAACAAAGTCTATGTTTTTCTAGTATTGGTGTCGTTTTGGGGGACCAAACAACTATTTCTTTCTGATCATGAAGTTCCCCCGGCTCGTAAACAGGATTGTTAATGAAAGTTACTTTGCCTTGGTCAGGCCTTGATGTGTCAGCAATGTGCCTGAGGTCTGCGAACAGACCTTTGCATAGGAACTGACACTTACCTAAGTCTGTTACAAGAAAGCATGTGGCGCTAAAAGGCAGGACTGCGTCGAGTCATTTTTTTGTTTTTCTTCAACAAACCACCTGTTTTGGAACTACACTGGTCTGTCCCCTTCTCGTTTTCGTTGCTATCTAAATTTGGGAACTGCAGCTCTTGAGTTTTTTCTCCTTTGATCCTTTGAAAAAGGTGAACTCTTAAGGATCTTTCTCTCAAGACTCTTGTTTCTGGTAGCTGTAGAATTTAGAACTTCAGGCCCCATTTTGTAGGGACCTCTTTTCACATTTCGTGAAAGCTGGGGTTTCCCTTCACAGAGCCTTTCTTCTGAAAGTTTCAGATTATTCTCTCCCTTCTTTTAAGAATGAGAGAATTTTTGAGAGGAATTTAAAATTCTTCATTTTTTTTAGATGTCCACAGAGCTCTCATGAGGTATTTGGAAGTTACTAATGAGTTAGAAAGTCATGGATTTTCTTTTTGCTGGCGCCAATAGAGGCACAGTACTGTCAAAAGCCACTATTGCCTTATAGCTTAATGAAACCATTTCTTCTGCTTAAATCCTAAAGGGTAAATTACCTCCTAATGTTTGAGAGCTCACTGAACCAAAGGAGTTGCAGTTTCCTGGGCTGAGCTTCATGTTATTTTGCCAGACGATATTTGCTGGGCAGCAACTTGGTTCTCTCTTCATACATTTGCTAACCATATCAGTTTGATGTGGTCACCAGGAGAGTTGCAACTTTTGGGGCTTCAATGATTAAAGCAGAAGTTTTGTTTTCCTGCCAGCATTAAAAGGTACTTTGTTACATCACATTGATTCTGGACTAGTCTGTGTGGACAAATAGGAAGAGAAGTTTTTTTGCCTACTGCAAATTTTCTCAAGTTCCACTAGACCAGTCCAGACTTCCATGCTAGTATTCTATTTGTTGCTTTTCTGCTGAAAAGTTATTTTGCTCTTTTGATGTTTGTTGGATTCTTCCTTTTAAAGGACAAAATAAGGAGAGTTGTTTTCATTGCTTTGTTATTTTAAAAAAATGATGAGCTTGAGCTGCATGTTGCCCTTTATAAGGCAAAGCTTGCAAGCAATTGATCTCTGTCTCCATCTGCTGGTTGATGGGAACAACATATTGGTTCTGGACTGGTCTGATCGAACTTGAGGAAGAGAATTAGGAATAAATTTTCCCATAGCTGTGGGAGAGTGGGGGCAAAGCTTGGGAGAAGCACAGGTGATTCTTGGCTTTGAGAAGGGTAAGGAGTAAAGGGTAAAGCCTAGGTATGGGGAACTGAGGTCTAAAACCAGATATGAGTATACAGGATCCTTAGTTGTGTGGGGTGAGTGACGGGTAAGGTGTGGGAGGACGGAGGGGCAAAGCCTGGGATAAGCAAAGAAGATCCTTAACTGTGAGGGGTAAAGGCTTGGATATGCACAGAGGATCCTTGACTGCCGGGGGGGGGGGGGGGGGGGGGAGAGAAAGGAGATGGGATTTGATATACTGCCTTTCTTTGGTTACAGTCAAAGTGGTTTACATATTATATACTACTACTTATCATTTCTATAGCGCTACTGGACGTACGCCACTCTGTACACTGGACATGAAGAGACAGTCCCTGCTCGACAGAGCTTACAATCTAATTAGGACAGACAAACAGGACAAATAAGGGAATTACTAAGGTGGGAATGATAAAACATGGGCTCTGAACAAGTGAGTAAGGCTTAGGAGTTAAAAGCTGCTTTTAACTCCTAACCCTTAATCACTTTTTAATTCCTATTTTGTACCTGGGGCTGTGGAGGGTTAAGTGGGTTGTCCAGAGTCATAAGGAACTGCAATGAGAATAGATCCCAGTTCCCACTAGGTTAGTCCTCCACTCCTTTTTGATGTGCACAGATGATCTGTAGCGACGGGGAAATGAGGGGTAAAACTGGGATAGGCAGCTATAAATTGAGAGAAACTCAATGTTGTTGCATGGGAGTTGAGCAGATGTGTGGGGAAAGTCCTCGAGCTGTGACTATTAATTTTTTCTTATATGCATTGATAGAGCGTCTGCTGGAAGCCATTTTTATGTGACTTATGTGTGTGTAAAGCAATGCTGGCCAAAGTCACTTCCAAATGAGAGCCTATGTGGAATAACTTCTCATCCTTACTTGAGGATGTTAGCAGAAGTCTTGGTGGCACTGAGCCCTTGCTGATCATTTGACTAGAGTGACATCTAGGAGCACTGAGCTGGGGACTAGCTTTTCAAGCCAGATGGGGCCTGCCAGCATTTATGCTTTCTTTAAACATCTTGTTTTTGTTTCTTCCCACCCCTTTCACTGTGTATCAGAGAATATGCAGTGAATGAGGTTGTCGCAGGGATAAAGGAATACTTTAACGTCATGCTGGGTACGCAGCTGCTTTACAAATTTGAAAGACCGCAGTATGCTGAAATCCTGGCAGATCATCCAGATGCCCCCATGTCCCAGATCTATGGAGCACCACACCTCCTCCGTTTATTTGGTCAGTACTGGTTCACCTGCGCCTTTTATGTATTGTCTGTCTGTGCTTGTCTCTTTTCTGTGCAGTGCCTGTTTGTTCCTGTCATCTTCCCTGTTGTGACACTTTCCATTGATGCTGTGCCAGTGGCTTATGGCTCTTTCCCTCCTTGCCCGTCTTTTGTGGCATGAATTGCCCTGTTTCCTGGACTTCATGTTATGTCAAGCAGCTGTACAGCATCTGGTATGGATCCTGCTGCCTGTACTGAATGCATTATTGAGATAAGTGAGAGAGGTGGGAAGAGACTATGACACCAGATTGAGGAGATACTGTGTTCTCCAGTGTGTGTGTCTCCCTTATCTCATACTCTGATAAAAGAAGTCTGACGTGTCTTTTGCAACCAATCGGCTTTATTACCAGTTGCAAAGCGACCATGGCAGCAGCTTGTACACGTGGAGGGGCATTTTTGATATCACATCTAAATCAAACTTTGGATGTTTTGCTCAAAACATCCAGAATCCAAGTGGCGAATTTAACGATTTTCAAAACAGCAAAATCTGTCTTTTTTTTTTAATTTGTCAACAATGGACACTTGCTAGATGTTTTTGTGCTCTGTACATTTATCTTTTTGGTCCATTTTGAAAACGTAGAAAAACAAACCATTGGGATGTAGGAGTAGCCAGCGTTCTTAGTAGACTGGCCACACAGACATCCCAGCAGAGCAACGGAGCACCCTAGGGGGCACTGCAGTGGACTTCACATAAAGAGGTCCCAGGTACACATCTCACAATTACCCCCTTATATTGTATGGTGAACCCTCCAAAACCCACCAAAAACCTATTGTATCCAACTGTACACCACTACAGTAGCCCTTATGTCTGCAGCTGCCACTTATATCTGGGTACAGTAGGTTTTTGGTGGGTTTTGGGGGACTGACACTTTCCACCACAAGTGTAACAGTTAGAGTGGGATATGGGCCTGGGTCCTTTTCCCTACAGTGCACTGCACTGACTACTTGGCTACTCCAGTAGGACTGCGCATAACATCTGCAGCTGTCATAGAGGCAGGTATGTACTGTTTCTTTCAGATCTGTAGGGGGGGGGATAGGGTTAGTGACCATTGGGGGGGAGTAAGGGGGTGTTATTCCTTTATTCCTTCAGTGGTCATCTGGTCATTTAGGGCACTTTTGTAGCTTAGTCGTTATTAAAACAGATCTCGCTCAAAACATCTTAGTTTGTGTTTTTTTCCATTATGGCAGAAAAATGTCCCAAGTTCTTGGAACGCCCTAATCCCACCCCTAATGCACCCCTGACAAGCCCCCTTGTGATTTGGATGCATTGCAGACAAACTACATAGAAAATCATCTTTAAAATGTTTTTCAAAAATAGCGACTTGAATGATTTTGCAAGCAAAACATCCAAATGCTGCTTTATGCCACTTTTTAAAACATTTCTCTCTTTTGAAAATGAGCCCCTAAGTCATTGAAGGGAGTGCTGTACCCCCCCCCCCCCCCCCCACCACACACACACACACAGACAGACAGACTGAAAGAGAGGTCAAGGGTGGAGTGGGGCTTCAGAGGAAGGGAAGTAAAGCTTTTTGGGAAACATGTTGACTAATCTAATGAAGGGAGAAATTTAACTGAGGGAGGAACTGAGAGGGTTGGATCAGGAAGGGGACAAAGGAATGAGGATTGAGAAGATGTAGGGAAGAAATGTCTAGAGATTGAGCAGGGGACAGTGTAAAGAGCGCCTTGGTTAATGGAGTACTCCGTGAAGTGTCTCTTCCAGTTTTCAGAGGAAATGGACTGCATGTCTGCTTCATCATCACGTTTTTCAGCTCTTACACACTGTCCCCTTCTGACGGACAGTCTTCTAAGATGGGTAGTCAGCAAGCATTTGTAGTGACTGGTGGGGGAGGGAATCCTCCATGCCTGAAGTAGACGTGTGCCCAGTAGACTCCAGATTTGTACCAGAAATTCTGCTACCCCCACCCTCTGCTACAGTAATGCATCCCTCTGCCCCTGCTCTTACCCTCATGCCTGGATCCAGCTTGTGACTTTTTCAAATGTTTGGGTTTCCTCTTTACTTGTTTTTCTCCTTAATGCCCTCTTCTTCCCTTCCCTCCAGCCTTTGTGGGCAGAAAGGAGCCTATCCTTTAATTGCTGCAGGCTAATTCAAGATTCATAAATGAAAAGGAACAAAATAACTTGCGTGCTTTGCCGGAGACATTTTGGGGTCTGACTCCCACTATCCCCGGAAGCAAACGCTGTGTTTCATACAAGTTTTAGCAGATAAGTAGTCGCTAGTTATATAGTCCTTAACACATTGTAAGCTTTATTAGAAAATTGTTATGAATTTTGTTTCTATATAGTTTCTTTTTATAATTTCCTAGTTTTTCCAACAAAGTGTGAATAAAAGTTCTTAAAAGTTTTTTGAGGTTTTGGTGTCGGTTGGCAAGTGATTAATACTATACAGTAGGCTCAAGGGTTTGTGGTAGCTGTGCTCCTCCGTTTCTTTTCCCTCTTTTTGCTTCAGATGTACTTTTCTTTGCCCAACATCGCAAGTTCTTTTGTTCCTTTTTCATTTATGATTGTTTCTGCGGAACATTAGTTGGCATTCCTCATTGAGGATTGTTTCACTTTATTTTTCCTTTAATGATAATTCAAGACTCATACCAGAAATCCTAAAACTACAGTCACCTTTCTCTCACCTGCTGGTCTGCATCCTCATGGCTCCCTTCTCTTTTACCCCCTTATATAACATCATGGCTCCTGTCATGGTGCCAACACCTCTGCTTTCCTCTTGTGTGTTTGCTGTGGCTGTGCAGTTCAGTCAGCTGTTTGAACCATGCAGGCCTGTTTCAGCAAAGTATCATGTGGTTTAAACAGCTATTCAGAAGAGGACAGGAGAAGCACCAGCAGGGGGGCAAGATTCCCCAGGCCCAGCTTCCCAGGGGGCCCCTCACTGGGGTCTGTCTCTCTCCTGCTCCTTCTGTATGTCGGGACCCGGGTGATTGCATTAACGCGATAACCTGGGTCCCGACACACAGTCGCATCAAGAGTGACAGACTGAGGAAGGAGAAGAGAAGATGTAGGGGGGAGGACAGCGACTGCCCTGGGCCCGGCTCTGTCTCTTGGCAGCTCTGGGCATCAGCACCATGTCAGTAGGATTCATTGTGTTAGAATCTAGGAACCAGGCATGAGAGGGGCAGGGAAACATGATGCTGCTGTTGCCCCTCTGATGTAATGTACAACCAGTGAAAAGTAATAAATCTCTGCTTCCACAGAGAGACAGATCTTTCAGATTTACGTCTGGGTATGAGGCAGATACCGGGACTCCCTGGAAGGGCTTGTCATGTAGCATGTAGGCTAGGAGCAGGGAAAGCCTGCAGGTGACGCTCTGTTTTTCTGTCTTTTCCCGCAACAGTGCGAATTGGCGCTATGTTGGCCTACACACCCCTGGACGAGAAGAGCCTTGCTTTATTACTCAACTACCTGCATGATTTTCTGAAGTGAGTACAATGCCAGTGCCTCCCTTCTAAGTTTCCTGTCTTGAATTAAACTGCTGACTATTTGGGCTGCAGGTGTCTCTGTCCTTGTGCTTGTTTAAACAATTGGCATATAAATTGGGTAAAAAAAATTGCAATATAGCTGTAACAGTTATATATATATCTATCTCCAAACAACTATGACCATATCAAAAATCGTATTTAAAACAATTGGGATATATCCACTTGGACTATAACCTTGTTAACAAATTGAATGTTTATGGAGTGATGAGCCAGGTAGATATGTTGTATTAGTTGAGATAAATCCAAGTTTTTGATATGGTCATGATTGTTTGGATATAGATATATGTCCTTGTGTTTGGGGAAGCCCAGAAAGGAGCCAGTGGCGTTCACCAAAGGGTAGTAGCAGAGTGGATAGTAAAACCTTGAGAAGCCACTCTTGCTGGGTAAGGTTTCCTTGCCCCTTGGAAGAGATGTGGGGAGGTGCCATACACTTAATTCCTATTCACACTGCCTTTCCTTCACTCAGATATCTTGCGAAGAATGCATCTGCACTGTTCAGTTCCAGTGATTATGAAGTGGCTCCACCAGAATACCACAGGAAAGCAGTATAGCATCACACCACGACAGAGCATGGTGGGATCCCCGTCTCTCTTATCTGTAGAATGCCTCAGACTCCCAGAGAGTGGATGTGTCGGAGAAGTGCTTCCGCTGGTCTGTTCCAGAACCGGCGGGTGGTATCAGGCAGCAGTGATGTGGGAAGATGTTATCGCTGGACAGGACCACTGCCAGCTATATCTATAACTTGGACGTGAAATGTGAAGGCCAAGTCCCCTCCCCTGCCCTGGATTAATACCCACAGAAACTTAACCAGCCAGCTCCTTGTAACTACCAAGTTGGTCCCTTGTGCTTGACGTCTGCATGATCTGTGAACCCCTGTCTTGGTAGACAGCTCGCGTTGAAGTTTTTAGTTGTGTGTACGCTCCCGCTGCATGCTTGGGCAGTGAGAGCCTTTCATCCTGGGAAAGATGACTTCTCCAGAGTCCGCCACGTTCAAAATAAAATCTTATGATGATGTTCCAGCCTCTGGTAGCCTGTGTTGAACCTGCACTACCACTGGTCATCTCTGAACACAAAGGAAAATTGTAGATGATCTATCTGGATTCCTGCTTTTCACAAAGATTATGAAAGCAGGTAGCAAGCACACAGTCTTTTCAGTCTTTGCCCATTCTCCTACGTATTGCAATTCCGCAGACTGCATGGGATATTTGGCTTTTACCCCATGCTAGAGATTTTCTGTGCTTATTCCAGGTTCTACCTCTTACTCTCCACAGCTAAGGATCCTCTGTGCTTATCCCAGGCTTTACCCTTCACTCCCTCTCCCTCCCCTCACAGCTAAGAATCCTCTGTGTTTATCCCAGGCTTTACCCTTCACTCCCTCTCCCTCCCCCCACAGCTAAGGATCCTCTGTGCTTATCCCAGGCTCTCTTGAAGTAACTTCCTATTTTTCTTGCCACAGCCTCTGCTGAGAGGCCATTCCATGTGTCTGTTGCTCTTCTAGTAGAGAAATGCTGTTTAGTGTTACTGCTGAGTGTACCCACGTGGAGCATTCTTTCCTCTGGAAAAGGTTTGCTGCCCGTGCTTGATTATGGCCTTTGGAGGATAATTTTCAAGAGCCATTTATCCATGTCTGAAAATTATCCACCCTTTACAGAGTTCTACAAATTTGATAATTTTGTACACCACAACCAGCAGAGTGATCTCAGCAAAAAAGGAAATCAGATAAATACGCCAAAACAGAATAACTTAACACTGTACAACACAAAGTTAAAAACATATCCAGACAAAAATGTTCATAATAAATCTTCATTAAAGAACCTTGTAGTCTTGTAATTCTTTCTTTTCATACCTGAAAATAATAACAACTTTTCTAAAAAATCTATCATTCCAACATCAAACCATCATGAACATAGCTGAAAATCACAATTTGTTAAATAGATTTTAATAGCATGTGTGAAGGCCTTGCTCTCAATTTTGAATGCTGAAGATCTGTTATTTGCTGCTTGGCTCTCAATATTGTAGATGGATGAAGCTGACTATGTTTCTTATGGATGACCTTGCGTTTCTTTATCTGGGATCACATTTAGTTTGTGATTGCAGGGCAATTCATCAACGTGAGCTATCATTGAGATGTGTTATTTTACTGTTAACCCCAGTTAGTAGTAACTAGGGGGCCCTTTTACTAAGCAGTGGTAGGCTGTACACGCGTGCAGTGCATGCCCAAATGGGACTACCACCAGGCCAGTGCCGCCCCCCCTGGTGGTAATTTCAGATTTGGCAACACCGCCCATAACGCCTGGATAATTATTTATGTATTTCCTCCCACGCGTGAAGGCAACGAAACATTGTGTGAAAAGGCGGTGGCCGTAGCTTGCAGGTTGTTAGGCTGTATAGAGAGAGATGTGACCAGCAGAAGAAAGGGGGTGTTGATGCCCCTGTGTAAGTCACTGGTGAGGCCCCACCTGGAGTATTTTGTTCAGTTTTGGAGGCCATATCTTGCTAAGGATGTAAAAAGAATTGAAGTGGTGCAAAGAAAAGCTACAAGAATGGTATGGGATTTGTGTTTCAAGACGTATGAGGAGAGACCTGCTGACCTGAACATGTATACCCTGGAGGAAAGGAGAAATAGGGGTGATATGATACAGACGTTCAAATATTTGACAGGTATTAATCCGCAAACAGACCTTTTCCGGAGATGGGAAGGCAGTAGAACTAGGGGACATGAAATGAGATTGAAGGGGGGCAGACTTAAGAAAAATGTCAGGAAGTACTTCTTCATGGAGAGAGTGGTGGACACTTGGAATGCCCTCCCGCGGGAGGTGGTGGTGGAGATTAAAATGGTAACAGAATTCAAAAATGCATGGGATAAACATAAAGGAATTCTGTTCAGAAGGAAGGGATCTTAAGAAGTTTAGCGGAGATTGGGTGGCAGAGCCAGTAGGGGGGGGGGGGGAGGCTGGTAGTTGGGAGGTGGGGCTAGTGCTGGGCAGACTTCTATGGTCTGTGCCGTGAGGATGGCAGATACTAATCAAGGTCAGGTGTACACAAAAGGTAGCACATATGAGTTTATCTTGTTGGGCAGACGAGATGGACCGTGCAGGTCTTTCTCTGCCATCATCTACTATGTTACTATGAGGGGCATAATTGAACGGGGCCCATCTCTGTATTATCGAAACAAGATGGGCGGCCATCTTTCGTTTCAATAATACAGTCGGGGACGGCCAAATCTCAGCATTTGGGTCAACCTTAGGGATGGCCACCCTTGGTTTTCGCCAATAATGTAAATCAAAGATGGCCATCTCAAAAACGGCCAAATCCAAGCCATTTGGTCATGGGAGGAGCCAGCATTTGTAGTGCACTGGTCCCCCTCACATGCCAGGACACCAGCCGGGCACCCTAGGGGGCACTGCAGTGGACTTCAGAAATTGCTCCCAGGTGCATAGCTCCCTTACCTTGGGTGCTGAGCCCCCAACCCCCCCCCCTCCCAGGTCCGCCTGCCTGAAGTACACTGCACCCACTACAACTGCTCCAGGGACCTGTATACTGCTGCGATGGACCTGAGTATGGCATTTGAGGCTGGCAAAAAAAGTATTTTTAACCTGTTTTTTATGGTGGGAGGGGGTTAGTTACCACTGGGGGAGTAAGGGGAGGTCATCCCCGATTCCCTCCAGTGGTCATCTGCTCAGTTTGAGCATCTTGTCACGGCTTGGTCATGAAAAAAATGGACCAAGTAAAATCAGCCAAGTGCTCGTCAGGGCCGACCTTCTTTTTTCCATTATCGGCCGAGAACGCCCGTCTCCTAGTCCCGCCTTTGCTATCCTGGCAACACGCCCCCGTGAACTTTGGGCGTCCCCGTGACGGAAAGCCGTCGAGGGTGTCAAAAAATCGGCTTTCCATTATCTCCCAATTTGTGTCGAAAGATGGGCGCCCTTCTCCTTCGAAATCCAAATTCTTCAAAATCAATTCAATAGCCTTTACAAGCAGATTTAAAGTTAAATAGACCTTCAAACTGCTAGTCTTGTAGCCATATCGTAGCTTCACTATAGCGTATAGACTCAGCATTATGTCATCAATCCAATTTAAACACCATGGCAATTCCAATGTGTACATTTTACTTGTTTGGGATAACTGGGGGATACAAATGTCATAAATAAAAATAAAACAACATTTTCCTGTCAACACCTCGTGTTGTAAGGATCCAGTCTCTCAAAATTATACCAGCACAAGCTCAAGGGTATAAGCCCAACATGATTAGATTTCGAACAGCAATACTCTGCTTTAGGGAGAAATCTCCAGCCATAACGTCCCATACGCAAATTTATGTTTTAATATTGGTTTTCAATACAATACAATCATGAAACAATAACTAGATAGGAGTAATAGTAAGCAATTACAGAAAATAGGTAAAAGAAGAGAAAAAGGAAACCTACGTTGCATGCAAACGCCATAGGCGCCTAAGTAACAATAGCTAATGACATTTAGCACAGCAAGTTACATTAGGAGTTGTTGAAGTAAGATACAATAGGAGACCATTTCTCTTCATGCAGGGCAAATTTAAATTATTTTTTTGCGAGATATGTTTTGTATTTATAAGCTTGGAGCAAGAGATTCCACCATTCATAGTAACATAGTAGATGACGGCAGAAAAAGACCTGCACGGTCCATCTAGTCTGCCCAAGATAAACTCATATGTGTATACCTTACCTTGATTTGTACCTGTCTTTTCCAGGGCACAGACCGTACAAGTCTGCCCAGCAGTATTTCCTCCCGCCTCCCAACCACCAGTCCCGCCTCCCATCACCGGGCTCTGGCATGGACCATAGAAGTCTGCCCTCCACTATCCTCGCCTCCCAACCACCAACCTCTCTTCCCCACCTGCTCCGCCACCCAATTCGGCTAGCTTCTGAGGATCCATTCCTTCTGCATAGGATTCCTTTATGCATATCCCAAGCATGTTTGAACTCCGTTAACCGTTTTCATCTCTACCACCTCCCACGGGAGGGCATTCCAGCGTCCACCACCCTCATCCGTGAAAAAATACTTCCTGACATCTTTTCCTGCGTCTGCCCCCCTTCATCTCATTTCATGTCCTCTCGTTCTAACCGCCTTCCCATCTCCGGAAAAGATTCGTTTGTGGATTAATACCTTTCAAAATATTTTGAACGTCTGTATCATATCACCCCTGTTCCTCCTTTTCCCTCCAGGGTGTACATGTTCAGGTCAGCAAGCCTCTCTTCATACGTCTTGGAACGTAAATCCCATACCATCCTCGTAGCTTTTTCTTTGCACCGCTTCCATTTTTTTAACATCCTTCGCAAGATACGGCCTCCAAAACTGAACACAATACTCCAGGTGGGGCCTCACCAACGTCTTATACAGGGGCATTAAAACCTCCTTTCTTCTGCTGGTCACACCTCTCTCTATACAGCCTAGCAACCTTCTCGCTATGGTCACCGCCTTGTCGCACTGTTTCATCGCCTTCAGGTCCTCAGATACTATCACCCCAAGATCCCTCTCCCCGTCCGTGTCTATTCTTGGTATGTGACTTGAGCCAATAGTATTAATAATTACACATTCATTAGGCTTTAAACTAGTCTGGAAGCATTGGTCTTTAAGTATCAAATACTTAAGATATTGAACTTGGGAGGTGGAAAACATCTACCAATAGTGACCAAATGTCTTTCCAGTAGTTTTGAATACATGTACATTCAAAGATAAGGTGTTTATTTCATTTTTTTGTTACATTTGTACCCCACACTTTCCCACTCATGGCAGGCTCAACGCGGCTTACATGTGGCAATAGAGGGTTAAGTGACTTGCCCAGAGTCACAAGGAGCTGCCTGCTGTGCCTGAAGTGGGAATTGAACTCAGTTCCCCAGGACCAAAGTCCACCACCCTAACCACTAGGCCACTCCTCCACTCAAGGTTGTCGGGCTGAGACTGGCAAGACCAGCAAAAGCTTGAAGTTGCGGGGTCGATCGCATGCAGTTTAAGAGGCATCCACATTGCCCTATGCATGAAGAAGAAGAGAGATTGTAATGTCGACGAGGATTTGGAGCATTTGAGCAAGGGTCTCCAAGTCCGCTCCCACAAGGTATCTGAGATAGACTCCTGAATATCTTCTTCCCAGCGTTTACGCAGGCCTGTGCATCTAGTGAGGGAGTTTTGTAACATAAGCTTGTAAATATGAGAGGCAACATGACCCGTGTGCTGAAGCCGAAGATTAATGGGTGGCAATTTCAGGTGTTTGCGGCATATGCTGATTTTGAAGTTTGCTCTTTTTAAGCATGGAGCTAAGCTGCAACCATTGATAACATTGGGAGTCTGCTAATGGAAATTCCTCTTTCAAGGGAGGGAGGGTTAAAGTTGGGGAAAGGGATATAATGATGAAGAAGTAATATGTAAATGTGCAGTTGGCTGTTTACCAGAATGTATTTGATAAAATTTCAATAAAAAATAAATAAATAAAATAAATTCCTCTTTCATGTCCGAGAAGGATTTCCACGTTTGGCTAATGAGATCAAAAAAATCTTTAAGGGCCCATATTCCTATGCGCTGCCACTGAGCCCAAGAAACCTGTTTCTTGTCGATTTTAAACCTAGGATTATTCCAAATGGATATAAGCAAGGTTACAGACCACGGGGTAGGTAAAGATTTGTCAAAGGAAGACAATAACTTATGGGTAGTACTAATGATTGGGTTGGCCATGAGCAAATTTATAGTGGCTCTTACAATTTTCCACATGTCTACTAGCCTATTTTATCCCTTAAAACAACAGCAACAAAAAAAGTGGCTTCAATCAGGAGACAAAGTTGCCCAATCATAGCAAGTCAACTCTTCGTTTAAACCCTTTAGGCGGACAGTCGCTAAAGTAGAAATCCAAAAATGTTCATGGATATTAAATAAATGATCCTGATCACCTTCCAGAATAGTTGGAGGCACAGAGTCAATGATATGTCACTTCAAGTTCTGGGAGGCTCATTGTGGTGTCCCTCAAGGCTCACCTCTCTCCCTTCCTATTCAACATTTTGATGCAGTCTGTAGGGGTTTGTTCCAGAGAAGGGTAATATTCAGTTGTATGTTTATGTGATGACATTACTGGGTTTGTTCTGCTCCCTAAGATTAAATGTGATATTCAGTTTAAATTATTACATTGCATGGAATTGGGTTACTTCTCATGAACTGAAATTGAATAAAACTAAGACAAAATTTATTTGGATTGGGAAACCAGATTTGCGGGATATGAACCTGGCTTTTCGGTTTTCAGATTTTAATTATAAATGGAAACGTTCTTCCTGAATCTTCTGGGTGGAAAAGGACAGTTTTCTTACATTGATAAATCAAGTAGATAAGATTATTATAAACTCATTTATACTTCAGAAAAAAATTGAGAGCACTTAGGCTGGCTTCATGCAAAATCATTATATGGTCATGAATATAGTATACTTAAAATACTGATTTCTATAGGGAAGGTGCATAAAAATCATAAAACCTCATTTATGGTCAGCTTCGACACAGAAAAGGTTTTTGACCAAGTCAGATGGGATTTCATGTTTACAGTTCTTGCTCATTATGGTATTGAGGGGCACCTGCCAGGCTATTCAGGCTTTGTATACTGGTTCTCAGGCTTGCGTTATGGTTAACGGACGGATCTCAAAGGACTTTTGCATTTATTGAGGCTCTAGACAAAGCTGTCCCTTGTCCCCTCTTTTGTTTGTCTTGATGTTGGATCATTTCTTGCAGGAGGTTCAGTTTGGGCCTCACCACTTTAAAATAGCTGCGTTTGCCAATTATTTTTTGGTCCATCTTACTGCTGTTCACAATTCCATGGATTCCTTGTTGGAGAGCTTTAAGGAGTATGGGGTCTCAAAATTAACTATCAAAAGTCAGAGGCACTAGCTATAGGGGATGGACTGGAATGAGAGCTTCATTGGGCCCAGGGGTCTTTTCAGTACTTGGAGATCCTGTTGCCTTTGGGCCCTGGCCATCTACATTCCTTTAATCTCCACTGGTTATTTGATGAGACAAAGGGAAATGGGACTTGATATACTCCCTTTCTGTGGTTTTGCAACTACATCCAAAGCAGTTTACATAGTATATACAGGTACTTATTTGTACCAAGGGCAATGGAGGGTTAAGTGACTTGCCCAGAGTCACAAGGAGCTGCAGTGGGAACTGGGCTTCTGTTTCTGTGAGTCTGACGTCCTGCACAGGACGTCAGACTCACAGAAACAGAAGCCTGCGCGGCCGTGTTGCTGATCTGCAAGGGCAGGCTTCTACATGGAATGTTGCTAGTGGAATAGCAACATTCCATCTGGAATCTCAAATAGTAGCAACATTCCATCTAGAATCTTAAGTAGAGGAGTGTGGTAGCCGTGTTAGTCCACTCTTAAGGTTATCAATAGAAATCAAACAAAATAAAACATGGAAAAGAAAATAAGATGATACCTTTTTTATTGGACATAACTTAATACATTTCTTGATTAGCTTTCGAAGGTTGCCCTTCTTCGTCAGATCGGAAATAAGCAAATGTGCTAGCTGACAGTGTATATAAGTGAAAACATTCAAACATTACTATGACAGTCTGACAGAGTGGGAGGATGGGGGTGGGTCGGAGGTATGCATGGGGACATCAAAGCATATAATTGATATTCTAACAGGATGGGTGAGGGGTGGGGTGATCAACAGAGAAATACAGCTTTATGGTTTATAATGGGCTAGGAACCCCAGATCCTTGTTAAGTCCTTTCTGTTGGGTGTTAAAATATTCAATCATTCTGACTTCAAAGGTCTTACGTTCTTGTATGGTTTTAAAGTTACCTTTCAGGATTCTCACTGTGAAGTCACTGGTACAGTGTCCTGGTCCTGTAAAATGCTAACCAACAGGGGTGGGAACCCTACTGGCACCAGTATTGTTCATGTGATGTCTATGTAAATTGAATCTTGTCTTAAGCATCTGGCCTGTTTCTCCAATATAGCATCCTTCGTTACATTTTTTACACTGAATGATATATACCACATTGGAAGATGAGCAAGTGAAAATAGTAGCAACAGAATCTCAATAGTAGCAACATTCCATCTAGAACCTCCAATAGTAGCAACATTCCGTGTAGAATCTCAAATAGTAGCAACAGTTGGGGGGGGGGGGGGGGGGGGGGAGCCTGAGTTGCGGTTGTCTTCTTTTTGGTAACTGGAAAGCAGGGGGATTAGGCCTGTCTGATATATAACCAGGCTTATCTGGCTCACCACTTGAAAGATTGGTTGGTGGGTACTCGAGATTACACCCCTCGGGACATGGAGACTGATTTGTTTCATCCCTGGCATCCTATCTTCTTCATGCTCCCATTGGGCTTTTGCCTAAGGAAATTAGATCTTGCTGCCTGTTGAAACCCCTTAGGGAGCTTTTGAAATATGGGGAGGGAATGCCACTAGAACTGCTTTATTATCTATGTGTGGTAATAGTGGCTTTCACCCTGGTTGGGAAAATGGCAGGTCTTGTACTTGGTGAACATTTTCTGTCTCCAGAGAGGGGACTGCAGTCTTACGCTTTCCTGCCTCCATGGTTGAAAGTCCATGGCAGGGTTTTGCTTACTGTCAATTGTCTCCAGTGCGGTTTTTTTTTTTCTAGCAAAAAAAGTGCCAGTAGTCAAATGCCAGGCCACCCTTAAGGGGTGGGGTGATCACTGGACCCACCCCACAATAGCCAGAATCTATGACAAGGCAGAATTGGTGTGTAGGGCCTGAGCTCTTTCATTAAAACTTGGGGACCATGGGTCAATTTTAGCAGACAATGGAAAAGGTGCCGGTACTCAGTACCACCAAGTACCCCCTCAAAAAAAAGCCCTGATTGTCTCACTATATCCGTTCTTTAAATCTTTTGCCCATAACTGTGTGGTTGGGCAACAAATTTCTTGCTTTTTGTCTGGCATTTGGAGGATTGCTTGACCATCTCTGGTCTACATAGGGCCTTCCAGTCCTTTGACCTGGCTATGGACTATGGCCTCCTCCAACAGGCGTGGGTGAGAGAGGGGGCTCATCTTCTGGGGCTGCTCAATTTTCCCAGATTGGTGAAGCATATTCCTCTGGTGGCTCATAGTGCAGAATAACATGAATGCCATCGCGCTTATATTTCCCCTCATTGAGCCTTTAGGGACAGGATTATCGCTTCTCCAGCTTGTGCAAAGTGTGACTCTGAGGGTGGTACTTTGATGTTTTTTGGGCCTGTCCTGAAGTGGCATCCTTTTGGGAGGGTATAGCTGCATATCTTAGTAGTCTGTCAGGCTCTCACCTCACCCTCTCTTTTACGAATTGGATTTTGCATTGTGGGGGTGATGTGGGCACTGAGGGTAGAGGCCCTAGATTGTTCCTTTGCAAGGCAGCAATGGTGGGGAAAAATCTATCTTCCATCAATAGGTCACCTTGGAGAGTCCCTCCCACTGGCAATGGAGAAATCAGCTACATTCCCTTATGTTGTGGGAGGCTTGAAAAGCTCACCTCACATATAAGCATTCTAAATGCTTTCTGGCTATCTGGTCTCCTTATGTTCAGTCCCTTAATCCAAGAGTTTAAAGTCAAGTTCTAAACAGGTTACATCTTGCTTTTTTCCTATGCCTTTGTTTCTTTTGTTTCTTTCTTCTTTCTCTTGTGGTTGCAGCACTCTGGGATTCTGGAAAAGGGGGGGGGGGGGGTTGGTTGGGGTCCAAGGGTACGGTGGAGTTGGGTGGGCCTTTAGCAGATAGAGGGATGTATGAGTCAGGGTGGGTTTGGAAGGAAGGCTATAAGAATCCAAGCCTTCCCTTTTGGTGGTGGGTGCTAATGTGTTAAAAATTGTATACTTGATGTTTCTCAATAATATGTTTGTCTTTTTTTTCTTGCCTTTTAATTATGGTGCATTATGATTGTTGCTTGGATGGATTATTGTATTCTTGCCACTTTATGTAAATTTCTCAATAAAATAGATTTGAAATGATAAAAAGGTCCACAGGAGGGAGAGATGTCAGGAGTTGTCAGCTGGCGGAGCTTGGGATCCCTGCCAGCCATATCATAGATGTGCAGCTACTGGGTAGAGCCTGTACCCAACCAGGCTCACCTGTGGCCTACACCACTGTCTCAGATTCCCTGTGTCTAATATTACATGTTGTTTAAAGATTATAAACCATTCAGTGTGACGTACATGCAATAACAAGGGAAATCAGGAGGGGGGAACTTTTTTTCACATCACTGTGTATCATACTGTATTGATTATTTTTTTCTCTCATTTGTATCTTTGCTTTTCTGACTACTTTACCAGATATTGTTGCAGATCTATATGTAACATGCTCTAATGTTGTGGGAGTGAAGAAGTGCTCACAATTCCCCCAAGGGGCAGAAAGGCTCATTCGGGGGAGCTATCTTGCTTTGTTGTCACCATAAGCCCATAGTATGGCTTTGAATTATTTTCAATCTAGGGAAGCCGATATAGTTTTACAGATGATTCTTATAGTCTACAATAACCACCAAGTTAGATGCAGATTGCAGAATCAAGTAGTACAGGCAATTTCCAGATAATTACAACTTACATTCTCCGAGGACAAGCAGGCTGCTTGTTCTCACTGATGGGTGACGTCCATGACAGCCCCTTCAATCGGAATCTTCACTAGCAAATTCCTTTGCTAGCCCTCGCGCGCCCGCGCGCACCGCGCATGCGCGGCCGTCTTCCCGCCCGAAACCGGCTCGAGCCAGCCAGTCTTCTTTTGTCCGCACTCGGTACGGTCGTGTTTCACCGTGTCGAGCCCCGGAAAGTCGACCTCGTGCGTCCAAATTTATTTTGACGTGTTTTTTTCTTCAGAAAAGTCTTTAAAAGTGTCGGGAAGTGCTCCGGAAACCCCCCCCCCCCGGGTTTCGTGTCAACCCCTTCCCGTACTTCCAGCTTTTGCCCCGATAAGTTTCTTTCGTCGTCGGGGTAGGCCTCTTTTCGGCCTCGGTCGAGATTTTCTCCCTTAAAAATTTTTGGTGCTCTTTTTCCGTCATTTCGGATTTTGATTTCGCCGGCGCGATTTTTCCGCCCATGACATCGAAGCCTTCCAGCGGCTTCAAGAAGTGCACCCAGTGCGCTCGGATAATCTCGCTCACTGATCGACACTCGTCGTGTCTTCAGTGTCTGGGGGCCGAGCACCGCCCTCAGAACTGTAGTCTGTGTTCCCTGCTTCAAAGGCGGACTCAGGTAGCGAGATTAGCCCAGTGGAACGTGTTGTTCTCGGGCTCTTCGTTGGCATCGGCACCGGGATCTTCGAGTGCATCGACGTCGTCAGCGTCCAGACCATCTTCCTCGGCCGCCACTGCATCGAGTGCATCGAGGCATCGGGCCTCTGCATCGGCGCCAAGGTATCGGGCGACTGCATCGACGTCGGTGGTACCGGGACCTCGTCTGCTGATGTCGTCGGACGGTGGTGCATCGTCAGGAGTGCAGGTGAGGGCTGTCCATTCCCCTGCTGGTGGCGGTGAGCCTTCGGGTGGGTCTCCTCCTACCCTGAGGGCTCCTGCGGTACAGCCCCCCCGAGACCGACCTCCTTCGGCCTCGGCCCCGAGGAAGCGACGGCTGGATTCTACGTCCTCGTCGGTGCCGGGGAGCTCCGGTGACATGCTTCGGAAGAAGTCGAAGAAGCATCGACACCGGTCGCCTCCCCGCGTCGGCACCGAGAGCTCTGGGTCGCCGAGGGAGTCGGCACCCAGCAGGCATCGGCACCGAGAGGACCGCTCACCCTCTGTTCAGGAGGTGTCGATGCGCTCCACTCTGGACAGCCCGGAACAGCCTCCTCGCCCGGAACAGGTTCTGACGTCGACGCCTGCATCGACCTCTTTGCCTTTCTCAGCAGCCGCTCTGAACGAGAGCCTCCGGGCCGTTCTCCCAGAGATTCTGGGAGAGCTGTTGCGCCCTACCCCTCCGGTACCGGCGGTGCTTGCTCCTCCGGTACCGTCGAGCGTGGCGCCGGCTGGCCCATCACCCGGGGTGAGGTCCCCGACGTCGGTACCGCGTGCGGTGCCGACTGCGGCCACCTCCCAGGAGGGCTCCCCGACTACATCGGCGGAGGGAGCTTCGACGATGCGGGCGAGGGAGTCTACCTCTCGACGCCCCCATCGTGGACGTGGCTCCACCAAGTCGAGCCGGGCGAGGTTGCAGACACAGGTTCGGGAACTTGTGTCTGACACCGAGGGTGAGGCCTCGTGGGAGGAAGACCCCAGATATTTCTCTGACGAGGAGTCTGAGGGTCTTCCTTCTGATCCCACTCCCTCTCCTGAAAGACAGCTTTCTCCTCCTGAGAGTCTGTCTTTCGCTTCCTTTGTCCGGGAGATGTCTACGGCCATCCCCTTCCCGGTGGTTGTGGAGGACGAGCCCAGGGCTGAAATGTTTGAGCTCCTGGACTATCCTTCTCCACCTAAGGAAGCGTCCACTGTTCCCTTGCACCATGTCCTAAAAAAGACATTGCTTGCGAACTGGACCAAGCCACTAAGTAATCCCCACATTCCCAAGAAGATCGAGTCCCAGTACCGGATCCATGGGGACCCAGAGCTGATGCGCACCCAGTTGCCTCATGACTCTGGAGTTGTGGATTTGGCCCTAAAGAAGGCTAAGAGTTCTAGGGAGCATGCTTCGGCGCCCCCGGGCAAAGACTCTAGAACCTTAGACTCCTTTGGGAGGAAGGCCTACCATTCTTCTATGCTCGTGGCCAAAATCCAGTCTTACCAGCTCTACACGAGCATACACATGCGGAACAATGTGCGGCAGTTGGCGGGCTTGGTTGATGCTCTTCCCCCTGAGCAAGCCAAGCCTTTTCAGGAGGTGGTCAGGCAGCTGAAGGCGTGCAGAAAATTCCTGGCCAGAGGGGTGTATGACACCTTTGATGTTGCGTCCAGGGCCGCTGCTCAAGGTGTGGTGATGCGCAGGCTCTCATGGCTGCGTGCCTCCGACCTGGAGAATAGACTCCAGCAGCGGATTGCGGACTCGCCTTGCCGTGCGGACAATATTTTTGGAGAGAAGGTCGAACAGGTGGTAGAGCATCTCCACCAGCGGGACACCGCATTCGACAAGTTCTCCCGCCGGCAGCCTTCAGCCTCTACCTCTACAGGTAGAAGATTTTTGGGGGGAAGGAGGACTGTTCCCTACTCTTCTAGCAAGCGTAGGTACAATCCTCCTTCTCGACAGCCTGCGGCCCAGGCTAAGCCCCAGCGCGCTCGCTCTCGTCAGCAGCGTGCGCCTCAGCAAGGCCCCGCGGCTCCCCAGCAAAAGCAAGGGGCGAGCTTTTGACTGGCTCCAGCAGAGCATAGCCGACATCCAAGTATCAGTGCCGGGCGACCTGCCGGTCGGGGGGGAGGTTGAAAGCTTTTCACCAAAGGTGGCCTCTCATAACCTCCGATCAGTGGGTTCTGCAAATAGTCCGGCAAGGATACACCCTCAATTTGGCCTTAAAACCTCCAAATTGTCCACCGGGAGCTCAATCTTACAGCTTCCAGCACAAGCAGGTACTTGCAGAGGAACTCTCCGCCCTTCTCAGCGTCAATGCGGTCGAGCCCGTGCCATCCGGGCAAGAAGGGCTGGGATTCTATTCCAGGTACTTCCTTGTGGAAAAGAAAACAGGGGGGATGCGTCCCATCCTAGACCTAAGGGCCCTGAACAAATATCTCGTAAAAGAAAAGTTCAGGATGCTTTCCCTGGGCACCCTTCTTCCCATGATTCAGGAAAACGATTGGCTATGCTCTCTGGACTTGAAGGATGCCTACACACACATCCCGATACTGCCAGCTCACAGACAGTATCTGCGATTTCAGCTGGGCACACGTCACTTCCAGTACTGTGTGCTACCCTTTGGGCTCGCCTCTGCGCCCAGGGTGTTCACAAAGTGCTTGGCTGTAGTAGCAGCAGCACTTCGCAGGCTGGGGGTGCACGTGTTCCCATATCTCGACGATTGGCTGGTGAAGAACACGTCCGAGGCAGGAGCCCTGCAGTCCATGCAGATGACTATTCGCCTCCTGGAGCTACTGGGGTTTGTGATAAATTATCCAAAGTCCCATCTTCTCCCAGTGCAGAGACTCGAATTCATAGGAGCTCTGCTGGATTCTCGGACGGCTCGCGCCTATCTCCCAGAGGCGAGAGCCAACAACTTGTTGTCCCTCGTCTCGCGGGTGCGAGCATCCCAGCAGATCACAGCTCGGCAGATGTTGAGATTGCTGGGCCACATGGCCTCCACAGTTCATGTGACTCCCATGGCCCGCCTTCACATGAGATCTGCTCAGTGGACCCTAGCTTCCCAGTGGTTCCAGGCTGCTGGGGATCTAGAAGACGTAATCCACCTGTCCACGAGTTTTCTCGAATCCCTGTATTGGTGGACGATTTGGTCCAATTTGACTCTGGGACGTCCTTTCCAAATTCCTCAGCCACAAAAAGTGCTGACAACGGATGCGTCTCTCCTGGGATGGGGAGCTCATGTCGATGGGCTTCACACCCAAGGAAGTTGGTCCCTCCAGGAACGCGATCTACAGATCAATCTTCTGGAGTTGCGAGCGATCTGGAACGGTCTGAAGGCTTTCAGAGATCGGCTGTCCCACCAAATTATCCAAATTCAGACAGACAACCAGGTTGCCATGTACTACGTCAACAAGCAGGGGGGCACCGGATCTCGCCCCCTGTGTCAGGAAGCCGTCAGCATGTGGCTCTGGGCTCGCCGACACGGCATGGTACTCCAAGCCACATATCTGGCAGGCATAAACAACAGTCTGGCCGACAGGTTGAGCAGGATTATGCAACCTCACGAGTGGTCGCCTCAATTCCCGGAGTGGTGCGCCAGATCTTCCAAGCGTGGGGCACCCCCTTGGTGGATTCTCTTCGCATCTCGAGCAAACCACAAAGTCCCTCAATTCTGTTCCAGGCTTCAGGCCCCCGGCAGACGGCATCGGATGCCTTCCTCCTGCATTGGGGGGAGGGCCTGCTGTATGCTTATCCTCCCATTCCTCTGGTGGGGAAGACTTTGTTGAAACTCAAGCAAGACCGAGGCACCATGATTCTGATTGCTCCTTTTTGGCCGCGTCAGATCTGGTTCCCCCTTCTTCTGGAGTTATCCTCCGAAGAACCCTGGAGATTGGAGTGTTTTCCAACCCTCATCACGTAGGCGAAGGGGCTCTTCTGCATCCAGCCTTCCGGTCCCTGGCTCTCACGGCCTGGATGTTGAGAGCGTAGACTTTGCCTCTTTGGGTCTGTCGGAGGGTGTCTCCCGCATCTTGCTTGCTTCCAGGAAAGATTCCACTAAGAGGAGTTACTTCTTTTTATGGAGGAGGTTTGCCGTCTGGTGTGACAGCAAGGCCTTAGATCCTCGCTCTTGTCCTACACAGACCCTGCTTGAATACCTTCTGCACTTGTCTGAGTCTGGTCTTAAGACCAACTCTGTAAGGGTTCACCTTAGAGCGATTAGTGCATACCATTACCGTGTGGAAGGTAAGCCGATCTCAGGACAGCCTTTAGTTGTTCGCTTCATGAGAGGTTTGCTGTTGTCAAAGCCCCCTATCAAGCCTCCTACAGTGTCATGGGATCTCAATGTCGTTCTCACCCAGCTGATGAAACCTCCTTTTGAGCCACTGAACTCCTGCCATCTGAAGTACTTGACCTGGAAGGTCATTTTCTTGGTGGCAGTTACTTCAGCTCGTAGAGTCAGTGAGCTTCAGGCCCTGGTAGCCCAGGCCCCTTACACCAAATTTCATCATAACAGAGTAGTCCTCCGCACTCACCCTAAGTTCTTGCCAAAGGTCGTGTCGGAGTTCCATCTGAACAGTCAATTGTCTTGCCAACATTCTTTCCCCGTCCTCATTCCTGCCCTGCTGAACGTCAGCTGCACACATTGGACTGCAAGAGAGCATTGGCCTTCTACCTGGAGCGGACACAGCCCAACAGACAGTCCGCCCAATTGTTTGTTTCTTTTGATCCCAATAGGAGGGGAGCGGCTGTGGGGAAACGCACCATATCCAATTGGTTAGCAGATTGCATTTCCTTCACTTACGCCCAGGCGGGGCTGGCTCTTGAGGGTCATGTCACGGCTCATAATGTTAGAGCCATGGCTGCGTCGGTAGCCCACTTGAAGTCAGCCTCCATTGAAGAAATTTGCAAAGCTGCGACGTGGTCATCTGTCCACACATTCACATCTCATTACTGCCTGCAGCAGGATACCCGACGCGACAGTCGGTTCGGGCAGTCAGTTCTTCAGAACCTGTTTGGGCTTTAGGATCCAACTCCACCCCCCGAGGGCCCTGTTTGTTCTGTTCCAGGCTACACTCTCAGTTAGTTGGTAAATTTTTTAGGTCAATCTCAGTTATGTCCTCGCCGTTGCGAGGCCCAATTGACCATGGTTGTTGTTTTGAGTGAGCCTGGGGGCTAGGGATACCCCATCAGTGAGAACAAGCAGCCTGCTTGTCCTCGGAGAAAGCGAATGCTACATACCTGTAGAAGGTATTCTCCGAGGACAGCAGGCTGATTGTTCTCACAAACCCGCCCGCCTCCCCTTTGGAGTTGTGTCTTCCCTTGTATTGTCTTGCTACATACTGGACTGGCCGGCTCGAGCCGGTTTCGGGCGGGAAGACGGCCGCGCGAGGGCTAGCAAAGGACTTTGCTAGTGAAGATTCCGATTGAAGGGGCTGCCGTGGACGTCACCCATCAGTGAGAACAATCAGCCTGCTGTCCTCGGAGAATACCTTCTACAGGTATGTAGCATTCGCTATAAGTTCCATACAAGAGTTAACGTAAGAGACATTTCTTAAATACAAATGTTTTAAGAATTTCCTAAATTAACCATAGTGAGTTAAAATTCTTAGCTGGACTGGCAGAGTGTTCCACAGGGCAGATGTGCATGCAAATGAATGCGCTAACAAGATGTCAGCAATTATTGACATTATTTGTCACTAATTTAGATTTATACAGGCATCCATAATATTGCAGGCTTCTATTGTCTCACATGCTACACAAAAGGGGTGTAGCCATGGGAGGAGCATTGGCAGGTCAGGGGCATTCTCAACATTTAGGCACAGTATTGTAGAATACCAGGGTCAGGACTGATACAAAAGGGTGTGGCCATGGGCGGGGCATGACCAGACACTAGTACTACTATTACTAATCATAGAAACTACCACCAATCATTTCTATAGCACTACTAGACATATGAAGCGCTGTACACATTCTATAAAGGTACTTCCTCTGTCCCTAGGGGACTCACAATCTAAGTTTTTTTGTACCTGGGGCATTGGAGGGTTAAGGGAATTGCCCAGGGTCACAAAGAGCTACAGTGAGAATCAAACCCAGATGACCAGGATCAAAGCCTGTTGCACTAACCATTAGGCTACTCCCAACATTTACACCCAGTGCTATATAGAATACCGAGTCAGAATTTACATAAAAGGGGTGTGGTCATGGGAGGGGCATTCCTAACATCTAGGACCATTGTTGTAGAATGCCAAGGTCAGGATTTACATAAGAGGTGTGGTCATGGGAGGGGCATGGGCAGTCAGGGGCGTTCCTGATATGTAGGCCCAGTGTTATATCAGGGGTCAGAATTTACTCCAGGTTTCAGCAAGTGTAAGTTCTCAGACCCACAGTTGGGTGTGGGAATCTGCACTAAGTGTTATTCTATAAAGGGTGGTCAACCCGGAGCACCAGTGGATTTTTCCTGGCCTCTAAATAGAAGCAACATTTACTGAATCTGGTTCTATATATTTATCCATGTTATAGGCAGAGATTATTACGTTTGGTAAAGGAATACACTGCAAATATCTTTTATTACAATGTTATCAGAGAAGTTTAATACAAAACATGGTAGGCCGTGTGCATCTGATAGTAAACAAAAAAATAGATTTGTTCGGTACTTCTGTCGCAACCTACACATTACAGCGAGAGAGAGCTTCGGAGAGAATTATTAAGCGACATTATGAAATTAGTCTGCGCTAAATGCCAAAAACCCATTCTATACCTCTGGACTTTTAGCATTTGGCAGGCGCTAATTCCCTTTACACACGTTAAGGCCATAACACTGCTGAATTACTACTACTACTACTACTACTTAACATTTCTAGAGCGCTACTAGGGTTACGCAGCGCTGTACAAATTAACAATTAAGGACGGTCCCTGCTCGGAAGAGCTTACAATCTAAAGGACGAAATGTCAAGTTGGGGTAGGTAAGTTTTCCTGAGAAGAGGTGAAGTGGTTAGGTGCCGAAGTTTTCCTGAGAAGAGGTGAAGTGGTTAGGTGCCGAAGGCGATATTGAAGAGGTGGGCTTTGAGCATTGATTTGAAGATGGGTAGGGAGGGGGCACGGCGTATGGGCTCAGGGAGTTTGTTCCAGGCGTGGGGTGAGGCGAGACAGAAGGGGCGGAGCCTGGAGTTGGAGGTGGTGGAGAAGGGTACTGAAAGGAGGGATTTGTCTTGAGAGCGGAGATTACGGGTAGGGACGTAAGGGGAGATGAGGGTAGAGAGGTACGGGGGGCCGCAGATCGAGTGCATTTGTAGGTGAGTAAGAGAAGCTTGAACTGTATGCGGTATCCGATTGGGAGCCAGTGAAGTGACTTGAGGAGAGGGGTGACATGAGTATATCGGTTAAGGCGGAAGATAAGACATGCGGCAGAGTTCTGGATGGACTGAAGGGGAGATAGATGGCTACGTGGGAGGCCGGTCAGGAGTAGGTTGCAGTAGTCAAGGCGAGAGGTAATGAGAGAGTGGATGAGAGTTCGGGTGGTGTGCTCGGAGAGGAAGGGGCGAATTTTGCTAATGTAGAGGAAGAAGCGACAGGTCTTGGCTATCTGCTGGATGTGCGCAGAAAAGGAGAGGGAGGAGTCGAAGATGACACCAAGGTTGCGGGCAGATGAGACGGGGACGATGAGGGTGTTATCAACTGAGGTAGAGAGTGAAGGGAGAGGGGAAGTGGGTTTGGGTGGGAAAACAATAAGTTCAGTCTTAGACATATTCAGTTTCAGGTGGCGGTTGGACATCCAGGCAGCAATGTCGGATAAGCAGGCCGAGACTTTGGCCTGGGTATCCGCAGTGATTTGTGGTGTGGAGAGATAAAGCTGGGTGTCGTCGGCATAAAGATGATAGTGGAAGCCATGAGAAGAAATCAGGGAGCCTAGGGAAGAGGTGTAGATTGAGAAAAGAAGGGGCCCAAGGACAGATCCCTGAGGAACTCCAACAGAGAGCGGGATAGGGGAGGAGGACGCACCATGAGAGTGTACTCTGAAGGTACGATGGGAGAGATAAGAGGAGAACCAGGAGAGGACAGAGCCCTGGAACCCAAAGGAGGACAGTGTGTCAAGAAGTAGGTTGTGATTGACAGTGTCAAAGGCGGCGGAGAGGTCGAGGAGGATGAGGATGGAGTAGTGACCTTTGGATTTGGCGAGGAATAGGTCATTGCAGACTTTAGATAGTGCTGTTTCTGTTGAGTGTAGGGGGCGAAAGCCGGATTGAAGCGGATCAAGGATGGCATGAGAGGAGAGAAAATCAATACAGCGGCTGTGAACGGCGCGTTCAAGTAACTTGGAGAGGAAGGGTAGGAGGGAAATGGGGCGGTAGTTGGAGGGACAGGTAGGGTCAAGTGATGGTTTTTTGAGGAGTGGAGTGACCACAGCATGCTTGAAGGTGTCTGGGACCGATGCAGTGGCGAGAGAGAGGTTAAGGATATAACAGATGGTGGGGGTGATGGTAGGAGTGATGGTGTTGAGTAGGTTGGTGGGGATGGGGTCAGAGGAACAAGTGGTGGCTTTTGAGGAGGAGAGGAGATGGGTGATTTCCTCTTCGGTGATAGCAGGAAAGGAGGAGAAGGAGGCCTGGGTAGGTTGGATGACAGAGTGAGATATAGGCTGAAGAGGAGGAGAGGGAGTAGTGGAGAATTCGAGGTTGATCTTCTGGACCTTGTCACGGAAGTAGTGGGCTAGAGATTGAGGAGAGAGTGAAGGGGGGGTGGGAGCAGAGGGCACTTTGAGGAGGGAGTTGAGGGTGGCGAATAGACGACGAGGGTTAGAGCTGAGGGAATTGGTCAATTGGATATAGTAGTCCTGCTTAGCGAGGAATAGGGAGGATTGGAAGGAGGATAGCATGAATTTGAAGTGAATGAAGTCAGTAAGGGTGCGAGATTTCCTCCAGAGGCGTTCAGCCGAACGGGCGCAGGAGCGGAGGTATCGGGTGCAAGGGGTCAGCCAGGGCTGGGGATTGGTACGTCTTGTGGGCCGGGAGGTGGACGGTGCAAGGGTGTCAAGAGCAGAGGAAAGAGTGGCATTGTAAGTGGAGACAGCTTTGTCAACGGATGTGGAGGACAAGATGGAAGGGAGGAGATCAGAGATAGTGGAGGATAAGGTGGGGGGGTCGACAGCCTGGAGATTTCTGGATGTAGTAGTTAGTGTTGGGCGAGATTGAGGGGGAGGGTGCTGAAGTGTGAATGTGATAAGGTGGTGGTCGGAGAGGGGAAGAGGTGAAACGCAGAAAGTGGAGGGTGAGCAAGTAGAAGAGAGGAAGAGATCGAGACAGTGGCCAGATTTGTGAGTAGGGGTGGTGGGGCTCAGTTGGAGGTTGAAGGAGGAGGTAAGAGTGAGGAACTGAGAAACATACGAATCGGAAGGGTTGTCAGTGTGGATGTTGAAGTCACCGAGAATGAGGGATGGGGATGAGGGCTCAAGAAAGACGGAGAGCCAGGCATCGAAGTCGGTAAGGAAGGAAGGAAGGGATTTCTCAGGGGGGCGGTAAATGACTGCAACTCTGAGTGGCAGTGGGTGGAATAGACGGATGGAGTGAACTTCAAAGGATGAGAAGCTGTGAGACTGAGGTAAGTGGAGAGGCTGGAAGCTGCAGGCGGGCGAAAGTAGTAGTCCAACGCCGCCACCGCGGCCGACTGGGCGGGGCGAATGGGAGAAAAGATAACCTCCGTGGCATAGGGCTGCGATTGAGGCAGAGTTGTCCAGGGTGAGCCAGGTTTCAGTTAGGGCGAGCAGGTGAAGGGAATGGGAGATGAAGAGATCGTGGGTGAAGGGAAGTTTGTTGCAGATTGAGTGGGCGTTCCATAGGGCACACGAGAAAGGGAGGGAGGAGGGGGGGAGGAGGGGAATAGGGATGAGATTGGAGATATCGCGGGATCGTTTGCATAAATGAGATGAGGATGAGGACAGGTGTGGGGGACCTGGGTTGGGATTGATGTCACCCGCGGATAGCAGGAGAAGGAGCAAGAGAGTGCGGAGAAGGGTGGGTGATGAAGGGTGACGAAGGCGGCGAAGACGGGATGCGCTTAGGAGGAAAGGGGAAGGGTTCATGGCAGGAAGGAGGTGTTGAAGGTTGAGAGCTAGGAAGGAGGAGGAAGACAGTAGGGATGGTGAGGTGGTGGGGGACAGGGGTAGGTAGAGGAGGGTGGAAGAGGATAGGGATGGGTAGTGAGATCGTGTGGAAGACAGCGGTGAGAGGAGGAAAAGATTAGGGAGGGACAGGGCAAGGAATAGAATGTGAATGGGGGCCATGGGTAGTGACTGAGGTGTTCAAAGGGAAGGTAGGTGGGCTGGGGAACAGGCAGGTGAGGGTAAGCAGTCGGGCAGGAAAGTGATGAGCTGGTAGGAAGATGGGCTGGGAGGCAGGGGGTGGTAGACAGTCAGGTGATTGGTGGAAAGTCAATGATTGGCTAGTAGTCAGGTTGAGAGGCAGGCTGGAGTGGTTTGAAGCAGGATCTGGCGGACTAGGACAAGCTGATGCAGACAGACTGGAGTAGGCTGGGACAGGCTGAAGCAGACGGACTGGAACAGGCTGTATCAGGCAGACTGGAGTAAGCTGGCTGGAGCAGAGGGCCTGGATTAGGCGGGCTGGAACAGCAGGAGCAGAAGGCTGGAGAGCTGGATCAGGCTGACTGGAGCAAGCTGGATTAGGCTGGATTAGGCGGGCTGGAACAGCCGGAGCAGGTGGCAGGAACAAGCAGGAAGCGCTGGAACCGACGGAGGCTGGAGTAGATGGACTGGGATGAGAAGGAAGAGCTGGATCCGACGGAGCAGGGACGAGCAGGGGGAGCTGGATCAGGCGGGCTGGAGCAAGCTGGATTAGGCGGGCTGGAACGCGCAGGGGGAAGCTGGATCAGGCTGGAGCAAGCTGGGTTAGGCGGGCTGGAACAGCTGGAGCAGGTGGCTGGAACAAGGAGGAAGATGCTGGATCCGACGGACTGGGACGAGCAGGGCTGGATCAGGTGGAGTGGAACAAGGTGGCAAGCTGGATTAGGCGGGCTGGATCAAGCAGTAGCATGTGGGAAGAAGCTGGAATCGATGGAGCTGGAGTAGGCGGGCTGGATCAAGCTGTAGCATGCAGGAAGAAGCTGGAATCGATGGACTGGTACAGGGTGGTGGAGATGGGCTGGAGCGAGCAGGGAGAAGCTGGAGTGGTACAGGCTGGACGAGCTGGGTCAAGCTGGAGCAGATGGCCGTGACAAGCAGGCAGGTGGACTGGAACAACAAGCATGGAAGCAGGAAGAAGCTGGATCGTGCATGCAGGCAGATGGAGCAGATGAGGCAGGGCAAGCAGGCAGATGGAGCGGATGAGGCAGATGGAGCAGATGAGGCAGATGGAGCGGATGAGGCAGAGCAGGCAGGCAGGCAGGGAAGCTGGGCCTACGGACTGGTCAGGGACGAGGTGTGGCTGATGGATTGTTTCCCACGGTCTCTGTCCCTGCTCCGGTCGGCCCGTACGCTGGATCGCCTTGAAGCCTGTGCAGATGTTGGTTCGGCCGGCTGGAACGGGCTGGTGGACTCTCTTGTCGGCGCTGCAAGATCCCGCGCGTCTCGGTCCCGTGGTCCGCACTGCAAGTACGCACCCAGGCCGTTCCGGCCGGGGAGTGCGGTGGCAGTGCCCAGGACCACGGTCGACCAGTGCGGCAGGCTACGGTCCGCCCGGTCCCTCTGCGCAGGGGCCCGAACACTCCGGGCACCGGACTGTGCTGGCCGAGGCAGAGAGACCGCGGGAGCTCTGAGCAGCCGAGCGACGGTGGGGGCAGGCCGCAGCCACGCGGCAGGCAGGCAACAGGGAGCCACCGCCGGACCGTCCGCCCGCGCCGGAGACCAACGACGCCGTCACAAATGGACCCACGATGTTCTCCGTTCCCGGTAGTTCCCTGCCCGCAGTCAGCGGTCTCTCCTTCCCGCCCGCCGCAGCCACGACCACCGCTGGACCTCCTTAGGATCTCAGACAATGGCCTGTAGTAATTTGCCCAAGATCAAAGCATTCTCCTGGTTCCTAGATCTTTGAAGGGTCCTTTTACAAAGCTACTGTAAAACGTGGACTGTGATAGTCTGGGCATGTCTTTCCGGCGCGTGCTGCGCCACCTTTTATCGTGGCTGGGAAAAAGGCCATTTTTAATGGGCTGGGAAATGGGCGTACGCAAAACTTACAGTTACTACTACTACTACTACTTAACATTTCTAAAGCGCTACTAGGGTTACGCAGCTCTGTACAATTTAACAAAGAAGGACAGTCCCTGCTCAAAGGAGCTTACAATCTAAAGGACGAAATGTCAAGTTGGGGCAGTCTAGATTTCCTGAATGGGGGTATAATGGTTAGGTGCCGAAGGTGACATTGAAGAGGTGGGCTTTGAGTAAGGATTTGAAGATGGGCAGGGAGGGGGCTTGGCGTATGGGCTCAGAGAGTTTATTCCAAGCGTAGGGTGAGGCGAGGCAGAAAGGGCGGAGCCTGGACTTGGTGGTGGTGAAGGGTACTGAAAGGAGGGAATTGTCTTGAGAGCGGAGGTTACAGGTAGGGACGTAAGGGGAGATGAGGGTAGAGAGGTAAGGAGGGGCTGCAGATCGAGTGCATTTGTAGGTTAGTAGGAGAAGCTTGAACTGTATGCAGTACCTGATCGGGAGCCAGTGAAGTGACTTGAGGAGAGGGGTGATATAAGCATATCAGTCAAGGCGGAAGATGAGACGCGCAGCAGAGTTCTGGATGGATTGAAGGGGGGATAGATGGTTAAGTGGGAGGCCAGTGAGAAGTAGGTTGCAGTAGTCAAGGCGAGAGGTAATGAGAGAGAGGATGAGAGTACGGGTGGTGTGCTCAGAGGAAGGGGCGAATTTTGCTGATGTTATAGAGAAAGAAGCTAATTTAAAGGGACCAATATAAGATAAGTGTGGGGATTACATCACTCAACAATCTTCATATCATCCCAAACACTAAAGAGTCAAATCATTTTTAGTGCTCTCACAGTGTACCCATTAGTAACTTAATAACTCCTTCATATTTTGGTAGGCGGGGATCTTCAGAATTTATAACAGCGAAAAAAAAAACATCTAAAAAACTTTGCAGTTGTAGCGATGGTACTGTTCACCTCGTCATAGATCAACCCGTTTTCTCCTATTATTTATTTATTTTCAATCGTTTCTTAAATAAAACTTCTTCTTAAATACTTCTTAAATACTTTTAAATCTTTTTCCAAGAAAGATAGGATATAGTAACTTAGCTTTGAAGAGACTTTAAGCAACAGCTGGCAGAACTGCTCTCAGAAGAATCATATCTGCATTAGTGTGCACCTATTTATTTATTTGTAGCCCACATTTTTCCAACAATTCCTGAGCAGTGGCATTCCTATATCAGCTGCCACTCAAGCCCCCCCCCCCACCAGCGCATCACCTCCACCCCCTCCCAGCGCATCACCTCCTGGGGGTACAGGGAGCAGTCGCTCGGCTGTCGGCTCCGCCGGTTCCCTGCCCCGAAACAGGAAGAAACATCAGAGGGAGCAGGGAACCGGTGGAGCAGACAGCCATGCGGCCACTCCCTGCACCCTCTTGCAGCATGCACCCAGGGTGGACCGCTCCCATCATCCCGCCCATGGGCCTGAGCCCTTATCACCAGCAACTGACTTAGCGGTAAGGGCTAACTCACTACCCATGCAGTAACCATGCAGCAACGTGGCTGCACTGCTGGGAGTGCCCCCTGCAGTAGAAAATATCCAAATGCGGGATTTGGTGCATGCCAAACTCAGAATTACCACTGGGTGCACATGCCACCCCGGCGGTATTGCCGATTTGGCGTACACTACCTGTGCATTAGCCCTCTCGCACCTTTGTGAAAAGGCCCCTAAGTATCAAGTTTATTATGACTTGATATGTGGCTCTTAAGAGACCGTTCAGAGCAGTTAACAAATACAAAATATACAGAAGGTTGAAAGGAAATACATCTGTGATAGGAAAGAAGAGGTTGAGATTAACTGTAGGGCGATGCTTCACAAGACCGACAGCTGTGAGGGCAGCGAAGTAGCAAAACATTAGCAGTTGTAAGCGTCATTATAAAGCAAAGTTTTCAAGCCTATCTTAAACTATGTAAACAATGGGTGTCTTTTACAAAGGCACGGTACCGTTTTTAGCGCTCACTAATGATTAGTGTGTACTAAACACTAGAGACATCCATAGGGGTGTCTCTAGCATTTAGCACAGGCTAAAAACGCTAGCTCACCTTCGTAAAAGGACCCCAACACTTCTAAGTGAAGGGATTGGGGAAACGCATTCCAATCCCTGGGCCACTAATTACATTTCTCGTGAGCAGCCCACAGGGCTAGGACAATCTTGCTCTGCTCACATAGGAGGGCTGATCTCAGCCCTTCGTCAAGCCTTGGTTATTGTGTTTAAGGTCAGACCATTCAGGCTTCAGCGTGGAGGATCCCTGGAATGCAGAAAAGAGTAAGGGGCTACTTATTCTGATACAACTCCATCTCACATTTCAGCTTCTGTGTCTTCTTTGTTTTAACAAGGATGAATCTTGCTCCAATGTGACCTTCCAAATTGTCAGCAAATTCTTCTGTTTTTGTTTATATAGGAAAGGCACTTACTTTGGGATAGCAAGAATGTAGAATATGCCTTTGTACTTCCAGTCACACCCTAGTTTGCGCATTCCATACACAGCAGTGTAGAAGCATAGAGTGAATGTAAGAGAAAACACATGAGGACTGCAAGGCCTGGGCCTCTACAGAGGACATGAACCAGTAACCTAGGCCAAGAGAGAGTGGGCTTGGATTGCTCTACAGAAGGGATGGGAACTTGCATCTGAATCCCACCACCAGCAGTAACACATTCAGTTACCAATGAAAAGGAGTGAGTCAATCCAAATGGACTTGTTCATTCTCCCTCCCACCCCCTGGGGACTCCACTTCCCTTCACTTCATAGACACACTATGCACTTATGCATTACAGATCATGAAAACAGGCTTATAGTCCATTACCCACCTTACAAGCCACAGGAAGAACAAGGAAAAACAAATAACAGGAAAATAGCCCAAATCAGGGAAAGTAGAAAAAGATCAAATACAAGGGCAGAAAGAAGCTTGAGCAGGCAGTAAACACTGTTTAACACTGCTCTTCAATCTATAAGGGGGCGGGAAGAGAAGACATTCTTGGCTTTCTGAAGAAACTGTACACCTATCTGCATCAATCACTTATTATCATTTATTAAACATTTGCTATAACGTTCGTGTTGGACACAAATCACAGCGGTTTACAAAGATAACACTCAAAACTAGAAAAATTAGAACTCCAAAATATAGAGACAAGGAAAATAAAACTACACATCCATCCACCAATCATTCAGGGACCCCAAAAGACAAAAGGGAGGAAGGATTTAGGAAGGGGGTAAGAAAAAAAACAGGGAGAAACTTGAGGAATTAAATGAGGAATTGATACGGGGGAGGAGGCTAAAAGTACTTCTGTGTCTCTTAGCCATTCCCTCGTGCCATATATATACAAGTACATAAGTAATGCCACACTGGGAAAAGACCAAGGGTCCATCGAGCCAGCATCCTGTTTCCAACAGTGGCCAATCCAGGTCACAAGTACCTGGCAAGATCCTGAAAAAGTTCAAAACATTTTATACTGCTTATCCAGAAATAGCAGTGGATTTTCCCCAAGTCATAAGTACATAAGAAATGCCACACTGGGAAAAGACCAAGGGTCCATCGAGCCCAGCATCCCGTCCACGACAGTGGCCAATCCAGGCCAAGGGCACCTGGCAAACGTCCCAAACGTACAAACATTCTATACATGTTATTCCTGGAATTGTGGTTCCCACTTAAAGAACGTATTGCATTCAAAATTTGCACCCTGGTTCATAAAATCATTCACGGCGAGACCCCGGTCTCCATGTCAGACCTCACAGATATACCAACCAGGAACACAAAAAGGTCAGCACACACATTCCTGAATCTCTATTACCCCAGCTGCAAAGGAGTAAAATATAAATCAACATATGCATCCAATTTCTCCTACATAATCACGCAACTGTGGAATGCACTACAAAACGCCATAAAAGCAATGCACGACCTAACAAACTTCTGAAAATCACTAAAAACCAACCTGTTCAATAAGGCATACCACAATGATCCAACCTAAATACCAGACAAGAAAACTTATACCAGAATTGGACAAAACCGAACCCTATACTATATATATATATATGGAATAGACTCCCTGAGCCAGTACGTCAGACTCAGTCTCGGCTGTCTTCAAGTCTAGGCTTAAAGCCCACCTCTTTGCTACTGCTTTCGACTCCTAACCATGACTCTCTTACTCAACACCCTCACTTATCACCCCTACCACTGCAATTTCCCCACCCCTAGCTGTCTGTTCGTCTGTCCAATTTAGATTGTAAGCTCTGTTGAGCAGGGACTGTCTTTTCATGTTCATTTGTACAGCGCTGCGTAAGTCTAGTAGCGCTATAGAAATGTTTAATAGTAGTAGTAGTAGTCTATACTTAACTGCTTATTCCATATCATCAAGCTGATCAATCCATAGACTGGTGGGTTGTGTCCATCTACCAGCAGGTGGAGATAGAGAGCAAACTTTTGCCTCCCTATATGTGGTCATGTGCTGCCGGAAACTCCTCAGTATGTTCTCTATCTCAGCAGGTGGTGGTCACACACAGCAGCAGCTCTGGCTAGGCCTCCAAGCCTAATCCTTAGGTTTTGTTGAGGCCTGGGGTTGAGGGCTCTTTTGAGCAAGTGCAAACCTGGTGGTGCCAGGTCCCTCCTTTTCTCCCCCCTCCCGCTGGCTCCGTTTAAAAAAAAAAAAAATTTAAACGTCTTTAAAGGCGTTTAATTCGACGTTTCTTTAAACGTTCATTGCAGCTACTCACTGGGACACCAGTTCGTTACAGCTCGGAGCGGCAAGCAGGTAATTTTACCTTTTTATAGCGGGCAGGGGGTTCCCCGATTCTTCTCCTCGTGGCATATGGCGTCGGAGGGCGAGGGCGCAAAGGGTCGCTCCCCGGATCGCTGGAGCGCTTCTAGAGGGGATGCGGGGGTTTTACAACCTGATTCGCCCTTGATGGGTGACAGTTTAGTGACCGATGAATGTCCCGGTCGTTCCTCCGGCGTGGCGGTTTTTTCCCGCCATAAACGCCCATCCCCCGCTCCTCGCCTCCGCCATCTTGGCCGGCCACGCGGCTCGGACGGCTTCTTCGTGGGCCGCCCTTGAGGTTGGAGACATTAATGCCATGAACGCCCTTAATTTGGGCGACGGCACAAAGCGGCTAAAGTTAAGCGCCGTTCTTCCCGCGCGGCTCCTTCGCGGAGTTTCGCACCGGACGCCATTTTGGATGCGCAGCATGTCTCTCCCCCGCTATTGCGAGCGCCGGTTGAGAGTGCGTCTAGGGCTGTTGCCCAGGCTGCGGAAGTGCACAGTCTGGGGGGTTTCTCCCCCGAGTTTGTTTTGCTGCTGCATCAGGCTTTCCTCATGCAAAACGCTGCCCCTGCTCCCTCTTCTGATAAAGAGGTTGAGGTTCCCAGAGGTAAACGCCCTCGGGTTGATTTCCAGGCCTTGGAGGACTTTGTCTCCTCCGATGTAGATGAGGGCAGCGTGTCTGAGGTCTCCCAACGGTCCTTTGCGGATTCCTTGGAGGAGATAGATCCCCGCTCGGATGGAGCGGATGACCCCTCTGCAGCGCGGCTTTTTAGCCCAGAGGATTTGCCCAACCTGTTGTTACAGGCCATGGACACTTTGAAGATTTCCTCTCCGGAGGACGTCTCTCCCTCAGCCCCTGTTGGCTCTGCCATTATGCTGGGGACGAAGCGCCCGCCTAGATCCTTCCACGTGCATGATGCCATGCACACCTTAATTGCGGCTCAATGGGATGTCCCGGAAACGAGCCTTAAAGTGGCTAGGGCTATGTCCCGCCTCTATCCTTTGGCTGTGAGTGAACGTGAGGCCTATCTGTGGCCTACCGTGGATTCTTTAATCACTGCGGTGACTAAGAAAACGGCGTTGCCGGTGGAAGGTGGCAACGGCCCTAAAGGACGCCCAAGACAGAAGATTGGAGGCGGCCTTAAGGTCGTCCTTTGAGGCAGCTGCTTTAAGTTTGCAGGCCTCAGTTTGCGGCTCCTATGTGGCCAGGGCGTGCCTGACTATGGTGCAGCGGGCTTCCCCCTCGGATCTTTCCTTGAGGGCTGATTGGCCGGCCCTGGAATCGGGCTTAGCCTATTTGGCAGACTTGCTGTATGATGTCTTGAGAGCCTCAGCTAAAGGCATGGCTCAGACAGTCTCTGCGCGGCGGTGGCTTTGGCTGAAACATTGGTCTGCTGACCACGCCTCTAAATCCCGCCTGGCTAGATTGCCTTTTAAAGGCAAGCTGCTCTTTGGGGTCGAGCTGGACAAAATCGTGACCGATCTCGGCACGTCTAAGGGCAAGAAATTGCCAGAGGTCAGGGCTCGGGCTAGTACTCGTCCCGGTACCTCCAGAGGACGGTTGCTGGAAGCCCGTCGGTACCGCCCGGGCAAGTCGGGTTCCTCTGCCCCCTCTTCCTTCAAGAGGAATTTCTCCCCCAAGCAGCATTCCTTTCGCAGAGACCGCCGTCCCGGAGGTGCTCCCTCCGGTCCTCCCCCAGGGTCTCGTACCCAATGACGGGGCCTTGGTCCACGCCCCAGTGCAGATTGGAGGACGGCTGTCCTCGTTTCTGGGCGAGTGGACCACTATAACTTCAGACGCGTGGGTGCTGGAAGTCATCAGAGACGGCTACAAGCTAGAGTTCTGCCAACCCTTAAGAGACGGGTTTGTACTCTCTCCCTGCAAGTCTCCGGTCAAGCTGTGGCAGTGCAGCAGACCTTGGACAACCTGATCCGCCTGGGTGCGGTCGTTCCGGTGCCAAAAAATCAGATTGGCAAGGGACGTTACTCCATTTACTTTGTGGTTCCAAAGAAAGGAGGTTCTGTCCGGCCTATCCTCGACCTCAAAGGGGTCAATCGGGCCTGGAAAGTGAGGCACTTTCGCATGGAGACTCTCCGCTCTGTTATAGCGGCAGTGAAGGCAGGAGAGTTCTTGGCTTCCTTGGACATCAAGGAAGCGTACCTGCATATTCCCATCTGGCCTCCTCTCCAACGCTTTCTGCGTTTTACAGTCCTGAGACGACACTTCCAGTTCAGAGCCCTCCCTTTCGGGTTGGCTACTGCTCCGCGGACCTTTTCCAAAGTAATGGGGGTCATAGCGGCCTTCCTGCTAAAGGAAGGAGTACAAGTCCATCCTTATCTGGACGACTGGTTGATCCGAGCCCCCTCTTATGCAGAGTGCGGCAAAGCTATGGACCGGGTAGTTGCTCTTGTGAGCTCCCTGGGATGGATCATCAACTGGAAGAAGAGCCAGCTGCGCCCGACTCAGTCCCTGGAGTATCTGGGAGTTCGATTCGACACCCAAGTGGGCAGAGTGTTCCTGCCAGACAATCGGATTGTCAAGCTTCAGGCTCAGGTGGACTAGTTCCTAGTAGCCTCTCCTATTTGGGCTTGGGACTACGTGCAGCTGTTGGGCTCTATGACGGCCACGATGGAAGTAGTGCCCTGGGCCAGGGCTCATAGGAGACCACTACAGCTATCTCTGCTGCTGCGCTGGACTCCGATGTCGGAGGATTATGCTGTGCGCCTTCCCGTGGACCCAGCAGTGCGCAAGGCGCTGAGCTGGTGGACGCAGACAGACAAGTTGTCTGCAGGATTGCCTCTGGTGACCCCGGAGTGGATTGTCGTCACGACAGACGCCTCTTTGATGGGCTGGGGAGCCCACTGCTTGGGAAGGACAGCGCAGGGGCTCTAGTCTCCTGCAGAGGCAAGTGGTCTATCAACCTCCTGGAACTCAGAGCCATTCGGTTGGTGTTATTGGAGTTCATCCCGGTACTGGTGTTGTAGCCTGTACGGGTCCTGTCGGACAATGCCACGGCTGTGGCCTATATCAACCGCCAGGGAGGTACCAAGAGCGCCCCTCTAGCCAAGGAGGCTATGAGTCTTTGCCAGTGGGCGGAAGCGAACCTGGAGCAGCTTTCAGCGGCCCACATTGCCGGAGTCATGAATGTCAAGGCGGACTTTCTCAGTCGCCATACCTTGGAGTCCGGAGAGTGGCAACTATCTGCTCAGGCGTTCTTGGACATCACGAAGCGCTGGGGCCAGCCGAGCCTAGATCTGATGGCGTCATCGGCCAATTGCCAAGTGCCGCGCTTTTTCAGCAGAGGACGGGACCCTCGATCCCTGGGAGTAGATGCTCTTCTCCAACAGTGGCCGACACAAGAGCTCCTCTATGTGTTCCCGCCCTGGCCCATGTTGGGCAGGGTGCTAGACCGGGTGGCAAAGCATCCCGGCAGGGTAATCCTGGTGGGTCCGGATTGGCCCAGACGTCCCTGGTATGCGGACTTGATCAGGCTCTCAGTCGACGATCCTCTGCGGCTGTCAGTGGAGCAGGGCCTGTTACATCAGGGTCCCGTGGTGATGGAGGATCCCTCTCCCTTTGGTCTTACGGCCTGGCTATTGAGCGGCAGCGTCTGAGGAAGAAGGGCTTCTCAGACAAGGTCATCGCCACTATGCTGAGAGCGAGGAAGCGCTCTACTTCTACTGCTTACGCCAGGGTTTGGCGTATCTTTGCAGCATGGTGTGAAGCAGGCTCACTTTCTCCCTTCACTGCTCCAATTTCTTCAGTGTTGGCGTTCCTGCAAGAAGGTCTGGAGAAAAGCCTGTCGCTCAGTTCCCTTAAAGTCCAGGTAGCGGCTCTGGCTTGCTTCAGGGGCCGCCTGAAGGGTGCTTCCCTGGCTTCGCAGCCAGATGTGGTGCGCTTTCTCAAGGGAGTTAATCACCTGCGCCCTCCTCTGCACTCAGTGGTGCCTGCGTGGAATCTCAACCTGGTGCTAAGAGCATTGCAGAAGCCGCCTTTTGAACCCTTGTCGAGGGCATCTCTGAAAGACCTGACGTTGAAAGCAGTCTTTTTGGTGGCTATCACTTCAGCCAGAAGAGTTTCCGAGCTCCAGGCGCTCTCATGTCGAGAGCCTTTTCTGCAGTTCACTGAGGCAGGAGTGACTATTCGCACAGTGCCTTCCTTCCTGCCCAAGATTGTTTCTCGCTTCCAGGTGAATCAGCAGCTATGTCTCCCTTCCTTTCGTAGGGAGGACTACCCAGAGGAGTACTCCGCTCTTGAATATCTGGATGTGAGACGAGTCATCATCAGATACTTGGAAGTGACCAATGATTTCCGGAAATCGGATCATCTGTTTGTCCTGTTTGCAGGTCCTCGTAAGGGTCTGCAGGCTGCTAAGCCTACAGTGGCAAGATGGGTCAAGGAAGCCATTGCAGCGGCTTATGTGGCCGCGGGGAAGGTGCCGCCTATCCAGCTGAAGGCTCACTCCACGAGAGCTCAGGCGGCCTCGATGGCAGAGGCCGGATCCGTCTCCTTGGAAGAGATATGCAAGGCGGCAACGGGGGCTTCGGCTCATACATTCTCCAAGCATTACCGTTTGACTGTGGCTGCACGGGCGGAGGCCCGGTTTGGAGCTTCAGTGTTGAGGTCAGGGATTTCTATGTCCCGCCCTGGGTGAGTACTGCTTCGGTACATCCCACCAGTCTATGGATTGATCAGCTTGATGATATGGAAGGTAAAATTATGTATAATCATACCTGATAATTTTCTTTCCATTAATCATAGCTGATCAATCCATAGCCCCTCCCAGATATCTGTACTGTTTATATTCTGGTTGAATTTTAGGTTCAAGTTTAGCCTTCAGTTACTTCAGGAGGACTTCGTGTTCAAGTTCTTCTTTCACTTGGATTCTTCAAGAGTTGAGACGAGTTTGTGTTACAGTGAGCTGCTGCATTCCTCTCCCCTCCGTTTTACGGGGCTGGATTGAGACATAAATTCTGCCGGCACTCCCTCCCGCTTCGTGCGGCTGTAGGGCAGCTTTGTACCCCTCCCGCTTCGGCGGTGTTAGGGTCAGTCAGCTCCTCCCGCGGTTGCGGTTGCAGGATAAGCCAGATCCCCCCGCATCGGCGGGTGTGGTGTCCCTCCCCCGCTCCGCGGGGATGAGCTGGACGGATTCCCCTCCCCCACTTGTGTGGGGATGAGCTGGGTTAATTCCCCTCCCCCGTTTCGGCGGTGGTGAGCTGGGCAGAGTGTCCCTTCGTGGGTGTAATTCTCTAAGTGCTGAGTCCTGCGGATGGAGCTTTGATATCGACATACTGAGGAGTTTCCGGCAGCACATGACCACATATAGGGAGGCAAAAGTTTGCTCTCTATCTCCACCTGCTGGTAGATGGACACAACCCACCAGTCTATGGATTGATCAGCTATGATTAATGGAAAGAAAATTATCAGGTATGATTATACATAATTTTACCATTTACTCTGTCACTTATGAACTTTAATGCAATACCACTTTGTATTTCTCATTCTGGAAATAATGTAAGCCACATTGAGCCTGCAAATAGGTGGGAAAATGTGGGATACAAATGCAACAAACAAACAAACAAACAAACAAACAAATAAATAAATAAAAGGGGGAAGAAGAGTCAGGTAATGTTCATTATGGTCTTTGGTTGCATTGTGTTGTAAGTGAACAGGTACTTTTATGTTGGGACGGTGGGGTATGCTCTTTTGAACAGGTCTTTAGTGCTTTCCGAAAACGTAGGTGGTCGAGCGTAGTTTTTACTGCTTTTGGCAATGCATTCCATAGTTGTGCGCTTAGGTAGGGAAAGCTGGTTGTGAGCCCTCCAGGGACAGAAAAATCCTACTGTACCTGAATGTACATTGCTTCAATAATCTTTGGGCTTCAAGGATTCTTAAACTTTCTTATACTGCAGAGTGAATGCACTTGTAAGTCAATAAGGAGAGTGACTTGAGGAGAGGGCTAACATGAGCATAGTGACACTGGCGGAATATAAGTCGTGCAGCAGAATTGTGAACACATTGAAGGGGAGAGAGATGGCTTAGTGGGAGACTTGTGAGAAGCAAGTTGCAATAGTCTAAGCCAGAGGTGGTAAGTGTGAGGATAAGGGATCTGGTAGTGTGCTCAGAAAGGAAAGGACAAATTTCATTAATATTATAGAGAAAGAAACAATAGGTTTTAGCAGTCTGTTGAATATGTGCAGAGAAGGAGAAAGAGGAGTCAAAGATAACCCCAAGGTTACGAGCTGATGAGACAGGGAGGATAAGAGTGTTATCCACAGAGATAGAGAATGGGGAAGGAGGAGAGGTTGGTTTAGGGGGAAAGATAAGAATCTCAGTCTTGGTCATGTTTCGTTTCAGATGGCAGTGAGACATGCAGGCTGCAATGTCAGACAGACAGGCTGATACTTTGGCCTGTATTCCTGCTGACATTTCTGGTGTGGAGAGGTAGATCTGGGAGTCATCAGCACAAAGGTGATACTGAAAACCATGAGATTAGATCAGAGTACCATAAGTACATAAGTAATGCCATACTGGGAAAAGACCAAAGGTCCATCGAGCCTAGCATCCTGTCCCTGACAGCGGCCAATCCAGGTCAAGGGCACCTGGTAAGCTACCCAAACGTACAAAATTGTGGATTTTTCCCAAGTCCATTTAGTAGTGGCCTATGGACTTCTCCTTTAGGAAACCATCCAACCCCTTTTTAAACTCTGCCAAGCTAACCGCCTTCACCACGTTCTCCGGCAATGAATTCCAGAGTTTACGCGTTGGGTGAAGAAACATTTTCTCCTATTTGTTTTACATTTACTACACTGTAGTTTCATCGTATGCCCCCTAGTCCTAGTATTTTTGGAAAGTGTGAACAGATGCTTCACATCCACCTGTTCCACTCCACTCATTATGCAGCAAAGGGCGACTAAAATGATAGCAGGGATGGGACGACTTCCCTATGAAGAAAGACTAAGGAGGCTAGGGCTTTTCAGTTTGGAGAAGAGACGGCTGAGGAGAGACATGATAGAGCAGGGGCGTAGCCACGGGTGGGCCTGGACGGGCCCAGGCCCACCCACTTTCCCTCCAGGCCCACCCATCCAAATCCTTCATTGCTGTCGCTGCCTTTTCTCCCGCGGCTCCGGGGAACGGCCGTCCGGGAGGCAGGGATCGGCGTTGCTTGTCAGTGTCTGCCCTGAAATTGTGCTTCTCTTCTCCCCAGGCTTTGCCCCGCTCATTTCTTCACTCGTTGCTCAGCGCTGCGCTGCTATTCAAACAGGCAGCTCCGCTCCTCTCTGCCGCGTCCATCCGGCCCTACTAACAGGAAGTGCATCAGAGGGCCGGATGGACGCGGCAGAGAGGAGCGGAGCTGCCTGTTTGAATAGCAGTGCAGTGCTGTGCGACGAGCGAAGAAAAGAGCGGGGCGAAGCCTGGGGAGAAGAGAAGCACAATTTCAGGGCAGACACTGACAGGCAACGCTGATCGCTGCCTCCCGGACAGCTGTTCCCCGGAGCCATGGGAGAAAAGGCAGCGACAGCGATGAAGGATTTGGATGGGCGGGCCTGGAAGAGTAAGTGCTGGATTTGTGGTTGGTTGGTTGGTTGGGGGGGATAGAGGGAAGGGATACTTTTGCCAGAGTCAAACTTGTAGGAGGAAGGGGATTCGAGGAAACTGGGAAGGAAGAGAGCTGCTGGAGGTGGGAGGAAAAGGAGGAGGGGATCAGGATAGAAGGGAGAGAGCTGCTGGACATGGGAGGAAGGGGCTGGAGAGCTTCTGGACAAGGGAGAAAGAGGGAGGGAAGGGAGAGAGCTGCTGGACATGGGAGGAAGAGGAGGAGGGGACTGGATGAAAGGGAAAGAGCTGCTGGACATGGGAGGGAGAGGAGGAAGGGGCTGGAGAGCTGCTGGACAAGCTAGGAAGAGGAAGAAGGGACTGGAGGAAAGGGGGAGAGCTCCTGGACATGGGAGGAAGAGGAGGAGGGGACTGGATGGGAGAGAGCTGCTGGACATGGGAGGAAGAGAAGGAGGGGATGATGGAAGGGAGAGAGCTGCTGAAGGGAGGAGGGGACTGAATGGAAGGGAGAGAGCTGCTGGACATGGGAGGGAGAGGAGGAAGGGGCTGGAGAGCTGCTGGACAAGGGAGCAAGAGGAGGAAGGGACTGGAGGGAAGGGAGAGAGCTGCTGGACATGGGAGGAAGAGAAGGAGGGGACGATGGAAGGGAGAGAGCTGCTGAAGGAAGGGGAGGAGGGGACTGAATGGAAGGGAGAGAGCTGCTGGACATGGGAGGGAGAGGAAGAAGGGACTGGAGGGAAAGGGGGAGAGCTCCTGGACATGGGAGGAAGAGGAGGAGGGGACTGGATGGAAGGGAGAGAGCTGCTGGACATGGGAGGAAGAGAAGGAGGGGACGATGAAAGGGAGAGAGCTGCTGAAGGAAGAGGAGGAGGGGATCTGGGTGGAAGGGAGAGAGCTGTTAGATGTGGGAGGAAGAGGAGGAGGGGATCTGGATGGAAGGGAGAGAGCTGCTGGACATGGGAGGAGAACTGGAGGGAAGGGAGAGAACTGCTGGTACAGCACAAGGAGGGAGGGAAGGGAAACAGAGATACCAGACCAAGGAGATGAAGGAAAAGGGAATATTAAACCTACAGCTTGAGGGAGGGAGGCAGGAAATCAAGCAACCAAACCAGATGCTGGAAAGAGGAGTGAGTGAGAGGGAGAGAAGCTGGATGGGGTAGGGTCAGAGAGGGTAGAGATATATATAATATTGGCACTGGGGACAAAGAGAGGGGAGAAGATGGACAGAGTAATATAGGGACACAGAGAAAAGGAGATACTAAACATGGAGGAAGATAGAGGTACAGAGATGGAAGAAGATGGAAGGATGGCAGAGAAAGAGGGGAAACAGATGGAAGGATGGCAGAGAAAGAGGGAAAACGGATGGATGAGGAGAGAGACACTGGATGGAAGGATGGGGAGAGAAAGAGGGGAGATGGATGAAAGGATGCAGAGAGAAAGGGGAGAGACTGGAAGGATGTGGAGAGAGAAGGGACACTGAACAGAAAAGGGTAGAGAGATAGACACTGGTTAGAAGGAGGGAGAGAGACATTAGATGGAAGGATCAGGAGAGAGGGTAGATGGGTGGAAGGATGGGGAGAGAAAGAGAGAAGACGCTGGATGGAAGGGTAGGGAGAAAGAGGTGACACGATGGAAGGACACAGAAAGAAAGAGGGGAGACTATTGGAAGGATGGGGAGACAGAGGGGAGAGACTGGAAGGATGGGGAGAGAAAGAGGAGAGCTGCTGCATGGAAAGGGGGAGCAGTGAAAGATTGGAGAATAAGAGGAAGGGGCATGGGGAGAACAAGGGTAAGAAAAAGATGAAAAGCCATAAGTAGATGAAGGAAATTAAAGAATGGATAGTAAGAATGAATTAAATCTGGACACAGAGAGAGGCAGAAAAATATTGAAGAAAGCAAAGAAAAAGGAGAGAAAAATGACAAATGGCCAGGAAACCTGGCAGAAGAGTTAAGCGAAAACGAAAGAAAGCAGAATCTAGAGACTGGGAGCGACACAATGAGAAAAAGTTAATGGCCACACAAGAAAGGTAAAGAAAATAATTTTATTTTTAATTTAGGATAAAATAATATGGTGTTAATAAAGTTTCAGAGACCAATACTTCCTTCCTTAGGTCAGGAGAGGATACCATAACAGCATTATACTGACCTGAGGCAGGAGGTTTTGGCCTCTGAAAGCTCACTGAAAAGGATTAGGCTATTAAATAAATTGTCTGAAATCGGATGCACTGAAAAGCAGCACTTTACCCTGTGTGACAAATGCATATGAGTGTGACTAAATTTTGCTTGGGGGGGGGGGGGGGGGGGGGGGGTACAGAGAAAATGTTGTGCCCACCCAAAATTGGCAGTCTGGCTACGCCACTATCAGCATATAAAAGAATGAGTGGAGTGGAACAGGTGGATGTGAAGCGTCTGTTCATGCTTTCCAAAAATACTAGGACTAGGGGGCATGCGATGAAACTACAGTGTAGTAAATTTAAAACAAATCGGAGAAAATCTTTCTTCACACAACGCATAATTAAACTCTGGAATTCGTTGCCGGAGAACGTGGTGAAGGTGGTTAGCTTGGCAGAGTTTAAAAAGGGGTTAGACGGTGTCCTAAAGGAGAAATCCATAAACCACTACTAAATGGACTTGGGAAAAATCCACAATTCCGGGAATAACATGTATAGAATGTTTGTACGTTTGGGAAGCTTGCCAGGTGCCCTTGGCCTGGATTGACCGCTGTCGTGGACAGGATGCTGGGTTCGATGGACCCTTGGTCTTTTCCCAGTGTGGCATTACTTATGTACTTAAGTACTAACTGAGGTGAGGGCCTCTAGCAGCATTCTCCAAGAAGTGACATCTCCCTCTTCCTTCCTCAACCCTCTTCCTCACCTTTACCTTAATTTGTTCTTTTCCAAAAGGCTGCTATCCTAGAAAAAGTCCAGAGCAGATCACATTGAAAAGAGACTACAACAAGTCAAGGAAATACAATAATCTACAAATATTTTTTTTTAATTAGTTACAAAATTTCTGAAAAAGAAATGTCTTCATACTATTTTGATGTCTCATATAATTACTTTCCAACTGAATAGATAAGGGAAAAGTGTTCCAACAGTGGATGGCATGGTATGAAAAGGAAGATGATACAAATTTCTTAGATTTTATGCCTGTCATTGAGAGATAAGAGAGTGGTTGACACTTTTGAACAAGTTTCTCTGCTACAAATAGGCAAAACAAGTATATGGGTCAAGTACAATAGTGAATTACCATAATGGATTCTGTGTATCATACGAAATTTAAACCAATGCAGATGCCACCATCTTGGTACACCCAAAACAATTAAATTAATAGGGCAACAAGCTCCACCTACTGGCTTCAGCCCACATAATGGGACAGATAGGCTAATGCTGTCTCCTGTTATCAAACCTCATTGTGCTCACCAGTCTGAATATTGGGTTAGGGAAGGTTGCCTCCTAAATCCTCTTGTTTCCCCCCCCCCCCCCCCCCACAACAAAAAAAGTCCAGTTGATTCTGTGGAATGATTGCAACCTGTATTCTTAATTGAGCATGTATAGATCTGCAGGTTTCTAACATGGCATTAATTTCTGACATACTTAGATTGCTGTGTTGGCTCCGTTGATATTTTAGAAATTCACATTTGTAAATTAGTTGCTCCTGGATGTCTGAAATCCTATTTCTACAATCCATCTACATTGGGCATTAAATGTGTAGGCCTTTGTGTTTATCAGACTTTTATCAGAAACAGCCTTTTTGTTTTTTTACTAAGAAGCATATTCAAAAGCATGGATTAATGAGACAAAGTCAACAAGGATTTAGTGAAGGGAAATCTTGCCTCACCAATCTATTACATTCTTTGAAGGAGTGACCAAACATGCAGATAAAGGGAAAGGGAGGGAAATGGGACTTGATATACTGCCTTTCTGATTTTTTTGCAACTACATTCAAGGTGGTTTACATATATTCAGGTACTTATTTTGTACCTAGGGCAATGAAGGGTTAAGTGACTTGCCCAGAGTCACAAAGAGCTGCAGTGGGAATCAAACTCAGTTTCCCAGGATCAAAATCCACTGTACTAACCACTAGGCTACTCCTCCGGTTGATATTGTGTTTCTGGATTTTCAGAAGGTGTTTGACAAAGTATCTCATGAAAGACTCCAGAGGAAATTGGAGAGTCATGGGATAGGAGGTATTGTTCTATTGTGGATTAAAAACTGGTTAAAAGATAGAAAATAGAGAGTAGGGTTAAATGGTCAGTATTCTCAATGGAGAAGGGTAGTTAGTGGGGTTCCCCAGGGGTCTGTGCTCGGACCTCTGCTTTTTAACATATTTATGAATGACCTAGAGATGGGAGTAATTAGTGAGGTAATTAAATTTGCTGATTACACAGTTATTCAAAGTTCTTAAATCGCGGGAGGATTGTGAAAAATTACAGAAGGACCTCACAATTCTGGTCGCCGCATCTCAAAAAAGATATAGTGGAATTAGAAGGGCGACGAAAATGATAAAGGGGATGAGACGACTTCCCTATGAGGAATGGCTAAAGCTTGGAGAGAAGGCGGCTGAGGGGAGATATGATAGAGGTCTATAAAATAATGAGTAGAGTTGAACGGGTACATGTGTCACGTTTCTCGTGGAACCTCAGGGTTAGTGAGCCCTTGGGCCACTGCCAAGGAGCAGCAGTGGCAGGAGAATCACCCAAACACAGACAAGGCAGAACAGACGTACCAGCAAACCCAGGACTGGAACTACCAGGTGGAGACTGCAGCCGAGGCAACTCAAGCCGGAGCAAGCAGGACAGGAATTCAGGCCCAAACTTCACCTGCACTTGACCGCCGTTCCTCAGGAGTTGAGCCCCTGGGTGCAGGCGGCCGGCAGGACTTACTGGACAGGGCAGGAAGGCAGAAATGCAGGGAACAGCAGGACACTTCCAGAAAACACACTGGTTCCAGGCAGGCAGCAAGCAGCAGAATAAACCAGAAAACAAGCCAGGTCTGGGCAGGCAGCAGACAGAAGAATAAACCAGGAGACAAGCAGGGTCAAAGCCACAATCAGGAAATAGCACAGCAGCACTGCAACTAACTCTCACCAAAGGAAACTCCTCTGAGGACCTCTGTTGCAAGGAAAACTAGAGAAATTCCCAGGTGATTAATAAAGGCAGCATACAAAGAAGTTCAGCAGGTACGGGTACTGCTTAGTTCCAAAAAACTCCCAAAACAATCTGGAAGGCTGGAAGATCTGGACCGGACCGGACCAGCATATCTTCTGGAACATGGGAAACGGCAAGCCATCAGTTGATAGCAGCCACCAGGTCTAACCACCGGGGGGGGCGAGGTGACTGAGAGCAAGGAACCTGGGCACAACCATGACAAAGCGTCTGTTCACGCTTTCCAAAAATACTAGGACTAGGGGGCATGTGATGAAGCTACAATGTAGTAAATTTAAAACTAATCGAAGAAAATTTTTCTTCACTTAACGTGTAATTAAACTCTGAAATTCGTTGCCAGAGAATGTGGTAAAGGCGGGTAGCTTAGCGGAGTTTAAAAAAGGTTTGGACAGCTTCCTAAAGGAAAAGTCCATAGACCATTATTAAATGGACTTGGGGAAAATCCACTATTTCTGGGATAAGCAGTATAGAATGTTTTGTACTTTTTTGGGGATCTTGCCAGGTATTTGTGACCTGGATTGGCCACTGTTGGAAACAGAATGCTGGGCTTGATGGACCTTTGGTCTTTCCCAGTATGGCAATACTTACGTAAGTTTTTATGACTTGTTAGTTGTCAAATGTTTAGGCATACTTTGGGCTACTTTTGAGAGAACACTAGGCAGGAAATTTACAGCTTATTTGGCAACATAAGAACATAAGTATTGCCATACTGGGACAGACCAAAGGTCCCTCAAGCTCAGGTCACAAGTACCTGGCAAGATCCCAATACAGGACAATACATTTTATGCTGCTTATTGTAGAAATAAGCAGTGGATTATCCCCAAGTTAATTTGAATAATGGCTTATGGACTATTCTTTTAGAAAGGTATTCAAACGTTTTTTTTTAACCCTGTAAGCTAACTGCTTTTCCTATATTCTCTGGCAACGAATTATAGAGTTTGAGTGAAGAAATATTTTCTCCGATTAATTTTAAATTTACTAGTTTGTAGCTTAATTGTGTGCCCCGTAGTCCTAGTATTTTTTGGAAAGAGTAAACAAGAGATTCACGTCTATCTGTTCCACTCCACTCATTATTTTATAGACCTCTACGATGTCTCCCCCCTCAGCTGTCTTTTCTCCAAGCTGAAGAGCCCTAGCCACTGTAGCCTTTCCTCATAGGGAAGTTGTCCCATCTCCTTTATTATTTTTGTTGCCCTTCTCTGAACCTTTTCTAATTGCAGTATGTGTTTTTTGAAATGCAGTGACCAGAATTGCACACAATATTTGAGGTGCGGTCACACCATGAAGCGATACAAAGGCATTATAACGTCCTCATTTTTGTTTTCCATTCCTTTCTTAATAATACCCAATAATCTATTTGGTTTCTTAGCCGCTGCAGCACACTGAGCAGGTTTCAATGTATCATCAACGATGACACCTAGATCCTTTTTCTGGTCGGTGACTGCTAATGCAGAACTTTGCATGATGTAGCTATAATTCGTGTTCTTCTTTCCCACCTGCATCATTTTGCACTTGCTCACGTTAAATGTCATCTGCCATTTGGATGCCAAGTAAACAACTGCAGAAAGCAGAGGTAGCCCAGAGAAGGAGGAGCCTCAAATTAATAGAACTCATCCTAAGAATGCCAGTGTTTGTAGGCTGCACTGGATGCATTTTATTTGACGCTTTTGTATGGAGGCAAAAGGGTGACCCCTGACGAAGGCATAAGTGCGGAAACTTGGCCAAGTTAGGTCAACATTCTGTAGATGGATTTGTGGAGAAGCTTGTGTGCGTTTTCACTGCTCTGTTCCCCCACTGCACCTACCTAGGCTGCATCTATGTGCCATCAATTAGTGATGTTAAGAATGCAGCTGAAAGTAAGGAAAATGTACTTGAATTTATAGCAAAGAAATGTGGCTACTAAAAGTCAAGAAGTAGAGGAGTGTGGTAGCCATGTTAGTCCACTCTTAAGGTTATCAATAGAAATCAAACAAAATAAAACATGGAAAAGAAAATAAGATGATACCTTTTTTATTGGACATAACTTAATACATTTCTTGATTAGCTTTCGAAGGTTGCCCTTCTTCGTCAGATCGGAAATAGGCAAATGTGGTAGCAGATAGTATATATAAGAGAAACATCAAAGCATTACTTTGACAGTCTGACAGAGTGGGAGGGTGGGGGTATGCATGGGGACATCAAAGCATATCATTGATATTCTAACAGGATGGGTGTGGATAGGTGAGGGGTGGGGTGATCAACAGAGACATACAGCTTTATGGTTTATAATGGGCTAGGAACCCCAGATCCTTGTTGATCACCCCACCCCTCACCTATCCACACCCACCCTGTTAGAATATCAATGATATGCTTTGATGTCCCCATGCATACCTCCTACCCACCCCCATCCTCCCACCCTGTCAGACTGTCATAGCAATGCTTGAATGTTTTCACTTATATACACTGTCAGCTAGCACATTTGCTTATTTCCGATCTGACGAAGAAGGGCAACCTTCGAAAGCTAATCAAGAAATGTATTAAGTTATGTCCAATAAAAAAGGTATCATCTTATTTTCTTTTCCATGTTTTAAAAGTCAAGAGAAATGCGCTGCCGCCATTGTTGTGGCTACTGGGCACCTCACCTGCAGTGCACAAGTGGCACCTGTGAGAGATGTAGCAGGGAGGGCAGAGGCTGCTGGCACGCGGACACGTTGCCTGGCGCCGCGAGAACCCCTCCCTCCCCACGTGACGTCAGGCCTGGCTTGGCTTGGTCGCCCTCTTTCTTCCCAAAGTGCAAACTTTCAGGAGGAAGTCCCGCCCTCTTCCCTGTTTGCGATTGGCCGGCTCTTGGGACGCTCCCTCGGGATTGGCCGGGCGGCAGCGCTAGAGAGTTAGTTAGAGCGCAGAGAGATTTGTGGCGGGCGGAGGAGAAAAGTTAGTCTGTCAGTTCGTTGCGCGCCAACATGAAGAGTCTGAAGTCTCGCTTGAAGAAGCACGAGGTGACCATCACGGTGAGTGTGAGGAGGGGGAAGACGGACCCCGCCCCGGGGAGGGAGGGGTGTGTCCTCCTGAGGTGGGTCGGTACCGAGTCAGCTTCAGCCAGTTGTGAACTGGAGGGAGGCGGGGATGGACTTTGGACCGTCTTGGTCTGGCTCTGGCCTCGTAAAGCTCTTGTGCCATGACCCCCCCTTCCCCCCGGAGCCCTTGGCGGTTCTTCTCAGGCATCTGCTCCAGTCCAGAGGCTCCGTGTCCGGCCCTGGAAAGTGAGAAAGTTGCTCCCGGGCAGCCCGGATTGTGTTACAACTACTACTACTTAACATTTCTAGAGCGCTACTAGGGTTACGCAGCGCTGTACAAATTAACAATTAAGGACGGTCCCTGCTCGGAAGAGCTTACAATCTAACTTGTGTTGATGACAAGTGCAAAGTCTCTGCACTTAGGACCACAACTAATGCTCAAATAAGGGCCAAGAAACTCCCACACTGCGGTTAGCTTAGCAGAGTTTAAAAAGGGGTTGGACGGTTTCCTAAAGGACAAGTCCATAAACCGCTACTAAATGGACTTGGGAAAAATCCACAATTCCAGGAATAACATGTATAGAATGTTTGTACGTTTGGGAAGCTTTCCAGGTGCCCTTGGCCTGGATTGGTCGCTGTCGTGGACAGGATGCTGGGCTCGATGGACCCTTGGTCTTTTCCCAGTGTGGCATTACTTATGTACTTGAAGATCTTGACATTCCCCTAATCCTTAAGTGTCATCATTGAAGCAAAGGTCGTAGCTGGAGGTCAGGTGCCACCTTGTTCTGTACCTGTGTCATGGGGGGGGGGGGTGATGTTGTGCAAGTCAGTAAATAGCCATTGTAGCAAGTATTTCTATTTTACTATTATATTCTGTTGTATTACATAATTTTATTGTAAATTTGTTAGCCACATTGAGCCCACACATGTTGGGAAAATGTGGGATACAAGTGAACCAAATAAATAAAGTAAGGAATGGGACGAGTTCCTACCAGATGCTTCTTATTTGTTGGCTTTTCCCCCTGAGGCCTTAACGATCCTTTTCTTGCAGAACTTTCCACTGCCAGCCATAGATGTAACTATTTTGCCAAGGTTGCGGCATTTTATTTAGACAGCAGAACTTCAGCATTCACTTTATTAACTCCTGATACAGTAACTGAACAAGTCAACTTATTGACTTGCCACCTAGGAATGCTAAAAGATCAGCAGGCACATTCTTGAATCTTCACTTCCCCAGCTGTAAAGCACTAAAATACAGATTAATACATGACATTGCCATTTGACCTGAAAACACTTTACCACCTAATCAACTTTCGTAAATCACTGATGACTCATCTCTTTAACAAGGCATACCACAATGATCCATAGTAAGGACTGTAACGCACCATCACTTTTATCATATTTTCAATGTTTTCTCTCTATACCTGATTGCTTAATTTTATTATGTCATCCATGTTTCTTTATGTAATGCCAATTGTATCTTTCACTCTGGATTGGCGAATGCCTTGACGGAAAACTGTAAGCCACATTGAGCCTGCAAATAGGTGGGAAAATGTAGGATACAAATGCAACAAATAAATTATTATTATTATTAGCATTTGTATAGCGCTACCAGATGCACGCAGTTCTGAACACCTGACATAGACAGTCCCTGCTCAATAATAACGTAATATAATATAATACATGTAATATATAATGTATATGGTCACTTAACCCTCCATTGCCCCAGGTACAAATAAGTACCTGTATATAATATGTAAGCCGCATTGAGCCTGCCATGAGTGGGAAAGCACGGGGTACAAATGTAATAAAAATAAACAATGTGAGCAAATAGGGGAGAGAATGCTGATCATATGTTACTACTACTACTTAATCATTTCTATAGTGCTACTAGGTGTATGCAGCGCTGTACACTGAGCATGTGAGACAGTCCCTGCTCAACAGAGCTTACAATCTAATCAGGACAAACAAGTGATAAGGGAATTACGGACATTGTACTGAACAAGTGAATAAAGGTTAGGTCTGGAGTTAAAAGCAATAACTAAATCAAATTTACACAATATGGTAATGGATGTTGAAAAATAAAAATACACTGAAGCAAAAAGTTAATAACTGAGATCTGCAAGGGGTTCAAGAAACCTCAAAATGTTATAGCCTAATCAATGAACAGGATCAACATAAGGTAATTATCTCGCTTTCAAAATTGAATTCCCATAAAAGCACAAATGCTTTAAAACAAAGCATCACTTATTGCAAAAGGTCAAAAAGTTCACAAACTTAACTGCATATCCATACACAAAACCTGTCTCCAATTCGGCCTTTGTAAAGGTGTAGTCTACTTCTGCTACTACTATTATTAATAATTTGTATAGACATAAACAGTGCTGTACACTGGACATAAAGAGACAGTCCCATTCATAAAATAAGCTGGATTGGATCCCCACTTGCTTGTTTAAATGCTGACAGAAATTCCCAACAAGGGCCACTTGTTTCATCTCTAGCTGCATCAGGGGAATATGAAAAAGTTAAGGCTTTAACTTAGAGCATGATGATTTTGTGCAGACTTGACCCTGGAAAAGCATTGCATGTAGATACATATTTACTAATTTATTAGGATTTATTAATCACCTTTATAAAGACATTCGTCCAAGGTATACTTTACATTGTATTAACAACATACCAATAATGATCAGATGTTTGTGTAATACACAGGTAATTGAAGTCTTAGTAATAGTAGAAATATGATATAGTGTTAGTAATGTGCACAGTCAAACATTCCTATAACAGAAACATGATAAATGTCTGCACAATAGAATAAAACATCTTAATAGGCAGTGAGTAGAGTTGGAACATAGAATTAAATTGCTAATGACAGTGCGCAAAGCCATCTAGGACGAGGGACCAAAATACCTCTGTAAATTAATAGAAAGATGTAAACCACATTGTATTTTCTGATCATATAAATCTTGATTAAAGTTAATCTATGAAGGATTATAGACTGATTTTAAGCAGAAATTTTGCACTCAAAGGAATGGCTCCACAAATTAGGAATAAACTTCCAAAATTCAAGACGTAGTTTACATTTTCAGTATGAGGAAGTGCAAAGTGTGATGCATGTAGGAAAGAGGAACCTAAACTATAGCTGCATGATGCAAGGTTCCACACTAGGAATCACCGCCCAGGAAAAAGATGTAGGTATTGTTGAGGATAACGTTGAAACCCCCTGCTCAGTGTGCAGCGGCAGCTAAGAAAGCAAGTAGAATGATAGGAATTATTAGGAAAGGAATGGAAAACAAAAATGAGAATATTATCATGCCTTTGAATTGCTCCATGGTGCGAGCACAGCCTCGAATACTGAGTTAAATTCTGGTCACCGCCTCTCAAAAAACATATAACGAAATTAGAAAAGGTACAGAGAAGGGTGACGAAAAGGATAAAGGGGATGGGATGACTCCTCTATGAGGAAAGGCTAAAGAGACTAGGGCTTTCCAGCTTGGAGAAGAGGTGGCTGCGGGGAGATACGATAGATGTGTTTATAGAGGTCTATAAAATACTGAGTGGAGTGGAACAGGTAGACATATTTTAGGAAAGAATAAAGAAGTGATTCACAAGGATTAGGGGGCACACAATGAAGTTACTAAGTAGTAAATTTAAAACAAATCGGAGAAAGAGCTAGGGGTGCAAAGGACACGGGACAAGTTGGTCAGAGGTGGGCGGTGGATTTGGAGCAACCGCAGCTACAGTTGGATTTTCGGAAATTGATATCTCGCATTCCGCAGATTTCAGTAAATGCAGGCTTGCGGGAATGCCAGTACAGAATAATTTTTAGAGCATATATGGCTAAGAATCAAGTGTTTAAATTTGGAGGTGTCGAGGACCCGTTATGTTCCAAGTGCAAGCAGGGAGAAGGCACATTTTTTCATTCTCTTTGGAAATGCAGCATGATTCAGATCTTTTGGAAACAGATATTCAGATATCTGGAATCCCTGGTGCAGCACAGGATTCCGTTTTCACCCCAGGGAATAATATTGGACAAATACGAAGTGTTCAGAATTTGTGGTAGAGGGGCTCAGCAGCTCATACGCAAGGCCTGCATAGTTGGGAAAAAAATTATTATGGGCGCATGGAAGTGTGAGAAATCACCAAAGTACTGGCATTGGAGGAACAAGTTTCATGAAATCATGGTTATGGAGCATAGAGGGGTGGGATCCTTCCCCAAGAGACGAAAGGCATTTCTGGATATTTGGGATCCATATATACAGTCGCTGTCACCCAGGGCACGGAGTTTAATATTAAATAGGTTCTGAAACATTTTTTATTTATTATTATTATAATTTATTTATTGTTTTATTTATTTATTTATTTATTTTCTCTCTCATAATTTCTTCTTGCAAGCTAGATGGTTCCTTATTGTGAAAGGGGACCCATAGGTAATAGGCAGAGGGGGGTGGTAGTAGTGTAAGGTTCCATTAGATCCATAGTTATGGTGGTGGGCCATCAGAGCCAAGGTGCACCGCTGTGGTGGTAACTAGGGGGGGCCTTGCCTGAATCTTATTTCAAGCAACCGTAATGTAAGCTCCTTTTGTTTAATAGTATATTATCAGGCTACGGAGTAGCCTGGGAAGCTCAGAGAGAGGGAGTTAGTAGTAAGTTGTTGTGTTGGTATAGATTTGTTGTATAGTTTAATAAAGGGGATAACGGGGAGGGGGAGGGTGGGGTAAAGGAAGGCTTTTAAAGAGGGCTATTTTGCAGTCGGTGTTGCAGAGCATAGTTACATACCTGTTCTTCTATTGTGTTCTATGTGGGAACTGCAGTGTCAGTGGATTTTATGTGATATATAAGAAATATAGCCTAAATGGAGGTTTAATGAGTAGTTGAACCATAAGGTAAGGGAATGGGAGGGAGGAAATATAAATTCATTATGACAATGCAAAAGAAGCATGCTGTGAAGTTTGACAAGTTGATGTTATATGCTGATTCTAAATGGAATTGTCTAATTTCTGTATTTTGTTGATCATCAATAAAAATTATTGAAATTAAAACAAATCGGAGAAAATGTCTTCATAAAACGTGTAATTTAAACTCTGGAATTTGTTGCCAGAGAATGTGGTAAAAGCAGTTAGCTTATCAGGTTTTAAAAAAGGTTTAGATAATTTCCTAAATGAAAAGTCCATAAACCATTGTTAAGATGAACATGGGAAAATCCACTGCTTGTTTCTAGGATCTTGTCAAATACTTGTGACATGGATTGACTACTATTTGAAACAGGATACTGGGCTTGATGGACCCTATCTTTAGAAAGAAGGTTAGAAAATTCAGGACTGTGTGATAGTGTTTTCTGATTTGGTTTGGCTTTCAGAATAGATTGTTTTGTTTGGGGGGATAGATTTGTATTAGGAAGGCACTTATATATTTTCTGTTAAGACTGTTACCTTGTCAAATGTAATTTTAAATTAAAATGGAAGACAAAATTATGGGGTTGGGGAATAAATGGGCTGCTGGATTGAGGGCAAATTATATGTACAGTTGAATTAGGTGTGTGGAAGGGGCCTTGGTTAAAGGGTGTTCGGCAAGCCATTAGATGTGCTTAACTGGAATAACAGATTTCCACAAGATAGCAATATGTTTGCACAATATGTACACATTCAGTGGTGTGCATCAGCTATTGCCTTCGTTCCTCCATCCCCTTGCCCTTTTTTAAAATTTGACTTACTAGATGTCCATTGATCCCCCTTCAATAAAACGTTGGCCTCTTGAGACTGGAAATTCTGTCCACATAACACTGAAGAATGTCAGCAATTAGTTTCAAAGTGTTTTGAGTTCTTTTGTATTAAACCCGTGTCTCTGTTGATCATAGTTTCTCAGAGATTTTTAGATGTAGGGTCTTTCTGCTGTCATATGGTGTATTGATTGGCATTTGATTCCCAGTTAAAAAATAAGAGTGAGAAATGTATTCACTGTAAATGAGCCCTATATAGGAATGGTGGGGGAAAAGACCTCTGATGCCTGTGACAACTTCTGTGCTGTTGTAGTAACGAGTTTCATCATCTACGTCACAGTGCTAGCTTCTATCATTGGTCAGAAACCCACCCAGCCAAAAGTATCTTCAACTGTTCTAATAATGTGACAAATTCATAAAACAAAAAAGTGCAGTAGAAACATCATTTGATCAATGATAGAAGCTAGCACAGTGACTTGGATGCTGGAACTGCGTTACTACAACAGCACAGAAGTCACAGGCACCTGAGGTCTTTTCCCCCACCATTCCTATATAGGGCTTATTTACAGTGAATACATTTCTCACTTACTTTTGAACTGGGTTTGGCACTACTGAATGAGTTTCCAGTGAGTATTGTTACTTTGCTATTGACATTTGATAAAATTACCTTTAATTACAAAGCAAGTCAAGGCGATTCTCAAAATAATTTCAAACAGAAAGGAACTCTATAGAATACAGAACAGTGTCATTCATTCTGGAGAACTGGAATCTATTGAATGTTTAAAAGATGTTTTGATGCTGGGAACTTTTGTGATCATGGAATTCATTCTGGAGAAGCTTACAGACTACAAGATAGCAATTAGCTGAAAAAAGTTCCCAGTGCACACAGCCCCGTTACTGAGGCTCCTGTCCCCAAAACTCCCCAAAAGCAATGGTAAAAAAAAATGTCTTTAGTTTAGCTTTGAATTTGTGAAATGATTGCTCTGAGCAGAGGGCCAGCGGGAGGGCATTCCATAAAGAAGGAGCTAAGAAATAGAAGGCACTTCTTCTAGTAGATTCTTGGTGAGCCCTTCAGGGGCTAGGGAGAACCAGTCTTTCAGGGATATTTGAAATCTGATAGGAATATAAGGGATTTCAGAGAAGCTAGGTCATCGGGAATTCTAGTAATGCTTTATGCGTCAACTTCAAAACCTTGAATTGTATTCGGATAGAAGAAAAGCAAGAAACAATGTAAAAAAACCTGAGTGATCGATATAACTCTGCACTGATCTTAACTTTCAGAGAGCAGTAAAACCACATGTAAGTACTGATGAAAGTTTGAGCAGAAAAGGTAAGTTTGGAGTCTAAAATAACTCCAAGATACTTAAAGCTGGGGGTGTGGAAGATGGAGAAGCTTGTCCTGTAATCCAACAGGCAGCTGTTTTATGTGGGTTTAGTACTAAGTGATTATCAGACAACCAAGAAGTCTCTGATAAGTGGTTGTTGACAATGACCCTAAAAGTACACTTGTGAAGAAAAGAAGTGAACCAATTGTAAACTGTATGGGAGATACCAACTGAAAGAAGTCTATTAAGAAGCTTAATGGACCACATCAAAGATGACAGGAATGATTGAGTGAAACTGCTGAAGTGATGTAGCTACTACATAACTTACTTTGAACCTGAAACAGTACTGTCTTAATGGTCTCTGTACTGTAGCCAGCTCTAAAACTAGATTGGCGGGGATGCAAGGCCAGAACTGACTCGAGGTGGGGTTACAGTTGTGAAAATACTACTTTCTGAAGGAAAGGAAGGTTGCAATTAGCTGATAATGTGCAGGAACAGATTGATCAGTTCTAGACTTGTAAAATATTGGATGAATTATTGCAGTTTTTAATGCAGTGAGAACTTAACTGATGAACTAATGGCAGAAGATCAAGGGAGGGGTGTTTAAGCCAATTTGAGAGAATAGGATCTAAAGTGCACGTAGCCATTTTCATTCTGGTTAGAATTCTAGAAATGGCCTCCTTTTGAAGGCAGGTTGAAAGAGGACTGTTGAGCAGTTAAGTATGAGGTTAGAGAAGGAGGGTTAAGAACATTGACGGCAGATGTGAAGGCCGCCTGCAGGGAATTGGCTAGCAAGGAAATATTGGGCCAACATGTCAACTGCAGGGGCATTAGACAATTCCAGTGAGGGGTGGGTTTGTGTCTAAGGCTTTCTACCCCTTCTCTATACTGAGCTGTAATGGTATATGCAGACAGCCTGAGAGCTAATTACTTTACTAGTTAGTCTGTGTAATGGTATTGTTTGTTCTTTGGCCTGCTGAAGAGAGAGAGAGTAACTCTGGAAGGCTTGTCATAGATATTGAAATAGTCCAGTTATCACCTACAGTTAGTTGTATTCAAACCCTCCCTCCGAGGGCACAAAGTTTAATGCTTAATAAGTTAGGAATTAGTTAGGGAACCTGGGATTACTAGCGATATGGGAGGTGGGGATTTGAGATAGTGCACTTCTAGGCGGGTGTGTGGAGGAAGGCTTAAGGGGGGGATACTGCATGATTAATCACAAGGGACTAACTGAATCCAACCCGTTGCATGTTCTTTTTTTTTTTTTGGAACATACATGCTCAGGGGAAGGCGGGTCTGGGAGGGAGGAGGTACATATTTTTCTATCTATGAATATTTATATAAAATATGTATTGTCGATCCTGAAGTTTGGCCTATTTTTACTATTGATTAGGTTTGTTTGGCACTGTATTTCACTAGATTTTTGTGATTTAATAAAAATATTTGGCATTTGTTTTGTGAAGACTGACATTTTTAATACGTTTATCTTAATTTAATAAATATATTTTTGTGTTTGAACTTGAGAGAAACCCTTATACAGTAGAAGCAGGACAGATTCAGCTTCAGAAGTTGGAGAAAAAGACCATTGCTGGGCAGTCTTCTATGGTCTGTGCCCTAATCGTGGCTGAATAGATTTGGATGGACAGGTGTGGAACTTTTAATGGGCTTCGACATTAAATTCAGAAATTTTAGAACAAGGGCAGTGCTGGGTAGACTTCTACGGTTTATGCCCTGAAAATGGCAAGAACAAAGCAAGACCACGTATATTACATACCATATGTAATGAGTTCATCTTGTTGGGCAGACTGGATGGACTGTACAGATCTTTATTTGCTGTCATCTACTATGCTACTATGTAATCTGGATGCTGGAAATCCAGACCACCTGAGAATCTGCATCTCAAAAAAATTGCGATTCCAAATTGCCTGAGAATCCAAACTGCAGATTCACCCTCTCCCAGCCATGGTCCAGCATTTCTCTCTCCATTTCTGGCCCTGCCCGTTTGCTCTCACTCTCTCACCTGTTCTGAAATCTTTGGTGCTGCAGCACCTGCACTGGCCTTGTCCCCTCTGATCCGTTCTGCCCTTCCTGTTGTGCTGCAGCACCGAAGACTTCAGAACAAGTGAGAGTGAGACAGAGCCGTGGGTCGGGTATGAGGAGAAAGACGATGGACCGTGCGGGGAGGGTGAGGTTCAGGGAAGGAAGGGGGAGAATTAGCCATGAGGGGCCTGGGCCCCCTCCTTTGGAAACTAGATGCTGGAAGGGTTAAAGACGCTGCATGGGGAAGAGAGATGAAGAGATGAAACCCAGTGGTACTGGGTCCCTCACCTGGCAGGTAGGAGATACCTAGAGATACTGGGTCCCACCCCTGCCTGGGGCCTTTGAAGCTTGGCTGTGGCATGGTTCAGGCATGTATTTACTTCTTCTGGGCAAGTATGTTTTTTTTTTCTTTTGTACTTGTGCTGTGAGATTCGACAGGCTAGTTGACTCTACACTTGTGAGGTAAGCTATTCTTTCCAACAAAACAAAATGAGACTCTTCTAAGGTGCACCTCTGGCTGCTGGGTTTTTGTTTTCGTTGTCTGACATCAGTTTTCTTGGTCAGTCATGGGGGCGTAATTTTTTTTTTTTTTTTTTTGGGTGCGTCTGTGACAAGTCGTCTTGCTGTCTGCTGTTCTCTTTTCACATTGGTGCTGTTTGGAGTTGCATATGCCTTTTGTTGGCGGTGCACTTCTTTCTCAGGCACACTTCTTCCTGTGCCCTTCTAGGTGTTCGCGCTTGGGCCGTTACACTTGTGGCGTGCCTCTTCTCTGACGCTGGCCTGACAGGAGGAGATTGTGGTACTTAGTTCTTCTTGGCAGGGTTTCTTGCGTAGGTTGCAGCGGGGTTCTTGCGTCTGGGCCTGCCTCAGAACCCAGAAAATCCCAAAATCTGGACTGATGGATCCCCGAGCAGCCTGGATTTTTGGATTTACATTGTGACCCAAAGTAACATCAGTTCTTGACTTGTAATTATATCATTCACCACCAGGGAGTTAACGTAATCAACAACCATCTTTCCTTCAGTACAACATCCCACAAGTTAGGACTGGCATAGGAAACACTTTCTTTAGTGTCTCAGTGTATTTAACCCTTCAAAGCTAGGGGGTTTACTATGGTCTACTAGAAACATATAAAATTAGACAGCCAGTTAAATATTGTGGTCCCTCTTCTTTGTTTTTCATGCAGAAAGTCCAAGTCATTTTCTTAAAATCAACTGTTTCGCATAACTCTGCACAATGTAATCCATAACCAATCTGTAACAAATTGTATTTCCAACACTCAACTCATATTGTAAGCCACACTGAACCCGCAAAAAGGTGGGAAAATGTGGGATACAAATGCAATAAATAAATAAATAAATTAGGATTTGGCCAATTCCTTTTCTGTAGTGGTTAAAGGCATGTTTCATTATGATATAGTAGGTATGTGCTTACATTTGTACTTGAAGCAATGTGATTTGCGCAGGATTAAAAGGAGCTTTGGTGGGATTTGAACATTGCTGTTCTAACATTAGGCTACTTACTAGGTGAGATGGGTGTGTAAATATGCGGCAGAGAGTTCACCAATTGCAGACACATTATTACTGCAACTATAGCACTTTGTGGGACCCTTTTACAAAGGTGCGGTAGGCTCTACGCGTGTTTACCTTGTGCCAAAACAAAGACTACCACCAGGCTACTGCGTCCTCTGGCGGTAATTTTGGATTTGGCGTGTGCCCGTACCACTGGGACAAATTATTTTTGTTATTTCCCGCTAGATCAATGGGTGGCATTAAGGGCTCAGGCTGTAAATAGGTGCATGCTGGTTTCAGTTTTACCACAGGCCCTTTTCCTGGCCCATTGGAAAAAAAAGCCCTTTTTCCCAGACGTGGTAAGAACTGGCCTGGTGCATGCCAAAATCACGCACCCACACTATCGCAGGCCACTTTTTGCCAAAGCTTAGAAGGACCCCTGTCAGAGTAAATGCCCTGTTTGGGTGTAGAGACGCTTTTGAAGATAGGAACAGCAAGTCCAGAGTAAAGTGTGTGCTACTTTTACTCCCTTTTATTTGGGAGCCGTCCATCTAGTTCTTACAAGCAGACTGTGGTGTGTGGAGCTTGGCTAGTTAAGGACAGATGTACGGGCAGTGTGGATAACGGCGTGCTCTTCTTAGGTACCTGGAGAGAAATGCTGAGCTGAGGCATATCAGCATCTCCTGGGTGATCTGAAGGAAAGCACTACTGACTTTATGGGTTTATTTGATTTTTATGAATTGACATTGAACAATTAGGGCAACATCAAATGCAATAAAAATAAGAGGCGTACAGTGATCATTAATGCCCTCTAGTTTCCATCATATTTTATTCTTCCTTTCTCCTGAGCTTAGTCCATAATTCCCAGACTCGGCAGGGTTTTTATCTTAAGGTTACTCATCAAACTGTCCATAAGGCATATGGCTCAGATGTTGGTAACTCAGATCTGTTAGTTTTGCTGATGGGCGATTTCAGATTCCTCATTGAGTTCACCTTTTGAATCACTGGGTGAGATGTTTCATTTCCTTTTTGCAATTCCCAAATGTTTACTTGTAATTTGACTCTGTTATTTTAACCTTGTAATGCTCACATACTTTTCTTTTTAATAATGGACGTCAAAAATCATTTTGTTTTATAAATACTTGTAAATTGTACAGACCTCTTAACAGCAACATCAGACTCTAGAATGACTCACTGGGTAGGACTGCAAAACTCCAAAGGATTCAAATGACTAGTTAGGTTTGTGGGTCATATACTTTACATCCATCTAGCTATGGTTTTTTCTTTGCTTAGTAACACTGGGGTGGCTACTTACAGCCCTAATGTGTGTGTGTGGCTTTTTTGGGAGCAGAGGAAGGAAGAACTCACTTTTGGTCATTTCCAGTTGTGTACATTCTGCTGTACAAGCAGGTCTTAGTGACTTTCCCACGATTCCCACAGCCTGTAACATGGTTTGAACTCACACTGGGTTTCCAACAGTGGCATAGCCACAGGTGGACCTGGGTGGGCCACGGCCCACCCACTTAGGGTTCAGGCCCACCCAACAGTAGCATACGTTTAGTGGTAGCTGGTGGAGAGCCCAGGCTCTTTCAGCTGAAGACTTCCCTTTGATGGTAAGCCAAGGTGGAAAGAAGCGTTTTCTCGCCAGCTGAGATTTTTGTGGTGGTGGTGGTGAAAAACACTTGGTGCCCACCCAGAATCTGTTGTCTGGCTACGCCCCTGGTTTCCAGGTGCTCTATTATTGACTGCAAGTCAGATGTTTTTTACAGTCTAGAAATAGAGCAGGATTCACCCATTGCTGTTTTTTTTTTTGCAGTTATAGAAAGTTGTGGTATTTTATGTGTAGTTTTTGTGTGTGTGCACTAATTTAGTTTATTCCTGCTGTGCCTTCCCTCCACCTTCTTACTTATTTTAAATACATATAGAGGGGCATAATCGAACGTGAACGCCCATCTCCATGGGCGTCTATGTCTGAGAACGGGTACGTGAAGGGGTGGGACAGACTGTATTTTCGAAAAAAAATGGGCACCCATCTTTTTTTTTTTTCGATAATACAGTTTGTGCCTGGCAAATGCATCGGAGTTGTGTGGATTTGAGCTGGGCGGTTTCATTTTCAGCGATAATGGAAACCGAAGGCGCCCAGCTCAAAAACGAACAAATCCAAGGCATTGGGTTGTGGGAGGGGCCAGGATTCATAGTGCACTGGTCCCCCTCACATGCCAGGACACCAACCGGGCACCCTAGGGGGCACTTGTAACAAAAAAAAAAAAAAAAAAAGTTAAATAGCTCCCAAGTCCATAGCTCCCATCCCTTGGGTGCTGAGCCCCTCAAATCCCCCCAAAACCCACTGCCCACAACTCTACACCATTACCATAGCCCTTATGGCTGAAGGGGGGCACCTATATGTGGGTACAGTGGGTTTTGGGGGCGGTTTGGAGGGCTCCCATTTACCACCACAAGTGTAACAGGTAGGGGGGGATGGGCCTGGGTCCACCTGGGTGAAGTCCACTGCACCCACTAACAACTGCTCCAGGGACCTGCATATTGCTGTGATGGAGCTGGGTATGGCATTTGAAGCTGGCATACAGGCTGGAAAACAAAGTTGGTAAAGTTGTTTTTTTTATGTTGGGACCACTGGGGGAGTCAGGGGTGGTCATCCCCGATTCCCTCTGGTGGTCATCTGGTCATTTAGGGCACTTTTTTGGGACTTGTTTGTGGGGAAAAAAAGGGTAAAAAAAATGACCCAAATTCGCGTTAAAAACGCCTTTCTTTTTCCGATTATCGGCCGAAGGCGCCCATCTCTCCTTGGCCAATAAACACGCCCCAGTCCCGCCTTCACCACGCCTCCAACACGCCCCTGTCAACTTTGTCCGTTTCCGCGACAGATTGCAGTTGAAGACGCCCAAAATCGGCTTTTGATTATACCGATTTGGGCGCCTTTGCAAGATGGGCACCCATCTCCCGATTTGGGTCGAAATATGGGCGCCCATCACTTTCGAAAATAAGGCTGATAGTAACATAGTAAATGACGGCAGATAAAGACCTGTATGGTCCATCCAGTCTGCCCAACAAGATAAACTCATTTTACATGGTATGTGATACTTTATACCTGAGTCTGATTTGTCCTTGCCATTCTCAGGGCACAGACTGTAGAAGTCTGCCTACACTGTTCTTGTACTAAGTTCTGAAGCTAACATTGAAGCCCCTTAAAATTTATACTCCAGCCCATCCCTATCTATTCAGTCACGATCAGGGCGTAGACCGTAGAAGTCTGCCCAGCATTGTTCTTGTACTAAAAGTTCTGAAGCTAACGTTGAAGCTCCTTAAAATTTATACTCCAGCCCATCCCTATCTATTCAGTCACGATCAGGGCGTAGACCGTAGAAGTCTGCCCAGCATTGTTCTTGTACTAAAAGTTCTGAAGCTAACGTTGAAGCTCCTTAAAATTTACACTCCAGCCCATTCATATCTATTCAGTTGCAATCTAAATTGAAGTAATTTTAGTTTGGTTGGTGAAATAAAATGACTTGCAGGGTGGTGGATATTTTTTATAGTTTTTTTTTGTTTGTTTTTGGTGATGTTTGAATCCAACCCTCCTTTGCTGTAACCAAACTCCTCCTGTTTTTTTCAGTTTTGATTTTGCAGCCAGTTGTGAGAATTGGTGGAAACAGACATACAAGATTATGTGAATAGTGTTTGGTAGCAGGAAGTATTTGAGACACATTTTCCTGCCAGATGCTTTATCACAGAGAGTCTAAATAGAGTTTTCAAGCCCTTATTGTAAGTTTGCTTTCTCAAGTTACAGCCTGAGCTGTTTCTGCTGGCACTAATAGGACCATGTTACTTACCTGGTATAAAAAGCTTGCAACTAAGCAGCATCCCTGAAAAATGAGTTAGAATTAGCTGGTGTCTTCTCGGGTACAGATGAGTAGCAGGTCGGGGAGCTCGCTAAAGGGGCTTCTCTGCATTGTGCTTGGTGTAGGGGGTTGGATACCTTCATATCTTCTCAAGAAGTTCTTTGATCAGCTTGGAAAATGGCAGTGGGTATCGAGCTCTGGTTTTGTTGCAGGAATGGAGGCATGAATTTATGATACTTCAGGAGTCAGACAGCACACACCAGAATGAGAGAGTAATCTTCTTTATTTGCCAGCAAACACAGTAGGACATCAGTTCTAGCTCTTTTCTTCTCTTTCTCAGCTCTCTGTGTCTTTGTGGCTTCTGTCTCAGCTGCTTCTCTTCTTATGCTGTCTTCTCCTTCTTCTGTCTGTTCCTTCTGTCCTTCTCTTTCTTCTGAGCTCCTTCTGACGTAACTGCTTCTTCTCCCACTTAAATACAGTTCTATCTAGCCTAGCCTAGCCCCCTTACTCTCCAATTGGTTAAGGAATAGATTGATTACCTTGCCTCAACCAATCAGCTTTATACAAATATCAGTTACATAGGTTCCAGACATCCTAAACTGACCTATGACCTGGGGCCCCTCAAGCCAGACATTTGGGCTCCAGAACTCCTGCATGTTGTTATGATTGATTTCTCATCTATAGCTTAACCTGGATTCACTTAGAGGATAATGGATATTCTTACATTTATTATTCTCATATTCCTAGTACTAACTGCTAACTAAACTCTGGCATTCATTAAAGGGGTCAAGGGCCAATCTTACTTAATAGCATACATATCAGTTATTACTTTCAAGATCCATTCCTACATTTTACCTATAATTAATCAAGGAGAAGAGAGCTGACTAGTCCTGACCTCTTTCACCTATCAGCTTCTTACACAGAACTTGCTAGGACCACAGAAAACTCAAAACACATGTTGGCCTCTTCACTGCAGTCTTTGCTTAGAAAGTCAGACAAAGAATTGAACAAATATTCTACATAGAAATTACAGAATAAAACATATTCTAAAATAAGCATCCTTATAAAACATATTCTAAATATCAAGAACTTCTAAATTCTAATCTATTGCCTCTCTCTAAACAGTATTTCTGCCTAATCTTTAAACTACAATATGTCATATGTCTGGCTCATGCCTGCTTGCAAAACTATTCAATATGCCTAATAGTATACAAATGTTGAGCTAGCCTTCATTATTCACAAGGGACAGAATTTCATTTCTCACTGACCTTTCTAACCTTTGGCTTAGCCAAGCCAGACATTGAAAATAACCTGAACCATCTGGCATTCCTTCACTTTAGTTGCAAGGTAAAAAATTGAACTTTTTAAACACCAGACTTTTAATATCATTTCTTTGTCCACTGCCTCATTCCCCCCTTTGAGACTAAAATCAGCTTATGCAGAGATAAGTCTCACAACTCAAACTCTGGGGATTATAGTGGTCCTAACTAGGAATAGACTTATGAACCACCATTACCCTACTTGTTAAGGTCCGACGGCATACTGCCGAAGCACATGAGGCCAGGAAACAAAACAACAACCCTGCTAGAACTAAGACTATTAGGGAAATGAACAAGGGACGTATCCAGGAGGTCAATGACCACCACCAGGAGGTAAGGTCTAATCCTCCTCGGTAATCCTCCACATTAAGGCTAGCCAACTGTAGGACTTTATCCATGGCATGCCTAACTACATGCGTCCTATTTATGACAATAGTACAGCACTCTGAAGAATTTAGCACTGTGCAGAGGCCACCCTGGGCTGCAAAGAGATAATCAAGGCCCATACGGTTATACCGAGAAACTATACTTAATTCATTAATTTGATCCTGCAATGCATTGACTACCACGTTCAGCTCATGAACTAGAACATGAAGTAGGGATTGAAGTCTCCGGGTGGCCATACCTAGTTCGGTAATACCCGCTACCGGGCCCCCAATTGGAATCCAGGCCGTAGCAGAAAGGGCTACAAGTCTCTTTTTAGTCAGAGGATAAGTAGAATTGATATACTGGAGGGCTAATTCAATCGCCTCATCCTCTGTGGCAACGGAGGAGGGTAAGGACAAGGCCTCTCGCTTAGAGCGGTGCGGGGATGGTGGTTTGAGAAGAGGAATAACTTTAGGAAAATAATTCAAGGTTACCAATACACAAAAATCATATGTGGGGGGAAGAATCATGTGGAGGACATTATCACAGAGCCAGTAATGACCAAGGAGAGGGCGACGAAAGTTCCCAATAAATGTAGGCACAGGATGGAGATTAGGATGCCCATAATGCGAGCCCCTATCCCAGGGGGAACGAAGAAGAAATGGAGACTTTGTACACCATAGGTGCCAATCCCCAATTGTAACAGACCGCTCATATGATGCAACCCCTTCATACCCCGGGGACTTATGAAAGTAGAAAATAGGATGAGACACTATAGTCTTCTCAGTAGTATAGTTAGGAGCCAGGTAATCACCTTGGTCATAATCTGCAGGTATGGTAGTAGGGCACATAGGAGTACCTGGAGAAACTACCCACACAGGTTCCTCCTTCTCTGGGAGAACATTAGTATAGTTACAGGGAATGGGAAGAACAGTTGAGATGTCTCTTGTTAAACAAAACACTCCAGAAGCTGGATAGGGAGACGTAAAAACCGGCCTTAGAGAAGAATCAGAAGGGGAAGTAGCATTATAAAAGGACCACCAAGTATAATCCTGGCTCCAAGGACCTGAACTCGAAAAATAGGGAGGTATAAGAGCTGGGAGCTGCACAGGGACAGGAACAGCTGGGACATCTGTAGTATAAGGAGAAAATCGGGAACACACAATACAAGGGGAAGTAATCTTTGCCTGGCTAATTAGTTCCTGGACAGAGTGTAACCAAAGGTTGGAGCGAGTTGGGGTATTAGGAACAAGGAGGCAAGGAGTAGAAAACAACAAAAGCATCCAAACTACTAACATTTTCTTTCTTCCTAATCTAAAACAAATACAGCAAACTAATTAAGCAATAATATTTCAACAGTCTGTGCTAATCACAGATTATTCTCATATAGTGTTCTCAGTCTTTGAGTTCTTATACCAGTTGGGATAGACCCTCAACTGACAAGGATCAAGCTTTCAAATTCCAAGAAAGCCAGAATCAAGCAAGAAAGAGTCTCAGTGTGAAGCCGAAGTTCAGCAGCTCCTGCAGTATGCAGTTGACCCTTCTTTTCAGCTAGTAGATTCTTTGGTTCGGGTCAGGCGCAACTTCAATGGCTCCACTGGATCACTTTCTGCTCTCCACTGTCTAGGCTCCGTCTGATCCGTGCTGGGCTCAGTCTGGTCAGCAGACTTAATTCGAGACCAATAGACCCATGGAGTTATCCCTGCGACCTTCACAGCTGTAGGGGTAGAAAGCAAAACAGTAAAAGGTCCTTTCCATCGGGGCCCCAAAGGCTGGAGCCTCCAGTCTTTCACCCAAACTCTATCCCCTGGCAGGAAGGAATGTACCTGAGCCTGGAAGGGGACAGGGTTTATTTCTCTCACATAAGACTGAAGCTCAGAAATTATCTTGCCCAAGAGGGCTACCTGCTCCTGCACCTGGGCAGACCCTAAAATCCCTATGTCTCCCTTAATTCCCTGCAAAATGGCTGGGGGCTTCCCATACACAATTTCAAAGGGAGAGAGGGCTGTTCCTTTAGTTGGGGTGCATCGGAGGCGGAAGAGGGCTAGTGGCAGTGCCTGTGGCCATTTCAGTTGGGTTTCCTGACAAATCTTTGCTAGGCTATTTTTCAAGGTTCTGTTTGCCCGCTCAACCTGCCCTGAACTCTGGGGACGATAAGCACAATGCAATTTCCAGGTAATGCGCAATGCGCGGGACAGGGCCTGAAGTGTGGCTTCAACAAAGGCGGGACCATTATCTGAACCTATGGCAAGGGGCAATCCATACCTGGGGATGACATCCCTAAGGAGGGCTCGAGCTACTTCTGTGGCTTTCTCAGTGACTGTAGGATATGCTTCCACCCACCCAGAAAAGGTACAGACCATGACCAAGAGGTATCGGAGCCTACCGCTCCTGGGCATTTCTGTGAAGTCTATAACTAGAGACTCAAAGGGTGTTAGTCCCCTAGACTGAACTCCTGGTGGAATACGGGGTCCCTGACGAGCATTATTCTGGGCACAGAGAGTACATCGGGCTGAGGCAGTGGCAACCAGACTATCCAATCCTTCCAGCACCACTACTCGACTGAGTAGGCGGGCTAGTGCTGTTTTCCCTAAGTGTGATAGGTCATGACCTTGAGACACTACAGGCCAAGCTAGGTGGCGTGGCACCAGAACTCTGGTATCAGGGAGATGTAACCAGCCATCAGGTCTCCTTACTGCACCTTCCTCTTGAGCCCATTTCTCTTCCATTTGGGTGTACATAGGCGTCCATTCTTGCAATCGAATTTGGAACAGGGGGGTCACAGTATTTGCTGGGGGTCCTCGAGCAGCTTCCTTGGCCACCCGATCAGCATGGCGGTTCCCTCGGGCCACTGGAGTATCTATTCTTTGGTGTCCCCTACAGTGAATAACAGCTACCTTCTTAGGGCCCACACAGCCTCTAGCAGCTGAAGTATTTCGGGTCCATACTTAACAGGTTGGCCTGCGGCATTTATGAGTCCCTTTTCCTTATACAAAGCTCCATGAGCATGTAGAGTTGTAAAGGCATACTTGGAATCAGTATAAATGTTGGTCACTAGTCCTGCTGCCAACTCCAGAGCTCGTATGAGGGCCACAAGTTCTGCTTTCTGGGCTGAAGTTCCTTGGGGCAGGGCTCTTGCTTCTATCACCTTGTCCTCTGTCACCACAGCATAGCCTGCCAATCGCTTGGAGTTCTCCACATAACTGCTTCCATCTGTGAAATAAATTACATCTGGGTCCCTCCACGGAACATCTTTAAGATCTGGTCGACTGGAGTACACTTCATCCATGGTTTGGATACAGTCATGATCCGGTGGTCCCTCAGATGCTGGCAAAAGAGTGGCGGGATTGAATGTAGCCACTGTTTCCAGGTGTATCCGTGGATTCTCACACAAACTAGCTTGGTACTTAACCATGCGGTTATTTGTAAACCAGTGGTTGCCCTTATACTCCATGAGGGTAAGAACTGCGTGGGGGACTTTAACAACCAGTTCTTGCCCCAAGGTCAGCTTGTCAGCTTCCTGGACCAGTAAGGCTGTTGCTGCAATGGCCCTCATGCAGGCTGGCCATCCTTTAGCCACTCCATCTAGCTGTTTAGACAGGTATGCAACAGGCCTCTGCCAGGATCCCATCATCTGGGTCAGCACACCCAGAGCAACCCCCTGTCGCTCGTGGACATACAATGAGAAAGGTTTCTCCACATCAGGAAGGCCTAACGCAGGGGCTTGGAGTAGGGCTTTCTTTATGGCAATGAAGGATTGTTGAGCAGTAGGTCCCCATTCAAATGGTTCCTTTTCACCCCCCTTTGTGGCTTGGTAAAGGGGTTTCGCCATCAATGCAAAATTTGGAATCCAAATTCTGCAGAATCCGGCTGCTCCCAGAAATTCCCTAACTTCTCTTCTGGACTTGGGTTGAGGAATTGCAGCAACTGCTTGCTTCCTACTGACATCCAGTCTCCGACTTCCCTGGGAAATACAAAAGCCCAGATACTTCACTTCTGACTGACAAAGTTGGGCCTTTGAGCGTGAGACCTTATAGCCTGCATCCAAGAGTAGCTCCAGCAATTCTCTGGTAGCCTCAAAACACTCTTCCTGGGTCACTGCTGCAATCAGGAGGTCATCTACATACTGGAGTAAAACTCGCCTGGAAGGCTCAGATTTAAAAGTCTTAAGGTCTTGTCCTAGGGCAGTCCCAAAAATGGTGGGGGAGTTCTTGAACCCCTGTGGCAGGCGGGTCCATGTATACTGAAGCTTCCTTCCTGTTACTGGGTTTTCCCATTGAAAGGCAAAAAGCAATTGACTGGCGGGGGCCACCCGAATACAAAAGAAGGCATCTTTTAGGTCTAGTGTTGTGAAATGGGTAGCTCCAGAAGGTATCAATCCTAGCAGGACATATGGATTAGGCACTACAGGGTGTAATGAAATAGTGGATTTGTTGACCACTCGTAAGTCTTGGACTGGCCGGTAGTCCTCAGTCCCTGGCTTCTGAACTGGCAACAGTGGCGTATTCCATGGAGACTGACAAGGACGAATAATTCCATGGGATAACAGACGATTCAGGTGTGCTTGGATCCCTTCCAGAGCCTTTCTGGGAATTGGGTATTGGCGAAGATGGATTTGCCGGGCATTTGGAAGTAAGTCTACATGGACAGGAGGAATATTTCGGGCCAACCCTGGGGGATTATGTTCTGCCCATACCCCACTGACCTGAAAGCTGTCTGCCAGGGGTAGGTCAACTTGGCCATGTGACTGATGCAGCCGCCATTCTTCTTCAAGAGGGCAGCAGAAACTCAATATACCCTTAGGGCTGGATGTCGGGGGCCGAAAGGAGACCGAAGTCTTGCCATCAGAGTCAAAGGAAATTTGGGCCCTAAGCTTGGACAGCAGGTCTCGACCTAACAAAGGGATTGGACAGTCTGGCATATACAGGAATTCATGAGTGACTGTGTGTGAGCCTAATTGGCATCTACGGGTTGTCAGGAAGGGCCTCCGGTTCTGCACCCCCGTGGCTCCCACCACTCGGACAGTTTTTCCAGACACAGGCGCTAATCGCTCCGTCACAACAGAATGTTCAGCTCCTGTATCAATCATGAATGGAATTGAGCGGCTCCCTATAATTAACTTGACCATAGGTTCCTGGGAGCCCAGTTTGTAGGAACCCGGTCTGTCCTATTCGTTCCATTCTGCCATCTCGGCTATCCCGATGATGTCAGATTCAGGAGGCTCATATCTTCCCTCTCGAACTCGGCCTCGGCTTCCTCGATCTCCTGGTCCCCTTCTCAGTCCCTGGCGCCTCTGGGGGCATTCATCTTTCCAGTGCCCTCTTTCCTTACAATAGGCACACTGGTCCCTCTCCAATCTTGGTCTGGGATTCTCCCCCCTTGGCCGGGATTGATTGAAGGAATCTCGGGGCCTGGCTGGTGGTCCGGGGTCCCACTTTGGCTTCCCATTAGCTAGAGGTCGACCTCGATTAAGGGTGGAATTAGTAATGGCTGCTGCTAAAAGGTCGGCCTTCTTCTGCATCTTCCGGTCAGCCTCTCGGCGCACCTCCTGATCTCTATTAATGAAAACCTTGGTTGCGATCTCAATTAGCTGGGTGGTATTCATCCCTGCGAATCCCTCTTGACGCTGCAACTTCTTCCGGATATCTGGCATACTCTGGGCCACCAATGCGCTATTCACCATTCTCTGGTTTTCTAGGGCTTCAGGATCAAATGGGGTGTATGTTCTGTAGGCTTCAATTAGTCGCTCTAGAAAGGCCCCAGGGGATTCAGCTGCCCCTTGGAGAATTTCAGAGACCTTTGCCAGATTAATGGGCCTCTTTATGCCTTTCCTCATACCTTCCAGCAAGTCCCGGCAATAGCCAGACAACAGTTCATAGTGCTGCTCATTATTTGGATCCCAAACTGGAGCTGCGCGAGGAAACCGAGCTCTAACCCATCCCTCTGGGTCCTGTGTCCCCCCGGGGACACGCTCTCGCGTGATGGCCTCAGCATTTTGCAAAATCTTCCGCCTCTCCTCAGTTGTGAAGAGGGTCAGGAGAAGTTGTTGACAATCAGTCCAGGTTGGGTTATGGGTGGCCATAATGCTAGCCACTAGGTCCACCACTGCCTGAGGCTTTTCAGTATAAGAGGGGTAATGCGTCTTCCAATTCAGGAGATCGGTGGTTGTGAAGGGTACATACTGATAGGCCTGTGCCTGTATAACCTGACCCTGATTATTAGGATCCGGTCGAGTGGTAGTTACCTGACGGAGTGGCAGAACTCTCGAGGAGGTGGGAATGGAATCTGAGGTAGAGCTAGGAGCTACCCTCCTATCATGCTCAAAGGTGATTGCAGCAGGTCTAACCCATTCAGGGGAGGTAGGTTGAAACCCTGAGGGATGGGGAGGGGTACTCATAGACTGAGAGGTAGTCACAGGTGAGTCAGTCCATTGAAAGGGATGCCGGGCCCCTGATGAGTGGGGAGGGGTATTAGAAGGAGAGGCTGGGCTGTCAGGTGTTGAGGAATCAGGGAGTGGAGCCCAAAGCGGGTCTACAGAGGTTAACAGGGAAGGATGTGGCAGAGGAGGGTAGAGACTGGCTGAAAAGTCCAACCTAGGATGTGGTGGGGTTCGCACAGTGGGGGAGGAACTATCCGGAGAAGCCTGTACTGGAGAAGCTTGGGCTGGGCGGCGTGGATCTCTAGGGGCGGCACGGAACCCCAACAATGGGCCATAAGGTGGTGGCTCAAGATCTGAGGGGTCATCAGAGAGTATGGGTTTCTCAGGCAGGGTAGGGGCGGAAGCCACCGATTGGGTGGTAGGCTTCCTGGGACTCTTTCCCTCTTCTAGTTTAGATTTTCTAATCTTTCTTTGAGCACGGCCTAACATGAATTTTACTGGGGATCCCATATAAGTTTTCAACCAAGAGGGAGGGTCAGTCACAAGACTGTCCCAGGAATCTATATAAGGGAGTTGTTCAGAATATTCTGGTTCTCCTACAACTATGCTGTAAACCTTCCGGATTACTTCAATATCTAAGCTGCCACTAGGGGGCCACCCCACTCCCGTAGATGGCCACTCAACTTCACACAAGGTTCTTAGAGTACTTGAGCTTAAAGTCTGTCCATAGTCATTAATTAAAAATCCTTTCTTGAAATTCTTAAGCATACAATCTAGGGGAGTATCAATTTGTCTAGACGATTTCCCTCCCATAATGCTTACAGTTACAACACACAAAGAGGGGGGGGATTTTTGAAAGTGCAGTAAGGGGTCCGCACTCTCGAGACACTCTCGAGACAGCAATCGCTTCCTTCCGTCGCTGGCCAATTGAACTCGCGTTAATTGGAAACGCAGCTATAAGAAGTCCGCACTCAGTTAATCATTCACGCATCACACATTCCATACAGAAAATCCCACCCAACAATTTCAAATTTCTCAGATACAGATGAGCTCAAGCGTTTTCGCTTCTAGTCCCCACGACTAGAAGGTACTAGGGCCTTCGCTGAGAGTTGATCAGGCTCTCCTTCCCCCAATTTTTGAGGGGCTGGTTTACAACTTTCTAGCTAGAATTATAATACAGAATACAAAATACATACCCGGCGAATGTTCTCCAGTCAGTTGGGTGCTGGGATTAATGCAGGATTCAGGATCCCACCGCTGCCACCAAGAATTGTTGCAGGAATGGAGGCATGAATTTATGATACTTCAGGAGTCAGACAGCACACACCAGAATGAGAGAGTAATCTTCTTTATTTGCCAGCAAACACAGTAGGACATCAGTTCTAGCTCTTTTCTTCTCTTTCTCAGCTCTCTGTGTCTTTGTGGCTTCTGTCTCAGCTGCTTCTCTTCTTATGCTGTCTTCTCCTTCTTCTGTCTGTTCCTTCTGTCCTTCTCTTTCTTCTGAGCTCCTTCTGACGTAACTGCTTCTTCTCCCACTTAAATACAGTTCTATCTAGCCTAGCCTAGCCCCCTTACTCTCCAATTGGTTAAGGAATAGATTGATTACCTTGCCTCAACCAATCAGCTTTATACAAATATCAGTTACATAGGTTCCAGACATCCTAAACTGACCTATGACCTGGGGCCCCTCAAGCCAGACATTTGGGCTCCAGAACTCCTGCATGTTATTATGATTGATTTCTCATCTATAGCTTAACCTGGATTCACTTAGAGGATAATGGATATTCTTACATTTATTATTCTCATATTCCTAGTACTAACTGCTAACTAAACTCTGGCATTCATTAAAGGGGTCAAGGGCCGATCTTACTTAATAGCATACATATCAGTTATTACTTTCAAGATCCATTCCTACATTTTACCTATAATTAATCAAGGAGAAGAGAGCTGACTAGTCCTGACCTCTTTCACCTATCAGCTTCTTACACAGAACTTGCTAGGACCACAGAAAACTCAAAACACATGTTGGCCTCTTCACTGCAGTCTTTGCTTAGAAAGTCAGACAAAGAATTGAACAAATATTCTACATAGAAATTACAGAATAAAACATATTCTAAAATAAGCATCCTTATAAAACATATTCTAAATATCAAGAACTTCTAAATTCTAATCTATTGCCTCTCTCTAAACAGTATTTCTGCCTAATCTTTAAACTACAATATGTCATATGTCTGGCTCATGCCTGCTTGCAAAACTATTCAATATGCCTAATAGTATACAAATGTTGAACTAGCCTTCATTATTCACAAGGGACAGAATTTCATTTCTCACTGACCTTTCTAACCTTTGGCTTAGCCAAGCCAGACATTGAAAATAACCTGAACCATCTGGCATTCCTTCACTTTAGTTGCAAGGTAAAAAATTGAACTTTTTAAACACCAGACTTTTAATATCATTTCTTTGTCCACTTCCTCAGTTTAACCTGTAAAATCTTACTAAATATTCATACAGTTGATTCTTCAAGGGTTAGATGAAATGTAATGCCTCCACCTCCATAGTTCATTAACAGCACTGACACGCTATACATGTTAACTTGTCCTTTGAAATCTCTTCTTTTTCTTCATTTGGTCAGAAGTGTATGTGTAAAGAGGCTGTTTTGCTGTTACTTTTGAAGGTAATAAATAAAAATAAAACAAAACATAGAAAAGAGAATAAGATGATACCTTTTTTTATTGGACTAACTTCAGAAGGAGTCGCGGGAGACTGCCAGGGAACCCAGAGCGGATGTGGCGTGGCAGAAGGTGGTGGGTTGGGGGAAGACTTCTAACAAGCAAGCTTCCTGAAGGAACACAGATTTGTGTGGACTAGTGGTGAACTGCTTGAATAGGTGGGGAGTCTGTATGGAGGAGTGTGGGATGCATGAATGCAATAGATGTGGGTGAAAGTAGGGTGATGGGAGGGACAGGGATTTGATTTGGAGAGGTTAAAGTCCCGGGAGAGTGTGTTGATTCCTCGTGGGATGGCTGATTTACTGAAAGAGATCAGCTATAGGGAAGGGAGTGTAGGGGAGGTTGAGAGAGGGATTGGGGATAAGTTGGAGCAGAGGAATGTGGGTTTGGAGTAGGGGGGGAGGGCAGAGATCGCCTGTGGGGAAGGAAAGGGGACAAGGGGAGGGGGAAGGGAGGGGAGAGACCTTATTGGTGGGTATATGGAATGTAAATGGGCTAAATAATCAGGCTAAACGCAGTAGAGTATTTAAGGAGTTGGATAGGCTGAAGTGGGATGTAACGTTTTTGCAAGAAACACACTTAAGACCGAGGGATACTCACTTGCTGCTTCATAGGCCTTTTCGGGAAGTGGTGGTACTGATGGGGGAGTGGCTATTTTGATCAGATAAACTTTTGGAATTGTGATTGAAGAGGTGTTTAGAGGTACTAGTGGGCTTTGTGTGGGCCTCAGAGGGTGGTTGCAGGGGAAGGAGTTGACACTGATTAACATATATGCTCCGAATGTGGGGCAGAGGGACTTCTTTCAAACATTAAAAGAAGAAATTATGGGATTTGTAGGGGGGCAGGTTGTGGTAAGGGGGGGATTTTAATGTCGCCCGAGATGCGAGGCTGGATCATTCAACAGGAGGAGGGCAGCAAAGTGGCCCTGGGAGGAAAGCATTGTTACAATTTTTGAAGGGGCTGGAGGTGGTGGATTGTTGGAGGTTGTTACATGGAGTGCAGTGGAATTGCACCTTTTACTCGCATGCAGCAGACTTATTCCAGGATAGATGGGCTATGGGTGCATCGCAATGGATGACATATGGTGGGGGCTGCTGAGATAGAGACTTTTGTGTTTCTGATCACGCGCCAATGTGGATTAAATTAACTGGGTTGGGCCAGTGCAGGAGATAAGGAGTCTGGAGACTCAATGAATCACTGCTTGGGGATGAGAAAGTGCGGGAAGATATCCAGCTTACTATTCAAGAATACCAAAGCTTTAATGACAATGGGGAAGTAACAGATGGGGTGTTATGGGATGCGCTGAAAGTAGTGGTGAGGGGGTGTGTGCTTTGATTAAGTGGGGGTCGTGCAAGAAAAGGGAAAAAGGGCAGCACTCGCTGACTTTGCAGTAGAGGTTATTGCATTTAGAACAGTTGCACAAAAGAAACCCTACATTGCAGGTATGGGCAGACCTTAAGCAAATGAGAGGGGAAATAGCACAATTGCAGGTGGCAGAAGTGGATTTTATGAGAACTAAGCTCAAGCAACAATATTTTGAGTTTGCCAATAAATCCAGTGCAATGTTGGCCCTTTATTTACAGACGTGGAGAAGGCGTTCCCTTATTCAGAAGTTGAAGGATGAGAGGGGAGGATGGCACTATGCCGATTTAGACATTGGAAATTGTTTTGTGAAATATTATCAAGAACTTTATAGTGCTTCTGAGGAACCACATACGGTAGATATGGTTTGATTTGGGGATCAGATCCCATTACCACGCTTGGATGAGTCTGAAAGAGCTCAGCTTGGGGAGCCCATGAGATTAGGGGAGGTACAGGGTGTGATAAAAAGGCTCTCTAATGGTAAAGCACCAGGTTTAGATGGTTACTAGGCGAGGTTTTATAAATGCTTTGTGGAGGAGTTGGGAGTCCTCTTGGTGACGGTGCGCAGTGGAGCTTTAGAGGGTAGTGGGCTACTGGTGTCTATGTCTGAGGCAGGGATAACTGTTCTACCTAAGCCTGGGAAAGATCCTATGGTTTGTGGTACCTATAGGCCTATTTCACTTTTGAATGTGGATGCAAAGATAATAGCCAAGGTTCTGGCTAACAGGTTAGCTAGGGTGTTGGCGAAATTGGTCCATATAGATCAATCTGGGTTTATCCCGAAGAGACAGGTAGGAGATAACATAAGGCGCACTGTCCATTTAATTTGGGAGGCACAAAGATCCCGGTCTAGTACAGATTTGTTGGCTTTAGATGCAGAAAAGGCTTTTGATCTGGTAAGCTGGGTTTTTTTGTGAGAAGTGTTGAATCGCATGGGTTTGGGAGATAATTTTGGGGCTTGGCTGGCAGCTTTGTACACAGCTCCTAAGGCATGCCTTAATATTAATGGGGGATTTACATCCTTTTTTCCCAATAGGTAGAGGGACTAGGCAGGGCTGTCCCTTGTCGCCCCTCATTTTTGCACTGTACATAGAGCCGTTGGCATTAATGATACGTCAGCATCCAGATTGTCGTGGTATTAGGGTAGTGGGGATGGAACATTGTATTGCTTTGTTTGCGGATGATGTGCTGCTTTACATGGTGGATCCTGAGCAGATATTGCCAGCGGTGATGGAGATATTTAGGAAATTTGAATGATATGCAGGCCTAAGGGTTAACATGGATAAAAGTGAGCTATTGGGCCAAACATCATATTAGGTTTCTGGGGATTTAGATTCCTAGGGACTTGGGTAGGGTGTATAGTCTTAATTATGGGAAGATAATGGACCACATTCGGGGGGAGCTGTCCCGGTGGAAGGGATTGTGGCTTTCGTGGTGGGGGCGTATGGCAGTGGTGAAGATGAACGTGCTGCCTAGATTGTTGTTTTTGTTCCAGGCGCTGCCAGTAGCGGTTCCGAAACGGACATTTAAGCAATTGCAGGGTTTGGTGTCACAGTTTATATGGGGGGGGGGGGGGGGGGCAGGCATCCCTGTTTGGCTGGACGAGTGTTATGGGGTGCCCCTACTACTACTTATTTCTAAAGCGCTACTAGATGTACGCAGCGCTGTACACTTGAACGTGAAGAGACAGTCCCTGCTCGACAGAGCTTACAATCTAATTAGGACAAACAAACAGAACAAACAAGAGATAAGGGAATATTAAAGTGAGGATGATAAAATAAGGGTTCTGAAAAAAGTGAATAAGGGTTAGGAGTTAAAAGCAGCATCAAAAAGGTGGGCTTTTAGCTGAGAGGGGAGGTAGAGCAATGCCCAATATTGAATGGTATTATGTTGCTGCCCAACTGAGGATGATCATGGACTGGGAGAGGGGGATAACTAAGCCACTAGCCAGTTGGAGCAATCACATAGCCTGCACAGGCCGGTGAGCTCTTACGGAAGGAGTGGGAGTGATCTTGGCTGGGATACAGAATCCATATGTGAGGCATTTGGTGTAATTCTGGGGAGAAGTGCAGAGGAAATGGGGACAATCTGAGAGGGTGTCGACACTGGCGCCTTTGAGATGGGAGTTTAAATTTGGGGCAGGGAGAGAAGATGCCAGTTTTGTGCAGTGGGAGCAAGCGGGCATTGTGAATTTCCGGGCTGTGCTGCAGGGGGGGAGGGTGAAGAGTTTTGATACGCTGTGCTCCATCTATAGTTTACCGGGGGGGGGGGGGGGGGGGAGGACAATTTTCCCTATATACAGATTCAATATTGTGGGGACATTGGGTTGGGGGGGCCTCAGGAGACGGAAAGTCTGGAAACTCTGTGGCTTTTGTTGAGGAGGGTGCCCAGACTAATATCAGTGATATATAAATTTTTTTAGGGGGTATGATCCCAGACCATTTGGTTTAAATTGCCGCTTTTCTGATCATGAGTGGGAAGTTATTTGTGGGGAGATTCAGAAAACTTCGGTATGTGTTCTGGTGCAGGAAAATACATATAAAGTCTTATTCAAATGGTATTACACACCTGAGAGATTAAAGCAGATGTACCCTGCTACATCAGACTTATACTGGAGGTGTAATTCACAAAGAGGTTCATTTATACACGTATGATGGGCATGGTCCGGGGTGGTGCCCTTTTGGCATGCTGTTATAAAAGCATTAGTAAAGTTGATTGGATTGTCCTTGGGCTTTTATAATGAGAGGGACTCTTGGGAGGAGCGGAAGTTGCGCTTAGGGTTGGCAGCAGCTTATAGCACAGTATTGGAAGAGGGCAGACCCCCCCCCCCCCGACATTGGGTGACTGGACATGGAAATTGGGTCAGTTAATACTGCGACATAAGGGTGGATGGGCTTGATTACAACAGCGACTGACGTATTCAGGATCGTGAAGTATTATAGGGGGGGGGGGGATGGGAGGGGGAAGGGGAGAGATAGTGTCCCAAAGAATCAGGGGGCGTTCTTAAGTTGAGTTGGGTTTGGAGATGGTTAGAGGGGTGGAGTAGGGGTTGTTACATATTAAGGGTGTACGGTTTAGTTGAGAAGTGGATACTGTTTATGGGACTATTTTGAGGCCATGAGTTTTGGAGCAGTATCTGTTACATAAGTACATAAGTAATGCCATACTGGGAAAAGACCAAGGGTCCATCGAGCCCAGCATCCTGTCCACGACAGCGGCCAATCCTGTACACCTGCTCTTCTTGGCACTATCCCTTCCCAATCTGTTCCTCCTCATGAAACCACTTCCCACCGTAGGAATACATTGTCTTCCCCCTGTATTCATCACCTCTCTAGCCCGCTCCTCACCATCTCTTTGTTTCCACCCCCTTCTTCACAGCTCTCAACATTCAACACTTCCTTCCTTCCATTCACCCCTCGCCTTTTTACCTGAATACATCTTGCCTTCGTCGCTGTCATCATACCTCTCCTACTCCTCCTGCTCTCTGCTGGTGATATTAATCCCAATCCTGGTCCCCCACATCAGCCCTCATCCTATTTGTGCAAGCCTTACCGTGATACCTCCAATCTTATTTCTATTCCTCTCCACCCCCCATCCTCTCTGCCCTTCTCTTGTGCTCTATGGAACGCCCGCTCTGTCTGCAACAAACTCTCCTACATCCATGATCTCTTTATGTCTCATACCCTTCATCTGCTTGCCCTAACTGAAACCTGGATTTACCCCGAAGACTCTGCTTCATTCGCGGCCCTATGTAATGGAGATGATCTCTTCTTCCATACTCCTCGCTCAGTTGGCAGCGGAGGCGGAGTTGGGCTACTACTCTCACCCTCCTGTAAATTTCAACCCATTCTTCCACCCCAGTCTCACTGCTTTTCTTCCTTCGAAGTCCACTCGATCCGTCTATTCGTTCCTCTACCTCTCCGGGTAGCAGTCATTTATCGACCCCCCCCCCCCCCCCTGCTAAATCCCCCTCTTCCTTTCTCACTGACTTTGATGCCTGGCTCTCCTCCTTTCTTGAACCTTCATCTCCTTCCCTCATTCTTGGAGATTTTAACTTTCATATTAATGACCCCTCTAACTCTTGTACTTCTCAATTTCTTGCGTCAACATCCTCCTTCAATCTTCAACTGTGCTCCACCGCCCCTACTCACCAGAATGGCCACTGTCTCGATCTTGTATTCTTCTCTTAACTGCTCACCCTCCAATTTTCTTGCCTCAACTCTTCCCCTATCTGACCATCATCTTTTAACTTTCACACTTAAACACCCTCCTCCTCAGGTCCCGTCCTTTCTAACCAACACGTTTAGGAATCTACAGGCTATCAACCCTTCTATCCTGTCCTCCAGTATCTCTAATCTTTTCTCTGTTGCTATATCAACCAAGTCCGTCAATGAGGCTGTCTCTTCCTATAATACTATTCTGTCATCTACTCTGGACACTCTCGCTCCTCCCGTGTCTCGTCCTGTAAAACGTACCAAACCCCAGCCTTGTATGACCCCTACTATCCGCTGCCTACGCTCTTGTGCTGCTCCTGCTTGAACGCCTTTGGCTTAAATCTCGTGCCCATGCTGACTTCATACACTTCAACTTCCTGCTGACCTCCTTCCAATCTGCTCTCCAACTTGCCAAACAGGATTATTATATCCAACTGACTAGCTCTATTGGTTCAAACCCTCGACGTCTCATTGCCACGCTAAACTCTCTCCTCAAAGTACCTTCTCCTCCAACTCCCCTTTCACTTTATCCCCAGACTTTGGCTGATTACTTTCACGATAAGGTTCACAAGATTAAACTTGAATTCGCAACCAGCTCTCCTTCCCTTAGTCCACTCTCTCAACCCTTTTACCCCTGCCTCCTTTCCTTCCTTTTCCGAAATCACTGAAGAAGAACTTCTTTCATCAAACTAACCACCTGACCCTATCCCCACTCATCTACTCAACACTATCTCCCCTGCTGTCACCCCTTTCATCTGTCATATCCTCAATCTATCACTTTCCACTGCTACTGTCCCTGATGTCTTCAAACATGCCGTAGTCACCCCACTCCTCAAAAAAACTTCTCTGGATCCTACCTCTCCTTCCAACTATCGCCCCATCTCCCTCCTCCCTTTCTTATCCAAGATACTAGAACGCGCTGTCCACCGTCAGTGCCTTGGCTTTCTTTCTTCTGAAGCTATTCTTGATCCACTCCAATTTGGCTTTTGCCCCCTTCATTCAACTGAAACAGCACTTGCTAAAGTCTCCAATGATCTATTCCTGGCTAAATCCAAAGGGCTCTACTCTATCCTCATCCTTCTCAATCTTTCTGCTGCTTTTGACACTGTTGATCACAGCCTACTCCTTGGCACGCTGTCCTCACTTGGATTTCAGAACTCTGCTCTTCCTTGGTTTTTCTTCTTATCTCTCTCAGCGTACTTTTAGTGTCTACTCTGGTGGATCCTCCTTTTCCTCTATCCCGCTCTCAGTGGGTGTACCTCAAGGATCTGTCCTAGGACCTCTCTTTTTCTCCATCTATACTTCCTCCCTTGGTGCTCTGATCTCAGCCCACGGTTTTCAATATCACCTTTACGCTGATGACTCCCAGATCTACCTCTCCACACCAGAAATCTCAGCCTGGATGTCTCACCGTCACCTGAAGCTCAATATGTCCAAAACTGAGCTCCTTATCTTCCCACCTAAACCAATCTCACCCCTTCCCCCACTCTCTATTTCTGTCGACAACATGCTCATTCTTCCTGTCTCATTTGCTCGTAACCTTGGGATCATCTTCGACTCCTCCCTCTCCTTCTCTGCACATATTCAACAGATTGCTAAACACTGTCGTTTCTTCCTCTATAATATCACCAAAATTTGCCCCTCTCCTTTCTGAGAACGCTACAGAACCCTCATCCCACTCTCATCACCTTCTCGCTTGGACTACTGCAAACTTGCTTCTCACCAGTCTTCCACTCAGCCATCTCTCTCTCTTCAATCTGCTCAAAATTCTGCTGCACGATTAATATTTTGCCAAAGTCGCTATGCCCATATCAGTCTCTTCTGACGTCACTTCACTAGCTCCCTATCCATTTCCGTATACAGTTCATGCTCCTCTTATTAAACCTATAAGTGCATTCACTCTGCTGCCACCTCACTACCTCTCCACCCTCTATCTCCTACACTCCTTCCCAGGAACTCCATTCACTAGGCAAATCTCTCCTAATTGTACTTTATCCTCCATCGCTAACTCCAGACTCCGTTCCTTTTGTCTTGCCGCATCTTATGCCTGGAATAGACTCCCTGAGCCATTACGTCAAGCTCCATCCCTGGCCACCTTCAAATCCGGGCTAAAGGACTACCTATTTGATGCTGCTTTTAATTCCTAACTTGTCACCTGCTCGTAACCTTTATCTTGTCTTCCTCTCTTCAATAGTCCCTTCCCTATGTGTCCTATCTGTCTGTCCTACCCTTATCCCTTATCAGTGGTACTGGGTCCCTCACCTGGCAGGTAGGGGATACCTAGAGATACTGGGTCCCTCCCCTGCCTGGGGCCTTTGAAGCTTGGCTGTGGCATGGTTCAGGCATGTATTTACTTCTTCTGGGCAAGTATGTTTTTTTTTCTTTTGTACTTGTGCTGTGAGATTCGACAGGCTAGTTGACTCTACACTTGTGAGGTAAGCTATTCTTTCCAACAAAACAAAATGAGACTCTTCTAAGGTGCACCTCTGGCTGCTGGGTTTTTGTTTTCGTTGTCTGACATCAGTTTTCTTGGTCAGTCATGGGGGCGTAATTTTTTTTTTTTTTTTTTTGGGTGCGTCTGTGACAAGTCGTCTTGCTGTCTGCTGTTCTCTTTTCACATTGGTGCTGTTTGGAGGTGCATATGCCTTTTGTTGGCGGTGCACTTCTTTCTCAGGCACACTTCTTCCTGTGCCCTTCTAGGTGTTCGCGCTGGGCCGTTACACTTGTGGCGTGCCTCTTCTCTGACGCTGGCCTGACAGGAGGAGATTGTGGTACTTAGTTCTTCTTGGCAGGGCTTCTTGCGTAGGTTGCAGCGGGGGTTCTTGCGTCTGGGCCTGCCTCAGAACCCAGAAAAATCCCAAATCTGGACTGATGGATCCCCGAGCAGCCTGGATTTTTGGATTTACATTGTGACCCAAAGTAACATCAGTTCTTGACTTGTAATTATATCAGTCACCACCAGGGAGGTTAACGTAATCAACAACCATCTTTCCTTCAGTACAACATCCCACAAGTTAGGACTGGCATAGGAAACACTTTCTTTAGTGTCTCAGTGTATTTAACCCTTCAAAGCTAGGGGGTTTACTATGGTCTACTAGAAACATATAAAATTAGACAGCCAGTTAAATATTGTGGTCCCTCTTCTTTGTTTTCATGCAGAAAGTCCAAGTCATTTTCTTAAAATCAACTGTTTCGCATAACTCTGCACAATGTAATCCATAACCAATCTGTAACAAATTGTATTTCCAACACTCAACTCATATTGTAAGCCACACTGAACCCGCAAAAGGTGGAAAAATGTGGGATACAAAGCAATAATAAAAAAATTTGTCCTGTCTGTCCTGATTTAGATTGTAAGCTCTTTTGAGCAGGGACCTGCTTTTCTTCATGTTAACTTGTGAAGCGCTGCGTACGACTGATAGCGCTATAGAAATGATTTGTAGTAGTAGTAATTGGAGAGGGGCTTGCGCTATATGTCAACAGGGAGTTGAATCAAACAAATTAACATTCTACATGAAATGTCCGCATGGAATCCCATATGGATAGAAACTTCATATGTGAAGGGAAGCAGTATACTGGTAGAGCTGTTACTGCCATCTGCCAGGACAGAATGAACAGATAGATGAAGAATACTTATGTAAATTAGGAAGCTGGCAAATTGGGCAACAGTATAATGATGATTTCAATTACTCTGAAATTGTGTAGTGTACTGCTGATGCTACTTTTAACTTTGCTGCTGCTTTTAACTCCTAACCCTATTTACTTGTTCAGTACTCATGTCTGTTTTATCATTACCACCTTAGTAATTCTCTTATCCCTTCTTTTCCTGTTTGTCTGTCCTGATTAGATTGGTAAGCTCTGTCAAGCAGGGACTGTCTTTTCATGTTCAAGAGTACAGCGCTGCGTACGGCCTAGTAGCCCTATAGAATAAGTAGTAGTAGTGTGATAGAAGTAAGATAAGTTAATACTATGAGATCAAATTTGCACCTGCATCTCTGTCAACCCTTTTCAAAGGGACCAAACAATCGATGTTTATATTAATACGGTTTTCAGGGAGAAAAGAAACCTCAGAGATAACTTAAAAGGCCATGTCCATTCTCATACGCATAGGAATACTTCTCTATCATCGGTCTAAAAAAAAATAAAACTGCCAACTTTTCTTTTTATGCTCATCACTTAATATATTCAACGTGAATTAGAACTTGATTGGTAAATACTTTTCCCAGATTCATAGTGCAGTTATTCCTGTCAGTCACTTTTAACACCATAAGTTCTCTTGGTGCAATGTTAACACCTTATGTGATCCTCCAAGTGGTGTTAAAGGGGCGATCAGGGAAGACAAAGCCGTAGCAGAGAAATTAAATGAATTCTTTGCTTTGGCCTTCACAGAGGAGGATTTGGGAGGGATACCGGAGCCGGAAAAGGTATTTGCAGCAGACAAGCTCAGAAGACTAAATGATTTCCCTGTAAACTTGGAGGATGTAATGGGGCAGTTCTACAAACTGAAAAGTAGTAAATCACCGGGACCAGATGGTATTCATCCAAGGTATTAATAGAGCGGAAAAATGAACTTGTAGATCTACTGGTAGTAATATGCAATTTATCACTAAAATCAGGTGTGGTACCGGAAGATTGGAGGGTGGCCAGTGTAACGCCGATTTTTAAAAAGGGTTCAGAGGAGATCTGGAAATTATAGACCAGTGAGTCTGACGTCGGTGCCGGGAAAAATGGTGGAGGCTATTATTAAGAATAAAATACAGAGCACATAAAAAAGCATGGGCTACTAAGACAAAGTCAGCACAGATTTAGTGAAGGGAAGTCTTGCCTCACACAATTACTCATTTTTTCGAGGGGGTGAACAACATGGGACAACGGGGAGCCGGGGATATTGTGTATCTAGATTTTCAGAAGGCGTTTGACAAAGTGCTCATGAAAAGCTCTAGAGGAAACTGGAGAGTCATGGGATCGGGAGGTAGGGTATTACTATTGATTAAGAACTGGTTGAAAGATAGGAAGCAGAGAGTAGGATTGGTCCAGTATTCTCAATGGAGAATGGTAGTTAGTGGGGTCCCTCAGGGGGTCTGTGCTGGGACCACTGCTTTTTAACATATTTATAAATGACCTAGAGATGGGAGTAACTAGTGAGGTAATTAATTCACAGATGACACAAATTATTCAGGGTCGCCAAGTCGCAGGAGGAGTGTGAAATATTACAGGAGGACCTTGCAAGACTGGGGGATGGGCGTCTAAGTTATCGGTTTTGATATTGGCATTGAAGGAAGTGAAACTAGGAATCAAGTACGCTAGCGTTTAACTATAGAAAAGGTGATTACGACAAAATGAGGAAAAATGGTGAAAAAAGACTGAAAGGAGCAGCTCGCAGAGTAAAAACTTGCATCAGGCGTGGATGCTGTTTAAAAACACCATCCTGGAGGTTCAGGACAAATATATTCCACGTATTAGAAAAAAGGAAAAAAGGACTAAACGTCAGCCGGCGTGGCAAAACAGTAAGATAAAGGAAGTCATTAGAGCCAAAAAAACAATCCTTCAGAAAGTGGAGAAGAGAACCAACTGAAAGTAACAGGATAGATCATAAGGAATGCCAAGCCAAATGCAAAGCGGAGATAAGGAGGGCAAAAAAGGACTTTGAGAAGAAATTAGCGTTGGAAGCAAAAATACATAGTAAAAATTTTTTTAGATACATTAAAAGCAGGAAACCGGCCAAAGAGTCGGTTGGGCCGCTGGACGAAAATGGTGTTAAAGGGGCGATCAGGGAGGACAAAGCCGTAGCGGAGAAATTAAATGAATTCTTTGCTTCGGTCTTCACCGAGGAGGATTTGGGGGGGGACACCGGTGCCGGAAAGAATATTTGAAGCGGGGGAGTCGGAGAAACTAAACGAATTCTCTGTAACCTTGGAAGATGTAATGGGTCAGTTCAGCAAGCTGAAGAGTAGTAAATCACCGGGACCTGATGGTATTCATCCCAGAGTATTAATAGAACTAAAAATGAACTTGCGGAGCTACTGTTAGAAATATGCAATCTGTCCCTAAAATCGAGTGTAGTACCGGAAGACTGGAGGGTAGCCAATGTTACTCCGATTTTAAGAAGGGTTCCAGAGGAGATCCGGGAATTATAGACCGGTGAGTCTGACGTCGGTGCCGGGCAAGATGGTGGAGGCTATTATTAAGAATAAAATTGCAGAGCATATACAAAAACATGGACTGATGAGACAAAGTCAGCACGGATTTAGTGAAGGGAAGTCTTGCCTCACCAATCTAATGCATTTTTTTGAGGGGGTAAGCAGACATGTGGACAATGGGGAGCCGGTTGATATTGTATATCTGGATTTTCAGAAGGCGTTTGACAAAGTGCCGCACGAAAGACTCCTGAAGAAATTGCAGAGTCATGGAATCGGAGGTAGGGTATTATTATGGATTAAGAACTGGTTGAAAGATAGGAAGCAGAGAGTAGGATTGCGTGGCCAGTATTCTCAGTGGAGGAGGGTAGTTAGTGGGGTCCCGCAGGGGTCTGTGCTGGGTCCGTTGCTTTTTAATGTATTTATAAATGACCTAGAGATGGGAATAACTAGTGAGGTAATTAAATTCGCCGATGACACAAAATTATTCAGGGTCGTCAAGTCGCAGGAGGAATGTGAACGATTACAGGAGGACCTTGCGAGACTGGGAGAATGGGCGTGCAAGTGGCAGATGAAGTTCAATGTTGACAAGTGCAAAGTGATGCATGTGGGTAAGAGGAACCCGAATTATAGCTACGTCTTGCAAGGTTCCGCGTTAGGAGTTACGGATCAAGAAAGGGATCTGGGTGTCGTCGTCGATGATACGCTGAAACCTTCTGCTCAGTGTGCTGCTGCGGCTAGGAAAGCGAATAGAATGTTGGGTGTTATTAGGAAGGGTATGGAGTCCAGGTGTGCGGATGTTATAATGCCGTTGTATCGCTCCATGGTGCGACCGCACCTGGAGTATTGTGTTTAGTACTGGTCTCCGTATCTCAAAAAAGATATAGTAGAATTGGAAAAGGTACAGCGAAGGGCGACGAAAATGATAGTGGGGATGGGACGACTTTCCTATGAAGAGAGGCTGAGAAGGCTAGGGCTTTTTAGCTTGGAGAAGACGGCTGAGGGGAGATATGATAGAAGTGTATAAAATAATGAGTGGAATGGATCAGGTGGATGTGAAGCGACTGTTCACGCTATCCAAAAATACTAGGACTAGAGGGCATGAGTTGAAGCTACAGTGTGGTAAATTTAAAACGAATCGGAGAAAATTTTCTTCACCCAACGTGTAATTAGACTCTGGAATTCGTTGCCGGAGAATGTGGTACGGGCGGTTAGCTTGACGGAGTTTAAAAAGGGGTTAGATAGATTCCTAAAGGACAAGTCCATAGACCGCTATTAAATGGACTTGGAAAAATTCCGCATTTTTAGGTATAACTTGTCTGGAATGTTTTTACGTTTGGGGAGCGTGCCAGGTGCCCTTGACCTGGATTGGCCACTGTCGGTGACAGGATGCTGGGCTAGATGGACCTTTGGTCTTTCCCAGTATGGCACTACTTATGTACTTATGTACTTATGTAAGTGGCAGATGAAGTTCAGTGTTGACAAGTGCAAAGTGATGCATGTGGGTAAGAGGAACCTGAATTACAGCTATGTCATGCAAGGTTCCGCGTTAGGAGTCACAGACCTAGAATGGGATCTGGGAGTCATCGTGTATAAGATGTTAAAAACTTCTGCTCAGTGTGCTGCGGCAGCTAAGAAAGTGCACAGAATGTTGGGTATTATTAGAAAAGGGATGGAAAACGAGCATGAGGATGTTATAATGCCATTATATCGCTCCGTGGTGCGACCGCACCTGGAGTATTGTGTTCAGTTCTGGTCGCCTCATCTCAAGAAAGATATAAAGGAATTGGAGAAGGTGCAGAAAAGGGTGACAAAAATGATAAAAGGGATGGGACGAGTACCCTATGAGGAGAGGTCAAGACGGCTAGGACTCTTTAGCCTGGAGAAAAGGTGGCTGAGGGGTGATATGATAGAGGTCTACAAAATAATGAGGGGTAGAGCGGACAGATGTGAATCGTTTGTTTACACTTTCTAACAATAATAGAACCAGGGGACACAAGATGAAATTAGAATGTGGTAGGTTTAAAAGAAATTGGAGAAAGTTTTTCTTTACTCAAGCGCGTAGTTAGACTCCTGGAACTCATTGCCGGAGAAGGTAGTGACGGGCAGCTGGCCTTGCTGAGTTTAAAGGGGGTCTGGACAGATTCCTGAAGGAAAAGTCCATTGATCATTATTAAATTTTGGGTTTCTGCCAGGTTCTTGGGGCCTGGATTGGCCGCTGTCGGAGACAGAGTGCTGGGCTTAATGGACCTTTGGTCACGGGTCATTCACTTAAGAACAGCCGCCATACTGAGAAAATAAAACAAGATGGGGTAGGAGGAAATGTTCTGGTGTAGATTAGGAATTGGTTATTGGACAGAAAACAGAGGGTAGGGTTAAATGGTCATTTCTCTCAATGGAGGAGAGTGAACAGTGGAGGGATCAGTATTGGGATTGCTGCTATTTAACATATTTATAAACTGGAAATCGGAACGATGAGTGAGGTGAATTAAATTTGCAGATGAGACAAAACTATTCAATGTTGTTAAAATACATGCGGACTGTGAAAAATTGCAATTGGCAGATGAAATTTAATGTGGACAAATGCAAAGTAATGCACATCAGACAGAATAATCCGAATCATAGCTACCTTTTCCTTGTCATCAAGCAGATGAAGCCATTACGTATGGGTTTTGTCCATCAACTAGCATGGGAGATAGAGACCACTCAACTTTTCACAGTGCCTCATGGCCAGCTAGCTCCACTGCCTCTTCAGTATTCTCTATCTCCCCAAGCAGGGTGGCTGCAGCTTTTTCGAGCTTCATCAAAAATCTGCCTAGGGGTGGCTCCTGGCTTGCCAGTTGTTAGCCGGGGTGTTAGAGGCTATAGCAGCTTCACTTTGAAGGTACATAGGTCAGCCCTTTCCCTGCCTTACCCATGCCCCCGTGGATGTGGACATATTAGCTTGCTTTTCCCTGTCCTTTCCCACCTCAGTGGAATGCAGGCACATTGGTTCGCCTTTCCCTGGGTCCTTTCCCACTTATCTGAGCCTCCGGAGTGTTTTTATTTACCTCTTTTGCCTCTGCTTTCCTCACAGTGTTAAAAAAAAAAAAAAAATTAAAGTTGCGTCGCGCCTTAGCGCAGCGATCTTGGAAAATAGGTTTTTTTCTTGAGATTCTTCTGCAGGACCGGAGCTGTGATACTCGGTCTAGTGAGGTAGAGTGTTTCTGACTCCTCGGGGGTGGGCCTGCGATCGGGACGTTTTTTGGCGCGAACCGCCATTTTTAAATTTTACCGCCGTTTTCGTCGATGGCTGCGGAGACTGTTAAAGCGCTGTTCTAAATGTGGGCAAGCGCAATCAGCAGCGGGGCTCTGTAATTCGTGCTGTACAGACGGTAGAGCCGGCCCGAGCATGGCGAGCGGCGATTTGTTGCGCTCTGAGCTGGCAGCGGATGCCATTTTGGATTTTCCACATGGCGCGGCCTCCGTTGCGACGGAGAGCTCTGAATCCGGGGGGGGGGGGGGGGGTCCTCTGAGTGAGGCTAATAATAGAGCTGATAGCCCTGGGCAGGATCCGGGCGGTCAGGGAGCGGTTTTCTCCCCTGATTTTGTTGTTATGCTGCATAGGGCGTACATGCTTAAAAGAGCTCTTCCACAGGGATCTTCGGACCCTCTGCCTGCCCCCCCCCCCCCCCCCGGTGGATCTTGGCCTTTTGGAGTTGGCCTTGCCTGTTTCTTATCCTCCTGATAAACGCAGAAGGGCTAATTCCCCTTCTGAGTGTGGTGCCCCCCCCCCTTTCCCCCCCGTGGTTGGGCTATGAGGATCTGAGGGATCTGGCAGAACTTCTTGGGCTGAGGAGCCAGAGTCGGGTGCAGAATTGCCACAGGAGCTTGATGATCCGTCTGCGGTGAAGATTTTCCACCGCGAGGAGCTGCCAGCGCTTATTTCAGATGCCTTACAGCCCTCTCGATTGAAGATCCTGGGAGTGGCACAGTCTCCTCTGTTAATCCAAGGATGGCTAGTACCAGAAAGCCTGCTCAAGCCTTTCCTTTGCATGACTCCATCCAAGAGCTTATTTCGGCTCAATGGGCTGACCCCGAGGGACCTTTGAAGGTTGTCAGGGCTATGGGGCAATTATACCCTCTGAGTGAGGAACATTTGGCTTGCTTTGCAATGCCTAAAGTAGATGCCCTGGTCATGGCTGTGACAAAGAGAACTACCCTCCCTGTTGAAGGAGGTGTTGCCCTGAAGGATGTTCAAGAACGCAGGCTTGATTCAGCTCTGAAGCCGGTCCTTTGATTGGCAGGTCTCACTGTTCGGGCGTCTGCATGCAGTTTTTATGCTGCTAGAGCCTGCTGGCTTGGTTACAGCAGGCAGTGGAACAGCTCGGTGGATGGAGCGGAGACCTTATGTGAAGTGGCTCCGCGGATGGAGTCGGCCTCCTTTTTGGCTGACGCCCTTTATGATATGGTCAGAGCTTTGGCTAAACAAATGGCTGCAGCAGCGGCGGCTCGCCGCACTCTTTGGCTACGACATTGGGCGGCGGACATGGCCTCTAAGCAAAGGGTGTTGAAGTTGCCCTTTCAAGGCCTTCTCCTGTTTGGTGAGGAGCTGGAAAACATTGTTAAAGGCCTGGGGGATTCCAAACACAGCGCTTGGCCTAAGATAGGCCGAAGCTTCCTCTAAGGGTCAGGCGGTCCGCTCCTCTTACGGACCTCGCTTCCGTGAAGCTAGAAGGTACCGCCCGGGGCGTGCTGCTGGGTTCACTTCGTGTGCCTGCTTTCAGCAGAGACACTCCTTTCGCTCGGACAAACGTTCCACAGCTGCCGGTTCAAGGCCTGGAGTTCAGGGGCGACCCTCTCAATGATGGTGCGCTGGCCCCCTCCTCATTTCCTCTCATCAGAGGAAGACATTCCCTCTTTTTCGAGGAGTGGGCCAAAATCTCCGCAGATCAGTGGGTCTTGGACCTGATCAGAGACGGATACCGTAATAGAATTCTGATGCCCCGGTGAGAGATGGTGTTGTGGAATCCCGATGCGGTTCTGCCGCCAAACGGGCGGCGTTAGAGAAGACTTTTGCACAGTGTGTGCCAGATAGGGGCTGTGACCCCGGTGCCCTCCCGCTGAACAAGGTCTAGGCCGCTACTCTCATTTACTTTGTGGTGCCACGAAAAGCGGTCTTTTCGCCCGATCCTGGACTTAAAAGAGCTAAACAAGTCCTTAAGAGTGCGGCATTTTCACATTGGAACCTTGCGCTCCGTCATTGCGGCGGTACAGCCAGGAGAGTTTCTCACGTCTCTGGACCTGAAAGAAGCTTACTTGCACATACCAATTTGGCCCCCTGCACCAGAAGTTTCTGCAGTTTGCGTTGTTGGGAAAACATTTCCAGTTTCAGGCCTTGCCTTTTTGGCACTGCCAAAGCTTCCCGAACCTTCTCCAAGGTAATGGTGGTAGTATGCTGCCTTTCTCAGGCGAGAGGGTATCCGGGTTCACCCGTACCTAGACGACTGGCCTCATCAGAGCAGACTCAGAAAAAGAGAGTCATTAGCTACAGCCAGAGTGGTTCAGTCCTTCAATCTCTGGGCTGGGTTGTCAATATGGGCCAAAGTTTATCTGACCCCCTCGCAATCTCTAGAATATTGGGGGCCAGGTTCGACACAGCCTCGGGCTATGGGTTTCTTCCTGAGCAAAGGCGGGGCAAGCTTCAGAATCAGGTCCGTCTGCTCCTGAGGAGGCCCCGCCCGCGAGCTTGGGACATGTCCAGCTGTGGGATCGATGACGGCCACCTTGGAAGTGGTGCCATGGGCGAGGGAGCGCACCTGAGACCTCTACAGTATTCTCTACTTCAACGATGTCTCCAGTATCTCAGGATTATCAATGCAGACTTTCTTGGCTCCCTGCGGCCCGCCTCAGTATGGAGTGGTGGCCTCTCGGACAGCATGTTGCGTCGGGGATGCTGTTGGCGCTCCCAGATTGGTGCCTAGTGGTGACAGATGCCAGCCTGAAGGGCTGGGGCGCACATTGCCAGGGGAAGCATGCCCAGGGTCTGTGGACGCCCGACAAGTCGGAGTGGTCTATCAACCGCCTGGAGTTGAAAGCTGTGTTTCTGGCTCTTCTGGCCTTTCAAGTGACCCTGGAAGGATTGGCTGTCCGAGTGATGTCGGACAACACGACAGCAGTGGCCTACATAAATCGACAAGGCAGCACTCAGTGCAGAGCTCTAGCCGCGCAGGACCGAAACAAATTTGCCACTGGGCCGAGCTGCATCTACAGTCCCTGTCAGCAGGCATCAGATCGATCCAGCGGAGTGGGAACTAGCAGACATAGTAACATAGTAACGTAGTAGATGACGGCAGAAAAAGACCTGCATGGCTCATCCAGTCTGCCCAACAGACAACTCGTGTGCTACTTTTTGTGTATACCCTACTTTGATTTGTACCTGTGCTCTTCAGGGCACAGACCGTATAAGTCTGCCCAGCACTATCCCCGCCTCCCAACCACCGGCTCTGGCACAGACCGTATAAGTCTGTCCAGCACTATCCCCGCCTCCCACCACCGGCTCTGGCACAGACCGTATAAGTCTGCACAGCACTATCCCCGCCTCCCACCACCGGCTCTGGCACAGACTGTATAAGTCTGGCCCGCCTCCCACTACCGGCTCTGTATTCCTGCAGATATGTGCCAAATGGGGCAAGGCAGTGATGGATCTTATGGCGACCAGATGCAATGCCAAAGTCCCGTGCTTCTTCAGCAGACGGAGGGATCCTCGCTCTGCTGGGTTGGATGCCTTGGCTCAACCCTGGCCCCTGGGCTTGCTGTATGTCTTCCCTCCGTGGCCCTTGATAGGGCGAGTGCTCCTGCGAATTCGGTTGCATCCAGGAGAAGTGGTGTTCATCGCCCGGATTTGGCCCAGGAGGCCTTGGTATGCGGACCTCCGACAGATGCTGTTGGAGGCTCCCTTTCCGTTACCTCTAGTTCCGCACCTGTTGTCACAGGGTCCAGTGGCCATGGAGGACGCCTGCCGCTTTGGTCTTATGCATGGCGATTGATGAGGGCGCAATTGAGAGATAAAGGCTACTCAAATAAGGTAATTTCCACTCTCCTGCAGGCCCGTAAGCGCTCCACTTCTGTGCTTTGCCAGGATTTGGCGCAGTTTGAAGTCTGGTGTGTTTCAAGAGCGCTTTCCCTCCCATTGCGGGTCCTGTCTCGCCGATTCTGGACTTTATGCAGATGGTGTACACAAAGGCTTGGCTATAATTCCCGCGGTGCAAGTGGCAGCATTGGCCCTCCCTGCGTGGCAATAGGTTGAAGGCGTGTTCTTAGCTGCTCATCCAGATGTGCACGGTTTCTTAGAGAGGGTGCTTCGGCTCGCGTCCTCCCGTGTGGGCACCTTGTCCAGCTTGGAACCTGGGTTTAGTATTGAAGGCCCTTCAGGGGGCTCCCTTTGAACCGCTTTGGCGTGCTTCAGAGAAAGATTTGACACTGAAGGCCGTCTTTTTAGTGGCCATTACCTCGGCGAGACGGGTGTCAGAGCTCCAGGCGCTGTCCTGTAGAGACCCTTTTCTGCAATTCTCAGAGTCAGGGGTCACGGTTCGGACCGTACCTTCCTTCATGCCTAAGGTGGTTTCAGCGTTTCACCTAAACCAGCCTGTTTTTCTTCCCTCCTTTGTTGAGGAGGAGTTTCCAGATTCATTTGGGCAGTTGCACCTTTTGGATGTGCGCAGGACTCTGTTGCAGTATCTGCGAATTACAAATTCTTTCAGGACCTCTAATCATCTTTTTGTGCTGTTTGCAGGTCCTCGCAGAGGGTCTCCAGCGTCTAAAGCCACTATTGCCCGTTGGCTCAAAGAAGCTATCTTTTCAGCATATCTGCTGTCTGGCCGGGCTCCGCCTGAAGCCTTAAGGCACATTCCACAAGAGCGATTTCCTCTTCCTGGGCGGGAAACTGGAGCACTATCTCTTCATGAAGATTTGCAGTGCTGCAACAGTGGGCTTCTAAGTTCTCTTCGCCCGACATTACAGGCTGGATGTGGCTGCCAGGAGGGGATGCGCGTTTTGGAGCACAGGGCTAGTGTGTGGTGTGGCTTGTTCCCACCCTATTTAGGATTGCTTTGTTACATCCCATACGTAATGGCTTCATCTGCTTGATGACAAGGAAAAAATTAGGTTCTTACCATGATAATTTCTTTCCTTTAGTCATAGCAGATGAAGCCATGAGCCCTCCCTGTATGATTGTCTGTTTTGCAGTGATTCTGATTTTAGGTGCTGTTTTGTTTCCTGAAGTTATATCTTCTTGGGGAGTCGGAAAACAGTCTTCAGGATTCTTGTTACCAGTTATAGGAGGATGAGTTCATTCCCTCCAGTTCATGTTTTGGGAGGATGAGTTTATTCCCTCCAGGAGGAGCAAGTATTCCCTCCGTTTATACCAAAGCTGGAGGACGAGTTTTATTCCCTCCAGGAGAATGAGTTCATTCCCTCCTTTTTTGAGTTTATGCCTTGTTAATGGGGCCCATCGTTCGCTGTGAGGAAAGTTCATGTTATTCCCATTGTGGTTTTGCCATACTGCTTTTGGAAGCTTCAAATACTGAAGAGGCAGTGGAGCTAGCTGGCCATGAGGCACTGTGAAAAGTTGAGTGCTCTCTATCTCCCCTGTGGTTGGTGGACACACCTCATACGTAATGGCTCATCTGCTATGACTAAAGGAAAGAAAATTATCGTGGTAAGAACCTAATTTTCCCATGCTAGGGTCCAACTTGGAGTCATGTGCTCAAGAAAAGACATGTTTTGCCCAGTTGTGGGCGGTGGCCAAGCAAACAAAAAGGATGCTAGAATTCTTAGGAAAGGGGTGGTATATAAGACTGATCATACCTATAATGCCTCTGTGTCTGTGGTGCGACCTCACCTTGAGTATTGTGTTCAGTTCTGGTCACTGTATCTCAAAAAAGATATAGTGGAATTAGAAAGGTTAAAAGAAGAGCGACCAGAATGATAAAGGGGATGGAACCCCTCTTGTATGAGGAAAGGCTAAAGAGGACAGGGCTCTTCAGCTCGGAAAACAAGTAGATGAGAGGGAAATGTGAATTGAGGCCGTACAAAATCTTGAGTGGTGTAGAACAAGTAGAAGTGAAATCGATTTTTACTTGTTCCAAAGAACGAAAACTAGGGGACACTCAAGTTTGCATGAAATGCTTTTAAAACAAATATGAGGAAATATTTTTTCACTCAATGAATAGTTTAGCACTGGAACTCTTTACTGGAGGATGTAGTACAGCAGTTAGCATATCTGGTTAAAAAAACAATGTTTGGACAACTTCCTGGAGGAAAAGTCCATAGTCTGCTATTGAGACATACATGGGGAAGCTACTGCTTGTCCCTAGGATTGGTAGCATGGGAATGTTGGCACAATTTGGGTTTCTGTTAGGTACTTGTGACCTTGCTTTTCCACTGTGGAAATGGGATATGGGATAGATGGACCATTGTTCTGACCTACTAGGCTATTCATATGTTCTCACCCTCTTAATGTTCATTTTCTTTAACTCATATGATCTGATATTGAAATCGAGAGAGGGGGATATTTATTTATTATTTATTTTACATTTATATCCCACATTTTCCCACTCATGCAGGCACAAGTGGCTTACAAAATTAGGCAGATATACAAACAAGCTGAAAGACAGTGCAGAGGAGACAGAGATAGACGGTGGGAAAAAAAAAAACTAGCAACAGAAGGCAGAGCAGGGTGGGATCAGGAGGGGGGTTATCATATTGCGGAGTAACTAGGGGCGTAGCTTGTAGTAAAGAATGGGTTTTCAGCAGCTTCTTGAAAGGCCGTGGTCCACTTGTGCTTTAAGGTGCTGCGGGAGAGCGTTCCAGGATTTAGGGCCCCAGTAGCGGAAGGAATACTACACCCTATAAATACCAGGTTGTCCCGTGCCCCTGACAGTTTCATATAATAGCTAAGCGTCAACTGCAGGGAGGGTAGGGGCGGGCTTGTGTGGCTGCCAAGATGATTCCTGTCCAAGGAGAACTACCGTTACAGGTAAGCAACTTATATTTCTCTCATGGACAGAATGCATCTTGCAGCCCACAATAGAAGACTCCCAAGCTACACAGGTAGGAAATGTACATTTTGCTCAGGCGACATTTTGCAACCCCTTTGCTTGAGGTCCCCTAGAACCTTCAATTTTTAGTCTTTTGACCTAAAATTTGCACAGCTTAGTTTTTTTTTATCATAAAGAAACGTACCAAATTCATCAAATCTGAGATGGTGAGGTGGGGGACGACCTTAAAATTGGTCCACTTGACACGGAATGACTCAGTTCCACAACAATAAGAATATTGAAATTGAATAATTAAACTGGTACCTGTGGTAGGAGTGGATGGGTAATGACACTTCACACGCTGGAAGACAACACTGCCTGGCCAAAACTTGATTCGGCTGAGGAGGCAGTGTCAATGCAGTAGTGTTTTGCAAAAGTATGAGTCGTTGCCCAAGTTACTGCTTTACAGATGTCTTGCCGTGGCGTCCTTTGTAAGTGTGCCATAGTGGCAGCCATGGCTCTCAGATGATGAGCCGTGACCCGTGGAACTTCGGCGGTCACTCCGGTTGATGAGAGTTGGCTAACTGATAGCATAAAGTAATGCATTTCGCAATCCACTGCGACAAGGTGCCCTTGGTAACTGGTTTTGGAGGAGTAGACCTCAAAGACAGAAATAACTGAGATGGTCGATATTTTTAGATTTCGTTCGTGCCAGATAGATGCGAAGAGCTCTCAAGCAGTCTAAGTGTGCAACCGTTGGTGTTCCTCTGTTTCATGTAGAGGAGGATTGAAGGTTGGCAGCACAATGAGTTGATTCATAGAAAAGGAGATACGATCTTGGGGAGAAACTTAGGTGTGTACGTTAGAATTACTTTATCATGCAGTAATTGTGGTATGGTGGGTAATGTACTAGTGCCTGAATCTCCCCCATTCTATGTGCTGACGTAAGTGTAATCAGAAATAAACGTTTCCCAAGTGAGGTACTTGATAGCCGGTACAGTCTAGTGGTTCAAAGGGGATTTCATCAGCACGTCCAACAACTTAGGAACTTATGACTTAGGAACTGCGATTCTTCTAAAACGCAATTGAATTAAATCCTGTTTTAAAGGAAAATATTTTTAAAGGCTTCAGTATCCACATACAGTGGAGATAGTGCATGTAGATCTCTCTCTTGCATATTCATTACAGGTATCCTGAAAACCTGACTGACTGGGTGTTTCCCCGAGGACTGGTTTGAGAACCCTCTGCCTTTAGAGCAGGGAGTTTTCAAGTCAGTAGGTTTTCAGGATATTACATCCAATGCATGAGAGAGACTTTCATGCAACAGAGGCAATACATGGAAATTTCTCTATTTTAGCTATCTTGAAAACCAGACCGGCTTGGTGTGTTCCCAGGGATTGGGCTAAGACACCTGCTCTATGGGGGGTAGACTCTGGAGCAAACTAGAAATATTTCTAGAATGATGCATGCGTGGAACAAATTTCTAGTAGATGTGACAGACAGATGTGGTAATAGAATTCAAAACAGCATATAGTAAGCACAGGAACGATATTGGGCAAACTAGATGAGCCTTCTGGTCCTTAACCATCAATAATGTGTGTGTGCTTCTGACTTTGGGTGGTCATGATTATCAGATAGGTATAATTAATCCTGGTGATTTTGTTCTCTTCCTATGCATTGTATTCAGAGCTCTGCTTCCTACTGGAGGTACACATAGCCTTCCTAAGGTAGAAATAGGGAAAGCTATAAATCATTATCTTGCCTCTCGGCCTTCTCAATTGTCACATAGGGAGACAGAGTGGCAGCAGTAGTAAGTTGAAACCTTGATGATAGTCCCAGAATAGTGTCCAGACTTGTAAAAAGAGGGTAGTCTTTGCAGACAAGGCATATGTTTTCTGCTAAATTAAGGACCTTGACGTATTGGTCAGAAGAGATCCTCACATAGCACTAGCTGTATACAGTACTACAGACTGTGTGTGGGAATGTGACCTGTTGAACTGCTTAACACACTATCGCTGCCTGACAGTATGTCCCTAGTCAGCTGGGGCCAGTAGCTTTTCAAGCTGGGAGCATTTTGACTTTTGGCACTTGTAGATCTTCAGTAGTATCCTGGAATATGGTCTGTGGTCAGGATACTTCCCATAAGGTCTGCTGCAGGGATAACATATTGGGCGCTATTCTCGAAGCAACAGTGTTAGCATAGAGTGCTGTGAGGGAGTGGATCCTAACCCAGGTCTTGTAAATGAGCAGACTGCTTGGTTAAGGTGCAAATGGGTCTGCAGTTGTTTTCCGTGTACAGGTTCTTGATTGCTGGGGCACCTGGCACCCCACTTCCAACATTTGTACTGAGTAGGATCTTTTGCTGCTGCACAACCCTGGTGTCCTTTTTTTTTTTTTTTTAAATATATTTTATTAAAGATTTTATGTAAATTTTACACCAATATGGAGACATCACTGATCATACAGTCACACAAGGAATATCTTACTACTGAAAAACATCATGTATCCTATCTTACCACATTATATAATTCCTTCTTCACATTTGTCCCATCCTTCCCTCCCCTCCCTCCTCCCCCTCATTTCGATCCCCTCCCCCCCGGAGCCAGATTTTTTCTCGTTTCTCCTCGTAAGGGCCCCATATTTTCTGAAACACCCCTAGCATACCTTTCCTCATCGCAGTCAGTTTTGCCATTTGGTATATATACTCGACTTTATATCCCACTCTTTGCAAGGGTGGAGTTTCCCGTGTTTTCCAGGCCCTTGCCAGCTGCATTTTGGCCGCAGCAAATATCTGGATTACAAGCTTATGCTCTTGCACTCTGGTTTTTTTTGGGCGGGCGTGTAGCAGGCAGTATTCTATCTGGCGTGTATAGCCCCCTGCACCCAACTCATTGACTATCTTTATAATTTGTTCCCAAAAGGTACGTACCTTGGGACATTCCCACCAGATGTGTAAAAAGGATCCCTGTCCCCCACATTCACGCCAGCAGCTCTTGGATACCTTCGGATAGATCTTGTGGAGGCGTAATGGCGTATAATACCACCAGAACAATATCTTGTATCCACTTTCTGCCACCGGCTGAGTGATTGTTGAGCGCAACAGGAACCTAAAGCTATTGGCCCACCAACTTATAGAAAAGTTCTTTTGTATCGTGTTCTCCATCTGTCTGTGTAAAAGTCAATCGGGGAGTACATGAGCAAAAGAGCCTTATAGAGTCTAGTTATACATCCCTTCCCTCCTCCTTCTCTTAGCGCCCGCTCTAAGCCCGTCTCCGCCAGTTCCAGCTCATCCCTTGATTTCTTCTGGATGTAGTCCCTCACACAGTGGTAATACACCAGGTCCCTGGCGGATAAATCATATTCTTCCCTCACTATCTCAAAATCTTTCACCGCATTCTCTCCCACAATGACCCCAACCTATATAACCCTTTGCGGGCCCACATTTGATAGGTTTTTTCCTCCGCCGCCTAGAGAAAAACCAGGGGGCTTCACTTATAGCCGTTTGCAAGAAATATTGCCTTTCAGGAAACACTCTATTTCTAATTTGTAGCCACTGTTAAGCAGATGAGCTAGTCCCCCGGCACCCTGCGAAAGAGCTGTTTAAATCTGTTGTCTCGGTCCCCCATAACACATTGTGCCTCAATACTTAGTGCCCATCCATGCCTTTCCCAATGAAGCCATTTCTTATATTACTGGGCTGCCATTCAGCCAAAATTTTTAGTTGAGCAGCTTGATAGTATAAGAAGAAATCAGGGACGCCCATCCCCCCCAATGCTGGGGGGTGGTGCATTGCTCTCCTACGGATTCTCGGTGGTTTCTTTTTCCAGATGTAGGGCAAACACTTTTTCTATGTAGTTGCTGGATAAAGGAACGCGGAATAGGCACCGGTAGGGCCGTAAACATATATAATAACTTGGGTAGTATAATCATTTTATTGCATTAATTCGACCCGACCATGATACTGTCATAGCTTCCCATCTATCTAGTTCCAAAAATAGTTCTTTACTTTTGGGGTAGTTTGCCTGATATAGCTGGTCTATTTTGCTGTTATCTGCACTCCCAAATATTTGATAGAGTTTTGTGCCCAAAACAAATGGGTAACGCTGCTGTATCTCTCGCATAACATCTTGGTCTACTGACAGGTTTAGAATCTCAGATTTTGTCATATTGATCTTGAATCCTGACATCCTCCCATATATTGCGCTAATATCTCCATCACCCTCTGCAATGACAGCACCGGGTCCGATATAGTCAGTAAGATATCGTCAGCGAAGAGCATTATCTTATGCTCGCGGGGAGCCCCGAGCCACCCCTCTAATGTCAGCATGTTCTCTAATTTTCCTGGCCAGTGGCTCTATCGACAATGCAAACAGCAAGGGAGACAGAGCACACCCCTGCCTCGTGCCTCTATGTAGTTGGACCGGCTCTGGATAACCCCTCATTGATTTTTAGTAGGGCTAAAGGTTTGTCATATATAAGCTTTATCCACTTATCGAATCTCTCACCCATGCCCAGCCTCTCTATCAAAGACTGCAGGAAGGCCCAGTCCACACGGTCAAAGGCCTTCTCCGCGTTCTATCGAGAGCAGCAGCGTTTGGGCTCCCTTCTTCCTCAATCTGTTGGATCACATGTAGCAGGGTTCTTATATTGTCACTGCCTTGACGTCCCTCAATAAACCCTGTTTGATCTTGATGGATCAAGCGAGGCATTATCCCCCTCAATCGATTGGCCAGAATTTTAGTAAAGATTTTATAGTCATTATTTAACAGAGATATGGGTCGGTATGACGCGCACTGTTGCGGGTCCTTCCCTGGCTTCAAGATCAATACTACCTCTGCCACTCTCCAAGAGTATGGCATGTGAGTGCTCCTCGTCGAAGGACCTAATCGCCCTTACTAGCAGGGGGGCAAGCCATTTCTTAAACATCTTATAAAATCTGATTGGAAGCCATCTGGGCCTGGAGCCTTATGTGTAGGCATCCCTGCTATCGCCTCTTCCACTTTCTCTACTGTTATTAGCGCTGAGATGTCCTCCCGGTCCCTCTCTGAGATCCCCTGTATGCCCAAGTCCTTTATATACTCTTTTGCTCTTCCCTATTTGCTGTTTGCTCCCTCTCATAGAGCTGGCCATAATATTCCCAAAAAGCGTGTTGTATAGCCCCTGTGGAGGTGTACAACTCTCCACCTTCAGACTTTTATAGCAGCTATAGAGTTACGTTGTGTTCGCTTTTGTAGTTTACGGTCCAATAACCTGCTAGCTTTATTCCCGAACTCAAAGTGCTCCTGTTGCGCTGCTTGTAACTGAATTGCTATTTCAGCTAACTGGGTCTCATTAAGTTGTCTACGTAGTTGTTGTATCTGCCCCTCTCGCGCATTATCCGCGGGGTCTGCCTTATGTGTCTTTACCAAGTTGTCTAATTGCTGCCGCATTGTGGCCTCTCCCTGTTTCCTTTCCTTATCTATATGAGACTGCAGTGCAATGATATGACCCCGTAAAACCGCTTTCATACCTTCCCATACACTCACGGACGTGTCTCTCATTGTCATTCAACATAATGTATTCCTCAATACATTTCTCCACTGTACGTGCATGCTGAGGATCCAACAAAAGTGCTTCATTCATACGCCAATTCCTGTGACCCTCTCTCTCTTATAAGGCTAAGCTCTAAACTGACCGAGCAGTGATCTGACCAGGAGCAAGGCTCGATCCTGGTCTTACAAATTCTGCCTCGAAAGGCTTCCTCCCCCAACCAGTAATCTATGCGTGAGTACGTTTATGTTTAGGGGGAAATATGTATAGTCCCTTTCAGTCCCATGGATTTCCCTCCAGATGTCCATAAGGCCCTCTCGGGCTATCCATTCATCATTGCATCTCTATCCTTTTGGGCATATCCTGCTGTCCCCCCCGAGTTATCTACGCTCGGATTTAAGGTGACATTATAAGTCGCCTCCAATCAAGAGAAGGCCTTAGCTCTCTTCCGAATCACTCCCTCTAGTTCTTTTATGAACCCCCCTTGGTCTTCATTGGGAGCGTAAACATTTATCAATGTGTACTGCACATTTAGCACTGAGGTCACTAGAATCAAATACCTCCCCCGGGATCCCGTATCACTTCGTTCACATTCCATGGCACGCACTGGAAAGCGCTATTAAGACCCCTTTACTTTTGGTCCCTGCAATGTTAGATGCATAGTATATTGAGGGATATCGTTTATGTTTGACCAACCTTTTCATGCCCGCGCTTCAAGTGCGTCTCCTGGAGGAACATAACATCTGCCTTCAAACGTAACATTTCTCTAAACATCTGGCTGCGTTTCTGCGCGGGAGTAAGCCCTCTCACATTCAACGTTACACAGTTAATAGCCATGACATTTGCTTTCATATTGTTCGTATAACCAGGCTCCCTTTTGCCACTCTCAACGAGATCCCCCATATTTTGATTATATCATATCTGTCTGCTCCTCCCTCCTCCCCCTCCCCCTCCCCCTTCTTCCCTCCCACCCCCCCACCTTTTCCTCTTCATACATTTTTAAGCACCCTTCTTCTCTTAGTTTGCTAGGTGCTACCCGTGAAGGAAGTGGCTCCCCCACACCCTATTGTCATTCTTTCCTAGCATTTAACACATAACTTCAACTATATACATGTGAGATTGAAACTTTAAGCACCCCAATCCTCTTCCCATGCAATTCTATAATACCCTCTTTTTATACCACTCAGTCATCTTTCAGTCCCCTCAGCACGCCACGGGGGCTGTCTTCTCCAAACCGCCGAGTCTACTCGCTTCAGCCCCGAGAAGCTCAAGTCAGACGGTTTGCTGATTGTTGTCTCTGCAGCCTGTTGCGCCCTGCTCGCTGCCATTTTGGCTGGGTAGCCCTACCTCCCGAGTGTCCTCTTTTTCCTCCTGCACTCGGTGGGATCTCGGCCAGCCCCTCTGGAAAAATTGCTGTGCCTCTGCCCTCGTTCGGATCTGCTGCATTTTGCCTTCTTTGTAGAATGCCAGTGCAAAGGGATGTCTCCATTTATAGCGTATGCCCATCTCACGTAGCTTCGCCGTGACCGGCTTCAGTTCAGCTCTCCGCTTTAATGTCGCCGCTGCCAGATTCTGGGTATACCTCTATGCGGTGGGCCGTTCCCCATTTAAAATCTGTGCTTTTGCGAGCTGCTTGTAACACTTTCTCCTTTCATCCCGTATTCTCGAAAGCACACGATGATATCTTTGGGCAGGTTCTGTCTTGCCGGGCCCAGTGCCCTGTGTGCCCTTTCCAGCTTGATGTCATCTGGGCTCACCTCAGTTCCATCCCTCAATAGTAGAGCGCTAGCCACTTTTTGTATCACAATCTAGCTTCGCGGTAGGCAGGAGTCTCTGGTAGGCCTCGAAAACGGAGGTTGCAGCGCCTGCTCCTGTTTTCTAAGTCCTCAGCTTATTCATTGATTTGTTGTTGCCCCAAGCTAATATCAGAGACTTGTAATTCAACTGCTGTCAAAGCCTCCGTGTGGTCTTCCATTCGCGTTTCTACTTCTTCCACTCTTTGGCCAATCTCCGCGATTTCTCCTCGCAAGCTGGCCCCCAGGTTCGTGAGTTCCTCCCGGACCACCTTCAGATCAGATCTTATTTCCTGCAGCCAGTCCCGTAACTCGGGCAGGATTTCTCCAACCTGTCTGTTTGTTCTTGAGAGGTGAATAACTCTGGCGCCGAGTCTTGTGTGCACGAGGTCAGTTGCATGCTGATCCGCCATCTTTTTTTTTTCTGCGTCGCACTGCCTTTCAAACGCGAATTGAGTGAGATTCACAGCTCCTCCGTTCGCCTGCATCCCGAATTTTTCCTTGCCGCAACCAGGGTATCTCTTATATCTCAGTTGGCTATCAATTCGCCGCCGTGGGGAAGAGAGAGAGTGCTTTCTAGTTCGCGGGTGTGCTGGAGCTCAGCGTTTTAAGCAGCCATTCGCTCCGCTGACGTCACTTCCTCCCGTGTCCTTTTTTAATGTAAGAAAATGAAGTGGGAAATGGCTGTATGGTCTAATGGGTTACTTTAACAATCATGAGACTTGTGCTTTGAGGGTAGATCATGGCAACAGATTTTGAGATGGTGATGAAACACCTCCAGTAACGCACTTGATGTCTGGGTGCTCAGACTTTTGGGTAAGCTCTCTGGAGACGGGCAGTGTTTTTCTTGATTAAAGATGTATAACTATTTTGTAGGCAAGAACTGATTTTGGAAAAGAATCCTGTGATTAAAAAAAATAAATACAGAGCAGTGTATACAGGCTTTATGGCGTATGAACAGACTAATAGATTTTACAGTTTCCAGTTTTATTTGTGGTTGCTTTTAACAAAATTGAGGCTTAAGTTAATTGGACTAACTTGTATGCTGCGCTGCATTTTATTTGATTTTTCTGTGTTCGGCTATTTTGACCTCTCTTTTGCTACAAAAGATCAACCATGTTACACAGAAATTGCTTGTAATTTGACTTTTTACTAAGTTCTGCGAGATAAACACAATCATGGACAACCTTCATGTCAACTGTGGCAACCCTGTGAATGTTCAACGGATCTTTTTCTATAGGTGCTGGAGATGAAATGGTAACTGAATTTAAAATTGCAGGGGACAAACACAAAGGAAGCCTGTTTAGAAGGATCCGGATCCAAAGAAACATTAAGGGAGATTAGGTAGGAAAACCAGTGCTGGGCTGACTTTATGGTCTATGCCCTGATGAAGGTCCTGAGTAGATTTGGATGGGCACAGAGTGGAGCTTTGTCGGGTGCTTTGACGACAAACTATGCCCCATCACCCTGCTCTCTGTGCTCCTCTGCCCCCTCAACCCCTAATATACCTCTGGCTGTTGGCAGGATCCCCAAGCCCGCCAACCAAAGAGGTCCTTCACCGGTGTTCTGTCAGCAGTATTTTCTCTGGGCTGCCCCTCGACATGCATGCTCCAATTTTGTCCAGTGCAGGGGTGGCACTGGCAGCCCATAGAAAATGGTGCTGACAGAATTATTTTTGGTGGAGAACCTCCTCGGCTGGTGGGACTTAGGATCCCCACCAGCCATAGTGGGGGGTCCAGGCCCCCCCAAGTGCCTATGGCACTGAAACACATCCCCCCCCCCCCCCCAAAGAAGAAAAATCCACACCTCTAGGCTTCCATGAGATTGTGCTGTGCTAACTAAACAGTCATAGTAACATAGTAGATGACGGCAGAAAAAGACCTGCACGGTCCATCCAGTCTGCCCAACAAGACAACTCATGTGTGCTACTTTTTTTGTATACCCTACTTTGATTTGTACCTGTGCTCTTCAGGGCACAGACCGTATAAGTCTGCCAGCACTATCCCCCGCCTCCCAACCACCAGCTCTAGCACAGACCGTATAAGTCTGCCCAGCACTATCCCCGCCTCCCAACCACCGGCTCTGGCACAGACCGTATAAGTCTGCCTAGCCCTATCCCTGCCTTCAACCACCGGCTCTGGCACAGACCGTATAAGTCTGCCCAGCACTATCCCGCCTCCCACCACCGGCTCTGGCACAGACCGTATAAGTCTGCCTAGCACTATCCCTGCCTCCAACCACCGGCTCTGGCACAGACCGTATAAGTCTGCCCAGCACTATCCCCGCTTCCCAACCTCCAGCCCCGCCTCCCACTACGACTCTGGCACAGACCGTATAAGTCTGCCCAGCACTATCCCTGCCTCCCACCACGGCTCTGGCACAGACCGTATAAGTCTGCCCTGCACTATCCCCGCCTCCCAACCACCGGCTCTGGCACAGACCGTATAAGTCTGCTCAGCACTATCCCCGCCTCCCACTACCGGCTCTGCTATCCAATCTCTGTTAAGCTCCTGAGATAGGAGCAGCAGTTTTTTCCTTTTCTCTTCCCCATAATAACACGGGGAGCGCACCGTATCGTCTGTACAAACACGAGTTCTCAGGAGCTCACAAACACACATCCGATCAAGCGGCCATCTTGGATCACCCTGTAGCCCAGTGTTCTCAATCTCCACCTGCTGGTAGAAGGATACAGCTCACCAGTTTCTTCATCTGCTCTGACTAATGTTTTGTTTTATAAATGATGTATAAATACATACATGGATAACATATATAATGGGGGGGAATCAGTTTTCAAAAGGTATTTAGGTTCCCCCCCCTCCCTGTGAGTAAACACCAATGATATGATTGACTTTTTGTGGCTGTCAGAAGCTATTTTGCTGTAGCTGCCTGCTGCATCCCATGCGACCACCTAGTTAGACTAATGGTTAAGCTGGCCCCATTTCCAGTTTCAGTACTAGTGTTGGCATCCCTGCTGTTCTGCATACCCTTGGCTGAGGTACTGTATTAGCATCGCTGCTGTCTCCGGTTCCATCAGTCGCCCAGCCTATCTATTACTCATCACAAGAGCATGAACAGAATGTGTTATTGACATCTCTTTCCTGTCACCTAGATGTCAACTGGCAAATCATCCAAAATAGGTTCTGCCTTGCGCCTGCCTCCCATATAGTCTTTATTCAGCTTCACCCACACTTGAGCAGAGTGCCTTGAATAAAGGAGCTGAGATGCAGCCTCTCCTGTGAGAAGTTGGAAGGGGGCAGCCTGCAGGGGCTCAGGCTGTCCCCTTTCCCCTTTTATTGGCACTCCTAAAGTGCTGAAGTGTGAAGCAAGGTATAGAGCATGTAAATGGGATTAGCAAAGGAGGGGAATTCAGTAGCCGAGTGCATAGGATTTATGGCTACAGTGGCTGTTGGTGTGAAGCCTCTAGTTGCAGTAGGCTGCTCTGCAGCAAGGTGAGCAATCTTTCTGGAACCTATGGCCTCAGTGGGAACTCAGAATGAGGCCCATGGCTTCAACGAACTGCCGCTTAGTACTGCAGAAGCCCCATCGTACTCAAGGACTTGTGGCTGGGACCATGTCCAGAGGCTTACTGCCTGGAAGAGAAGATGTATATGGGGGCTTAAAATGCACCGCTGGTTCTCCTGTACTGCTAGAAACATGGTAGGTATCTACTGCGTACAGAAATGGTTTCCTATATGCTACAGCAGCGGTTCCCAAACTGTGCAGTGTGGTACCTGGTGCATTGCAGTGAACTCTCAGGGGTGCCTGGCAAATCCTGACCCCCCCCCCCCCCCCGCCGTCACATGAACCTCTACCGCTCCCCCAATTGCAGCGTCTGCCTCCTCTCGGTCGCCGCTTCCTCCACACACACCCATCCCTGCTGCTGCCGCCGCTTATCTAGATTATCATCATCATCAAAACAAGCTGCAGACACACGGTGCCAGACTCTCTTCATACATGTGTCTGACGATTGTTCCCCTTCGTATCACTTTCTGTTCTGGGGCACAGTTAGCAGCCGTGTGTATGGAGAGTCTGGTCTCATGTGGCTGCAGCTTGTTTTGCCACCGCTGCTGCTCATCTAGAAAAGCAGCAGTGGCAGGGATGGGGGTGTGTGGTGGGGGGGAGTGGGGACAGAGAGGAGGCAGACATTGGATTACGGGAAGGAACAGAGAGGGGACCTAGGCTGGATGAAAGTGGCAAGAGAGGGAGGGGATGGAAGACGCTGGATGGAAGGGGGCGAGAAGGAGGGCATGCATGGGAATTCAGGTGTTGGTGGCTGTAGCATGCTACTGGTTTGTTTGCCCAAGCAAGCAGCATAGAACTTTGACCTTTTCAGCTACTGGGGCTTGGGCATCCCTGCCAGCAAAGGTAGGATTCAATGTTGGGGGGGGGGGGGGAACTTGAGAAGAAATGTGTAGCCCATGCCCCCATGGCCCCACCTAGCTACGCCCCTGATTGTGTGGCTTTGAAGTAAGGGTTGTCCCTAACAATTCTTACATGTATTCTTGGCATACAGGGATCCTGTTACTTGAGCACAGGAAAAGTGATCAAATATGGAGCTCTACTGTTAATGCGGAGTGTTTCAATTTAGTGCATCCTTCACAGTGCAGCAAGATTTTTTCATCTTAAATAGTTTACTGTATTTAGGATGGCTTTTTGGGTGCTGCACTGCTTCTTGCTCTTTGACTTCTTGGGGTTCTGGAATTGCAGGTTCTGATTCAGCACCATCTTCCAGCTATGGCAGGGAATAACTTTCTGAAAGTTTTTTTTTCTTGATTCTGTAAAATACCTTGATACACCCACAAGTTGAGATAGTATTTCAGTGTTCAGCAGGTAAAGATGTTATACAGAGAAGCTGCTTTGTGGTGGGGAAAGCATGTTAGTCAGTTTGTGGATCTCGCTAGCCAGCTGCTTCATGGCACTTATTGTGTGCATTACACTGAAGGACTGCTGAGTCAGGAAATGCAACTTCTGGTAAGGAATCTGCATGTGCAAGTATTTTCCTGATGCAAAATCTTAAAACCGGGAAAAAAGAAACCAGACTAAACTGAAATTCTGTCTCTATTTAAAATTGGTTGTTTCCATTAATCAGTCCATATATTCCAAAGAAATGAATCAGAAGTTGGTCCACATCAAAGAGACAAAAGAGCATTTACAGTTCAGAAACTATAATCATACAGCAATCTGAATAACATCCACTTTTTTTTTTTTTTTTTTTTACATTTGTACCCCGCGCTTTCCCACTCATGGCAGGCTCAATGCGGTGGGCAATGGAGGGATAAGTGACTTGCCCAGAGTCACATGGAGCTGCCTGTGCCGGGAATCGAACTCAGTTCCTCAGTTCCCCAGGACCAAAGTCACCACCCTAACCACTAGGCCACTCCTCCCACTCCTGTAATCAGATCCATTATATTTAAACTTCTCCCTCAATATCGGAGCCCTTATCAAGTGGAAAAAAATCCAGCTGAGCAGGATCAAAATAAATATAACAATTATCTGATAGGTATGGAGCATGTGCAGGCGCTAAAAAAAAAAACCCCCCAAAAAGAGTAGTTTCCAGAGCATTTTGTTGGGGGTGGGTGGTGTGGGGGGGGGGGGGGGGGGGAAAGGCCAATATAAAGTGCAATTGTTTGTTTGTTTTTCTTTTTGGAACTGGAAAAAAGGGAGTTTGGTTTTGTCAAATCTGAGGAGATACAATCAGCCCTGTCAGTTTTAGACACCTGAAAGATTGGTTGTTGGGTACCCAATGACTACACTCTTAGGGACATAGAATCATCTATATTTTGGCCCTGGCATTTTAAGTTCCTCTTTTGTGCTACCTATGGGCTTATACCTAAGGAGGTTAGACAAAGTTGCCTCTTGAGACCCCCTTAAGGAACTTTGGAAGGATTTTAGTAAGGGATGGGGAGATAGTAATATTTGTACTTCTTTGTTGCCTATACATGGTAATGGTACTTTTGTCCCAGGGCAGGAGAGCAGGACCTTGGAGAAGGAGGGTTTTTCTCAGGTTAAGCATTTTCAGTAGGGTGGCTTATTGTCTTTTGATGCCCTTCCTAGTTTGCAGGTTTGTTTATTTATTATAATGATTTATTTACTGCCTTTTTGAAGAAATTCACTCAATATGGTGTACAGCAATAATAAATCAGTCAAACATAAGCAATAGACAATTACAGCAGTAAAATTATTCAAATAACAGTCCAAAGTATGGCATAGTATACTACTTACAATGTCAACACAATATGAAATAAAACATTTTAAGAGACAACTTAGGGTATAAGAAAAGATGGAACTTCAAAATATGCAAGGTAGAGCAATAGGACTAAGAAAATAAGGAAACTAATTTAAGAAAGGTGCTTGAATTACCTGCTTCTTGAAGTAGCGATAGTTTTGTGTTAAGCGAAACCTTTTAGGGAGTGCATTCCAGAGTGGGGGAGAAGGCTCACTGGCGGGTATTATATCATATAATGATGTCCTTTGGAGAGGGTGTGGTCACCTTGGAGGTGACCTTAGTGTCCTTGGTGGGAGGCGTGGCCTAATGGTTACTGCAGCGGGCTTTGATCCTGGCAACCTGGGTTCAATTCCCACTGCCGCTCCTTGTGACTTTGGGCAAGTCACTTAACTCTCCATTGCCCCAGGTACAAAATAAAACGTAGATTTTGAGCCCTCTAGGCACAAAGAAAGTACCTGCATATAATGTGTGCAGCGCTGCATACGTCTAGTAGCGCTGTAGAAATGATTAGTAGTAGTAGTAGTTGGTGATGTGTTTGAGGGTGGGCCTGTTCTGAATCAATTTGAGCTGGTGTAGACCCTTTGTAGTTAGTAATCCCAGCATAGATAATATTACAATAATCATATCTGGAATGAAGGAAGGATAAAATAGTGAACAGAGTGCATCAGTGTCCAATAGATTACAAATTGACCTCAATTTGTGAAGGAAATTTAACAACCTGTGAAATATGAGGACCAAAAGATGGTGCAGAATCTAAAAGTACTCCGAGATAACGGAAAAATGGAACAGGAACAATGGGCCTATCAAACAGGGATGGAATAATATTTGGTGGAGACGATAACCCACTACTACTACTATTTAGCATTTATGTAGCGCTACAAGGCGTACGCAGCGCTGCACAAACATAGAAGAAAGACAGTCCCTGCTCAAAGAGCTTACAATCTAATAGACAAAAAATAAAGTAATCAAATCAATTAATGTGTACAGGAAGGAGGAGAGGAGGGTAGGTGGAGGCGAGTGGTTACAAGTGGTTACGAGTCAAAAGCAATGTTAAAGAGGTGGGCTTTCAGTCTAAATTTAAAGGTGGCCAAGGATGGGGCAAGACGTAGGGGCTCAGGGAGTTTATTCCAGGCGTAGGGTGCAGTGAGACAGAAGGCGCAAAGTCTGGAGTTGGCAGTAGTGGAGAAGGAAACAGATAAGAAGGATTTATCCATGGAGCGGAGTGCACGGGAAGGGGTGTAGGGAAGGACGAGTGTGGAGAGATACTGGGGAGCAGCAGAGTGAGTACATTTATAGGTTAGTAGAAGAAGTTTGAACAGGATGCAAAAACGGATAGGGAGCCAGTGAAGCGACTTGAGGAGAGGGGTAGTATGAGTAAAGCGACCCTGGCGGAAGACAAGACTGGCAGCAGAGTTTTGAACTGATTGGAGAGGGGTGACTAAGTGGGAGGCCAGCAAGAAGTAGATTGCAGAAGTCTAAACGAGAGGTGACAAGGGTGTGGATGAGGGTTTTGGTAGAGTGCTCGGAAAGAAAGGGGCGGATTTTACGAATGTTGTAAAGAAAGAAACGACAGGTCTTGGCGATCTGCTGGATATGAGCAGAGGAGGAGAGAGAAGAGTCAAAGATAACCCCAAGGTTTCGAGCTGAGGAGACAGGGAGAATGAGAGAGCCATCAACAGAAATAGAAAATGGGGGGAGTGGGGAGGTGGGTTTGGGGGGAAAAATGAGAAGCTCGGTTTTGGTCATGTTTAATTTCAGGTGGCGTTGAGACATCCAGACAGCAATGTCAGACAAGCATGCTGAAACTTTGGTTTGGATGCAAGATGAGATATCAGGGGTTGAAAGATAGATTTGGGAGTCGTCAGCATAGAGATGGTAGGAAAAGCCATGGGATGAGATTAATGAACCAAGGGAAGAAGTGTAGGTAGAAAAGAGGAGGGGACCAAGAACAGAACCCTGAGGTACGCCGACAGGCAGAGGGATAGAAGTACAAGAGGATCCACCAGAGTGAACACTGAAGGTGAGGAGGGAGAGGTAGGAAGAGAACCAGGAAAGGACAGAGCCCTGGAATCCAAGTGAGGACAGGGTATCGAGAAGTATGCTGTGATCGACAGTGTCAAAAGCAGCGGAAAGATCAAGAAGAATGAGGATGGAATATTGCCCTCTGGATTTAGCCAGTAATAGGTCATTGGAGACTTTAGTAAGCGCAGTTTCGGTTGTTGTAGCCCAACAGGCTACAGTCTTTTCAGGGTTCAAACCTAAAAGATGATCCTTTAACCAACCTGCCACTTTATTTAAACAAGTTTGGAGTGGCTGTACATAAGAATATAAGAGTAGCCATACTGGGTCAGACCAATGGTCCATCTAGCCCATTACCCTGTTTCCAATAGTGGCCAAGCAAGGTCACAAGTACCTGGCAGAAACCCAAATTGTGGCAACTCTATACTACTAATCCTAGGGCAAGCAGTTGCTTCCCTATGTCTGTCACAATAGTAGACTATGGACTTTTCCTCCAGGAACTTGTCCAAACATTTTTTAAACCCAGATATTTTATTTTATTTTTGTTACATTTGTACCCTGCGCTTTCCCACTCATGGCAGGCTCAATACGGCTTACATGGGGCAATGGAGGGTTAAGTGACTTGCCCAGAGTCACAAGGAGCTGCCTGTGCCGGGAATCGAACTCAGTTCCTCAGTTCCCCAGGACCAAAGTCCACCACCCTGGTCACTCCTCCACTCCTGCACTAACCGTTGTTACTACATCCTCTGGCAAAAGAATTCCAGAGCTTAACTATTTGTTGAGTGAAAAAATATTTCCTCCTATTGTTTTAAAAGTATTTCCATGTAACTTCCTTGAGTGTCCCCTAGTCTTTGCACTTTTGGAACAAGTAAAAAATCTACACCACTCTAGATTTTGTAGACCTCAATCATATCTTCCCTCGTCCGTCTCTGAATTCAGATCCGTGTAATAAACTAAAAGAAAATCATCTGCATAAGAATAGGAACTAATCCCAAAAGATAGAATAAGTCAAACAGATTGAATAGTTCTGGGGAAAGCACTGACCCCTGAGGAACACTACATGACAGAGACTTTAGTAGGGAAGAAATGTTTCCTCAGAGGGTCCCTCTCACTGGCAATGGCGGAACCAGTTGAATGCCCTTATTCTTTGGGAGGTTAGAAAAGCCCACCTGGAGTGCTACATGGGGTGTACCTTTGTTAAGTTGAAGCTGTTACGGTTTATGTACAATGGTTTTATATGTAAGATCTATGTTGCAGCAATGTAATGGAGATCCAGTAGTAATAAGTGTAATGGAGTTTCTTTGTACTGAAAATTCTTTAAATAAATATTAAAAAAAAAAAAGAAAAGCCCACCTGACTTGTAAACACTCTAAACGTTTTTTTTGAGATCTGGTCGGCTTATGTTCAGACTCTTAGCCTAAGAGTCCAGAGCCTAGTTTTGAACCAATTACATAGTGTGCCTTCATAAAATCTCTTTTGACGGTAGCATCCCTCCTAAGGTCAGTCTTCTAGGATTCCCAGATTTTTTTGGGGGGGGAGGGGGGGGGTTGAGGGTAAGTGGGTGAAATGGGCACTTTGGGGGTGGGGGGGGGGGGGGAAGGCTATAAGAGTCCAAGCCTCTCTCCTTTTTATTTGTGTGTGGGGGATGTGTTTCATCCTGTTAAATTTGCTACAATTTGTATGACTACATGGATGCTATTTGTGTTTGCTCTGGTGTTCCTTGCATCATATATTTTACTTATTTGTTACATTTGTATCCCACCTTTTCCCACTTATTAGTAGGCTCAAAGTGGCTTACATAGTTCTGGAGAGGTGATTACAGACTCCGATGTGAACAAATACAGTGTAGAGGTACCGTTACAGTGACAAATATAGTAAAGAAGTATCGGTAAGTAGATTGGGGTGGTTCATCCCAAGCAGAATGTTAGGGTGGGATCGTGTCGGGGTTGAGTTTCTCCGTTTCCTGGTTAAATTGTCATATTTCATTCGGTATTTATGTCAGTTCTGTGGGGTATGTCTTTTTGAAAAGGTTAGTCTTTAGGGTTTTTTTTTTCGGAATTTTAGATGATTATTCATGGTTTTCAGGCGTTTTGGTAGTGAATTCCAGAGCCGTGTGCGTATGTAGGAGAAACGTGACGCGTATGTTGATTTATACTTCAGGCCCTTACAACTTGGGAAGTGAAGGGTTAAGTAGGTTCTGGCTGATTTAGTTGTGTTTCTAATTGGTAAGTCGATTAGTTCAGTTATATAGCTCGGAGCTAGACCATGTATTATTTCCCTACCCTTCTGGGCCAAACCTTCCATTAAGCTCAGCTTGGGCTGTAAACTTCCTAGCTGGCCCTCTTCTTTCTGGGCTCAGGAAATTTTCTAGTTTCCTTTCACTTTTGTTAAAGAGAAACCATCATTTCCATATCATCATGCTGATCAATCCATAGACTGGTGGGTTGTGTCCATCTACCAGCAGGTGGAGATAGAGAGCAATCCTTTTGCCTCCCTATATGTGGTCATGTGCTGCCGGAAACTCCCCAGTATGTTCTCTATCTCAGCAGGTGGTGGTCACACACAGCAGCAGCTCTGGCTAGGCCTCCAAGCCTAATTTTTAGGTTTTGTTGCGTGCCTGGGGTTGAGCGCTCTTCTTGAGCAAGTGCAAACCTGGTGGCGCCAGGTCCCTCCTTTTCTCCCCCCTCCCGCTGGCTCCGTTAAAAAAAAAAATAAAAAAATTTTGGACGTCCTTAAGGGCGTTTATTTCGACGTTTATTTAAACGTTTATTGCAGCTACTCACTGGGACACCAGGTCGTTACAGCTCGGAGCGAGAAGCAGGTAATTTTTACCTTTTTATAGCGGGCAGGGGGTTCCCCGATTGATCTCCACGTGGCCTATGGCGTCGGAGGGCGAGGGCGCGAAGAATCGCTCCCCGGACCGCGTGTGCGCTTCTAGCGGGGATGCGGGGGTTTTAAAGTCTGATTCGCCCTTGTTGTGTGTCAGTTTGGAGGCCGGTCAGTGTCCCGGGTCTTCCTCCGGCGCGGCGGTTTTTCCCGCCATAAACGCCCATCCCCCGCTGCTCGCCTCCGCCATCTTGGCCGGCCACTCTGCTCGGACGGCTTCTTCTTGGGCCGCCCTTGAGCTGAGAGACGTTCATGCCATGGCCGCCCTTGATTTGGGCGACGGCAAAAAAGCGGCTAAAGTTAAGCGCCGTTCTTCCCGCGCGGCTCCTTCGCGGAGTGTCGCGCCGGACGCCATCTTGGATGCGCAGCATGTTGCTCCCCCGCTCTTGCGAGCGCCGGTTGAGGGTGCGTCTAGGGCTGTGGCCCAGGCTGCTGAAATACACAGTCTGGGGGGTTTCTCCCCCAAGTTTATTTTGCTGCTGCATCAGGCCTTCCTTATGCAAAACGCTGCCCCTTCTCCCTTGTCCGATAACGGGGTTGAGGCCCCCGGAAGTAAACGCCCTCGGGTGGATTCCCAGGCCTTAGAGGACGCTGTTTCCTCTGATGTAGATGAGGGCAGCGTATCTGAGTTCTCCCAACGGTCCTTTGGGGATTCCTTGGAGGAGACGGATTCCCGCTCGGATGGAGCGGATGACCCCTCTGCAGCGCGGATCTTTCGCTCAGAGGATTTGCCCAACCTGTTAGTGCAGGCCATGAGCATTTTGAAGATTTCCTCGCCAGAGGACGTCTCTCCCTCAGCCCCTGTTGGCTCTGCCATTATGCTGGGGACGAAGCGCCCGCCTAGAACCTTCCACGTGCATGATGCCATGCACACCTTAATTTCGGCTCAATGGGATGTCCCGGAAGCAAGCCTCAAAGTGGCTAGGGCTATGTCCCGCCTCTATCCTTTGCCTGAAAGTGAACGTGAGGCCTTTATTTGGCCTACCGTGGATTCTTTAATCACTGCGGTGACTAAGAAAGCGGCGTTGCCGGTGGAAGGTGGTACGGCCCTATAGGACGCCCAAGACAGAAGATTGGAAGCGGCTTTAAGGTCGTCCTTCGAGGCGGCTGCCTTAAGTTTGCAGGCCTCAGTTTGCGGCTCCTATGTCGCCAGGGCGTGCCTGACGATTGTGCAGCGGGCTTCCCCCTCGGATCCTTCCTTGAGGGCTGACTGGCCGGCCCTGGAATCGGGCTTGGCTTATTTGGCAGACTTACTGTATGATGTCTTGAGAGCCTTGGCTAAAGGTATGGCTCAGACAGTCTCTGCGCGGCGCTGGCTTTGGCTGAAACATTGGTCTGCGGACCACGCCTCTAAGTCCCGCCTGGCTAAGTTGCCCTTTAAAGGCAAGCTGCTCTTTGGGGTCGAGCTGGACAAAATCGTGACCGATCTCGGCACGTCTAAGGGCAAGAGGTTACCAGAGGTCAGGGCTCGGGCCAGTGCTCGCCCCGGTATCTCCAGAGGACGGTTTCAAGAAGCCCGTCGGTACCGCCCGGGCAAGTCGGGCTCCTCTGCCCCCTCTTCCTTCAAAAGGAACTTCTCCCCCAAGCAGCATTCCTTTCGCAGAGACCGCCGTCCCGGAGGTACGCCCTCCGGTCCTCCCCCAGGGTCTCGTACCCAATGACGGGGTCCTGGTCCATGGCCCAGTGCAGATTGGAGGACGCCTGTCCTCGTTTCTGGGCGAGTGGACCAAAGTAACTTCAGACGCTTGGGTGCTGGAAGTCATCAGAGACGGCTACAAGTAAGAGTTCTGCCGACCCTTAAGAGACGGGTTTGTACTCTCTCCCTGCAAGTCTCCGGTCAAAGCTGTGGCAGTGCAGCAGACCTTGGACAACCTGATCCGCCTGGGTGCGGTCGTTCCGGTGCCAGAAAATCAGATTGGCAAGGGACGTTACTCCATTTACTTTGTGGTACCAAAGAAAGGAGGTTCTGTCCGGCCTATCCTCAACCTCAAAGGGGTCAATCGGACCTTGAAAGTGCGGCACTTTCGCATGGAGACTCTCCGCTCTGTTATAGCGGCAGTGAAGGCAGGAGAGTTCTTGGCTTTCTTTTTTTTTTTTTTTTTTTTATTATTCTGTTTATTCAATTTAATATTTCATTTACGCATATACATAAATTGGAATTTTAAAGAAATATACAATAATGGAAAAAAGACAATCAGGTAAAGAAAAAATATATGTTTGTCCACATTAATGATCCAAGAACTAGGAACTCAAATTTAAAACAAAATAGCTGAGGCGGTTCCCACCCCAGTCAATTTTAACAACAGGAAAGACAAGAAATCAAGTCGGGGCAACCGATTATAGCATTCAATCCTGACAAACAACAGACTACTCTTTACTCACTATAAATTCTAAAAGTTTTCCCGGCTCAAAGAAAATGTAATTAGTGGATTGAAAAGTAATATAACATTTGCAAGGAAATTTAAGTATAAAGGATCCACCTAATTGTAGGACCCTTGCTTTTAATAATAAAAAGCCTTTTCTTTTTCTTTGTGTCTCTCGAGAGAGATCAGGGAACACTTGAATTTTTGAACCTAGGAAAGGTGTAGAGATATGGCGAAAAAATAACCTAAATATATTATTACGGTCCAATTCTAATGCAAACGAAACCAGCAATGTTGTCCTTTCTGTAATAACATCCATTGAACTTTCCAAAATCTGAGTTAAGTTCAAATCAGGTAGAGAAGGTTGTACATTATTAACTCGAGCTCCAGAAATGTATAACACCCTAGTAAGAGGAGGAAAAGCTTCTGAGGGAAGCCCCAGAACTTCAATAAAGTATTTTTTTAACATTTCCTTAGCTGGAGTCAAAGGAGATTTAGGAAAGTTCAAAAAGCGTAAATTATTCCTTCGTAGTTGGTTTTCCATATAGTCAATTTTTTTCCCTTGAATGGTATTATCTTTGATAACTGCAGAAATAGATTCCTTTATAGAATTTACCTCAGGTTCAAGATGGTCGATTCTATTCATCTGTTCAGTTACCTTAGTGGAAAGTTCTGAGTGAGCCTGAGATAACTTCCCCATATCTGTACGCAAAGTTTCTGCTACTTGGAGTAGTGTGTTGTTTAGTCCTTGGATTGCCTCCCAAATGGAGTCCATTGTAACAACAGATGGTCTAACTAATTCCCGGACACTAACGGAGGGCTCACTCAGTTGTCGCTCAGGCAAAGCCGCTAACAGCCTCAAGCCTGTTTGCGAGGGTGTTTCCAACGGAGATGAGGTAGCTATGGGGTCTCCACTGCTATCGGCAGGGACTACACTACCGGTCGCTCCCGCCAATTGCCTCTCCATAGCCATCTGTTCCCCTCCGGGTCTCTGGGGCGTTGTTATCGGAGGGGGACTCAACGTCACTCCCTCTATGCTGAGGTCCGACGTTTCCATCGGGCCCCTCGAAGCGCCGGCTTGAGTCCTCTGCAACAGCAGTCCCGCCTCCTCCAACGTCGTCTGCCGAGAGGGAAAGGGGTTCACCCGTCCTGTGGAGCTCGGTAAGTTGGATTTACCCTTTCTCTTCCCCATAATCAACCAGGGAAGGTTCCAACTCGCGATTGTGATGTAAGGGGTCAGGAGCTGCTGTTCATGCGTCTTTCCAGATCGCCATCTTGGATCTCCACTCAGTTCTTGGCTTTCTTGGACATCAAGGAAGCGTACCTGCATATTCCCATCTGGCCTCCTCATCAACGCTTTCTGCGTTTTGCAGTCCTGGGCCGACACTTCCAGTTCAGAGCCCTCCCTTTCGGGTTGGCTACTGCTCTGCGGACCTTCTCCAAAGTAATGGTGGTCATCGCGGCCTTCCTGCGAAAGGAAGGAGTACAAGTCCATCCTTATCTGGACGACTGGTTGATCCGAGCCCCCTCTTATGCAGAGTGCGGCAAAGCTGTGGACCGGGTGGTTGCTCTTTTGAGCTCCCTGGGGTGGATCATCAACTGGGAGAAGAGCCAGCTGCGCCCGACTCAGTCCCTGGAGTATCTGGGAGTTCGATTCGACACCCAAGTGGGCAGAGTGTTCCTGCCAGACAATCGGATTGTCAAGCTTCAGGCTCAGGTGGACCAGTTCCTAGTAGCCTCTCCTCTTCGGGCTTGGGACTATGTGCAGCTGTTGGGCTCTATGACGGCCACGATGGAAGTAGTGCCCTGGGCCAGGGCTCATATGAGACCACTACAACACTCTCTGCTGCAGCGCTGGACTCCGATGTCGGAGGATTATGCTGTGCGCCTTCCCTTGGACCCAGCAGTGCACAAGGCGCTGAGCTGGTGGATGCAGACAGACAAGTTGTCTGCAGGAATGCCTCTGGTGACCCCGGAGTGGATTGTCGTCACGACGGACGCCTCTTTGTCGGGCTGGGGAGCCCACTGCTTGGGAAGGACAGCGCAGGGGCTCTGGTCTCCTGCAGAGGCAAAGTGGTCTATCAACCTCCTGGAACTCAGAGCCATTCGGTTGGCGCTTTTGGAGTTCCTCCCGGTACTGGCGTTGAAGCCAGTACGGGTCCTGTCGGACAATGCCACAGCTGTGGCCTATGTCAACACATTGCCGGAGTCATGAATGTCAAGGCGGACTTTCTCAGTCGCCATACCTTGGAGCCCGGAGAGTGGCAGCTTATCTGCTCAGGCGTTCTTGGACATCACGAAGCGCTGGGGCCAGCCGAGCCTAGATCTGATGGCGTCATCGGCCATTTGCCAAGTGCCGCGCTTTTTCAGCAGAGGACGGGACCCTCGATCCCTGGGAGTAGATGCTCTTCTCCAACAGTGGCCGACACAAGAGCTTCTCTATGTGTTCCCGCCCTGGCCCATGTTGGGCAGGGTGCTAGACCGGGTGGCAAAGCATCCGGGCCGGATAATCCTGGTGGGTCCGGACTGGCCCAGACGTCCCTGGTATGTGGACTTGATCAGGCTCTCAGTCGATGATCCTCTGCGGCTGCCAGTGGAGCAGGGCCTGTTACATCAGGGTCCCGTGGTGATGGAGGATCCCTCCCCCTTTGGTCTTACGGCCTGGCTATTGAGCGGCAGCGTCTGAGAAAGAAGGGCTTCTCAGACAAGGTCATCGCCACTGTGCTGAGAGCGAGGAAGCGCTCTACTTCTACTGCTTACGCCAGGGTTTGGCGTATCTTTGCAGCGTGGTGTGAAGCAGGCTCCCTTTCTCCCTTCACTGCTCCAATTTCTTTAGTGTTGGCGTTCCTGCAAGAAGGTCTGGAGAAAGGCCTGTCGCTCAGTTCCCTTAAAGTCCAGGTAGCGGCTCTGGCTTGCTTCAGGGGCCGCCTGAAGGGTGCTTCCCTGGCTTCGCAGCCAGATGTGGTGCGCTTTCTCAAGGGAGTTAATCACCTGCGCCCTCCTCTGCACTCAGTGGTGCCTGCGTGGAATCTCAACCTGGTGCTAAGAGCCTTGCAGAAGCCGCCTTTTGAACCCTTGTCGAGGGCATCTTTGAAAGACCTGACGTTGAAAGCAGTCTTTTTGGTGGCTATCACTTCAGCCAGAAGAGTTTCCGAGCTCCAGGCGCTCTCATGTAGAGAGCCTTTTCTGCAGTTCACTGAGGCAGGAGTGACTATTCACACAGTGCCTTCCTTCCTGCCCAAGATTGTTTCTCGCTTCCATGTGAATCAGCAGCTCTGTCTCCCTTCCTTTCGTAGGGAGGACTACCCAGAGGAATACTCTGCTCTCAAATATCTGGATGTGAGACGTGTCATCATCAGATACTTGGAAGTGACCAATGATTTCCGGAAATCGGATCATCTGTTTGTCCTGTTTGCAGGTCCTCGTAAGGGTCTGCAGGCTGCTAAGCCTACAGTGGCAAGATGGGTCAAGGAAGCCATTGCAGCGGCTTATGTGGCCGCGGGGAAGGTGCCGCCTATCCAGCTGAAGGCTCACTCCACTAGAGCTCAGGCGGCCTCGATGGCAGAGGCCGGGTCCGTCTCCTTGGAAGAGATATGCAAGGCGGCAACTTGGGCATCGGCCCATACCTTCTCCAGGCATTACCGCTTGACTGTGGCTGCTCGGGCGGAGGCCCGGTTTGGAGCTTCAGTGTTGCGGTCAGGGATTTCAATGTCCCGCCCTGGGTGAGTACTGCTTCGGTACATCCCACCAGTCTATGGATTGATCAGCATGATGATATGGAAGGTAAAATTATGTATCATACCTGATAATTTTCTTTCCATTAATCATAGCTGATCAATCCATAGCCCCTCCCAAATATCTGTACTGTTTATATTCTGGTTGCATTTCAGGTTCAAGTTTAGTCTTCAGTTCCTGTTCAGGAGGACTTCGTGTTCAAGTTTTTCAATGGATTCTTCAAGAGTTGAGACGAGTTTGTGTTAGTGAGCTGCTGCATTCCTCTCCCCTCCGTTTTACGGGGCTGGATTGAGACTTAAATTCTGCCGGCGCTCCCTCCCGCTTCGTGCGGCAGTAGGGCAGCTTTGTACCCCTCCCGCTTCGGCGGTGTTAGGGTCAGTCAGCTCCTCCCGCGGTTGCGGTTGCAGGATAAGCCAGATCCCCCCGCATCGGCGGGTGTGGTGTCCCTCCCCCGCTCCGCGGGGATGAGCTGGACGGATTCCCCTCCCCCACTTGTGTGGGGATGAGCTGGGTTAATTCCCCTCCCCCGTTTCGGCGGTGGTGAGCTGGGCAGAGTGTCACTTTGTGGGTGTAATTCTCTAAGTGCTGAGTCCTGCGGATGGCGCTTGGATATCGACATACTGAGGAGTTTCCGGCAGCACATGACCACATATAGGGAGGCAAAAGTTTGCTCTCTATCTCCACCTGCTGGTAGATGGACACAACCCACCAGTCTATGGATTGATCAGCTATGATTAATGGAAAGAAAATTATCAGGTATGATACATAATTTTACCTTCTTGTACAGTTTTCAATTTAAACACGTAATCAAGGTCCTTTAAATCTCTGTGGTACCCTTGAGTATGGGCACAACCTGTACCTGTCATAATACATTTACACCAACTTCAGAGCAGGCTTAAACAGTGACATGCAAATATATGCAGTATTGGTGCATATGTTGCCTTTGTACGATAAACTTAAAAGGTGCTTTTTTGCTGCTTTGATGTAGGCATTATGTTAATATTATCTCTAGAAGCATTTGTAATTGTTTAAATTGATACCCCTGATGCGGCCACTCGTCTTGTGACACATACTACACTGACTTAAAAAGTAGGACTTGAAGTGGCCATGTTCCTTATTTTTATTCCTATTGATGTATTTATGATATTTTAGGTTGACAGTTTTCCATATGTAATATTTTACCCCTTTACAATATTTGATTTTAATTGCACTGGTGTGCATTTTATTCTCCCCCTTAGTTCTTTGTGCAACTCACATATATAGAAGAAGGGAAGCAGCACATGTAAGGATGAGAGTATCTGTATGCACAGCCTTGTGTGGTTATCTGGGGCACAGAGAGCTTTTATCATCTTCTAAGCCCATCTCCTGTGTTCTCCATATTTAAAGATTTAAGACTTGCAGCCCCGCAGGGGAGGGGTCCATTCTTTTTTTTCTCTTGTCCTGAAATTGCTTTTTTCCTCAATTTTCTTAGTAAGCCATTGTTTGGTTTGTTTTACAGCAAACTTCAGACTGGAACAAGTATGATGATCGGTTGATGAAGGCAGCAGAAAGGGGTGATGTGGACAAAGTATCATTCATCCTTGCCAAAAAGGGCATCAACCCTTGTAAACTGGATCTAGAAGGCCGTTCTGCGTGAGTTCCGATTACCCCCATCCTTGAGTACACTACCACTTCTTGGAGAAAGATCTCCTTCCATCCGTGTAGATGCCTAGAGTGCTTCAGTGAGATTTATCTATTTAGACATGTTGTACAACTTTAATGATTAAAGTAGGGAGACACAAACAGGAACTCTGTGGTGCTTAACATTAAACATTACTTCCGCACTTTTTCAGCGCATAAGGCGTACAAACGGCAGATTTTTATTTTATTTTTATTTTTGTTACATTTGTACCCCGCACTTTCCCACTCATGGCAGGCTCAATGCGGCTTACATGGGGCAATGGAGGGTTAAGTGACTTGCCCAGAGTCACAAGGAGCTGCCTGTGCCTGAAGTGGGAAATGAACTCAGTTCCTCAGTTCCCCAGGACCAAAGTCCACCACCCTAACCACTAGGCCACTCCTCCCTAAATGTGAAAACACATTTACATGCCCGTTTGTAGAATAGCACCTAAGTGTTTCCATGCGGAACTGCAAAGGAGGTGTAAGGATGACAGGGACTTGGGCGTGGTTTTATAGAATAGCGCAGATCCCAGCACTACATCCTATTATATAAAGTGCATCTATACCGGAATGCCTGGTATAGAATACTGTTCAGTGCTGGTTTGTTTTTTTTTTGAGCGCCATTTACTGAAACCAGCCCAAAGTGCATTCATGGCACTTTATTAAACATGTTTCTATAGAACTGATACAAAAACTTCCAATTTTTGGGATGTTAAGGATTACTTTACTACCATTTGAGCTGTGGAAACAAAGCAAAGTAAAATAATTATAAGTTTGCACAGCACTAAGTCCTGTGAGCAGTGGCAGAAGCAAGATTCTACCATTCCCAAGGGTACAAACCCAAGAAAACACACTCTGGAATGCCTTGTGGAGCAGGAGCATAGTGGTTAGAGCAACAAGTTGAGCACCTGGGAATCCAAGAAAGGGATCTAGGTGTAGTCGTTGATGATACATTGAAACCTGCTGCTCAGTGTGCTGCTGCGGCTAAGAAAGCAAATAGAATGTTAAGTATTATTAGGAAAGGAATGGAAAACAAAAATGAGGATGTTATAATGCCTTTGTATCGCTCCAAGGTGCGACCACACCTCGAATATTGTGTTCAATTCTGTTTGCCACATCTCAAAAAAGATATAGTGGAATTAGAAAAGGTGCAGAAAAGGGCGACAAAAATGATAAAGGGGATGGGACGACTTCCCTGAGAGGAAAGGCTAAAGCGGCTGGGGCTCTTCAGCTTGGAGAAAAGACGGCTGAGGGGAGATATGATAAAGATCTATAAAATAATGAGTGGAGTTGAACGGGTAGATGTGAAGCATCTGTTTATGCTTTCCAAAAATACTAGGACTAGGGGGCATGCGATGAAGCTACAGAGTAGTAAATTTAAAATGAATTGGAGAAATTGTTTCTTCACTCAACATGTAATTAAACTCTGGAATTCTTTGCCAGAGAATGTGGTAAAGGCGGTTAGCTTAGCGGAGTTTAAAAAAGGTTTGGACGGCTTCCTAAAGGAAAAGTCCATAGACCATTATTAAATTGGACATGGGGAGAATCCACTATTTCTGGGATAAGCAGTATAAAATGTGTTGTACTTTTTTGGGATCTTGCCAGGTATTTGTGACCTGGATTGGCCACTGTTGGAAACAGGATGCTGGTCTTGATGGACCTTTGGTCTTTCCCAGTATGGCAATACTTATGTACTTTCTCCCCTGGTGCTCCTTGTGGCCTCAGGCAGTGATTTAACCCTCCTTTGTCTCAGATACAATTAAATTGTAGGCCCTCTTGGGTAGAAGAATATCTACTGTAACAGAGTTTTCAGCTGACTTTGAGCCTGTGCCCTTAATAATCATATATCCTTAGAGGGGGGGGGGGGGTCTGGAGGAAGAGAAGTAGTTTGTTTTCCTATGCAGCAGGAGCCTGATGGTTAGTGCAGTGGGCTGAGAGCCAGGTTTGATTCCCATTGTTGCTCCTTGTGACCCTGGGCAAGTCACTTAACCATCTATTGCCCTAGGTACAAAAAGTATATAATATGTACACTGCTTTGATTGTACCATAGAAAGGTGGGGTATTAAATCCTTTCCCCTTTTTCTTCTCTGGTTTGTGTACGATGCATGATTCAATTTTGCACAAACCACAGGGGGCAGGAAACACAAGTACATTCCCGCACTCTTCTAGGGATGCATAACAATTTAATTGGTGTGTTTAGTTATTCCAAAATGTTTCTCTCTTCACCCTACTATTCTGCTCTTGTAGGTTCCATGTGGTGGCGTCAAAGGGGAATCTCGACTGTTTGAATGCCATCCTGCTGCATGGTGCTGACATCACAGCTAGTGATGCTGTGGGTAGGTGTCTTGTGGACATGGCTTGTAGGGATGTGCACAGAGAAATGTGATTCACTTTTGGATCAGTTAATCTTGCAGTTGTTTTTGCATTCCAAAAACTTTGTTTCATTTAGGTCTATTTAAAGTCAGTTGGATAAGCAATTTTGCACCATTACGGTGAGGTTTTCCATTTGTTTTTATTTATTATTAACGTATCTTTTTATTAAAAAAAAAAAAAAAAGGTTTGAACAGTGCAACAGTCAAAAAACACAACACAAGAAATATATAAGCCCCATACTCCTGACAGAGAAAAAGAATTCTCAGAATAGGCTAGCTGTGGTTCGAGTTCTGGCCGCTTATGACTTCAAACCCCTAATCCCCTCCTCCCAAACCAGAAATCCATTCCCTGTACCTTCCCACCCACTACCACGCGGAGTAGCTATGACAGTATCTAGTTCCTATCCCTAAATGTATTCAAACCTCAAGGAAATTGATGCTAGGGTCCCAGACGAGCAAAAAGAATTGCTGACATTTAGGATAACTGGGCTCCACAAGATTCCTATAACATCAGAGCATATAATTTATTCCTCCTTTATCCACATGTTTATTCACACCTTCAAAGAAATGAAGCAAATTGGTGAGGCAAAACTTTCCTCGGCTGAACCCGTGCTGACTCTGTCCCATTAAACCATGCTTGTCTATGTGCTGTATAATTTTATTCTTTATAATGGTTTCCATTATTTTGCCTGGTACTGACGTCAGGTTTACCAGTCTATAATTTCTCGGATCACCTCTAGAGCTCTTTTTAAAAATCGGCATCACATTGGCCACCCTCCAATCTTCAGGTACTACGGACGATTTTTTTTTTTTAATTTTATTTATAAAGTTTTCATAACAATCATAATATACAACTTATCGATGATAATACACGAAATTAAGAAATTTATGAAAATGATAATCTCACTTAGAAAAATAACTCAATAGTTATCAACCTCTATTCTTAGGAATTGGCCCAAGATTGGAATAAACTAAGAAATTAGATATGTATTACATACACATATATCGTATAATTAAACTTAATGATACAGCTTAGTAAAAATTCGTCTAATTGTTTAGGATCAAAGAATTGAAATGGCTTGGATTGAAATAACACTCGACAAATACAAGGAAACTTAAGTACAAAATTTGTACTTATTGCCAAAGCCCTCGACGCAAAGCTAAAAAAGCCTCACGCCTTTTCTGAATTTCTCTAGCTAAATCTGGATATATTCTTTTAGAGTCCAAGTGCCTTAAGGAAAGTTTTAATATTGCATCTCTATCCATTTCCAGGGCAAAAGAGACCACCGTATTAGTTCTCTGAGTTATAAGCTCTAAAGAGGATTCCAAAAAGGATGCGAGGTTCATTACTTTACCTCTTTGAGCTTGTAAAGTGCCTGAAACAGTTTTAACATTACTTTGTATGTAAAACGCCCTTTCCTTTCTGAGCACACTACCAGAACCCTCATCCACAGTCTTATCAACTGTCGCTTAGACTATTGCAACTTGCTTCTCACAGGTCTCCCCCTTAGGCATCTCTCTCCTCTTCAATCTGTTCAAAATTCTGCTGCACGACTAATATTCCGCCAGGGTCGTTATGCTCATATTAGCCCTCTCCTCAAGTCACTTCACTGGCTTCCTATCCGTTTCCGCATACAGTTCAAACTCCTCTTCCATATCATCAAGCTGATCAATCCATAGACTGGTGGGTTGTGTCCATCTACCAGCAGGTGGAGATAGAGAGCAAACTTTTGCCTCCCTATATGTGGTCATGTGCTGCCGGAAACTCCTCAGTATGTTCTCTATCTCAGCAGGTGGTGGTCACACACAGCAGCAGCTCTGGCTAGGCCTCCAAGCCTAATTTTTAGGTTTTGTTGAGTGCCTGGGGTTGAGGGCTCTTTTGAGCAAGTGCAAACCTGGTGGTGCCAGGTCCCTCCTTTTCTCCCCCCTCCCGCTGGCTCCGTTTACAAAAAAAAAAAATTTTGAACGTCCTTAAAGGCGTTTATTTCGACGTTTATTTAAGCGTCTATTGCAGCTACTCACTGGGACACCAGGTCGTTACAACTCGGAGCGGACAGCAGGTAATTTTTACCTTTTTATAGCGGGCAGGGGGTTCCCCGATCCTTCTCCTCGTGGCATATGGCGTCGGAGGGCGAGGGCGCAAAGGGTCGCTCCCCGGGTCGCTTGAGCGCTTCTAGAGGGGATGCGGGGGTCTTAAAGCCTGATTCGCCCTTGTTGGGTGACAGTTTCGTGACCGATGAATGTCCGGTCCTTCCTCCGGCGTGGCGGTTTTTCCCGCCATAAACGCCCATCCCCCGCTCCTCGCCTCCGCCATCTTGGCCGGCCACGCGGCTCGGACGGCTTCTTCTTGGGCCGCCCTTGAGGTTGGAGACATTAATGCCATGAACGCCCTTAATTTGGGCGACAGCACAGAAGCGGCTAAAGTTAAGAGCCGTTCTTCCCGCGCGGCTCCTTCGCGGAGTTTCGCGCCGGACGCCATTTTGGATGCGCAGCATGTCTCTCCCCCGCTATTGCGAGCGCCGGTTGAGGGTGCGCCTAGGGCTGTTGCCCAGGCTGCGGAAGTGCACAGTCTGGGGGGTTTCTCCCCCGAGTTTGTTTTGCTGCTGCATCAGGCCTTCCTCATGCACAACGCTGCCCCTGCTCCCTCGTCTGGTAAAGAGGTTGAGGTTCCCAGAGGTAAACCCTCGGGTTGATTCCCAGGCCTTGGAGGAATTTGTCTCCTCCGATGTAGATGAGGGCAGCGTGTCTGAGGTCTCCCAACGGTCCTTTGCGGACTCCTTGGAGGAGACGGATCCCCGCTCGGATGGAGCGGATGACCCCTCTGCAGCGCGGCTTTTTCGCCCAGAGGATTTGCCCAACATTGTTGTTACAGGCCATGGACACTTTGAAGATTTCCTCTCCGGAGGACGTCTCTCCCTCAGCCCCTGTTGGCTCTGCCATTATGCTGGGGACGAAGCGCCCGCCTAGAACCTTCCACGTGCATGATGCCATGCACACCTTAATTTCGGCTCAATGGGATGTCCCGGAAGCGAGCCTTAAAGTGGCTAGGGCTATGTCCCGCCTCTATCCTTTGGCTGTGAGTGAACGTGAGGCCTTTCTGTGGCCTACCGTGGATTCTTTAATCACTGCGGTGACTAAGAAAACGGCATTGCCGGTGGAAGGTGGCACGGCCCTAAAGGACGCCCAAGACAGAAGATTGGAGGCGGCCTTAAGGTCGTTCTTTGAGGCGGCTGCTTTAAGTTTGCAGGCCTCAGTTTGCGGCTCCTATGTGGCCAGGGCGTGCCTGACTATGGTGCAGCGGGCTTCCCCCTCGGATCATTCCTTGAGGGCTGATTGGCCGGCCCTGGAATCGGGCTTAGCCTATTTGGCAGACTTGCTGTATGATGTCTTGAGAGCCTCAGCTAAAGGCATGGCTCAGACAGTCTCTGCGCGGCGGTGGCTTTGGCTGAAACATTGGTCTGCTGACCACGCCTCTAAATCCCGCCTGGCTAGATTGCCTTTTAAAGGCAAGCTGCTCTTTGGGGTCGAGCTGGACAAAATCGTGACCGATCTCGGCACGTCTAAGGGCAAGAAGTTACCAGAGGTCAGGGCTCGGGCTAGTGCTCGTCCCGGTACCTCCAGAGGACGGTTTCAGGAAGCCCGTCGGTACCGCCCGGGCAGGTCGGGTTCTTCTGCCCCCTCTTCCTTTAAGAGGAATTTCTCCCCCAAGCAGCATTCCTTTCGCAGAGACCGCCGTCCCGGAGGTGCTCCCTCCGGTCCTCCCCCAGGGTCTCGTACCCAATGACGGGGTCTTGGTCCACGCCCCAGTGCAGATTGGAGGACGGCTGTCCTCGTTTCTGGGCGAGTGGACCACAATAACTTCAGACGCTTGGGTGCTGGAAGTCATCAGAGACGGCTACAAGCTAGAGTTCTGCCGACCCTTAAGAGACGGGTTTGTACTCTCTCCCTGCAAGTCTCCGGTCAAAGCTGTGGCAGTGCAGCAGACTTTGGACAATCTGATCCGCCTGGGTGCGGTCGTCCCGGTGCCAGAAAATCAGCTTGGCAAGGGGCGTTACTCCATTTACTTTGTGGTACCAAAGAAAGGAGGTTCTGTCCGGCCTATCCTCGACCTCAAAGGGGTCAATCGGGCCTTGAAAGTGCGGCACTTTCGCATGGAGACTCTCCGCTCTGTTATAGCGGCAGTGAAGGCAGGGGAGTACCTGGCATCCTTGGACATCAAGGAAGCATACTTGCATATTCCCATCTGGCCTCCTCATCAACGCTTTCTGCGTTTTGCAGTCCTGGGCCGACACTTCCAGTTCAGAGCCCTCCAGTTCGGGTTGGCTACTGCTCCGCGGACCTTTTCCAAAGTAATGGTGGTCATAGCGGCCTTCCTGCGAAAGGAAGGAGTCCAAGTCCATCCTTATCTGGACGACTGGTTGATCCGAGCCCCCTCTTATGCAGAGTGCGGCAAAGCTGTGGACCGGGTAGTTGCTCTTTTGAGCTCCCTGGGATGGATCATCAACTGGGAGAAGAGCCAGCTGCGCCCGACTCAGTCCCTGGAGTATTTGGGAGTTCGATTCGACACCCAAGTGGGCAGTGTTCCTGCCAGACAATCGGATTGTCAAACTTCAGGCTCAGGTGGACCAGTTCCTAGTAGCCTCTCCTCTTCGGGCTTGGGACTATGTGCAGCTGTTGGGCTCTTTGACGGCCACGATGGAAGTAGTGCCCTGGGCCAGGGCTCATATGAGACCACTACAACATTCCCTGCTGCAGCGCTGGACTCCGATGTCGGAGGATTATGCTGTGCGCCTTCCCTTGGATCCAGCAGTGCGCAAGGCGCTGAGCTGGTGGATGCAGACAGACAAGTTGTCTGCGGGAATGCCTCTGGTGACCCCAGAGTGGATTGTCGTCACGACGGACGCCTCGTTGTCGGGCTGGGGAGCCCACTGCTTGGGAAGGACAGCGCAGGGGCTCTGGTCTCCTGCAGAGGCAAAGTGGTCTATCAACCTCCTGGAACTCAGAGCCATTCGGTTGGCGCTTTTGGAGTTCCTCCCGGTACTGGTGTTGAAGCCTGTACGGGTCCTGTCGGACAATGCCACGCCAGGGAGGTACCAAGAGCGCCCCTCTAGCCAAGGAGGCTATGAATCTTTGCCAGTGGGCGGAAGCGAACCTGGAGCAGCTTTCAGCGGCCCACATTGCCGGAGTCATGAATGTCAAGGCGGACTTTCTCAGTCGCCATACCTTGGAGCCCGGAGAGTGGCAGCTATCTGCTCAGGCGTTCTTGGACATCACGAAGCGCTGGGGCCAGCCGAGCCTAGATCTGATGGCGTCATCGGCCAATTGCCAAGTGCCGCGCTTTTTCAGCAGAGGACGGGACCCTCGATCCCTGGGAGTAGATGCTCTTCTCCAACAGTGGCCGACACAAGAGCTTCTCTATGTGTTCCCGCCCTGGCCCATGTTGGGCAGGGTGCTAGACCGGGTGGCAAAGCATCCCGGCAGGGTAATCCTGGTGGGTCCGGATTGGCCCAGGCGTCCCTGGTATGCGGACTTGATCAGGCTCTCAGTCGACGATCCTCTGCGGCTGCCAGTGGAGCAGGGCCTGTTACATCAGGGTCCCGTGGTGATGGAGGATCCCTCCCCCTTTGGTCTTACGGCCTGGCTATTGAGCGGCAGCGTCTGAGGAAGAAGGGCTTCTCAGATAAGGTCATCGCCACTATGCTGAGAGCGAGGAAGCGCTCTACTTCTACTGCTTACGCCAGGGTTTGGCGTATCTTTGCAGCGTGGTGTGAAGCAGGCTCCCTTTCTCCCTTCACTGCTCCAATTTCTTCAGTGTTGGCGTTCCTGCAAGAAGGTCTGGAGAAAGGCCTGTCGCTCAGTTCCCTTAAAGTCCAGTTAGCGGCTCTGGCTTGCTTCAGGGGCCGCCTGAAGGGTGCTTCCCTGGCTTCGCAGCCAGATGTGGTGCGCTTTCTCAAGGGAGTTAATCACCTGCGCCCTCCTCTACACTCAGTGGTGCCTGCGTGGAATCTCAACCTGGTACTAAGAGCATTGCAGAAGCCGCCTTTTGAACCCTTGTCGAGGGCATCTCTGAAAGACCTGACGTTGAAAGCAGTCTTTTTGGTGGCTATCACTTCAGCCAGAAGAGTTTCCGAGCTCCAGGCGCTCTCCTGTCGAGAGCCTTTTCTGCAGTTCCTGAGGCAGGAGTGACTATTCGCACTGTGCCTTCCTTCCTGCCCAAGATTGTTTCTCGCTTCCATGAGAATCAGCAGCTCTGTCTCCCTTCCTTTCGTAGGGAGGACTACCCAGAGGAGTACTCTGCTCTTAAATATCTGGATGTGAGACGAGTCATCATCAGATACTTGGAAGTGACCAATGATTTCCGGAAATCGGATCATCTGTTTGTCCTGTTTGCAGGTCCTCGTAAGGGTCTGCAGGCTGCTAAGCCTACAGTGGCAAGATGGGTCAAGGAAGCCATTGCAGCGGCTTATGTGGCCGCGGGGAAGGTGCCGCCTATCCAGCTGAAGGCTCACTCCACGAGAGCTCAGGCGGCCTCGATGGCAGAGGCCGGATCCGTCTCCTTGGAAGAGATATGCAAGGCGGCAACTTGGGCTTCGGCTCATACATTTTCCAAGCATTACCGTTTGACTGTGGCTGCACGGGCGGAGGCCCGGTTTGGAGCTTCAGTGTTGAGGTCAGGGATTTCAATGTCCCGCCCTGGGTGAGTACTGCTTCGGTACATCCCACCAGTCTATGGATTGATCAGCTTGATGATATGGAAGGTAAAATTATGTATAATCATACCTGATAATTTTCTTTCCATTAATCATAGCTGATCAATCCATAGCCCCTCCCAGATATCTGTACTGTTTTTATTCTGGTTGCATTTCAGGTTCAAGTTTAGTCTTCAGTTACTTCAGAAAGACTTCGTGTTCAAGTTTTTTCACTTGGATTCTTCAAGAGTTAAGACGAGTTTGTGTTACAGTGAGCTGCTGCATTCCTCTCCCCTCCGTTTTACGGGGCTGGATTGAGACTTAAAATTCTGCCGGCACTCCCTCCTGCTTCGTGCGGCTGTAGGGCAGCTTTGTACCCCTCCCGCTTCGGCGGTGTTAGGGTCAGTCAGCTCCTCCCGCGGTTGCGGTTGCAGGATAAGCCAGATCCCCCCGCATCGGCGGGTGTGGTGTCCCTCCCCCGCTCCGCGGGGATGAGCTGGACGGATTCCCCTCCCCCACTTGTGTGGGGATGAGCTGGGTTAATTCCCCTCCCCCGTTTCGGCGGTGGTGAGCTGGGCAGAGTGTCCCTTCGTGGGTGTAATTCTCTAAGTGCTGAGTCCTGCGGATGGAGCTTTGATATCGACATACTGAGGAGTTTCCGGCAGCACATGACCACATATAGGGAGGCAAAAGTTTGCTCTCTATCTCCACCTGCTGGTAGATGGACACAACCCACCAGTCTATGGATTGATCAGCTATGATTAATGGAAAGAAAATTATCAGGTATGATTTTACATAATTTTACCTTATTGACTTATGAGTGTATTCACTCTGCAGCTCCTCAGTACCTCTCCACTCTCATCTCTCCCTACATTCCTCCCCGGGAACTCCGTTCACTGGGTAAATCTCTCTTATCTGCACCCTTCTCCTCCACCGCTAACTCCAGACTCCGTTCCTTTTATCTTGCTGCACCATATTCCTGGAATAGACTTCCTGAGCCGGTACGTCAAGCTCCATCTCTAGCCGTCTTCAAATCTAAGCTAAAAGCCCACCTTTTTGATACTGCTTTTAACTCCTAACCCTTATTCACTTGTTCAGAACCCTTATTTTATCATCCTCACTTTAATATTCCCTTATCTCTTGTTTGTCCTGTTTGTCTGTCCTAATTAGATTGTAAGCTCTGTGGAGCAGGGACTGTCTCTTCATGTTCAAGTGTACAGCGCTGCGTATGTCTAGTAGCACTTTAGAAATAAGTAGTAGTAGTAGTAATGCTGCCTCTGACATACCTAAAATTTCAATTAAATATTTTTTAACCATTTGTATCGGTGAAATTAAAGGTGATTTAGGAAAGTTTATCAGTCTCAAATTGAGTCTCCTGGATTGGTTCTCTAAATATTTCAAACGTCTGAAAGTGAAAATTTTCTCTCTTAACATAGTTTGTCCCACAAGTTCCAATTTTTGAGTTCTTTCATCCAATAGTTTCACTACAGAAGCTTGTTGAGTACTATTCTGTGTCTGAATGAGAGCAGCTTCAGATAAGGACTTAATTACTTGAGCATTTTTAGTTATCAGAGATTGTAAGGAAGATTGCACAGTAACAGTCAAGTCACTGCGGCTGGTTTTTCCATATTCCCCAAAGAAAAAACAGGAAGAGGGGCTTTAGCAGCCTGTTCCAAAATACTCACTGTCTGTAAAGAAAGTGCAGATGTAGCTATCAGCATTGGATCTTCCGGTCTGCTGTCGTTTGACTTTTCCTTCAGTTTGGGCAAGTTCCCCCCCTGCACGCTCCGATTCCCACTTGGATATTGAGCTACAGGCCTTGCCTCCAAACTTTCTCGTCTTGGCTGAAGAGGAGCCGCACATTCGACGGGGCTCAGGGAGACCCTGTCTACACTGCTAGTAGACGCCGAAGTGCTTGCTTCGACTGCGGGGGTTGAAGCCGTCCTGGGACCAGACATGACTCCGAACTGTTCTAAAGTCGACTGCTGAAGCTGGTGAGTCCTGGTAGGGGTGGAGGGCCTCTTCTTTTCCCCATTTTCGGCGATCGAAGAGGGACCCTCTTCAGTAGCGTTTATTTCAGGTTAATTCTCGTCTGGTACTGCGTCTCAGACTGCCGCCATCTTGGGCCCCCTCAGGAGGTGAGTCTCTTTCTACTCAGCTGGGTCCAGTTATGAAATGGGCACTTCAGCACATTGGGGGAATTCACGTCTTTCCTCCCTGGGCTTTTTCACTACGGACGATTTTAACGACAGGTTACATATTACTAACAGCAGATCAGCAATTTCATGCTTGAGTTCTTTGAGTACCTTTGGATGTATGCCATGCGGTCCAGGTGATTTACTATTCTTTAATTTGTCAATTTGACTCAGTACGTCTTCCAGGTTCTCTGAGATTTCTTTTAATTCCTCCACATCATTAGCCTTGAAAACTATTTCTGGTACAGGCAGATCTCGTACATCTTCTTCCGTAAAGACAGAAGCAAAAAATTAATTCAGTTTCTCCGCTATGGCCTTGTCCTCCCTGAGTGCCCGTTTGCTCCTTTGTGATCTAACGGTCCCATGGATTCCCTTGCAGGCTTTCTGCTTCTGATGTACCTGAAAAAGTTGTTACTGTGAGTTTTAGCCTCTGTGGCAAGTTTTTCTTCATATTCTCTTTTTAGCCTTCTTTATTAATGCTTTGCATCTGACGTGCCTATGCTTATGTTGCTTCTTATTTTCTTCATTTGGGTCCTTTTTCCATTCTTTGAAGGATAATCTTTTGGCTGTAATGGCCTCTTACTTCACCTTTTAACCACGTAGGCTGATGTTTTCTCATCTTTCCACCTTTGCAAATACGTGGAATGCATCTGGACTAGGCTTTCAAAATGGTATTTTTGAATAACGTCCATGCCTGATTTAGTATCATCGCATCTTCAGTTTCCTACCACATGCTTAGCAATCTCTGTAAAACCTTAATATCATGGTGGAGTAAACACAATGGCAAGGTTTGCAAAACATAAAACCAGTGAGAGAGTCAAGTGAGGCCAAATGGTTAGTTGCTTCTTAGTATCTGAAAGAAGCTTATCGATATTCAGTCGATAACGCTGATTAGGATCCATAGCCAAGCAGACACCTAAATAGTGAAAAGAGCCTTGTGCCCACTTGAGTTGGACAGACACCCTCCATCGCAGTTTCTCCATTCTGCCAAGGCTTCTGACTTATCCAAATTTAAGTGAAAACCTGCAAAGATTATAGTGGATTTAGAAAAGGTACAGAGAAGGGCGATGAAAATGATAAAGGGAATGAGGCGACTTCCCTATGAGGAAAGGCTGAAATGGCTTGGGCTCGTCAGCTTCGAGAAAAGACAGCTGAAGGAAGATAAGATAGAGGTATATAAAATACTGAGTAGAGTGGAATGGGTAGATGTGAATCACTTGTTTACTCTTTCCAAAAATAATAGAACTAGGGGGCATGCAATGAAGCTACAAAGTGGAAAATTTAAAACAAATAGGAGAAAATATTTCTTTCTCTCAATGTGTAATTTAACTCTGGAATTCGTTACCAGAGAATGTAGTAAAAGCAGTTAGTTTAGCTGGGTTTAAAGAAGGTTTGGATAGCTTCCTAAAAGAAAAGTCCGTAAGCCATTATTAAAATGAACTTGGGAAAATCCACTATTTATTTTATTTTATTACATTTGTACCCTGCGCTTTCCCACTCATGGCAGGCTCAATGCGGCTTACATATTATATGCAGGTACTTATTTGTACCTGGGGCAATGGAGGGTTAAGTGACTTGCCCAGAGTCACAAGGAGCTGCCTATTTCTGGGATAAGCAGCATAAAATGTGTTGTACTGTTTTGGGATCTTACCAGGTACTTGTGACCTGGATTGGCCACTGCTGGAAACAAGATGCTGGGCTTGATGGACCTTCGGTCTGTCCCAGTATGGCAACACTTAAACTTGTGTACTAAAGTCCCCATATTCACGAAAGTTCTCTAACAAAATTGGTATTGATTTCTGATTCTCTTGCAAACAAGAGATCATTGGCAAAAGCCATAACTTTAAAACTAGCATTCCTCAATTGGAGAGTCATGATCTCTTGGTTAGACTTAATCTCTTGGGTTAAGGGGTCAAGGGCTAAAACAGCAGTGGGTTCAAGGGGCAACCCTACACATCCGTTGGGCATTGAAGGCCCCTGAAAGAAGACCATTCACCCAGACTTGAGCCTAGGGTCGACTGTATAAAGTCATAATAGCCTCTGCAAAAAGACCACAAGTCCCATATTCTGCGAGCATCCCATGAAGGATGGGAGGGGACTCCACAACTATTCACCGTCTCTAATGCTGCTATATACAACCACATAATGCTGACTAACCTCACTGCCAAACACTATGACTGTCACCCTAATGTCGATACCTGAGCAACAACATAATGCTGACACCTACGCAAGATCACAATGTATTCTTTTTTTTTTTTTTTTCATATTTAAATTTTTATTATGTCTTTAAATAAACAGTATAAAACATCCAATTCAGCTTCTAACCAGCCTCAATTTTTAGAAAATGCACAAAATGTCCTAACAGGTTTATATCCTTACAGGTCTTAGGAACAATGTCTGTTAGATTAATTATTAAATCAACAACATGGGTTCATCTTTTCCTCTATATACCCTACGAAACTACCTTTAAGCATACATTCCACTGTATTCCAAACTGTTTATAATTGCCTATCTTCTATCCTAAAAAGAAAAAAAAAACCCAAACACATGTACCAGTATTGCATCCCAATTGTCCCTCTTCCCCCCCCCCCCCAATCCCCCCCAACCCCTATATCCCCCCCCCCTTTCCTTAGGGCTTAATTTTCTCCAGGCTATTCAGCAGTCGAGACCAACTCCGCCTTCGTCTCAATTCCCCATCTCGGCGATATGCCGTGAGGCGTTCCATATTTATAAGTGATTCCAACCTGTTCTTCCAATCACCCATTGCTGGTGGGTCAGGAGTTCGCCACCCACGTGCTATAAGGCATTTTGCCGCGGCCAGCCCCCATCGGAGTAACTTGCTCCGTTCCCAGGAGTTGCCCTCATTGTACAGTCCCAACAAACACGCTTGAGGACTACACACTAGGGACTCCCCCGTCATTTTTACTAAATTTTTCATCACTGTCTGCCAAAATACTCCCAATTTGGGGCAGAACCACCAGATATGTATAAAAGATCCCTTCCTCTGCCTACACCTCCAACAAAGATCAGAGGCATTGGGAAACATGCGTTTTAGTCTCTCCGGTGTATAATACCACCTGGTCAAGACTTTGTATGCATTTTCTTGTACCAAAGCACACGTTGACGCTTTTTGTACCTCTCTGCAAATCTTCTCCCATTCCTGCTCATCAAAGCTACAGCCCAAGTCCTTTTCCCACGCCGCCTGAAACCCATAAGGGGCAGGGTCGTTACCCCTCATACATTTATAAAGCACTGATATGTGCCTAGGTACTTTCTGTAACAACCCCCACAAATTCTCCAGACTCTCTCTCTCCTGTGGGTTCTCTCCTTTCCACCCCCTTGTCTCCAAATAAGACTTAATCTGTAAATATGAGAAGAAATCCTCTTTTGAGAGCCCATGCTTGTCCCTCAACTCCTCAAAATTTTTAACTCTATCTCCCAGTAATACATCTCGGAAACTCACGAGGCCTAAGTGCGCCCACCTCTTGAAGACCCCACTCTCCCTCCCCGCTCTGAAACTCGGTTCCCATCGTATCTCTGCCCTTGTGGATACGCCCTTACCCTGTCCCATCTGAGCCTGGAAGTCTCTCCAAGTCCCCAACAGATGTCTAAGATAAGGGTTTTCTATCCCCTCCAACACCCTCCCTGCTCCCTCAGTAGTCCATAATAATGATTTTAATGCTCTTTGTGGGAAATAGGTTAAAACCAGCGGGTCAAGTGGAGCAATCCTATCTCGTTCCCATTCCGCAACCATCTTAATTTGCGCTGCCATATAATACCACTCGATCCGTGGCACTGCCCTCCCCCCCCCTTTCTGACTCACCCCACATCACTCTGCCTGCCAAACGTGGATGTTTATCTCCCCATACAAATTGTAAAACCTGTCTTTGTAGTTGTCTTAATTTTTTTCTGGGGACTGCAACAGGTAAACACTGAAAGAGGAATAATAGCCTGGGCAACACATTCATTTTTATCACTGATATTTTCCCCCACCAGGATAACCACATCCCCTTCCACCTAGAGAGGTCCATCCTAATCTTATCCACTGTCCTCCCATAATTGAGATTGTATATCCTACTCAAATCTTTAGGGATCTGAACCCCCAGATATCTAATGTGAGACTTAGCCCACCTAAAACCGAACAGCCGTTCCAAGTGGGCTTCCTCTTCCTGGGAGACAGATACCCCCATCCCTTCACTCTTATCCATGTTTACCCGCAACCCCGCAAATTGCTCATACTCCCCCAACACCTCTACCACCACCCTCAGCGTAGTCTCTGGCTCCCTAACATAGAGTAATAGGTCATCTGCATAAAGCGACAAACGATGTTCTTTCCGTCCCGTCACTATACCCCGATATTCGGGGTGAGTTCGCAAAAGTTCTGCTAAGGGCTCTACATATAAGGCAAATAATAATGGCGACAGGGGACATCCCTGTCTTGTCCCTCTGCCTATTGGGAAAAAGGAAGTGTATTGGCCATTGACGCACAGACAGGCCCTGGACGAGGCATATAACGCCATGACCCACTTGCAAAAATTTTCTCCGAGGCCCATTCTCTGCATCACGGCCTTCAGAAATCCCCATTCGACCCTGTCGAAGGCCTTCTCCGCATCAACTGCCAAAAACACCACCCCTGGACATCTATGTTGCGCCTCCCACTGTAAATGTAATGTACGACGTATATTATCTCCCACCTGCCGGCCCGGAATAAATCCTGACTGGTCGTCTCCTATCAATTTCTGTAAGACCCCCCCCAGCCTATTGGCCAAAACCTTGGCCAAGATCTTGACATCAATATTTAAAATGGAAATGGGTCTGTAAGAACCACACGATGTAGGATCCTTACCTGGTTTGGGCAATAAGGAAATACCTGCCTCCATCATTGAGTTCGTAAATCCCCCCCCCCCTCTAATATTCCATTCCCTAGTCTAAGAAGCCGGGGCCCTAGTTCTTCTATGAAGCACTTATAAAACCGGGCCGTATACCCATCCAATCCCGGGGCTTTCCCGTTCGGTAGATTCTGAATGACCCTCTGCACCTCTCCCAGTCTGAGCGGCTCTCCCAAACGGGCCTTTTCGGCCTCATTTAAACATTTCAATTCTATCTTGTCAAGATATTGGACAATTTCCCCCATTGTCTTACTCCCCTCCTTTTTATATAGCTCCTTATAGTAGGCCTCAAAGCTCCCCGCAATATCAGTATCAGTATGATGCCATCCACCTCTACCATCCCTCAATTGTTGAATCAGCGCCTTGGATCGTCTAGCTCTTAACATCCGAGCCAAATAGGCTCCTGCCTTATTGGCAAATTCAAAGGTCTGCTGTTTCAGTCTGGCTCGCATATAATCTATTTCAATCATCTGCCACTGAGCCAGTGCTCCCCTTATCCTTTTAAGTTCCTCTCCCAACTGTGGCGTAGGACGCTGTTTGTGTTGCTTTTCCACCTTGATCAGTCGCGTTCGCAACTCTAATAACTGTTGCCCGCGCTCTCTCTTCTTCCTCGCCCCCCACTTTATCAACACTCCTAATTACTGCTTTCATTGCATCCCAGAGCGTCTCATCCTTAACCTCCCCATTATCATTAAATTGATAGAAGTCCTGCATTGTTTGTCTAATTTCCTCCCTTACCACTTCATCCCCCAATAAGGTGTCATTTAACTTCCACACCCCTCTACCCGACTTGCCTCCCAATCCCTTAAGCTTTATCCAGATGGGCGCATGGTCGGAGACATGACATGGTTCAATTTCGGCTGCTTCTACCATGGGCCAGCTATTTTGATGAACCCATAAGCTATCCAGTCTCGCATAGGTCTGAGCCGCATGTGAGAAATGTGTGTAATCTCTCTGTGTCCCATGCATTAATCTCCAGCAGTCAACCACCTCGTTTTCTTTCAAAAATCGCTTCATAGCCTTACGCCCAACACTCCCCGCTTGCCCCGTGCCCTTTGACGAGTGGTCCAGCACTATATCCGGAACCAGGTTAAAGTCACCTCCTATAATAACCTGACCTCTAATGAACCCCTGTATTTCCTTCATCAGGTTGTCAAAAAATTGCCTCTGATCTTCATTGGGTGCATACAGATTGAGAAGTGTGATCTCCCTACCCTGCCACAGTCCCCTGATACCCAAGCATCTGCCACTCGAGTCCCGAAATTCCTCTTGTATTATCAACCCACAATTGTGCTTCACTAATATCGCCACTCCTCCTACTCTCCTGTTCTCTTTACCCTGGTGGACCAGAACTTCTCGATATGGCCTGCGTCGCAGCAAATGTGCGTCCCTTGGCCTTAAGTGTGTTTCCTGAAGCATCGTGATCTCCCAGTTTAATCTATTTAGTTCTTTGAATACTCGACTGCGTTTCCCCTGGTTGTTAAGTCCATTCACATTCCATGAACCTACCACAACCCTCCCTCTGTTCCCCCCTCCCCCTCCCACCTTACCATTCCCCTTTCCCTTATCCCCTCCCTCCCTACCCATCCCCCCACCCTTTGCCGATCTCTGTTGTACAAGATCAGCCATTGAGGAACAAGTACGTAGCCGCCCAGAGGCATGGATCTGTATAATGAGATCAACCACCCTCTGTTCACCACAACCCCCCCCCCTCCGGACATAACACTTTAACATTCCCGACTTACAATGTCAGTTGTAGCAATCCCCAAAGTACTATCAGGACACTGTATCAGATCAAAGGCTCCACTAACTAATAATAGTAGTAAAGTAAAAAAAAAAAAAAAAGGGGGGGGGGGGCATTACTTAGTTGATTACCAGACATCTCTCTCTTCAAGATACAGCCCCACCCCCACCCCCCCAATCTGGCTGGAGCCCCCGATTGCAAGTCGTTCATATCTTCCCATCAGCCTGAGTTCAACCAAACCCAATATGTTCTCAGGCAAGTCTTAGCTGTTTGTCAGTCATCTCGCTCTCAAAAGGTGCAGCATGTAGTCTCCATTCGCCCTCCAGCTTATTCTTTTCCAGTCTGGTTGGCATCTCTGCTCATAAGCCTTTCATAGCCTCCCAGCGCCATCCTTTTTACCAACCGCCTGCTCTCTATTATCAAAAAAAAAAAAAGAGAGAGAGAAGGGGGGGGGGGGGGGGGAGGGTGGTACAACCACCTTAGTTCTCCACTTGCCAGAGTTAGTCAATACCAGACCCAATCAGGCCTCAAGCTATTTGTTTATCCCCTTTTTTCCCGTGTTCCACTACAACCTGCCATGCAGAGTCTCTCCTTGGTGCTGCTTCTTCTCTTGATTCCCGGGTCTGTGCAGGTATGTCCTTGCATCCCATAGAACGTAGTGCCGCCCATGCTTCCGTCACTGTTGTAACTTTGCGGGATTTTCCTTCCACGGTAATCCACACCGCAAAGGGGAAAAGCCATCTGTATCTGATCCCCCTAGCTCTCATGAATCCGGTGACTTCTCTGAAGCTCCCTCGTTTTTGCAGCGTGACGCGAGCCAGGTCCTGGAAAACCCCTATCTTATAAGTTTTCCATTCAAATTCTTTACTCAGCCGTGCTTTCCTCAGAATTTGCTCTTTTATAGGAAAGTCTAGGAAACAGGCCACCACATCTCTTGGATTCGAATCTCTCCGCGGCCCCGCCGCACGATGGGCCCTTTGTATTCGGATTTCAGGAGGGGAAGCCACCGAATCTGAGGCCAGTATATGTTGGCAAAGTTCCCGAACTACAGCCTCACAGTTATTAAAAAGGTCCAGCTCGGGGATCCCCTTAAAGCGTAAATTATTGCGGCGGGACCTGTTCTCGAGATCCTCCACTTGTTCTCTAAGCTGCTTCAATTCCTCCTGTTCCACAAACACTCGTTTTTTAACTGACTCCAGTTCTGACCGCATGGTCCCCATCCCCTCCTCCACCTCACCTATGCGGGATCCTAATTCCGAAATTTCCGCCCGTATATCTTTAAGGGCACTTTGGACGTCCTTTCTGACTCCCGCAAACTCTGCCTTCAAATCTTTCAGTAGCCCAGCCACAGCCGCCGGCATCATGCTCACTTCCTCCGGGCTGTCCTCCGTTCGCTCTGTATGTTCCGGGGATTCCATTACCGGCGCCATTTTCTTTCCCCGCAGCTCCGAACTCTCCTTCCCCTTGCTCGCCGTCCCGCTTCGTTCCGGTGTGAATCGGAACTGCTCCAGCGATTTTTTGGGCGGCATAGCCCGGGACCTGCGCTCCAATGCGTTTGCTGCAGTCCTCTCTCCAATAGGGTAAGTTTTCCAGCGCTTTTTCACATCAGCCCCTTCGGGGCTCCACGATCGCACCACCATCTTGGGCCGTGACGTCACTTCCTCCATCACAATGTATTCATATACTATGTATGTACGCACTTGATTGTAAAACCATGTGCAACTCTGTAGTCCGGAAATAGCAATCGCCACTACGGCAAATGTAAGCCACATTGAGCCTGCAAATAGGTGGGAAAATGTGGGATACAAATGCTACTAAATAATAATAATAATTTTCCGAATATTTTTAGAAACCACTTTCACAAACAAAACCCTACACTGACCCTACATAGTAACATAACATAGTAGATGACGGCAGAAAAAGTTCTCCAAAGACAAGCAGGCTGATATTCTCACAAGTGGGTGACGCCACGTCGGCCCCGGAGGATTTTAAAGCAAAATCTCTTTACGGCGTTCCGTCGCGCGAGCGATCGTACTGCGCATGTGCGCACACCTCTTCCCGCTCGCCGTGCGGACACGCCCCTCAGTTTTTCTTTTTCCGCGTCTGAGGAGACACGGAGTTCGTTAGGGCTTCGTGTTTTCTTCAGGTCTTCGGAGTTAAATCTCTTTTTTATTTTTTCATTTGTACTTTTCATGGCAGGCTCATTGTGGCTTATATATACAGGTATTTTTTGTACCTGAGGCAAGAAAAAATTTAAGTAATTGCCAGAGTCACAAGGGGCTGTGCCTGAACAAAGCATATAAGCTTCTCTTTTCTTTTTTCTTGAAAGTGCTGGTATATTGTTATCTGTGGGCTCTCTCTAGCCAGCAAACTAAACAAGCCCACATTTTTATGATCCATTTATTAAAACTTTACAAACGGCTCTCCAGAGCTGTGACAGCCTGCTCCAGCACACCACTCTCTTTAAGCCCCACAAGTGGTAAAGGTGTATGTCACAGGAAAAACCAGGAACCTAAGCAGGTGCATCCCTGGTCAGCCACTGAATGGGCAACCTGGTGACACAATATCAGTGGTGTAACCTTTGAAGTGAGTCTCCACCCGCCTCGGCGCCTCCTGCTCTGCAGGTCATTCGGGCGCATCGGAGGATGTGTCTTGGGCCGGATCATCTCCCTGTGAAGCGCAAGTAATGTCTCAAAGAAACGAGACGTATTCTACTCTGCCAGGGATGCCCAAAGGAGATCATTCTGGAGTCCGACAGAGACCGATGCACGCTGGGTATAGTTATGCATCGAATAGGTCTCCACCTGCCTCGGCGCCTCCTGCTTGGCAGGTCATTCGGGCGCATCGGCGGATGTGTCTTGGGCCGGATCATCTCCCTGTGAAGCGCAAGTAGTGTCTCAAAGTAACGAGACGTATTCTACTCTGCCAGGGATGCCCAAAGGAGATGCCCAGAGCTTTGCTCCCTCGGTTATGGAGGTATCCGGGCTTCAGACATCAGTCGGTGCCGAGAGCGTTGCTCCCTCTGTTATGGAGGTATCCTGGCATTGGACGTCGATGCACCGGTACGTCGGTACCAGGTATCATCGGTACCATGGGTCCCGTCGGCACCGGGTATCATCGGTACCATGGGTGCCGTCGATGCCGAGTGTCATCGGTGCCATGGGTGCTGTCGGTACCGGGTATCATCGGTGCCATGAGTGCCGTCGGTACCGAGTATCATCGGTGCCATGGGTACTGTCGGTACCGAATATCATCGGTGCGTCGGTACCGAGGAGTATCGATGCCAACTACATTGGTACCATGGTCGGTGTCATGGGTCCCGTCGGTACCGGGTATCATCGGTACCATGGGTCCCGTCGGCACCGGGTATCATCGGTACCATGGGTGCCGTCGATGCCGAGTGTCATCGGTGCCATGGGTGCTGTCGGTACCGGGTATCATCGGTGCCATGAGTGCCGTCGGTACCGAGTATCATCGGTGCCATGGGTACTGTCGGTACCGAATATCATCGGTGCGTCGGTACTGAGGAGTATCGATGCCAACTACATTGGTACCATGGTCGGTGTCATGGGTCCCGTCGGTACCGGGTATCATCGGTACCATGGGTCCCGTCGGCACCGGGTATCATCGGTACCATGGGTGCCGTTGATGCCGAGTGTCATCGGTGCCATGGGTGCTGTCGGTACCGGGAATCATGGGCACCATCGGCACCAGGTATCATGGGCACCATCGACTATCGGTACCAGGTATCATCGCCCATCGGTACCGAGTATCATGACTGCCATCGGTACCATAGTATCAGGTATCGTCGGTACCGTGGATACATGGGTATCAGGTATCATGGATGCCGTCGGCACATGAGTACCATCGATACCAGATATCATGACCAGGTACCATGGGTGCCATTGGTACCAGGTGTCATGAGCACCGTCGGTGCCATGTGTACCATCGGTACCGTCGGTGCTGTTGGTGCCGGATATCATGGGTACCATTGGTACTACATGTCATGGTTACCATCGGTACCAGGTATCATGGGTACCATCGATACCAGATACCATGACTATCATCGGTACCAAGTACCATGGGTACCATTGGTACCGGGGTCCATCGGTACCATGTGTATCATCGGTACCGTCGGTGCCATGGTCTAGCAGTCTGGTTTCGATTCCCTTGCATTTCCAGACTTTGTCCTTGGCTTCGGGACCATGGGTACCATTGGATGCCATGGGTGCTACCGCCTCCTGCGGCATCTGGCTTTTCACCTGGTCTCCTTCACCGATGCTGCCTCTGGTATGGGTGTTCGCACCCTACTGGGGCAACTTCTCGACCCATAGTAGCCTCCATATCGGACGTGTTTGGATCTGAGCTGCTCTGTTTGAGTAGTTAGTTCAGTTCAATGATGGTCATCTGACATTACAGTGGAGATTGTGAATCCCAATGCCCAGATGCTAGAGGTCCTGGACTACTATCTTCACCTGAGTCTTCTGCACTCAGAACAGATAGGAGTTTTAAGAACTTACTTTGGCGCCCCCGGGGCCAGAGCATACATCCTTAGCCTCTTTTGGAGAATGGCGTACCAGGCTGGCATGATCGCATCCCAAATCAAGTCTTGTCAGATCTTTACGAGCATTCCCACCGGAGTAGGCTAGACTTTTTCACCAAGTGGTCAGGTAGCACACGGTGTGTCGCAGGTTCCTGTCCAAGGGCATTTTCGACACTTGTAATGTAACACCTAGATTTCTGCTCTAGGTACAGTGATGCGCAGAGTCTCATGACTGTGTGCCTCTCTCCTGGAGGAGGAGACTCAGCAGAAAACTGTAGATATGCTGTACATACACTTCCTCATCTTGGAAGTTCTTTAGAGAGAGGAGTAGTTTTCCTTGTGCCTTAAGGGGTCGTACCTATACTCCTACTTCTCGACAGCCGGTTCGGGCTATGCCTCAGCACGCTCGTTCTAGTCAGCGGCGTGCACCTAATCAGGCCCCTGCAGCTATTCCCCAGGAAACAGAGGGGTTTTTGACTGGCTCCAATTCAGTATAGCCACTAAAAAAAAAAAAAAAAAAAATGTCCGTACCGGCCATTCTGCCTGTCGGGGGGAAGTTTACATTTTCTCCACCAAAGGTGACTTCTTTATCCTCCAACCGGTGGGGTTTTTCAACTAGTCCGGTTAGGATACATTCTCAATCTGGAATCAAACCCTCCACATTGTTCATTGGAAGCTTAATCCTTTAGCTTCCATCAAAAGTGAGTACTTGCAGAGGAACTCTCTGCTTTTCTCAGCGCCAATGCAGTCGAGCCCGTTCCACCAGGGCAAGAAGGGTTGAGATTCTATTCCAGGTCTTTCTTTGTGGGTTGCGTCCCATCATAAACATAAGGGGCCTAAACAGATTTGGTTCAGGATGCTTTCCCTGGGCATCCTTCTTCCCATACTTCAGGAAAACGATTGGTTATGCTCTCTGGATTTACAGGATACTTATACTCTCTTTGCATCCAGAGTATGTTTTTTTCCTAGTGCCTGGCTGTTGTTGCAGCGTATCTTCATGGACTGGGAGTGCATGTGTTCCCTTCACACGATGATTGCCCGTCTCAACAGATTACAGCACAGTACATATTGAGACTTCTAGACACATGGCTTCCGCAGTTCATGTAACTCCCATGGCACTTTTGCACATGACATCCGCTCAGTGCATCCTAGCTTCCCAGTGGTATCAAGTTTAGGGTATCTAGAGGATGTAACCCGACTGTTCGCCAGTCTTCGGTATCCCCCTCAGAGGTGGTTAATTCTCTCTATTTTGATTCTGAGGCATCTTACTCAGTCAAAAGCTGCTGACGAAGGTTGCATCCCTCCTGGCTATCCAACCAAATTATTTTAATTCAACAAACAATCGGGTTGTGATGTACTCGATAACAAAGGAGTACTGGATCTTGCCCTCTGAGTTAGGATGCCATGCAGATGTAGCGGTGGGCCCGCAATGCGGCATGTTTTCTCCAAGCCACTTATCTAATTGGCGTAAACAGCAGTCTGGCCGACAGGCTGAGCAGGATAATGCTACAGTTGAGCATGCCTATAGTTCGAAAGACCCCTCAGTGGATCTTTTTGCTACTTAGTCCAATCGCAAAGTCCCTCAGTTCTGTTCCAGGCTGCAGGTTCACGGCAGGCTACCATCGGATGCCTTTCTCCTTCTTTGGGAGACAGGTTTTCCGTATGCGTATCCTCCCATACATCTGGTGGAAAAGACTTTGCTGTTTCTCAAGCAAGATTGTGGAGCCATGATTCTGATTGCTCTTTTCTAGCTGCGTCAGATAGGATTCCCTCTTCTTCTGGAGTTGGAATGTTTTCCAGCTCTCATTACGCAGAACGAGAGGGCACTTCTACATCCCAACCTCCAATCTCTGGCTCACACGGTCTGGATGTTGAGAGTGGGGTTTCGTTGAGTTTTCCAGAGTGTCTCCCGACTCTTGCTTGCTTTCAGAAAAGATTTCACAAAGAGGTGTTATTCTTTTTCATGGAAGAGGTTTGCCGTCTAGTGTGACAGCAAGGCCCTAGATCCTGCATCTTGTCTTATACAGACCTTGCTTGAGTTCTTTCTACACCTGTCTGAGTCTGGTCTCAAGACCAACTCTGTCAGTATTCATCTTTGTGCAATAGAGCTTATCATCAACGTGTGAAAGGTCAGCCTTTAGCTGTCCACTTCACGAGAGGTTTATCTCTCCCCCAATATTGAGAGAATTCCTTGTATGTGTCTAGGGGAGATTATTTCTGTTGGGCTTAGCACCCACAATAGTTTTGACAGTTGGCTCTTATGCTTCGGTCAGAGTTCCTATCACTCCTTATCCAGTATCTTGGGGTCCCAATGTCGTTTTCATCCAGCTGCTGCAAGCTCAATTCGGGCCACTGGATTCCTGCCATCTGAAGTATTGGACCTGGAAGGTCGTTTTCCTTAGTGGCTGTTCCTTCAACTCGTAAGGTCGGTGAGCTTCGGTCTATAGTAGCTCAAGCGCCTTACCTTACTTCTCATCTTAACAGAGTAGTTCTCTGCATGCAGACAAAGTTCTTACTGGCGCTGGTATCAGAGTACCAGCTGATCCAGTCAGTTGTCTTGCCAACATTCTTTCTCCCTCATCTTACAAGCCCTGGCGAAAGCAAGCTCCGCACTTTTTGCGTGGAGCAGACGAGCTCCCTCGGACGGTCCGCCCAGTTGTTTATTTCTTTTAATGCCAGTTGCTGTCAGAAACTGCATAATTTCTTCTTGGATAGCAGAGTGCATCTCCTTCATTTTTGTCCAAGCTGGACTGACTCTAGAAGGCCATGTCACGGCTCACAAAATTAGAGCCATGGCTAAGTCGGTGGTTCATCTAAGATCAGTCACTATTGAAGAGATCTGCAAAGCTGCGGTGTGGTCATCAGTCCACACATTTTCATCTTACTACTGCCTTCAGCAATAGCCGACTCGTCAGTCGGTTTGGGCAGTCGGGGCTGCAGAACTTCTTTGGGGTTTAGAATCCAACTCCAACCCTCCTAAGCCCATTTTTGTTCTGTTCCAGGCTACACTCATTTAGATATTTCTTCTTTTCAAGTCAATTTTATTCTGGCCTCGCCGTTGCGAGACTCAATTGACCACTGTTTGTTGTGTTGTGTAAGCCTGGAAGCTAGGGATACCCCACTTGTGAGAATATCAGCCTGCTTGTCTTTGGAGAAAGAGTGGTTACTTACCTGTAACAGGTGTTCTCCGAAGATAGCAGGCTGCATATTCTCACAAACCCTCCCACCTTCCCCTTTTGGAGTTGTCTCCTCCATCTTTTGGATTTAACTGAGGGGCGTGTCCGCACGGCGAGCGGGAAGAGGTGTGCGCACATGCGCAGTACGATCGCTCGCGCGACGGAACGCCGTAAAGAGATTTTGAGATTTTGCTTTAAAATCCTCCGGGGCCGACGTGGCGTCACCCACTTGTGAGAATATGCAGCCTGCTGTCTTCGGAGAACACCTGTTACAGGTAAGTAACCACTCTACCTGCACGGTCCATCCAGTCTGCCCAACAAGATAAACTCATATGTGCTACTTTTTGTGTATACCTTACTTTGATTTGTATCTGTCTTTTTCAGGGCACAGACCGTATAAGTCTGCCCAGCACTAGCCCCGCCTCTGCTATCCAATCTCCGCAAAGCTCCTGAGGATCCCTTCCTTCCGAACAGGTTTCCTTTATGTTTATCCCACGCATGTTTGAATTCCGTTACCGTTTTCATCTCCACCACCTCCCGCGGGAGGGCATTCCAAGCATCCACCACTCTCTCCATGAAAAAATACTTCCTGACATTTTTCTTGAGTCTGCCCCCCTTCAATCTCGTATCGTGCCCTCTAGTTCTACCGCCTTTCCATCTCCAGAAAAGGTTTGTTTGAATGTCTGTATCATATCACCCCTGTTTCTCCTTTTCGCCAGGGTATACATGTTCAGGTCATGATAGTAGAATACCACACCTTGGGCACACACACAAAACACAGACTCTCAACAAATAAGAAACAAGGGACCACAAATCAGTAATAAAGATATGAAGGCAAACATACGAACTAGAAACCTCAAGGTCAGATTCTGCACACAGCAGAAATGGAAACTTAAATGCAAAATATTAGAGATGCACATTTCTAAAAGCTAACGTATTCCAATTAATAAATTCAAAATAAAATACTTTTTTTTAAACCTTTGTTTTCTGAACATTTTATTTTTCTATTGGATTTGGTCCCAGTATGTCTTGTCTAAATTTCTCTATTTTTGTTTCTTGTCTTTGCAGGATCTCATGTCCATTTGACATTTTCTCTCTATCCATGTCCACTATCCATCGTTTCTCTGTCCCTATCCATCCTGTTTGCATGTCCCCTCTGTGTTCAGCATTGTCCCTGTCCCTATGCTCCCTCAGTACCCAGCATCCCCTACTATGGGATCTATATGTCTCTCTCTCCGCCCCTTCATGGTCCAGTGTCTCGCCTCCCTTCCCCAAGTTCAGTCTCTCTCTCTTGTCCACACCTAATAATCTCCTCTGGGGTCCAGCACCTCTTTCTCTCTGTCCATCAATCCCCCCACCCCTGAAAAGGTCTAGCAGAGCAGGACCTACACTTCTCTTCCCCCCATCTCTCCCCTTTCCTCCCCCCAGGTGTAGCACCTCTTCCTCTGCCCATCACCCTGCCCCCAAAAAAGATCTAGCAGAGCAGTACGTGCACTTCTCTCTCCCCCCCCCCCCCCAAAAAAAAAAAAAAAGGTCCAGCAGAGCAGTACCTGCATCTTTCTCCTTACCTCCCTCCCCCGGTGCAGTTCCAGCTAGTCTCCCTTTCCCTCCCTCAGAGCCTTGGCCTTCCCCGCTACACGTCCTGCCTCCTCTGATGCAACTTCTGTTCCACATAGGCAGGAGTGTGGCTGAGAGGCCGAAGCTCTGAGGCAGACTGCTGTAATCACTGCAGTTCTGCTACTGGCAGCGATCAAGGGAGTAGAAGAGATGCAAGATGGCAGCATGCCTTGTGGGGGGGGGGGGGGGGGGGAGGGGGTAAGGAAACTGCTCTGTTGTGATTGCTGTGTTGGGCTGCCACAAGCCTCTTATACTGGGCTGGGGGGGGCCTAGGCCCCCTGTAGCTATGCCCCTGGTGTGCACATCTGTATTCTTAGTACATACATACACACATTAGTGAAGGAAAGAAAAGATGTTGCATATTAGTCTGTTTAGTGTGATCTGAATGAATAGGAGAAGAAACCCCCTCCTACTCTCACAAAGAATTGTCACTTTTGTGCAGTACGGACTTACGATGGTAGCTTTTCTGAAATTTTAAATTAGCTTGCCTAAAACTGATTTTGTTTTTCAGGACGAAATGCTCTGCATCTGGCTGCTAAATATGGACACTCTTTGTGTTTGCAGAAACTCTTGCAGGTAAGTATGAATACAGATAGAAATCATCTGCTTAGAGGCTCAGCATACCCGCCCCTCGTTTTCAAGTGCATCTTAAGTATATTAAGGATGTGTGGTTGAGCTACAAAAACATTGAAAGTCTGGAGATCGTAGTCCTCCCTCATCAACACTCTTTCTCCCTGGTACAGTGACAACGGCAGGGAATTAGTCTGTCCTCACCACACCCTCTAATCGCCACATTGCAATTTTCAGATATGCTGGATTTGGGTCCAGGGTGCTCAGTCTAGTTGCCTGAATTGCACACTATCTTCTGCTGCTGGCTCTTCTCGTGATAAGGACTGTGTGTATGTCATGATTTCATGATTTCATAATATGAGATTGACTGTAATTCAGTCCTGCTCCTGCTAGTCTTATGTTCTTATAAGCATATGCCATATTTTAAAGTGGCCAGTAGTTCTTGCTGTTGGTATATATGGCCGTCTCTGGTTGACTACAGTAGCAGATCCAAAATGTTGAGAGTGGCTGCTTTTTTTTGTTTTTCATGTCATGGGTTCATAAGCAGTCTGAAAAAATTACATGTTCCTTAGCGTCCCTCCGGACCGGCCCAGAATGTGACTGATAGGTTGTGCATGCCTTCCAGCAGGTGGAGACTGAGAAAACAACTGTGACTCTAGAGAGCCAATAAGAGCCTTTGCCAACTAGAGAAAGACCCATTAATCTCAGTCTCCAGCAGGTGGAAGGTGGTGAGCCCTTCAGTCTCATTCTCTATATTTTTTCTATTCTGTATTATTTCTCTTTGTCTTTATTTAAAAGATTCTTTCTGCTGAGTTGCTTTGTTCTGTGCATCTTGTTGAAAAAAAAAAAGCCTGTCACAGAGAGGCAGAGGCCCGTGGGGGTCTCTCAGTGCCTTGGGGGTGTTATACTTGGGAGGCCAAGTCCCTCCCCCCATATCATCCCTGATATTGTTTGGAGCTGGGCTCCTTTAATTTGCTGGAAAGCTCACTGTCTTTAAAAAAAAAAAAAAAAGAAACCCGTGTTTGGCTTTCAGTGGAGCAGCTCCTATATTCTGTTTTCTTTTTGTTTGGTGCCTTTGCGTTTTTCGTTGCAGTCTTTGGGGCAGCCGTCAGCAATGTCAGAGAAACTTTGCCGATGCTCTGTATGTCAGAGGCGTGGCCTAGGCGCAAGTGGTGTCTGTAAATTTTGCACCGCAGCAGAGGTTTTGCTAGAGCAGGGTGCAGGGGCCGTAAAATCCGAGAAGTGGCCTAGTGGTTAGGGTGGTGGACTTTGATCCTCAGGAACTGAGTTTGATTCCCGGCACAGGCAGCTCCTTGTGACTCTGGGCAAGTCACTTAACCCTCCATTGCCCGCCGCATTGAGCCTGCCATGAGTGGGAAAGCGCGGGGTACAAATGTAACAAAAAAAAAAAAATTGGCACCGTTGGCGGGGAGGGTCAGATGCGGGCGCTTCAGCTGCGGTCGGGTCAGCCTCGTTGCCGGTGCCGTTTTTGGCAGGAAGCGCCTCCATTTTGGATTCCTTGAGTGCTGCACCCCTGCCTGCTTCTCAGACGCCCGTGGTTTCAGCGGGTGAAGGAGGATTCCCGCCTGAATTTGTGGTACAGATGTACCAAGCATTTCTGCTGCACAAGGCTGTTCCAGGAGACTGTCCAGGAAAGAGATCTCTGGAGGGTTCCTCTATGGCTGTCTTTGACAGTCTTTGAAGGCAAAAGAGGATTTTTCTTTTGTCCCTGAGCAGGAAATGCCATCTTTAGAAGAGACTCATGGTTTCCTGAAGACCAGTTTTCTGAGGAGCTGGAGCAACCGGAAGATGATACTTTGGTGGTAAGGATTTTTCATAAGGATGACCTCCAGGACCTTATTTCGCAGGTTTCTTTTACTTTGCATTTTGAGGACCAAGATGTGCAAGTGGCGGAACCCAGAAAGGTAGATTTGTTGGTAAAGGGTATTCACAGGACACATAGATCTTTTCCTATGCACCAAGATAATAGGGATATTATTCAGGCTCAGTGGGGAGGTTCCTGATTCGGCTTCTAGATTTGCTAGATCTATGGTTAGGCTGTATCCGGTTCCGGACTCAGAAAAAGAGCTCCTGCGCCCTCCAGTAGTGGATGCGGTGGTGTCATTGGTCACCAAGCAGAACACGGTTCCTGTGGATGGCGGGACGGCTTTGTGGGATACCCAGGACCGCCATATAGAATCTATACTGAAAATTCTTTTGTTTCTGCTCTGGCAGTGCAGGCCGTAATTTGTGGGTCCTTGGTAGCGAGTGCTTGTTTTTGTTGGTCAGAAAGAGTTTTGGACCGTACTTCTGATGATTTTTCAGCTGTGGATGCAGCTAGTGGGGGATGACTCCTAACAGGATGAGCTGCCTCCGAGGGAGGACACCTCGGTTGTCCGCATTTTCTGTCGGGAGGAGCTGTAGGAACTGATTTACTAGGTGTCTTCCGTGCTGCGGTTTGAGGAATCTCCCCAGGATGCTCCTCGGATGGTGGATCCCTTAAGGAGGTTCGCAGATCCCCCACTCTTCCTACATTTGGGATGTCATCCAGGTGCAATGTGCGTCTCCTGATGCCCCTTTTCGGTCTGTGAAGTCCATGGTTCGCCTTTATCCCATTCCAGAGCAGGATGAGGAGTCCTTGTGTCCCCCCACGATAGATGCCGTTGTCTTGGTGGTCACCAAGACTATGGTACCTGTGGATGGTGGCGATGCACTTAGGGACCCCTAGGATCATTGACTGGAAGCGCAGCTTAAGCAGAGTTTCGATATGGCTACTTTGGATGTTCAGACGGTTGTTTGCGGGGTTTGGTAGCCCGCCCGTGTTTTCATTGGGCAGAGTAAATTTTGGACAGTCGGATGATTGGTCCTTATTTGATTAGGAGGCCGCCAAATGGAGATGGGCGCCTCTTTCTTGTCGGATGCCTTTTATGATCTGCTCTGTGTGTCTTACGTCTGTGGCTCTTGGTATAGCGGCCCAGCGGTCATGGCTCCAGGGCTGGTTGGTGGATGTGGCGTCCAAATCTAAATTGAGCAAGTTTCCCTTCTGAGGCTCTCTCTTGTTTGGTGAGGATCTGGATAAGTTGGTCAAAAGTCTAGGGGAGACCAAGGTTCCGGTGGATAGGCCTCATCCGGTGGGCAGAGGCAGGTCCAGAAAATCTAGGTTTAAAGAGGTTCGTCGTTTTAGGCCAGGTAGAGGAGGTGGTTCTCAGCGTATAAATTTCTTTCAGAGAGTGCAGTCCTTTTTTTTTTTTTGGGGGGGGGGGGGGGATTCCGGTCCTTCAGTAGCTGGCTCCGGCAGACCTGCACAATGAAGGGGAGTCCAGTCCTTGGCTCCCATAGGGACAAGGCTGTGGGAATTCTACCAGGAGTGGAACCGGATTACTTTGGATCTGTGGGTGCTCAAGGTGATTCGCGACAGCTGTGTGCTGGAGTTTGCACGCTCCTTGCCAATTGCCTTTGTGGTGTCTCCTTGCAGGAGAAATCGCCTGCAGGACCTATTACTACTGGAGCGGAGGGTGGTGGGATCGTCCCTGAAACGAAGGAAAGCATTCTTGGAAATATGGGAACCATATATACAAACACTAACACCAAAGGCACGTAGTTTTATGTTAAATCGTTTTTGAAGTTTTTTTTTTTTTCCATTTTCTCCTCTCTCTCCTTCCCCTCTCCTCTTCCTTGACTGTTTATAGCATGGATAGAGGCATTCTCATCCTTGTCTTCAAGATTCAGAAGAACTAGTCATTCTCCAATAGAGTGCAGGAACATGGAGTGGGGGGGAGGGGGTTTTGGTCAAGGGGGGGGATACGATTGCTAATAAGACGGTACAGTAGAGGCGGCAGCCCATTATTGAACAACCATAGTCTCTTAGAGTTCTGCAGCATGGATAGCCTCCTCCCCACATTCTATGTATTTATTTTTATTTTTGTTACATTTGTACCCCACGCTTTCCCACTCATAGCAGGTTCAATGAGGCTTACATATTATATACAGGTACTTATTTGTTCCTGGGGCAATGGAGGGTTAAGTGACTTGCCCAGAGTCACAAGGAGCTGTTTGTGCCTGCAGTGGGAATCGAACCCAGTCCCCCAGGACCAAAGTCCACCAGGCTAACCACTAGGAAGAGTTAGTGGGGGGAGGGGGGTGATAGAACACCCTTGTTGAAAATCTTGATGATGGTTTTGGTGCATTGGCTAGAGAAACCAGTGCTGTTTATTGTACACATGTATTCTTGAGTTGTTACTGGTTTTGGAATTGGATATTGTATATTATCATCAATAAAAAAAGTTGAACTATATATATATATATATACTTATATAATAGTCCCTTTTCCAGTTTAAAGCTAGGATTTGCCTCCCCTCCCCCTTTCATCCTTTCTTTCAGGGTATTTTGAGTCTTGCCAAAACATTGGTAACAGCTATACAGTGGGTACCTAGAAAGGACATACTCACAGGTTTATAACTATAGACCTGCTGTAGTTATTTATCCAACTTTTTGTTTTCATTAAAAATATAAAAACAAATCATTTGGAAGTCCTTAAATAGTCTCAGTCTACAAACAACAAACTCTAGTTATCAAGAAAGCTACAAAAGTCCTGCTTAGACCATCTGCTTAGTTACTCAGACAAAATACTTCTGCCCTGAGGAAAGCCACCTGAAGGAACCAGCCTGCTCACTGGAGCTCCCCGCTTACTCCTGACTGAAATCAGTGCAGGGGAGGAGGGAAAGAAGTTGAGAGGTGATTTTTGGATGCCCAAAAGTGTAGTTCCAAAATGTATAGGTGCCCAAGGGGCTTTACCCAAACAGCAGTAGCCAATTGGTAGCACCCAAGTCCTGCTTCGACACACACAACCCAGCCTCCTTGGGATCAGTACCAGAAATGCATCATTGCACATCATAGGAATGTAAGAAAAGCCATGCTGAGTTGGACCAAGGTCTATGAAGCCCAGCAATCCTGTCTGATAGTGTGAGAGGGAATAGGATGATCCCAAGTACCCTGCTCATTCATAGCTCTTCATCTACCTGAGTAATAATTTGTAGAATTTTCTTCCAGGAACAACTTCTAACCTCACTATTTTGGTCACTTTGACCACATCTCCATCAACAGATTCCATAGCTTATTTATATGCTGTTTGAAAAAATACATTCTACAATGTTTTCAACAAATTCAAGGAGTGCCCCCTCGGTTAGGGATCATCATAAAGCGTATGAGGACAGACTTAAAGATCTCAATATGTATTCTTTGAAAGAAAGGCAGGAGAGGCTAGATGTAATAGAGAGGTTTAAATATCTAGGTGGCATAAATGCACAGGAGACAAGTCTCTTTCAATTGGAAGGGAGCTTTGGAATAAAGAGTGCATAAGATGAAGGTGAAAGGGGACAGATTCACAAAGGATAGTAGATGGATGGCCTCCCCATGGAGGTGGTGGAGAAGAAGACTGCACCTGAATTAAATAAAGTGTGGGGCAAACGCTTATGATCTCTAAAGGAGAGAAAGACATAGTAGACAATATGGATGGGCAGACTCAATAGGCCATACGATCTTTGTCTGCCATCATTTTCTCTGTTTCCTGTTTACCCAATACTCTCCACTTATGATTTTATAAACTTCAGTCATATCCTCTCAGTCTTCTCCAAGCTGAAGAGCCCTAACCTCTTTAACCTTTCTTCATAGACATGTATTCATCCCCTTCATGATTTTTTGCTGCCCTTCTTGATACTTTTTCTATATCCGCGATATCCTTTGAGATGGGATGACCAGAACTTTATACAATACTCAGCATGCAGTTGCATCACAGACCTATATGAAGGCCAATTTTTTTTTTTTTAATTTTACATATTAATTTTTTTTTTAACATTTACATATTTAAAACATAAATGTGGAAATACAGAAAAAAAAAAATAAAAAAGAATATATGAATAACATATTTTACATCCAGTAAATATATTATTGAAATATAATTTTACTTTAGTCCCCAATATCAATATCTGAATCAAGATACTAGGATATATATAAAAAAAAAAAGTAAATCAAATTAATAAGCAGTTAGGAACAACAGAGACCGAAAGCCGACTTTACAGCATTCCTATGAGATCGTTTCTAGGGGTCTTCTCGCTTTTTCTTTAAGTTCAATAAATTCCAACAATTTTCTTGGGGTATAAAATACATAGTTAACTGATTCTAAAGATATACAACATCTGCAAGGAAACTTTAACACAAAAAGACCACCTAAATTCAAAACCCTGGGTTTATATAAAAGAAATTCTTTTCTCCTTTTTTGTGTATTTCTTGCGATGTCCGGAAAGATCTGGCTCTTACCCCGAAGGAAAGAGTCCTTCAGGTGACGAAAATAAAGTCGAAATATATTGTTTTTGTCTGGTTCCAGAGCAAACGTTACAATTAACGTTGTTCTTTCAGTTACTATCTCAAGAGAGTTTTCAAGAAATTCTGTTAGATTTAAGTTAGGATTATCTTGATTTGGCCCTTTAGATCCCTTTATTCCTGATAAATACTGGGTCCTCGTGATGGGCAGGAAGCCCTCCATTGGGATCTCCAGTATTTCTCTAAAATATTTCTTAAGCATTTCACCTGCGGGTATCAATGGACACTTTGGAAAATTTAACAACCTCAAATTATTCCTACGAGCATTATTTTCCAAATGTTCAATTTTCCTTTCTTGTAACTCTTTCTCTTATTAATTCTGAGGTAATACTTTGTAATTTTTCCAGTTCCCCATCGAACTTGGCATTTTTTTCAGTTTGCTCTTGAAATTTAACAGACAAATCCTGATTAGTTGCTTTTAATTCTGAAATTTCATTTTTCATTGAGGTATTCATTTGTAACAAGACATTACTCACACCCTGTATAGCGTCCCATAGGGTCTCCAGCGTGACTACAGCAGGTCTTGTAATTCCTCCAGAGTTCCCCGGCACCAAACTCCCAGGAGTAGAAGAACAGGGTTGACTCAGCCCCTGCTCCGCTGTTTCACTTCCTGGGGTTGAAGTTCCCCTGGGTCCTCCTTCCATGGCTATGGCTGGGTACTCTTCCATTCTCCGTGGCCCCAATGGGGAAAATACAACACCGGGCTGCTGGGGTGTAAGTGAGGGAGGGCTCAATGAGACTCCCTCTATGCTGCGCTCCGCTCCCGAAAGAGCAGGACTAGTCGAAACGGAAGTCCGTTGAACCTGGGAGGCGATGCCAAAGCTGTCGAGAGTTGTCTGGCAGGTGGATGGCGTCGAATGCAGGACCAGGGAGGTAGGTGCCGCAGTTTTCCCCTTCCGCTTCCCCATCTTTCAGACAGTAAACGGAGCCCACACGGCAGATTACTCAGCAGCATACAAGGTGTCGCGTCCACATTACTGCTCAAAACGCCATCTTCGCTTTCTCATATGAAGGCCAATTTTATGTACAAAATTGTTTTTTATTTTAATATTTTGCCTTCCCTCCCAATAGAGCTGGTATCTGAGGATAGGCAGGTGGTAGAATGGAGGGTGATTAGAATGACTGACTGTAAACTTTCTATCAGAATTAGAGAAGTAGACCTAGGTAGAAATGATAGAAAAGAATCCACACGGGAGCTGAGAGCATTCATAGTCTGCTGAGGGAGAGGAGAGATCACTTAAGCCTTGTAGTAATAATGAAATAATGATCATAAATTCATTAACAAAGATCAGGAACTGAAGAGGGTAGGATGGGAAGGCTTGGAAGATACAGTGGTGGAAATAAGTATTTGATCCCTTGCTGATTTTGTAAGTTTGCCCACTGACAAAGACATGAGCAGCCCATAATTGAAGGGTAGGTTATTGGTAACAGTGAGAGATAGCACATCACAAATTAAATCCGGAAAATCACATTGTGGAAAGTATATGAATTTATTTGCATTCTGCAGAGGGAAATAAGTATTTAATCCCTCTGGCAAACAAGACCTAATACTTGGTGGCAAAACCCTTGTTGGCAAGCACAGCGGTCAGACGTCTTCTGTAGTTGATGATGAGGTTTGCACACATGTCAGGAGGAATTTTGGTCCACTCCTCTTTGCAGATCATCTCTAAATCATTAAGAGTTCTGGGCTGTCGCTTGGCAACTCGCAGCTTCAGCTCCCTCCATAAGTTTTCAATGGGATTAAGGTCTGGTGACTGGCTAGGCCACTCCATGACCCTAATGTGCTTCTTCCTGAGCCACTCCTTTGTTGCCTTGGCTGTATGTTTTGGGTCATTGTCGTGCTGGAAGACCCAGCCACGACCCATTTTTAAGGCCCTGGCGGAGGGAAGGAGGTTGTCACTCAGAATTGTACGGTACATGGCCCCATCCATTCTCCCATTGATGCGGTGAAGTAGTCCTGTGCCCTTAGCAGAGAAACACCCCCAAAACATAACATTTCCACCTCCATGCTTGACAGTGGGGACGGTGTTCTTTGGGTCATAGGCAGCATTTCTCTTCCTCCAAACACGGCGAGTTGAGTTCATGCCAAAGAGCTCAATTTTTGTCTCATCTGACCACAGCACCTTCTCCCAATCACTCTCGGCATCATCCAGGTGTTCACTGGCAAACTTCAGACGGGCCGTCACATGTGCCTTCCGGAGCAGGGGGACCTTGCGGGCACTGCAGGATTGCAATCCGTTATGTCGTAATGTGTTACCAATGGTTTTCGTGGTGACAGTGGTCCCAGCTGCCTTGAGATCATTGACAAGTTCCCCCCTTGCAGTTGTAGGCTGATTTCTAACCTTCCTCATGATCAAGGATACCCCACGAGGTGAGATTTTGCGTGGAGCCCCAGATCTTTGTCGATTGACAGTCATTTTGTACTTCTTCCATTTTCTTACTATGGCACCAACAGTTGTCTCCTTCTCGCCCAGCGTCTTACTGATGGTTTTGTAGCCCATTCCAGCCTTGTGCAGGTGTATGATCTTGTCCCTGACATCCTTAGACAGCTCCTTGCTCTTGGCCATTTTGTAGAGGTTAGAGTCTGACTGATTCACTGAGTCTGTGGACAGGTGTCTTTCATACAGGTGACCATTGCCGACAGCTGTCTGTCATGCAGGTAACGAGTTGATTTGGAGCATCTACCTGGTCTGTAGGGGCCAGATCTCTTACTGGTTGGTGGGGGATCAAATACTTATTTCCCTCTGCAGAATGCAAATAAATTCATATACTTTCCACAATGTGATTTTCCGGATTTAATTTGTGATGTGCTATCTCTCACTGTTACCAATAACCTACCCTTCAATTATGGGCTGCTCATGTCTTTGTCAGTGGGCAAACTTACAAAATCAGCAAGGGATCAAATACTTATTTCCACCACTGTATCAATGGCAAAACAGCAATGGGAGTACATGAAAGAGGAAATGGTGTGTGGCTGAAGAACAGTAAGACAAAGAGTAGAGCTTTGGGGAAGACCCACAGAAGAGGGTGAGAGTCACTTGCTTTGAATCATGCTGAATAAATCAATTTTGTTGTTTCAACAGTTTAACTGTCCAACAGAGAATGTGGACCTGCAGGGAAGAACAGCGCTACATGATGCAGGTGAGATGGTGGATGGAAGGGTGCATGGGAAGACAGCACCACATGATATGGGTGAAAGGGGAGCATAGAAGGGAGCAAGAAAAAGAAGGGTGATAGGCAAGGGGGGAGGGCATGATTTTATTGAGAGAAGATGGGGGCAGTTCTGCATGTTACAGGTGACCTTTCAAGTTGGGCTGTAAAGGCGGTTCAGTCCTGGCTCTTATGTTCAATCATTTTAATGAGGATTTAGATCAATGATAGTACTGCCAGCAAACTGTCTAGATGCTTTCTCTATTGTAAGTTGGGAAGCATTGGAAGTGGCCAAAGGACAGAATTACTATTCAGATGTGATGTTGACATTGTGGAGAAATGGTTAGAGATAAATAGGCTGAGAATAGGATCTTATCACTAGTTTGGAGATGCAGAGAGTAGGATTATTGATGTGTTGAGTGGATGGGGGATCATGTGGTTATAAAGGAAACTCTGGTGATGAGAGAAACACATCGAGAACGACTAGTCACGACTAGTCACGTAATCTATCCATAGCACAAATTAGAAGTGTAGAGAAAATAATCTCTTCTCTTTGTTGCCACCAAATCACTTGCCCTGAAAATGGCAAAGACAAATCAAGATTAAATATCACATACCTTATGCTATGAGGTTATCTTGTTGGACAGACTGGATGAACCATTCAGGTCACCTAGTATGTTACTGTGTAAACACCTGTTAGGGGGTATCATTCCAAAATCACGAGGCTACTAGCAGTTAGCGTAGATGAGGTGGTGACGCTGGTAATTTGGAAGCAAAACTGGTGCTGGGCAGACTTCTATGGTCTACGCCTTGATCATGATTGAATAGATATGGATGAACTGGAGTGCAAATTTTAAGGGGTTTCGGCTTTAGCTTCAGAACTTAGTACAAGAACAGTGCTGGGCAGACTTCCACGGTCTGTGCCCTGAGAATGGCAAGGAGAAATCAAACTCTGGTATAAAGTATCACATACCATGTAAAATCAGTTTGTTGTTGGGCAGACTAGATGATGGACTGTACAGGTCTTTATCTGCCGTCATTTACTATGTTACTAAGTCACAGGATACTTGTATGGAATAACTCCATGGTATAAACTGGCCTTAAAATTCTGTTAAATCATTTATCCCATATTTTTGTGAATAGGGTGTAACTGTTAAATATTTCAATAAAAATTGTCTTGTCTCCTAAAGTGATCCACAAAGTGAAGAGATGTTGTGTCCAAAATTGTTCACTAGAGTTCAAAAGGAGTTGAGTTTTTAATATTTCCTAAGCTACTTGGTTCATATCAGCAGTATATTGTTCTAAACTTATCTTTCTCAGCTCTGCACTGTAGTATTCCATGGCGTATTCATTCATTAGCCAGTCACCCACTTGTTTGGGTATTCATCTCGCCTGCTTTAGGGGCTTTCAAGACATTCTGCTAACACATACAACAATGTCCAGGCAAAAAAAGGAAAGAGTCCACAGCGTCCACAAGAGAAGCAAGTACAAAACAGTAGGGGTGGAGAAAATTCCAAATGACCAGGGCAAACAAGGAGTAAGAGCATCTGAAAAGTTTATTCGCCAAATAAAATTGACCCAAAAGACCCTACATGGTCAATTTTTGGGCCGTGTTTCGGCACTAAGCCTTCTTCAGGGGCACGCAGTCTATTGTATTGCACTTGAGTATTTAATGGTTTTCACACTCTCTGCGTTGCTGAGTTACCTGACCATATTAACCTCTTGTTTGCCCTGGTCATTTGAAATTTTTTTCCACCTCCACCCCTGTTGTTTTGAACACATGCAACAATGTCAGAAACTGTCCCAAAACTAAGAGTGATTCTATCGGGTGGGAGGCAGTCATCACAAGATTGCGTTCTTTGCTGATGTACTTTTTATGTCACTACCCCGCAGTTGATGCTGCCAATTATTTTATATTTCAAATCTCTTTTTTTTTTTTTTTTGACAACTAATACAGCAAGATATGAAGGTACCCAAAGAGAAAAGACACCCCCAAATCACTAAAACCGAAACACATAGTAGGAAATGTAGATGGAAAGCGATGACCACAAATGCTCGCAGTCTAAGCAATAACGTTCATGACCTTCATGCCCTGATGTTGGAGGCAGACTTGAACATAGTTGCAATCACAGAGACATGGCTCAATGGTTCCCATGAATGGGATGCAAACATACCAGGCTATAATCTTTTTAGGAAGGGTAGAGAGGGGCGTAAAGGTGGAGGAGTAGCTCTGTATGTGAGAAATGATATCACAGCGACTGAAATGACAGGGAACTGGGGAAAGGAAGAAGCGATATGGATCACCTTAAAAAGAGACTAGAACCTCTGTCCACGTGGGTGTTGTCTACAGACCCCCGACACAATTGGAGGAACTAGATAAAGATCTGATCGCTGATATTCAAAAGTTGGGGAAGAAAAGAGAGGTGCTGTTGTTGGGAGATTTCAATCTGCCGGATGTAGATTGGAAGGTTCCGTCTGCGGAATCGGAAAGAAGTAGAGAGATCGTGGATGCTTTTCAAAGTGCTTTGCTCAGACAAATGGTGACGGAACCCACGAGGGAGGGAGCGACGCTAGATCTGGTACTCACAAATGGGGATAATGTGTCAAATGTCCGAGTGGGTGCCCACCTGGGCAGCAGTGACCATCAAATGGTTTGGTTTGATATGACGGCTGAAGAGGAGGGTGACCACTCAAAACTCAAAGTCCTGGATTTCAAGCATGCTGACTTTAGTAAAATGGGGGAATACCTGAGGAAGGAGCTGATGGGATGGGAGGAAATACAAGAAGTGGAAGGACAGTGGTCCAGGCTGAAAGAAGCTATAAATAGGGCCACGAACTTTTATGTAAGGAAAGTAAATAAAAGCAAGAGAAAAAGGAAACCGATATGGTTCTCCAAGCAAGTGGCTAAGAAAATAAAGGCTAAAGAGTTGGCGTTCCAGAAATACAAAAAAACTCAAGAAAAGGAACACGAGGAGGAATACCAGATGAAACTGAAAGAAGCCAAGAGAGAGATACGTCTGGCGAAAGCGCAAACGGAAGAACAAATGGCTAGAAATGTAAGGAGGGGTGGCAAAATTTTCTTCAGGTATATTAGTGAAAGGAGAATGACTAAAAAGGGAATTGTGAGACTAAAAGATACTGCGAACCGCTATGTGGATAATGATGAAGAAAAAGCAAATTTGCTAAATAGATACTTCTGTTTTCACAGAAGAAAATCCTGGAGAAGGACCGCGATGGAGTGCAAAAAGTACAAATGAGATTGAAGTGGATAGAGCACCGTTCACGGAAGAGAGTGTGTATGAATAACTTGAAAAGCTAATGGTGGACAAAGCCATGGGACCGGATGGGATCCACCCTAGGATATTGAGGGAGCTCAGAGAGGTTCTGGCGGGTCTTCTTAAAGATTTGTTTAATATATCCTTGCAGATGGGAGAGGTTCCGAGGGATTGGAGAATGGTGGAGGTGGTCCCTCTTCACAAAAGTGGTGATAGGGAAGAAGTTGGAAACTACAGACCGGTAAGCCTCACTTCGGTTATTGGAAAAGTAATGGAAGCGATGCTGAAGGAAAGGATAGTGAATTTCCTGGAAGCCAATAAGTTGCAAGATTCGAGACAACATGGTTTTACCAAAGGGAAATCGTGCCAAACGAATCTCATTGAATTCTTTGATTGGGTGACAGGAGAATTGAATCAGGGACGAGCTATGGATGTAATCTACTTAGATTTCAGCAAAGCTTTTGACACGGTTCCCCACAGGAGGCTCTTAAATAAACTGGATGGGCTGAAGATAGGACCCGAAGTGGTGAACTGGATTAGGAACTGGTTGACGGACAGACGCCAGAGGGTGGTGGTAAATGGAATTCGCTCGGAGGAGCGAAAGGTGAGTAGTGGAGTGCCTCAAGGATTGGTGCTGGGGCCAATTCTATTCAATATATTTGTGAGTGACATTGCCAAAGAGTTAGAAGGTAAAGTTTGCCTATTTGCGGATGATACTAAGATCTGTAACAGAGTGGACACCCTGGAGGGAGTGGAAAACATGAAAAAGGACCTACGGAAGGCAGAAGAATGGTCTAAGGTTTGGCAATTAAAATTCAATGCGAAGAAATGCAAAGTGATGCACTTAGGGAGTAGAAATCCACGGGAGACGTATGTGTTAGGCGGGGAGAGTCTGATAGGTACGGATGGGGAGAGGGATCTTGGGATGATAGTATCTGAGGATTTGAAGGCGACGAAGCAGTGTGACAAGGCGGTGGCCCTAGCTAGAAGTGTTCAGTTCTGGCGGCCGTATTATGTTAAGGATGTAAAAAGAATTGAAGCGGTGTAAAGAAAAGCTACGAGAATGGTATGGGATTTGCGTTACAAAACGTACGAGGAGAGACTTGCGGACCTGAACATGTATACTGTGGAGGAAAGGAGAAACAGGGGTGATATGATACAGACGTTCAAATATTTGAAAGGTATTAATCTGCAAACTAACCTTTTCCGGAGATGCGAAGGCAGTAGAACGAGAGGACATGAAATGAGATTGAAGGGGGGCAGACTCAAGAAAATGTCAGGAAGTATTTTTTCACGGAGAGAGTAGTGGATGCTTGGAATGCCCTCCCGCGGGAGGTGGTGGAAACGAAAACGGTAATGGAATTCAAACATGCGTGGGATAAACATAAAGGAATCCTGCTCAGAAGGAATGGATCCTAAAGAGCTTAGACGAGATTGGGTGGCAAAGCCGGTGGCGGGAGACGGAGATGATACTGGGCAGACTTTTACAGTCTGTGCCAGAGCCGGTGGTGGGAGGCGGGACTGGTGTTTTGGAGGCAGGGATAGTTCTGGGCAGACTTATATGGTCTGTGCCAGAACCGGTGGTGGGAGGCGGGGCTGGTGGTTGGGAGGCGGGGATAGTGCTGGGCAGACTTATACGGTATGTGCCCTGAAAAGGACAGGTACAAATCAAGGTAAGGTATACACAAAAAGTAGCACATGTGAGTTTATCTTGTTGGGCAGAGTGGATGGACCGTGCAGGTCTTTTTCTGCCGTCATCTACTATGTTACTATGTTACAATGTTACAGCAAACAAATTAATAAGCAATATGCACACAGAGTACAGTTGTCTCAAAGTTTCAATGTTCTCCCCAATCACCCAGTACCCGGCATTTTTTTGGGTCGCTAATGGGGAGATCTTTCAAATTTGAATTATTAACCCTTTTATGAGACATTTATTGGGTATTTGGTTAAAAATTCGTAAACACTTTTTTGGGGGGAGGCGGGTTTCTTCATTGGCCCCACTACAGTATGAACCAGTATTTGCAGTGGGAGGGGAAGTCCCATTTTCTCTAGATGGGAGCAAGCTGGTCTGATACGTTTCCAACAGCTTCTGGATGGTGGGAGAACTTTATTCATTTTCAGATCTTAAAGAGTTGTATCATCTGCCTTCCGGAGACCTTTTCTCATATTTACAGGTTAAACATTTTATTATTCTGATCTGGAACAATATTAAAATCTCCCCCCATGAACACCATTCCTTTACAGATACTGGTCAGTGAATGGATAAGACCTCCAAGGAAACATCTCGTCCACTGTTTGGTTCATATAGATTTACCAAAGTCACATCCTTCCCGTGGATCAATTAATTGACCGCCAAACTATGGCCCAAGACATCTTTATAGGTATCTTGCAAAATAAAAGGACATTTTATAATGTACCAAAATAGCCAAACCCCCTATCTTCTCACATCCCTTACTAGAATGTGTGCATAGAATCTCAGTTTTTATAACATAAGAAACAATGATCACGTTGACGTAAATGTGTCTCCTGTACCATTACATCCTACTTCATTCAGTCTGTGAAGCGCCCTGGACATGATGCTACGCTTTCTCCCATCATCGAGACCATTCACGTTCTAGGACCCAATCCGGATATTATAATCTCTCCCCCCTTCTTCCTTATCGGATCCTGGTCTTTATTCTGCCCTCCCTCTGCAACTCTCCCTTCCCATCCATCCTGCTCCCCTCCTTGCTGGCATCCAGCCCACCTTTAGGAGAAAAGTGCTAATTGGTGGGGTATTGGAGTAAAATATACTTCACCCTCCTCTCAGGGACTCCCTATAACAATACAAAAACTTTAGTACTATTTCCCGACCCCCCCCCCCCCCCCCCAAAAAAAAAAAAAAAAAAACAAACCCCAAACAAAACAGCAATCCTTGAACAAAGTAATCAAAAATAACAGTATCACATATAGTAAAAAACTGAAGACCATCCTCATACTCTGACACAAGAAGTGTTTTTTTTTTTTTTTTAAACCTGCTTTTGGGCAAAAAAGGAAACCCAGAACCAAGAGAAAAGCTTTGGTATCTGGGTGCACAGTTATTGAAGAGGCTTCCTAAACAGTTCCAGGGCTCTGTCCTCTCCTGGTTCTCCTCTTATCTCTCTCACCGTACCTTCAGAGTACATTCTCATGGATCTTCCTCCACCCCCATCCCGCTCTCTGTTGGAGTTCTTCAGGGATCTGTCCTTGGACCCCTCCTTTTTTCAATCTACACCTCTTCCCTGGGCTCGCTGATCTCATCTCATGGCTTCCAATATCATCTTTATGCTGACGACACCCAGCTTTATCTCTCCACGCCAGACATCACTGCGGAAACCCAGGCCAAAGTATCGGCCTGCTTATCCGACATTGCTTCCTGGATGTCCAACCGCCACCTGAAACTGAACATGGCCAAGACCGAGTTTATTGTCTTTCCACCCAAACCCACTTCTCCCCTCCCGCCACACTCTATCTCAGTTGATAACACCCTCATCCTCCCCGTCTCATCTGCCCGCAACCTCGGAGTCATCTTCGACTCCTTCCTCTCCTTCTCTGCGCATATCCAGCAGATAGCCAAGACCTGTTGCTTCTTTCTCTATAACATCAGCAAAATTCGCTCTTTCCTCTCTGAGCACACCACCCGAACTCTCGTCCACTCTCTCATTACCTCTCGCCTTGACTACTGCAACCTACTCCTCACTGGCCTCCCACTTAACCATCTATCCCCCCTTCAATCCGTTCAGAACTCTGCTGCGCGGCTTATCTTCCATCTGGACTGATATGCTCATATCACCCCTCTCCTCAAGTTACTTCACTGGCTTCCGATCAGGTACCGCATACAGTTCAAGCTTCTCCTACTAACCTACAAATGCACTCAATCTTCAGCCCCTCCTTACCTCTCTACCCTCATCTCCCCTTACGCTCCCACACGTAACCTCCGCTCTCAAGACAATCCCTCCTTTCAGTACCCTTCTCCACCACCGCCAACTCCAGGCTCCGCCCTTTCTGCCTCGCCTCACCCCATGCCTGGAATAAACTCCCTGAGCCCATACGCCAGGCCCCCTCCCTACCCATCTTCAAATCCTTGCTCAAAGCCCACCTCTTCAAGGTTGCCTTCGGCACCTAACCACTATACCTCTCTTCAGGAAATCTAGACTGCCCAGCTTGACATTTCGTCCTTTAGATTGTAAGCTCCTTTGAGCAGGGACTGTCCTTTGTTAAACTGTACAGCGCTGCGTAACCCTAGTAGCGCTTTAGAACTGTTAAGTAGTAGTAGTACCCTTCACCCTCTGCCAACTACCATTTGATGGATTAGTTTGGTGAGGCTTGTGAACCCTATTAGATTGTGGAAGATTAGTACATCCCAGTTCTGCCAGTGCTTTCTAGGCTTCAATCTTGCTTTTCACTTTTAGTTTTACCAACCATGATCAGTAGCCCAAATGGGAATAACCACCGGTAACATAGTGTTGTGGATTGCAAATGTATTTTGTAACATTCCTCGAATCATTGTGTTTTTGCAGAGTAGAGCCTATGAGGTCTTGAAATATGACAGTCCTTAGCTACTGAAAACAGATCTGTTCAAGAAGGCATACCATAAAAACCCATCTTAAATACTAAATAATTAGACTTTATAAGACCTAGACACAGTTGAAATCTTACCACTTGACTGATTAACCTCTTTGCTACTAATGAACAAACACTACCTCTCTAATCCTTATGTCGAATACGATCTTTCCATATTTGATGACCTAATGTATGTTACAATCCAATTTATTACTCAGGAACCTTCATGCATTACGATAATGTATTCTTCCTTATCATGTATATATGGACATGATACATATTTATACCATGAACTGTTCCATGTATGTTATGATTCCATGTATGCTACCATATATGTATGCACCTTTTTTTTTTTGAATTTAAGATTGTTTTTATTCAACATTTCAATAAAGAAACTCATACAATACACTTAACTGCAGCCACAAGGCTACCAACTCTCCAGAATTCCTCAAACTCGTCTGTAATACATAATCAACATTGTATTTTTCCCCCTCCCACCCCTCCTCCTCCCACTATCCTCCCGTTCATGGCTTCCCCCCCCCCCCCCCGATGTACCACTAGCAGTGTTCCATATTCTTTCTACGTTTGTCCGTTCTTGCGCATCATTATATGTTGCACCTTAATGCAATACCACTTGTAATTCCATGACCCAGAAATGGCAACCGCCATTACGGCAAATGTAAGCCATATTGAACCTGCAAATAGGTGGGAAAATGTGGGATACAAATTCTACAAATAAATAAAAATGATCCCAAACCAGGTCCTTCTGAAGATGGACTTTGTGCAGCACCTCTTCCTTCACTGAGAAATCATGAAAATAAGCGATAATGTCGCAAGGCACTGCTTCCCTGTGTGGCCCTAGGCTGCACAGAACTTTCCAACTTGATGCCCCTGCCCTCTGCATTGCCTGTCTATGAATTTGGCCCATCCAGCAAAAACTCATAAATCTTAACCACTTGCTTGCAGTCCATGTGATTCTCATTTTCTGGGATTCCTTTCAATCACAGGTTACACCAGCGAGAACGATTTTCCAAGTCCCCTATCAAATCTAGCATATCTTGATGCTGCTGCTGAAGAAGACACTTATCAACCTGAAGATCATGGATTTTGTCATCGAGTCCCTCCACTCAGTCCTCAACTTGCTGCAGCCGGCCACCTATTTCTTTAACATCTCTCCATAGTTCAGTGGTCTGAACATCACCTTCCTCACTGCTTGCGTCTCGCTCTTAAGAGCTTTGAACCAGCGAGTTAAATCACACTTGGTGACATCACCATCTCTGACTGTGCTTACTGCTGAGTTCTTGTCTTTTGAGTCAGTGTGGACAGGCGCCATCTTAGAGATCTCTGCGGCTTGTTTACTAGCTTGCGATTGTTGAGTACTTTCACCCCAAGGAGGTGTAAACTGGTATTTTTCCAGTTGTTTTTGAGTGGTCATGTTGTGCTCCCCTAGGTAGGTAGCAATGCAGTTGTTACACAAGTGGAAGTGGAGAAAATCGCTTTATATGAATTGCTCCAATGGAGTTAAGGATCTATGTGTTCATGTCCATCTGATGACATCACTTCCTCCGAGGTGCTCATTGTTCTGTGGTCATGTGGTTCCATTCTAACCTGAACTTCAGCAGCGCATATTTCTGAGCACAAAAAAATTGCATCAGCATCCAGAGTTGTACATTTGCACAGGAGCTGAAATGCCATGCTGTGTGCTATTGCAAAATTTTTGTGCACAGAATTCTAGCACATTTTCAGGCCTGTGTGCAAGCTTTAGCTGCTGTTGGCGCAGTACTGTGTGTGAATGTGTACGATGTGCTCTTCCACAAGTTTGCGGAGGTTCAGTTTGTTTAATGCATCATCATGCACAAAGTTGGCATTATACTTGTGTTAAGTAGTGTGCTAAGCTGTGAGTGCACAGCTCTTAATGCAAGCTTATTGCATCGACCCCTCAGTACGAAAGACTGGATAAGCCCCCATCATACTACTACTACTACTTATCATTTCTGTAGTGCTGCTAGACGTGAGCAGTGCTGTACTCTGAACGTGTAAGCGTCAGTCTCTGCTCCACAGAGCTTACAATCTAATCAGGACAGACAAACAGGACAAATAAGGGGTAAGGGAATTACTTAAGGTGGGATTGATAAAACAGACATGGGTACTGAACAAGTGAATAGGGGTTGAGTAGTTAGCTAAAGTTGGTATTGGAATAAAGGATGTTTATATTTTAAAGCTGCCTTTTGTTTCTTAAGGGTTAAGTATATGTGCGGGGTGTGATGAGGAGGAGGATTGGGGTCTGTACCAGCACTGTGCCACTTAATGGCTGCTACTGCCTTCTCTTAAAGTGGTATGTTCAGCTGTGCTGTTGGCATTCCTGACAGCTGGTACTTGGTAACGACCTGTGTGCTAGCTGTTACAGCCAGCTACTCCTCTGTCCGCCCAGATCTCACCCTCTCTCGAGATTTTGCCACAGGAGACAGTTGCGTGGGTCTGTGCTACTGTCTGTTGCATGGTAAACCCTGTGTTAACTGGTTAATGCAGCTTTGTAAAAGAGCCACTAAGACTGTTTCTCTTTAGGCACCAACTCAGCTTTATTTTCATTTTGTACCTGTAGCATTTTCTAATTGTTTTGGAATAATATTAGGTATGTATGGTTGTAACCTGCTTGACATTGGAAAATGCAGGCTATATGCCTTTTTAATATTAATAAGTTGTTGTTTTTTAAATAATTTATTTCCTGTATTAATCTGTAAGCCTTCAGTATCTCTTCTCTTCCATGCTTAAGTGACTAAATTTCCCAGCAAAGCAGTGTTCACTTACCCATAGATTTTTTTTCATCTGCTGCCTCATACTGGTGAGAGTTTTTTTATATACCACACAGAAGTAAGCTGTGAAATTTGTCACTGAAGGATGTGGTCAAGGCATCTAATATAGCCGGATTTAAAAGCTATATGGACAGGTTCCTGAAAGAAAAGTCCATAAACTGTTTGTACAAGATTTGAAAATGGGAACAATGAATGAGGTCAGCAGATTTGCAGATGACATCTAATTATTCAAAGTTGTTATGTTTGATTTCTTTATTAGTTTTACATATAACATTCACAAAAGAACGTAATAACAGAAATTATTAGAAATTAGATCATTACTGACAATAGCATACAGGAAAGTATTCTTATTTTCAAAAACCACAACCGGTAGGATCCAAGAATCAGAAATTATACTTAAACACAATATCATCTTAAATTATTGAACAGAGGTTAAACCAACTATACAATCAAACAGCAGCATTATTCTGGTTAATTGCCCCAGAGGGATTTCTCAAACTTTCTTTAGCAATTACAAATTCTTGAAGTTTCATGGGGTCGGTAAAAAGAAAATTATTAGACTCATAAGAAATTAAACATTTACATGGGAACTTAATAAAGAAAGATCCCCCTAGGGCTAAAACTCTTGCCCTAAAGGCCAAAAGCTTTTTCCTCCTTGACTGGGTTTCCCATGATAAATCAGGAAAAATTTTTATCTGTCCCCCCATGAAATCTTCTTTCATATGTTGAAAATATATACGTTGAACATTAATTTTATCCAGTTCAAAAGCGAAGGATACCAATAAAGTAGCTCTCTCTGTTATCACAGAGGATTCTAAGAGTTCTGTTACATTTAAAGGTTCTTCACCTGCATTTGATAGTTGTTCAATCACACTTTTTCCTTTAACATAATAAGCTTTTGTCACTGGTGGGAAATTGTCATTTGTAAAACTCAGAATTTGTAAGAAATATTTCTTTAACAGCTCCATTGGGGAAATAAATGTTGTAACAGGAAAATTCAATAATCGTAAATTGTTCTTCCTGAGTTGGTTCTCAAAGAACTCATGTTTTCTAGCAACTACATTTCTTTCCTTAATTAGTGCTGTTGTAGTTTCTTTTGAAGATACCATTTCAATTTCCAGTTTTTTTAAACCGTCTGTATTTCCCTCTACTTTACTGGATAATTGTTGAAAATTATTTCTTAATTCCTGAGTCTCTCCTTGAAGAGACTCAGAGATTTTTTTTAAGGATGAGTCAAGCCACTGTATGACATTCCAGAGCATGTCAATTGTGACTGAGGCCGGTTTTTCCAAACCACAAATTCCCCCGGAAATACCTTCTCTGGGCTGCAACGGCGTCGAGGTAGATCTCAAACCCTCGGTTGATGTTTCTCCAGAGAAAGATTCAGTGAGTAAGCCTCCTCCGAGCGCTGTAGGGAACAAGCCCACTTCGGACGTCCTCAAGTGGTCGCTGCTTAAAACAACACTGCTTCCGGGTTGCGGCGGGGTTAGGCCTTGCGAAGGGGGACTGAGCGTCACTCCCTCGCTACTGCTGTGTGCGGATGTTTGCGCAGTTGAAGTAGGCATTGGAGTCTCCGGCGCCCGGATCCCATATGCCTCCAAAGTAGATTGGCGCGAGGTGGGGTGCCCAACCGGTCCCGAGGAGGCAGGGGTACTGGTTTTACCCTTTCTTTTGCCCATTTCACTGGGGACGCGCCGCACTGCCAAACATAGAGCGGAGGTACGGGAGCTCTCACGACGCACGTCTGTTCACCTGCGCCCTATTCAAAGTTGTTAAATTGCTGGAAGATTTTGGCAGTCTGGGCATCCAAATGGCAGATTTAACTCAATGTAGACAAGTGCAAAGTGATGCACATAGGGAAGAATAACCTGAATTATGGCTATATGGTGCTAGATTCCACATTAAGAGGTCATCATAATGGATGATACCTTGAAACCTCTGCTCAGTGTGCAGCAGTGCAAGAAAAAAGCAAACAGTGTTAGGAATTATTAGGAAAGGAATGGAAAATAATACAGCCTGTATCGCTCCATGGTGTAAGTGTACCTTGAGTATTCAGTGCAGAGAACAGTGACCAAAATGATTAAGGGGATGGAACAACTGTCATATAAGGAAAGGCTAAAGAAGTTGAGGCTGTTCAGCTTGGAGAACAGACACTTTATGTGAGATATGATAGAGGGCTACAAAACCCTGAGTGGTGTGGAATGGGTAAATGCAAAATTGATTGCTGTACTCTTACAAAAAGTACAAAAACTAAGGAACACTCCATGAAGTTAAATAGTAGCACATTTAAAACAAATAGGACAATATTTTCACTCAACATGTAGTTCAGCTCTGGAATTCATTGCCAGAGCAAGTGGTAAAAGCAGTTAATGTAGCAGGGCTTAAATGTTTGGACAGATTCCTGGAGGAAAAGTCCATAAACTGTTAAGATAGACCTGGGGAAGCCACTGCTTATCTTGCTATTTTTTAAGATCCTGTCAGGTACTTGTGACATGAATTGGTCACTGTTGAAAACAGGGTGCTGGGCTTGATGAACCTTTTAGTCTGACCCAATATGGCAACTTGTCTCTTATGACATTCCTTTTCAGTATATATCTGTGTTCATATATACTAATAAAATTACTCATGTAAACTTGTACAACAGGGATAAGATAATTTATTTTCTCTTGCTGTCTTTCTTTACCCTGCAGCAATGTCAGACTGTCGTTCCAGTGTGCAGCTCCTCTGTGACCATGGGGCCTGTGTGAATGCCAAGGATGGGGTAAGAAGCTGTCTCCCCCACACTGAGCACTGCAAAGAAGCTTCTCGCACTGTCTGTCTTTTTGCCTTCTGTCCAGTCGTGCTCCATCTGCTATGCAGGACTTGCACACCCTTTTCCAAAATGGACATTCTCTGTCCTGAAATAGACTAGTCCTGATTTTAGGCACATTTGCGGTAGGTTTTGAAGGAGAGCTTAGAAGCCAGCATGGTCTGTGCCCCTTCACAGCCCTGCTGTTGAAATTGGGACCGGGTAACTGGGCAGCGTTCCATGGGTCATATGTTTAATACCTTGGATTGGGGAATTGGAGGAGCATAACTCTTTATTTTGTAGGTTTTTTTTTTCCACTGCTTGATTTGTGAATACAGCTCGGTTGGAACTGGCCTCTGTTGGACTGTTATGAGACTTCTGAGGGATTTTTTTCTTTACTTTAATGTACTATTCTGGCATTTGTATCCTGCTTATATCAGTTGTGGAATCAAAGCGGGTAACTCAAAACTAGCTCATTAAAGGCAGTTGACTTACCATTAAGACAAAAGCCAGAATACAGAAGTAATAAAATTCTCACGTTAAAACTATAAAACTTTCTAAAAAGGAAGGTTTCAAAACTTTTTCAAAAACGAAAATATTTAGATAAGGACTGAAACTACAAAGGTATCATATTCCAGATGTTGCTAGATAGATAACAAAAGGAGACTTGGTGGAAGGACACTATCATACTGGGGTCAAATTATATTGTCGTGATAGGGTGGATCAAATTGGAGGAGGGGGTAGCACTGTATGTTGAGGGCCTTGAATCAAATAGACTGAAAATTCTGCAGTAAACAAAACATATCTTGGAATCCCTATGGATTGAAATTCCATGTGTAAAGGGGAAAAGGATAGTGATAGGAGTGCACTACCGTCCGCCTGGCCAGAATGAACAGACGGATGTAGAAATGCTAAATGAAAATAGGGACACTAACAAACTAGGCAACACAATAATAATGGGCGATTTCAATTACCCCGATATCGACTGGGTAAATGTAACATAGGGACATTCTAGGGAGGTAAAATTCCTTGATGAAATCAAGGACTACTTTGTGGAGCAGTTGGTACAGGAGCCAACAAGAGAAGGAAAAATTCTAGACATAGTCCTTAGTGAAGCATATGATCTGGAGCGGGAGGTAATGGTGCTGGGGCTGCTTGATAACAGTGATCATAATATGATCAGATTTGATATTAGCTTTGGATTAAGTATACATAGGAAATCCAATATGTTAACGTTTATCTTTTAAAAAGGAGACTATGATAAAATGAGAAGAACAGTGAAAACAAAACTTAGAGGAGCAGCTGCGAAGGTCAAAAATTTGCATCAGGTGTAGATGCTGTTCAAAAATACCATCCTGGAAGCCTAGGCCAAATATATTCCGTGTATTAAAAAAGGATGGAGGAAGACCAAACGACAGCCGGCATGGTTTAAAAGTAAGGTGAAGGAAGCTATTAGAGCTGAAAGGAAATCCTTTAGAAAATGGAAGAAGGAACTGACTGAAAATAATAAGAAACAGCATAAACAATGTCAAGTCAAATGCAAAGTGCTGATAAGGCAGGCAAAGAGGGACTTTGAAAAAAAGATTGCGTTGGAGGCAGAAACACATAGTAAAAAAAATTTTTAGGTATATTAAAAGCAGGAAGCCGGCAAAAGAATCGGTTGGATTGCTAGATGACCAAGGGGTAAAAGGGGCGATCAGGGAAGACAAAGCCATAGTGGAGAGATTAAATGAATTCTTTGCTTCTGTCTTCACTGAGGAAGATTTAGGAGAGATACCGGTGGCAGAAATGGTATTCAAAACTGACGAGTTGGAAAAACTGAATGAAATCTCTATAAACCTATGTAATGGGGCAATTTGACAAATTGAAGAGTAGCAAATCTCCTGGACTGGATGGTATCCATCCCAGAGTATTGATAGAATTGAAAAATGAACTTGCGGAACTATTGTTAGTAATATGCAATTTATCTTTAAAATCGAGCGTGGTACTGGAAGATTGGAGGGTGGCCAATGTAACCAATTTTTTAAAAAAGGTTCCAGAGCAGATCCTGGAAATTATAGACTGGTGAGCCTGATGTCGGTGCCGGGCAAAATGGTAGAGACTGTTATAAAGAACAAAATTACAGAGCATAGTCAAAAACATGGATTAATGAGACAAAGCCAACATGGATTTAGTGAAGGAAAATCTTGCCTCACCAATTTATTACATTTCTTTGAAGGGGTGAACAAACGTGGATAAAGGTGAGCTGGTTGATATTGTGGTATCTGGATTTTCAAAAGATGTTTGACAAGTACTTCATGAAAGACTCCAGAAGAAATTGGAGAATCATGGGATAGGAGGTAGTGTCTTATTGTGGATTAAAGCTGGTTAAAAGATAGAAAACAGAGAGTAGGGTTAAATGGTCAGTATTCTCAATGAAGAAGTGTAGTTAGTGGGGTTCCTCAGGGTTCTGTGCTGGGTCCACCGCTTTTTTTTTTTTGTTAAATCGCGAGAAGATTGTGAAAAATTACAAGAGGACCTTACGAGACTGGGAGTCTAAATGGCGGATGACGTTTAGTGTAAGCAAGTGAATAGTGATGCATGTGGGAAAGAGGAACCCGAATTATAGCTACGTTATTCAAGGTTCCACATTAGGAGTCATCAACCAAGAAAGGGATCTCAACGTCGTTGATGCTATGTTGAAACCCTCTGCTCAGTGCTGCTGCGCCTAAGAAAGCAAATAGAATGTTAGGTATTATTAGGAAAGTAATGGAAAACAAAAATGAGGATGTTATAATGCATTTGTATTGCTCCATGGTGCGAACTCACGTCGAATATTGTGTTCAATTCTGGTTGCTGCATCTCAAAAAAGATATAGTAGAATTAGAAAGGTACAGAGAAGGGCAACAAAAATGATAAAGGGGATGGGATGATTTCCCTATGAGGAAAGGCTAAAGCGGCTAGGGCTCTTCATCTTGGAGAAAAGACGGCTGAGGGGAGATATGATAGAGGTCTATAAAATAATGAGTGGAGTGGAAAGGGTAGACGTGAAGCATCTGTTTACTCTTTCCAAAAATACTAGGACTAGGGGGCATTCGATGAAGCTACCAAGTAGTAAATTCAAAACGAATTGGAGAAAATTTTTTTTCATTCAACTTGTAATTAAACTCTGGAATTCTTTGCCAGAGAATGTGGTAAAGGCAATTTAGCTTAGCAGGGTTTAAAAAAGGTTTGGACGGCTTCCTAAAGGTAAAGTCCATAGATCATTATTAAAATGGACTTGGGGAAACTCCACTGCTTATTTCTGGGATAAGCAGCATAAAATGTTTTGTACTTTTTAGGGATCTTGCTAGGTATTTGTGACCTGGATTGGCCACTGTTGGAAACAGGATGCTGGGCTTGATGGACCTTTGGTCTGCCCCAGTATGGCAAAACTTATGTACTTAGCTATCGTGAAAACATCTTAATTGGATATTCTTGACCGAAGGAAAACCCAATTTGAGTGTAGAGGCAAAATAATAATTCAGGCTTAGAGAAGTAAGGGTTAATAAATCAACAAGAGATGGACAACAACTTGAAATAATTTTATATACCCAACAGGCTACCTTAAATTCCACCCTAGCGTCCACAGGCAAGTTTAGGTCTCTCAATCTGTAGGTCAATTTAGCTGCAGTGTTCTGTTGAACTTTGTATAAACTTTTTTGTTGTAATCCAGCATATAGAACTCTAAAATATCAATATGAGTCGGGACCAGTGCCTGTACCAGAACTTGAAAATCCTGTTGTTATTCTTAATTGATGTAGTTTGTTAAAAAGTTTGTTGCTTAAACTATTTACATGATTTGCCATAGTCAACTGGGAATTCAAAATAAATCCTAGATCCCTAGATGAAGTTTCAAAAGGAAGTTCTTCACCTGATTTTAATTTAACAGACTTGGGGATATCTGAAATAGAGGCACCAAAATATAACAACTTAGATTTGGTTGTATTAAGCTTTAGTAAATTTGTGGAAGCCCATAACTGGGTTTTCTCAATGTCCAAAATTAACCGATAACTCACTTCATACCCTAAATCTATTGAGACCAAAATAAAAATATCATCTGCATAAGATAGAACCAGATGTTGTGAAAGGGAGCTCATAAACACATTAAAAATAATTGGTGACAATGGAGATCCCTTGGGGACTCTTGGAGTCTAAGACTTTGAAAATATGGCGTTTTTTTGTTTTTTTTACACTATAGCTTTGTTTAGTGAGAGAGCCATTAAACCACTCCTAAAACCTGTGCAGCAAAACCAAGTTCAACTAACTTTCTATAAGTAATGTGTGGTCAACTGTATTGAATGCTCCAGAGACGTCAAATTGCAGAAGGACAGAGGGAATTTTTTTGACTTAATAAAATTTTGACCTTGGAGACCAAAATAAGGAATAAAGACTTAGTACTATGCATGAGTCTAAACCCATGCTGATGATTATGCAAATTTAAAAAGATCATAGTTTGAGAAGCAACTGTAGATTCAAGCAGTTTGACTAACCATGGTATATTAGCCACCGGGTGGATGTTTGAAGCTATTGACAGATCAAACCCTTCAGATTTAGGGATGGGTGTTAAAATGATTTTTCCAAAGCAGAAGGAAAATTCGCTTCTTGAAATGAAGTGTTAACAAAAACAGTAAACCAACTTACTACTCGACCAGGTATACCCCCTAATAAAAGTTAAGGGCAGCTAAGAGGCAAAATTTGCCCACTAATGATTTTATTTAAGTTGAACTTCATTTTCCTGGACCATAGTGAAAGAGGACCATAATCAGTCAACAAAGATGTCTAGACAGAACTATGTTGACTCCCATTACTACCGAAGAGCTGTTCAATCTATTATTTAATAGCGATGATCTGATTTTTTTTTTTCACCTTATCTACACAGCAACAGTTGTGACTCTTGAATCCAGCCTGTTTGGTGCCATTATGCGATGACTGGGATAGTGAATGTTGCCCCCACAGTATCCCTATCTGATCCAGGGAGTGTAAAGCTTGAGCTAGTAGTTGCAAGTCATCTGCATGGTAGTGTTACGTCACTTCCCATTGAGCCACCAGCCTGGTTATGGACTGTTTACTTTTAGGTTGGTTGGTCAATGATTTGTTTTACAGTGTTATGTTTATAAAGTACCACATACCATGTAAAATGAGTTTATCTTGTTGGGCAGACTGGATGGACCGTACAGGTCTTTATCTGCCGTCATTTACTATGTTACTATATATAATTTATTTAAAATTATGCATTCAGTAGGGGTAATTTCATAGGTGTGTACTGATGATATAGAGAGGCGGAGCTAGCTGCTAATTTATTCCTGTTTTGAAGTTGATTGTGAATGTGCTGTCTGTATATACCTTGCAACTCTGCTGATACTGTGCCCCTGGTGCACCTATATATGTTGTGCATGTAAATATCTACATGTATGCTTGTTTCCATATATTCACTGCATAATTTTCATAATAGCCACTTTCCATATATAAAACCTGCTTTACATTGCAGGAAATGCTTTATAATATTACCCTCAGTATTTGCAGCAGATGCTCTTGTCATTCATTTTTGGTGAATGGGGGAAGGTGAAGGGGATCCACTTGCTGTCCACATCCCCTTTTCCTGTGAAGTCTGCATTGCAAACATGGGCAGGTTGTCTGTATCCCAGAGTCTCTCTCCTCATCCTGTGACTTTTTTGTCCTCTCCTAGGATGGGAGGACGCCACTAGTGCTGGCCACTCAGATGTGCCGTCCTGCCATCTGCCAGCTTCTGATTGACAAGGGGGCGGATGTCAACACCAGTGACAAGCAGAACAAGTGAGGACCATTACCTGATTCAGAGTACCTACTTTCACTGTACCTCGTGAAGGGATGTTGCTGAGTGCTCTTTCTGGAGACATCCTTACTTACTCTGGTAGAGCTGGCACTGACGGTGTTAATTCCTTTTCAGGACGGCACTCATGTTGGGCTGTGAATATGGCTGTAAGGATGCCGTGGAGGTGCTCCTAAACAATGGAGCAGATGCTGCCTTGGTTGATGTATTGGGCCATGATAGCTCCTATTATGCTAGAATTGGGGACAACCTTGAAATTCTGGCACTCATCCGTGCAGCGCTAGAGAATTGCAGTAAAGGTAGGTAGTGAGAAATGCATTGTTATAAGAACTATAAGCTGCATGCAGTAGTGCATAAGTGAAGGATTTGAGTAAGACAGGGTGAAGTGGGATGTTAGATGGAATTTTTATATAGACTTAGTACTCACCCCATCACCATGTTTGAGGTGTGGTGCAGAAAAGACTTAATAATACAAAATTGTGTCTTTATATATTTGTGACCATCTCTGGGAAGATGTGACTAAAATCATCAGAAACAAAAAACGAGGTTTTAATGAATTTTGTTAGAGCAAATAATGTATAATACAGCAGTCCAAACCCCATCCTTTTATATGGAAACAAAAAGTTACAGAAGTTCAAACATGTCACTTTTGCAGACTTCCTATGGACTCATGACATGAAAACTGGCCATTTTTTTAACATCAACCTCCACTCTTCTGAACCGCTGGGTTGTTATCCCTCTCCTACCAGCAGACGGAGGTACTGAATTCTACCAGTGACATCACCGTATAAGTTGTGGTGCTCCCAGTATTTTTCTCTACCTTCCAGCAGGTGATAGGTGTAGGTCGGGCTGTTGGTGCTCCTGTCCGTGCCTAGCTCCCTGCTCTGCTGGCTGCAGCCACACAGCATGGTTGAGCATAGGAACTGCTCCCAGGTTCACGGTCTATGACATAGAGGAGCTTAGTACCACTGGGTGAGGCTTTGGCTTGGTCCCCCATGATCTCACCCGAGGGGTGCGAATCCCTGTAGGTTTCCTCTGCAGCTCCCAGTTGCTAAATTGGCTCCAGACTGCCCGGGTCAACCTTATTCTCTATTATAGGGAATAAAGCTTTTTAGCTGCTACTGCAGCTGTAAGGTTGTCTTTAAAAAAAACCCAGAACAGGGAAATCCCTTACTCTCGGTTAAGGGATTTCCCTGTCCAGTGAACTTAGAACGGCATAGGAGCCAGATCCCCGGTGTGAGGCAGATTTGCATGAGCTAGGCATGCTGGCTGGCAGGCAGGCGCTGTGTGGTCTGTATGAGCCAACAGCTGAGCACAGCTGCCAGCTCTGTGTGCCTTCACTGTGATGGGCTATTTCTGACATTAAAAACAGAGGGAACACTGCTCCCCAGGCTAAGGAGCAATCCGCTGTATGCAAATTGTTTTCCAAGTAAGCACTGAAAATAGCCCAGCAGCAAAAAAAAAAGGGGGGGTGTCCTCCCAAGCTAGCTGCAGAGTTATTTAAGGATCAAATTTAGTGTTAAATTATTTAAAAATGTATTTCAAATCATAATTTCAATGTTTATTCAAACCGTGCAGTAACATTACAGCTGTCCTCTCAAACTACCTCCAAACTCTGATCCAGTTTATTTTTAAAAGGTAAGTAGAAAGCCCTGGTGATTTGGGAATAGTTTCTGGAGGGACCTAAGTAGTGTCTTAACTCATCCAAAGGAGGAACCAGATCACTCTTGGGAAACTTCAAGATCCATAAAATTCAATCTTTTAGTAAAATTTTCAAATGTCTTGTCACTGCAAGAGGGAGGAAAGCAAGCCCATTCATATACTTACTCCATAGCAGTTTGCAGAAAAAGCTCAGGGCAGCAGGAGTTTACAAGGGGGGTTGGAGGAAGGAAAAACTCTGAGCAAACCCATTTCTATATTTACTCTGCACTTGCAATGGTGTCCTCTACCAGCTGCAATTGTCTGGTTGCTGCAGGAGGGAGGAAAGCAAGCTAAGGCAAAAGGGAAAGTGAGGCAGCACTTGCAATGATTTCCTCTGCTGGAAGCAGGAAGACTGCACGTCACAGTCGGCATGATGCAAGGCGACTGAACACCAATCGAGACAGCGACCATTGACGTTACGTGAGCAACACTTCCTCAGCTTAGATGGAATGGGCTGCCGGAGTTGACCTGACCTCCCTCCCTGCCAAGTCATTGAGACCAGTGATCCCCAGTGCTGTTGGCGGAAATGGTGGCCATTTTGTCTTATTCCTCTGCTTGTCCTGCTGCTGCTTCTCAGCAGCAGGAGAGTTCCCCCTTCCACTTCAGGGCTTTGGGGGAGGTCTTCTCTCCTACCTCCCTCAGGTCCGTTTGCAGGGAGGGTCCCGATGGGGCCCCTGGAGCTTTTTGGCTCCAAAGCTTTGCGTGTAGTTAGTCCGACAGCAGTTGCAGTCCGGTCTTGGGAACCCCCTCACTGGAGGGGCCTGGCAGGGGTCTCAGTTTGGGTGCCAAGAAATATAGGGCTGAGATGAGGGCGCTTGGAGGTACCAGTACCCTCAGAAGGGGCAGGAAGGATTCATAGATCCACTTGGATTCCTAGTCCCCTGCGGAATCTGATTTAGAGGAATTCCTCCCCCCTCCCCCAAACTTCGGGAAGACACAGAGGTCTCATGTGATCCATCTCTTCTGGAGAGAGGAACTGTCTTGTCTCATTGACAAGATTACTAGGTCCCTGCACATGCTCAGTACTTCAGCTGCAGACCCTGTGGAGGGGGATCTGCTGCTGGAGAGACTTGTGGGACCCTCAAAGCATTCCCCCCCCCCCCTAATGCACTGAAGAAAAATAGGTGTAGTCCCTCTCTGTCAAGTGTGCCACTCCAAAGGTTTTGCAGGCCCCAATGCACCAGAAAGCTCTTATGTGCCCTGTTGCATAGTGCATAGCCCACCTAAGATGCAGAGTTATGCAAGTAAGGGCTCATCGTAATATTAAAGTCACCCTCCCCCCCCCCCCCCCACCAAAAGGCATCCCTCCCCCGTAACGCTGCAATAACAGGTCTAAAGCATCAAAGAAGGACCCCTGACCTTCGTCGGGAGCATATACACAGAGCAAGGTATAGATTGTGTCCTTTAATTTTAATTTCTGCAGCAAATATCAGACATTTTTGTTGGGTATCACTAGCTGAACCTGCCAGGGGAATGCCCCGACAAGGCTATCATGACCCCCCCTCCCCCCTAGCTTTAGTCTGGGAGCCGGTAGAGGCAAAAGAAAGGGTAGGATACTGCCTATGGGAAATCAGATGCTCATACCCCTGTTTCGGATGCGTTTCTTGAATAAAAGCTAAATCCGCTCTCAGGTGGCATAATTTTTTAAACATCAGTTGACGCTTAGTGGGGATGTTAAGCCTGTGCACATTCAAACTCGAGCACCGACACTTGGACATCAAACCAGGCACTTCATTCTATCCCACAACAGAGCCCACACTACTGTAATGCCTTCACCATCCCCCCCAACACAGACACACACCCCACAATACAGTAACCACCTCACCCCAGTAGCAATAACAAAACCAAATGGCACCAGTAGAACCTTCCCCCCCCCCTTGCCGCACGAAGGAACCCCTTCATCAAGTTCAGTATGTCGACCAACGGATGCCGGCACACCTAAATAAGGAGGGAAAAACACCACTGCAGGTAACCCTGTGGGGCTCTGTTAACTGTCCACCGAATCCATCCTGGGCAGCAACCTGCAGAATTCAGAAGGTAGCAAATCCCTGGTTGTCTCAAAAAAGTACCAGTCCTTAAGAAGTGATGACATAAAGCAAGCTGTTTTTATGTCTTAGCAAAAGACTGCCATTGCAGCCTTCTCTCTCCCTCCCCCCCCCCCCCAACACCTTGAATGACCTGTTGCCATTTTAGCTGCTCTGGTCCTTTATGGCTCAACCGCCCACCATGTTTGCCCACTGGCGGGTTATCTCCAGCTGAAAGCAGATCCTGGGCGTCATCCAATGAGCAGATACGGTGCAATTTGCCCTCTTTATAAAATACTACTACTACTTGACATTTCTAAAGCGCTACTAGGGTTATGCAGCGCCGTACAATTTAACATAGAAGGACAGTCCCTGCTCAAAGAGCTTACAATCTAAAGGACAAGTGTACAGTCAGTCAAGTAGGGGCAGTCAGATTGGGGCAGTCTAGATTTCCTGAAAGGTATAAAGGTTAGATGCCGAAAGCATATTGAAGAGGTGGGCTTTGAGCAAGGATTTGAAGATGGGAAGGGAGGGGGCCTGGCGTAAAGGGCTCAGGAAGTTTTATTCCAAGCATAGGGTGAGGGGAGGTAGAATGGATGGAGCCTGGAGTTGGCGGTGGTGGAGAAGGGTACTGAGAGGAGGGATTTGTCCTGTGAGCGGAGGTTTCGGGCGGGAACGTAAGGGGAGATGAGGGTAGAGAGGTAATGAGGGGCTGCAGACTGAGTGCATTTGTAGGTAAGAAGGAGAAGCTGAACTGTATGCGGTAATCTGATCGGAAGCCAGTGAAGTGACCTGAGGAGAGGGGTGATATGAGTATATTGGTTCAGGCGGAATATAAGACATGCAGCATAGTTCTGAATGGATTGAAGGGAGGATAGATGGTTAAGTGGGAGGCCATTGAGGAGTAGGTTGCAATAGTCAAGGCGAGAGGTAATGAGAACGTGATGAGAGTTCGGGTGGTGTGCTCAGAGAGGAAAGGGCGAATTTTGCTGATGTTAAAGAGGAAGAAGCGACAGGTCTTGGCAATCTGCTGGATATGCGCAGAGAAGGAGAGGGAGGAGTCTAAGATGACTCCGAGGTTGCGGGCAGATGAGACGGGGAGGATGAGGGTGTTATCAACTGAGATCGAGAGCGGAGGAAGAGGAGAAGTTGGTTTTGGTGGAAAGACGATAAGCTTGGTCTTGGCCATGTTCAGTTTCAGGTGGCGGTTGGACATCCATGCAGCAATGTCGGATAAGCAGGCTGATACCTTTGCCTGGGTCTCCGTGGTGATGTCTGGTGTGGAAGAGATACAGCTGGTGTCATCAGCATAAAGATGATACTGGAAACCATGAGATGAGATCAGTGAGCCCAGGGAAGAGGTGTAGATTGAAAAGAGAAGTGGTCCAAGGACAGAGCCCTGGGGAGCTCCAACAGAGAGAGGGATGGTGGTGGAGGAAGATCCATGAGAGTGTACTCTGAAGGTGCGGTGGGAGAGATAGGAGGAGAACCAGAGAGGACAGAGCCCTGGAACCCAAATGAGGACAGTGTGGGCAAGAAGTAAATCATGATTGACAGTATCAAAAGTGGCGGATAGATTGAGGAGGATGAGGATGGAGTAGTGGCCAATACCAAAATACCAAAGTAAATGGATGCTGCCACTTGTAACGGATCCCCGCCTCACGCAGATGTTGGGTCAGAGGGCACAGTTTACCCCTGTGTCTCAGGGTAGTAGTAGATAAATTCTGGTAGATACTAATTTTTATAGGTATCCCACTCATAGGGTGAATTAGCCCTTGCTTTAGCCAGCATATTTACGTTGTAGTCCCTGAAACATGTTATAATGTCTTTAGGGACATTAGAGTGCCAGGAGCTCAGTGCTCCGTGGGCTGTCTCCAAGGCAATGATTGCTGGATCAACAGGGTCAGCATTGACAGACAATATGGTGATTGCCACACGCTGGACCACCTTTTTGCAGTCTAAATATTCAGGCGACTCAGGTAGCCTGTGCAAGCAGAGGTTGCAGCGGTGACTGCGATTCTCTGTTATCAATTTTATCTAATAAGTACTTGGTTGTCTGTTTTAAGTTTGTCAGCTACTTCTCCAGGCCAGCACTACTACTACTTAACATTTCTAGAGCACTACTAGGGTTACGCAGTGCTGTACAAATTAATGAATAAGGACGGTCCCTGCTTAGAAGAGCTTACAATCTAAAGGACAAAATGTCAAGTTGGGATAGATGAGATTTCCTGAGAAGAGATGTAGTGATTAGGTGCCGAAGGCGACATTGAGAGGTGGGCTTTGAGCAATGATTTGAAGATGGGTAGGGAGGGGGGCCCGGCGTATGGGCTCAGGGAGTTTGTTCCAGGCATGGGGAGAGGTGAGGCAGAAAGGGCGAAGCCTAGAGTTGGGCGGTGGTAGAGAAGGGTACTGAAAGGAGGATTTATCTTGAGAGCGGAGGTTACGGGTAGGGACGTAAGGGAGATGAGGGTAGAGAGGTAAGGAGGGGCTGCAGATCGAGTGCATTTGGTAGGTGGAGTAGGAGAAGCTTGAACTGTATTCGGTATCTGATCGGACGCCAGTGAAGTGACTTGAGGAGAGGGGTGATATGAGTATATCGGTTAAGGCGGGATAAGACGTGTGTCAGAGTTCTGAATGGACTGAAGGGGGGATAGATGGCTAAGTGGGAGGCCGGTGAGGAGTAGGTTGCAGTAGTCAAGGCGAGAGGTAAATGAGAGAGTGGAATGAGAGTTCGGGTGGTGTGCTCGGAGAGGAAGGGGCGAATTTTGCTAATGTTATAGAGGAAGAGGGCGACAGGGCTTGGCTATCTGCTGGATATGCGCAGAGAAGGAGAGGGAGGAGTCGAAGATGACACCGAGGTTGCGGGCAGATGAGACGGGGATGATGAGGGTGTTATGAACTGAGATAGAGAGTGAAGGGAGAGGAGAAGTGGGTTTGGGTGGGAAAACAATAAGTTCAGTCTTGGCCATGTTCAGTTTCAGGTGGCGGTTGGACATCCAGGCAGCAATGTCGGATAAGCAGGTCGATACCTTGGCCTGGGTTTCCGCAGTGATTCTGGTGTGGAGAGATAAAGCTGGGTGTCGTCAGCATAAAGATGATAGTGGGAAACCATGAGAAGAGATCAGGGAGCCTAAGGAAGAGGTGTAAATTGAAAAAAGAAGGGGCCCAAGGACAGATCCCTGAGGAACTCCAACAGAGAGCGGGATAGGGGAGGAGGATGAACCATGAGAGTGTACTCTGAAGGTACGATGGGAGAGATGAGAGGAGAACCAGGAGAGGACAGAGTCCTGGAACCCAAAGGAGGACAGTGTGTCAAGAAGTAGGTTGTGATTGACAGTGTCAAAAGCGGCGGATAGGTCGAGGAGGATGAGGATGGAGTAGTGACCTTTGGATTTGGCGAGGAACAGGTCATTGCAGACCTTAGTGCCGTTTCTGTCGGTGTAGAGGGCGAAGCGCCGGATTGAAGCGGATCGAGGATGGCATGAATGGAGAGAAAATCAATGCAGCGGCTGGGATGGCGCGTTCAAGTTTCTCGAGAGGAGGGTAGGAGGGAAATGGGGCTGTAGTAGGAGGGACAGGTAGGGTCAAAAGATGGTTTTTTGAGGAGTGGTGTGACCACAGCATGCTTGAAGGTGTCCGGGACAGTTGCAGTGGAGAGAGAGAGGTTGAGGATATGACAGATAGTGGGGGTGATAGTAGGAGTGATGGTGATAAGTAGGTTGGTGGGGGATGGGGTCTGAGGAAACAGGTGGTGGATTTCGAGATGGAGAGGAGATGGGAGGTTTCCTCTTTGGTGATAGCAGGAAAAGAGGAGAAGGAGGCCTGGTAGGTTGGTTGAGAGAGTGGGGTTATAGGATGAAGAGGAGGAGAAGGTTTGGTGGTGAATTCGAGGGTGATCTTCTGGACCTTGTCACGGAAGTAGTCGGCCAAGCGCGTCTGCCTGTTCCTTTAGGCCTGATTCTGTATCAGCGACAGCTTGATTTCCCCACACAATCAGCTCCCAGGACAGCAAGTTCTGAGCGCAACACACAGAGGTCAGATTTAATTTCTGGTAACCAGGGGGAGTGGGAAGAGGGTTTGTAGAGAGGAAATTCATGTGCTGGGTGATTTGCTGTATTTGAGAACTGTTGGGGAATCAGATGTTATGTGGATATTTTATATTGTATGGACTTTAGGTTATTTCAACTTTACTGGTAAGATTGACTTATAATGTTGGGGGGGGGGATAAAAAGTTAAAAGATGGATGATGGAATGTCATGGAGTATACTTGGAAACAAGTTGTGGTTTGTTTGGAGATTACTGTATTCTAATCGAAAGTACGCCAATTTCTTTTCTATGATGCCATCAATAAAGATGTTGAAATATAATTTCTGGTAACCAGAGACAGACTTGTTTCATGGATCTCTGACTCCTTGTCGGGGAGTGAGGGATCAAGGGCGCCAGTGATACTGATGCATGCTTTCATCTGGCGTGCTGCCCTTCTCCCTGCAGCCTAGACTAGAGACTTGCACGGGAACGGGGTTTGCGGGACTCCTGCGAGACGGGAAGCAGTTCTGCGGGGTCCCGTGGGGACGGAAGCCGTTCCCTGTGGGGGATGGAAACAATTTCGTAGGACTCCTGTGGAAGTGTACGCTTCACATTGTGCCAGCTTCTCTCTTACCGAGTACCTAGTTCTTTGAGTGCTGTCTCCTCCTCCTCCTCCTTTCTTTAACAGCACAGATGTGGAAAGCCCCCATTAAGGAGGTGGTAGAGACACAAATAGTGGGAATTCAAAAAGGCATGGGATGAACACAGAGGATCTCTAATCAGAAAATGTAAGTTATAAAAAAACCTAAACTTAAATGTTTGCATGTGCGTGGCTGTGTCGAGTGATGCTTAGATGGTGAACTCTGGTTGTGATGAACTAGGGCCAATACCGGGCAGACTTGTATGGTCTGTCTCGCATATATGGCAATCTGGTTTAAGATGTGCTGGAAAGAGCTTAGACGGCAACTTTAGTGGCTGGAACATGAGGACAGTGCTGGACAGACATTTACGATCTGTTTCCCGCAAATGAGAAGACGAATAGGCTGGTGTGGGCTTCGACGACAACTCCAGCAGTTGGAACATATGGATAGGGCTGGGCAGACTTCTATGGTCTATGTCCCAGAAACACCAAAGAGAGATCATAATCAAGTATATAGTATCATATTCATTGTTGATTTAATTATGAATTGATAGTTAGCGTGACTATTGGGTAGACTGGACCGTTCAGGTTTTTATCTGCTGTCATTTACTATGTTACTATTAATCCTTTTTGCTCCCGGGCTGATGCACAGACCTCGGCTATGACAAAGTCACAAGCATCAGATGTCACCTGACCTACTGACGAGTGCATGTGGCGACCTCTTGGCACACAGTTTCAGCTAATCAGAAACAAGTCTTGCATGTGCGCACCAGAGTGTTCCAAGTTCCAACTTCTGTTCCTTCCTTGCCTGCAGTGCTGGGGCTTGAACCCAGAGAGAGACGGAGAGGCGACTGGAGTTTTTTTAAAAAAAATGTACCATTAAATTCTTGCGGGGATGGGTAAGATTCCAGCGGGGACGGGTAAGATTTCTGTTCCCATGCAACTCTCTAGACCCAAAGCTGCTGCGCGTTGCTGATTAAGCCAAGTCTTGCAGATTCACTGCCTTCAGACGTGACACATTTGGCCCAGCTAATCTCCTGGGATATCAAGATATCCGTCCAGCAAAGTCAACACTATATATGTCCAGGATGGAAATGGGGACTGCTAGATTTTTAATACGATTATGTGGAGCTCCTTGCTCAAGCAGCCGTCTCAAACAATGTACCCTGCTTTGCTCCAGGAAGTCCTCTACCTTCCTGACTTATGTTAGGGTCTGGCATGTGTTTGTTTGAATCCTGGTGTGGGGAATGGTCCCTATATCGTTGGAGGGTTCAGGTTCCTGATGTTTTAGGTTTTCTGCAACAGGTTCTGGTACAGGGGCTGGCCTTGAGCTCCCTGAGGTTTCAGGTGGCTGCATTTTCCAGCTTTCGGGGGAAGTAGAAGGGCATCTCTGGTTTTACAAAGAGAGGTGTCTTGGTTTCTGAAGGAGGTGGTGCATCTGCACCCCCCACCCCCTCCCAAGGCGTTGTCCTTCCTTTCCTTCTTGAGATCTCAATCTGTTCCTCTGGGCACTGTCCAAGACTCCGTTTGAGCCCCTGCACTTGGCTTTCTTCAAGGATCTTACCCTCAAGATGGTGTTTTTGGTGTCTGTCACCTCTGCTAGGAGGGTTTCACAATTCCCTGTTGTGTTGGGATCCCTATTTCTCCTCCTCAGAGGATTCCACGTGCTTGCGCATGTTGCTATCCTTTCTTCTGAAGGTGATGTCTCCATTCCAAATAAATCAGGAGGATTGTTTGCCCTCCTTTGTGGTGCAAGGATCTTTGCTGGAGGATCAGAGGTTTCACAAGCTGGATGTCCAGAGGACGCTGCTCAGGTATCTCAAGGTGACGAATGAATTTCATTTCTTGGACCACCTGTTTGCACTTTTCCATGGCCCTCGGAAGCCTCCATTGTGAGGTGGATTAAGGTGGCTATTGAGTCCACTTACATCGGCAAGAATTATCTGGTTCCTCAGGGGCTCAAAGCCCACTCTACTAGGGTTCAGGATCAGCCCGACTGGGTAGTGGTCACGACGGATGCCAGTCTTCAAGGCTGGGGAGCTCATTGTCAGGGGCAAGTGGCTCATGGTCTTTGGTCCCTTCCGGAGTCCAAGTGTTCGATCAACTTGTTGGAGACCAGAGCTATCCGTCTAGTGCTTCGGAGTTTTCTTCCACTGCTCACTGGACGGGCGGTGAGAGTCATGTCGGCCACAGCGGTGTCATACATCAACCGGCAAGGAGGGACGCGGAGTCTCCCGTTGGAGCGGGAGGCGTCACTGCTCCTACATTGGTGGAAGTCAATCTGGTGGCACTCTCTTTGGCTCATGTAGCAGGGGTTCTAACCGTTTCAGGCAGATTTTCTCAGTTGTCACATGCTCGATCCCGGAGAGTGGGCGCTCAGCGACGTGGCGTTTCGTCTGTTGGTAGATCGTGGGAGTGTCCCAAGATGGCTCTGTTGCGTCCGCGGCCAGTGCGAAGCTTCCTCTGTTCTACAGCCGTCGCAGAGATCCCAAAGCGCTCGCAGTGGACGCTCTTCTTCAATCTTGGCCGGACGGTCTAATGTATGCTTTTCCGCCATGGCCTTTGATCGGGCGTCTGCTTCAGAAGGTAGAGAGTCACAAGGGTCGTCTGATTCTGGTGGCGCCAGATTGGCCTCGCAGGCCGTTGTATGCCGACCTTCGACGTCTTCTGGACGATCTTCCCTTCAGGATTCCGGTCACGCAAGATCTCTTGTCGCAGGGTGCGGTCGTTCATCCGGATCTGGGTCGATTTTGTCTTACGGCATGGCCTTGAGAGGGCTAGGTTGATCAAAAGAGGTGTCTCTGCTCCGGTCATTGCTACAATGCTGCGTTCTTGGCAGCGTTCCACTTCTCTGAGTTATGTGCGCACTTGGAGGATTTTTGAGAGTTGGTGTGTGGAGTGTAGTTTGTCTCCTTTTCGGACTTCGGTACCGCAGATTTTGGATTTTTTGCAGCGAGGGTTTGACAAGGGGTTGGCCTTGTCATCCCTTAAGGTGCAGATTGCGGCATTGACGTGTTTTCGTGGTCGTATCAAAGGAAAGTCGTTGGCTAGTCATCCGGATGTCGTTCGCTTCCTCAGGGGGGTTAATCTTCGGCCTTCTTCTCAATGCTCGTTTCCTCCATGGGATCTGAATGTGATGCTTTCGGTTCTTACCAAGCCTCCTTTTGAGCCCTTGGCGTCCTGTACGTTAAAGGATTTGACTGTAAAGACCGTGTTTTTGGTGGCCGTTGCTTCGGTGCGGCGAGTTTCGGAGCTGCAGGTGTTGTCGTGTAGGTCTCCGTTTTTGGAGTTCTGTCTCGATCGCGTAGTTTCGCGGCCGGTTCCGTCCTTTCTTCCCAAATGGTATCTCGGTTTCATGTCTCTCAAACCGGTTGTTTTGCCTGTGTTAGGTTCTTTCTCCGGTTCGGAGGAGCAGCGGAGATTGAAGTGTTTGGTTGTCAAACGGGTCCTGAAGCATTATATTAAGTCGACAGTTTTCGGCGGTCGGATCGGTTGTTCCTCTTGATTGGCGGTGCGCGTAAGGGGCTTATGGCTTCTAAGCCTACTATTTTTCGGTGGCTCAAGGAAATGATTGCTTCAGCCTATTTGCTTTCTGGGAAATCTGTTCCGGAGCATGTTAAGGCTCATTCGACAAGAGGTCATGCAGCTTCTTGGACGGAGCGTTGTCTGGTGCCCGCAGAGGACATTTGTAGGGCGGCGACCTGGTCGTCCTTACATTCCTTTTCTAAGCACTACTGTTCAGACGTTCTCAGTCGGTGACGGGTGGCTTTTGGAGAGAGTGTGTTATCGGCGGGGCTGTTAGGGTACTGCTTTGTTACTTCCCATCAGTCACATTCTGGGCCGGTCCGGAGGGAGGCTAAGGAAGGATAAATTAGGCCTTACCTGCTAATTTGCTTTCCTTTACTCCCTCCGGACCGGCCCAGATCCCTCCCTTCAGATATTCTGGTGTGTTTTGTTCGGATGTTCGTGGTTTTGTTGTTTGGAGCTGTGTTGCTGGTTTATTTCTCTAATGTAGGAATATATAAGTGAATAAATAAGCAACTTCTTGGTTAAAAGAAGGCAAATAAAGATAAAGAAACAATACTGTCCAAATTTCTGGCTGTTTGTTTCAGGCACACACCCTTGGTTGGCAAGGTGCCGGTGGCTGCTCAGGTTTTTGGATGCACAGAGTAAGTGTTTTCTTTCTTCTGCTTTGGTACTCTATTACTGGATCTTTCTCTGTCTGGCAAGGGCTCTTATTGGCTCTCTAGAGTCACAGTTTTTCTCAGTCTCCACGTGCTGGAAGACGTGCACAACCCATCAGTCACATTCTGGGCCGGTCCGGAGGGAGTAAAGGAAAGCAAATTAGCAGGTAAGGCCTAATTTATCCTTTTAAGCCACTTTGAACCTGCAAAAAGGTGGGAAAATGTGGGATACAAAATGCAATAAATAAATAAATAGAGTGAATCAATTGTTCAGATGATGCACAGTAGTCATAATTAAAAATTACAACAAATCAATTTGAGCAGTGAAAGACCTATTAAAAGTGCAAGGTCATAAGTCTTAAATGATTTCATAAAAAATAAATAATTACTAATCATTTGGAGTTCTGGAGGCAGTGAATTCCATTGGAAAATGCAAAAGTTGTCTACATAATCATTCTGGTTTGTAACTAATATTAACCACTTTCATCAAATACGATGGAACGTCACCATGCAATATTCTAAAAACCGTAATCTGCTTGGGTAGATGCATACTGGAATGTTCCAGGGAGCACCACAGCTTTTATATAGTGATGCCACTGGTAGAATTCAGTTTTCTCTACCTCCTTCTGCTGGTAGGAGGGGATATCAACCCAGTACTTCAGAACAGTGTCGTTGACTGAAGAAACAAAATTATCAGATAAGACATAATTTCTCCTTCTCAGCATTTTGGATTTGCTACTTTAGTTACCTTTTTCTAGAGATGTGACATTTATTTTCAAATCTTTTTTTTATTGAAATTGAATTACATTACAAAGAAACAGTACAATACTGAAACCTTCCAACTGCTGAAGAAAACAAAAACACAAATCCATGCAATACATTGTAGAAAACAATTCCTGCATCTGGGGTTTTTGTTCTTAGAACCGCAAACTACCTGCAGTCCAGAGAAACAATCCCCACCCAGCAGAACCCCCCCCCCCCCCCCCGAGAACCAGCAGAGTGCTGATGTGCCCTTGTGATCTAGTGAAAACTTTATTTGAGATTTGATTAGTTCTTTAAGAGATATAGAGATGTCACATTATAGTGTAAATAATCCCACAATCAAGACAAACGGTACAACAAAGTAGGATACTTAAAACCTAAGTTTTCCCCATACATATCATTGGTGGAACAAATAGGTCTTAAGCCCTTAATGGAATGCATCCCTCTTGTGCACTAGACACAAATCCTAGAGAAATAAGGACTGAGGGTGGGTGTTCTGGAGTGGGGTTGATGTAAATTATAATGGGGGAGGGGAAGATATAAGATGGTTGATGTTAAAAAGAAGCAAAGGAGATGTGGGCTTTAGGTTGTAGGGTAAGGATGGATGTGGTTGGTACACAGAAAGGAGGTTAAGAGGGAATTTTTGGCGCTAGGGCAAAATGGGTAGTTGATTTGATGTGCTGGGAGTGAAGCAGTGGAGATGGGCTTGGATAAGGGGAGGAGAGGGGTGACACTTCATGTGAGAGGGAGGTACAAAGTATGTAATGAATCATACATTAATAAAACAGCATGAGCCCCAGGAACAAAGCATTCAGTATAGCCTTTTGTCTCTTGCAGGAAGAGAGTCTCAGAAGATAGGACCATTAATTCAGATGGTGAGAGACTTACACTTAATTGTATGAAATGTTTCTTCCAAATATGTTAATTTCTTAGTATATCACACAATAAATGTTGTTATTCACAATGCAATAAGAAAACGCTGTCTTAAAAAATTGAAGTATCTTCTTGAGGAACAAGCAGAATAATATATTCTAACATCTGGATGACTTCATCTGATGGAGCCTGCACAGAAATGCTCACCAGCCTGTATACTAAAACTTTTTTTTGAGTGTTGCACTGTTCATCATATGTCTTCCTGGTAATACACCTTAGTTAAAAGTTTTCCATGGCCCGCTAGGCCCTCTTGAAGGGGTGAACAAATGTGAGTAAAGGTGAACCAGTTGATATTGTGTATCTGGATTTTCAAAAGGCGTTTGACAAAGTACCTCATGAAAGACTCCAGAGGAAATTGGAGAGTCATGGGATAGGAGGAACTGTCCTATTGTGGATTAAAAACTAGTTAAAAGATAGAAAACAGAGAGTAGGGTTAAATGGTCAGTATTCTCAATGGAGAAGGGTAGATAGTGGGGTTCCACAGGAGTCTGTGCTGGGACTGCTGCTTTTTAACATATTTATAAATGATCTAGAGATGGGAGTAACTAGTGAGGTAATTAAGGGGGTCTTTTACAAAGGCACGTTCTTTTAGTGTGTTCTAATGATAAGCCCATAGGAATATATGGGCATCTCTAGCATTTAGTTCATAAGCTAAGGTCCATCAAGCCCAGTATCCTGTTTTCAACAGTGGCCAAACCAGGAAAGAGGATCCTGGGCTCGATGGACCTTCGGTCTGTTCCAGTATGGCAAAGCTTATGTTCTTATATTCTCTTAGCTGTGGGAACTGGCTAGATAGTTTTTCCACAATTGCATTTGGATTGATTGTGGTAGTTTTTCCACAATCGCATTTGGATTGGTTACATACATATAGTAACATAGTAGATGACGGCAGAAAAAGACCTGCACGGTCCATCCACTCTGCCCAACAAGATAAATTTATATGTGCTACTTTTTATTTGTACCTGTCCTCTTCAGGGCACAGACCGTATAAGTCTGGCCAGCACTATCCCCGCCTCCAAACCACCAGCCCCGCCTCCCACCACCAGCTCTGGCGCAGACCGTATAAGTCTGCCCAGCACTATCACCGCCTCCCAACTACCAGTCCCGCCTCCCACCACCAGCTGTGGCACAGACCGTATAAGTCTGCCCAGCACTATCCCCGCCTCCCAACCACTATCCCCGCCTCCCACCACCGGCTCTGCCACCTAAACTCGGCTAAGCTTCCAAGGATACATTCCTTCTCAACAGGATTCCTTTATGTTTATCCCACGCATGTTTGAATTCTGTTACCGTTTTCATCTCCACCACCTCCCGCGGGAGGGCATTCCAAGTATCCACCACTCTCTCCGTGAAAAAGTACTTCCTGACATTTTTCCTGAGTCTGCCCCCCTTCAATCTCATTTCATGTCCTCTTGTTCTACCGCCTTCGCATCTCCGGAAAAGATTCATTTGCGGATTAATACCTTTCAAATATTTGAACATCTGTATCATATCACCCCTGTTTCTCCTTTCCTCCAGAGTATACATGTTCAGGTCCGCAAGTCTCCCCTCATACGTCTTGTAACGCAAATCCCATACCATTCTCGTAGCTTTCCTTTACACCGCTTCAATTCTTTTTACATCCTTAGCAAGATATGACTTCCAAAACTGAACACAATACTCCAGGTGGGGCCTCACCAATGACTTGTACAGGGGCATCAACACCTCCTTTCTTCTGCTGGTCACACCTCTCTCTATACAGCCTAGCAACCTTCTCGCTACGGCCACCGCCTTGTCACACTGTTTTGTTGCCTTCAGATCCTCAGATACTATCACCCCAAGATCCCTCTCCCCATCCGTACCTAGGGTTGTGGTTGTTTTTCCTAATATGTCATAGAAAAATACTCCCAGTGGTTTTAAGAAATATGCCAAGTATAACAGGACCATATCCATTATGGATACTCATAATCAGGTCCCAAGCATTACAGGCACCATAGTAAAATGGTAAAGGATAGTGATAGGAGTATACTACCATCCACCTGGCCAGGATGAATAGATGGATGTAGAAATGTTAAAGGAAATTAGGGAGGCTAACAAACTGGGCAACACAATAAAAATGGGTGATTTCAATTACCATTAATTATGAGTGTTCAAGGGTAGATGGAAATCAATTGAAAAAAGGTGGAGAAAAAAAAGACCTCAGTGAAAACCGGATACACCTCTTTGTAAAGGACACACCTTTTAATTAGAGAGGGAACCTCTTAATCATTAGTCTTTTTAAAAAAAACTCCACTTTATTAACTTTCATATTTATCATGCCATCTCACCCTTATAAACATTCATATAGGGCGGACACGCAATGCTTCATATCAAAAAAAGTCCAAATGTATAAAGATTACTTACCTTGGACGGTGGTTATTTCCATCTATGCAACTTCACGAAGTATTTTCTTCTATTTCTCTTTATCTTTATCTTATCTTTTAATGAATCCCGACAGGGAAACCCTGTTTCGCCACTGTCCGGCTGCTTCAGGGGAAAATATGTTAGTTCAACACCTCCAAGAACAATTGACTCGCCAGCATACAGTCCTCTGGCTTCTACATAGAAACCGCCATTTCTATGTAGAAGCCAGAGGACAGTATGCTGGCGAGTCAATTGTTCTTGGAGGTGTTGAACTAACATATTTTCCCCTGAAGCAGCCGGACAGTGGCGAAACAGGGTTTCCCTGTCGGGATTCATTAAAAGATAAGATAAAGATAAAGAGAAATAGAAGAAAAATACTTCGTGAAGTTGCATAGATGGAAATAACCACCGTCCAAGGTAAGTATCTTTATACATTTGGACTTTTTTTGATATGAAGAATTGCGTGTCCGCCCTATATGAATGTTTATAAGGGTGAGATGGCATGATAAATATGAAAGTTAATAAAGTGGAGTTTTTTTTAAAAGACTAATGATTAAGAGGTTCCCTCTCTAATTAAAAGGTGTGTCCTTTACAAAGAGGTGTATCCGGTTTTCACTGAGGTCTTTTTTTTCTCCACCTTTTTTCAATTGATTTCCATCTACCCTTGAACACTCATAATTAATTGTAGAATTGTTTTTGGATTATTGTGGATTTAATATTCTACCTATTCCGATATTTTAGAGTGATTTCAATTACCCCAATATTGACTGGGTAAATGTATCATCGGGACATGCTAGGGAGGTAAAGTTCCTTGACGAAATCAAGGACTACTTTATGGAGCAGCTAGTACAGGAGCCGACGATAGAAGGGAAAATTCTAGACCTAGTCCTTAGTGGAGTGCATGATCTAGTGCGGGAGGTAATGGTGCTGGGGTCGCCAGTGATCATAATATGATCAGATTTTTTTTTTTGTTACATTTGTACCCCGCGCTTTCCCACTCATGGCAGGCTCAATGCGGCTTAACTTTGGAGTAAGTATACGCAGGAAATCTAATACATTAGCGTTTAACTTTCAAAAAGGAGACTATGATAAAATGAGGTGAAAAAAAAACTTAGAGGAGCGGCTGCGAGAGTCAGAAATTTACATCAGACGTTGATGCTGTTCAAAAACACCATCCTGGAAGCCCAGGCCAAATATATTCCGCGTATTAGAAAAGGAGGAAGGAAGACCAAACGACAGCTGGCATGGTTAAAAAGTGAGGTGAAAGAAGCTATTAGAGCTAAAAGAAAATCCTTCAGAAAATAGAAGAAGGAACCGACAGAAAATAGTAAGAAACAGCATAAGGAATGTCAAGTCAAATGCAAAGTGCTGATAAGGAAGGCAAAGAGGGACTTTGAAAAAAAGATTGCGTCGGAGGCAAACACACATAGTAAAAATTTATTTTAGTTATATTAAAAGCAAGAAGCCGGCAAAAGAATCGTTGGACCGCTAGGTGACCAAGGGGTAAAAGGGGCAACCAGGGAAGACAAATCCACAGCGGAGTGATTAAATGAATACTTTGCTTTGGTCTTCACCGAGGAAGATTGAGGAGAGATACCAGCGCTAGAAATGGTATTCAAAACTGACGAGTTGGAAAAACTGAATGAAATCTTTATAAACCTGGAGGTTATAGTGGGTCAATTTGACAAATTGAAGAGTAGCAAATCTCCTGGACCAGATGGTATCCATCCCAGAGTACTGATAGAATTGAAAAATGAACTTGTGGAACTTAGTAATATTTAATTTATCTTTAATATCGAGCGTGGTACCGGAAGATTGGAGGGTGGCCAATGTAACACTGATTTTTAAAAAAGGTTCCAGAGGAGCTCCTGCAAATTATAGACCGGTGAGTCTGAAGTCGGTGCCAGGCAAAATGGTAGAGACTATTATTAAGAACAAAATTACAGAGCATATTCAAAAGCATGTATTAATGAGACAAAGCCAACATGGATTAAGTGAAGAGAAATCTTGCCTCACCAATCTAATACATTTCTTTGAAGGGGTGAACAAACGTGGATAAAGGTGAGCCGGTTGATATTGTGTATCTGGATTTTCAAAAGGTGTTTGACAAAGTACTTCATGAAAGAATCCAGAGGAAATTGGAGAGTCATTGGATAGGAGGTAGTGTCCTATTGTGGATTAAAAACAGTTAAAAGATAGAAAACAGAGATTAGGGTTAAATTGTCAGTATTCTCAATGGAGAAAGGTAGTTAGTGGGGTTCCCTAGGGGTCTGTGATTGGACTGCTGCTTTTTAACATACTTATAAATGCCTAGAGATGGGAATAACTAGTGAGGTAATTAAATTTGCCGATGACACAAAGTTATTCAAAGTTGTTGAATTGCGAGAGGATTGTGAAAAATTACAAGAGGACCTACAAGACTGGGAGACTGGGCTTCTAAATGGCAGATAAGGAGTGGTCTAAGGGTTAGTGCAGCGGGCTTTGATCCTGGCAACCTGGGTTCAGTTCCCACTGCAGCTCCTTGTGACATTGGGTAAGTCACTTAGCCCTCCACTGTCCCAGGTACCAAAACTTAGATTGTGAGCCCTCTAGGGACAGAGAAAGTACCTGCATATGTGTACAGTGCTGCCTGTGTCTAGTAGCGCTACAGAAATGATTAGTAGTTAGTAGTAGTAGTAGAAGTTAATGTGAGCAAGTGCAAACTGATGCATGTGGGAAAGAGGAACCCGAATTATAGCTACGTAATGCAAGGTTCCATGTTAGAAGTCACCAACCAAGAAAGGGATCCAGGTGTCGTCATTGATGATACGTTGAAACCTTCTGCTTAGTGTGCTGCTGCGGCTAAGAAAGCAAATAGAATGTTATTAGGAAAGGAATGAAAACAAAAATGAGGACGTTATAATGTCTTTGTATCGCTCCATGGTGTGACTGCACCTCGAATATTGTGTTTAATTCTGGTCGCCACATCTCAAAAAAGATATAGTGGAATTAGAAAAGGTGCAGAGAAGGGTGACGAAAATGATAAAGGGGATGGGACGACTTCCCTATGAGGAAAGGCTATAGCAGCTACGGCTCTTCAGCTTGATGAAAAGACGACTGAGGGGAGATATGATAGAGGTCTATAAAATAATGAGTGGAGTGGAACGGGTAGACGTGAAGCACTGTTTACTCTTTTCAAAAATGCTAGTACTTGTTGGGCATTCGATGAAGCTACAAAGTAGTAAATTTAAAATGAATCAGAGAAACTTTTTCTTCACTCAACGTGTAATTAAACTCTGGAATTCGTTTCCAGAGAATGTGGTAAAGGCGGTTAGCTTAACGGGGGTTTAAAAATGGTTTGGACGACTTCTTAAAGGAAAAGTCCACAGACCATTATTAAAATGGACTTTGGGAAACTACTACTACTACTTAACATTTCTAGAGCGCTACTAGGGTTACGCAGTGCTGTACAGTTTAATAAAAGGACAGTCCCTGCTCAAAAGAGCTTACAATCTAATGGGCGAAGTGTCAAGTGGGGGCAGTCTAGATTTCCTGAATAGAGGTATGGTGGTTAGGTGCCGAAGGCGACATTGAAGAGGTGGGCTTTGAGCAAGGTTTTGAAGATGGGCAGGGAGGGGGCCTGGTGTATGGGCTCAGGGAGTTTATTCCAGGCATGGGGAGAGGCGAGGCAGAAAGGGCAGAGCCTGGAGTTGGCGGTGGTGGTGAAGGGTACTGAAAGGAGGGATTTGTCTTGAGAGTGGAGGTTACGGGTAGGGACGTAAGGGGAGATGAGGGTAGAGAGGTAAGGAGGGGCTGCAGATCGAGTGCATTTGTAGGTTAATAGGAGAAGCTTGAACTGCATGCGGTACCTGATCGGACGCCAGTGAAGTGACTTGAGGAGAGGGGTGATATGAGTATATCGGTCCAGGCGGAAGATAAGACGTGCAGCCGAGTTCTGAACGGACTGAAGGGGGGATAGATGGCAAAGTGGGAGGCCAGTGAGGAGTAGGTTGCAGTAGTCAAGGCGAGAGGTAATGAGAGAGTGGATGAGAGTTTGGGTGGTGTGCTCAGAGAGGAAAGGGCGAATTTTGCTAATGTTATAGAGGAAGAACAGGCAGGTCTTGGCTATCTGCTGGATATGCGCAGAGAAGGAGAGGGAGGAGTCGAAGATGACTCCGAGGTTGCGGGCAGATGAGATGGGAACAATGAGGGTGTTATCAACTGAGATAGAGAGTGGAGGGAGAGGAGATGTGGGTTTGGGAGGGAAGACAATAAGCTTGGTCTTGGCCATGTTCAGTTTCAGGTGGCGGTTGGACATCCAGGCAGCAATGTCGGATAGGCAGGCCGATACTTTGGTCTGGGTTTCAGTGATGTCTGGTGTGGAGAGAGAAAGCTGGGTGTCATCAGCATAAAGATGATATTGGAAACCATGAGAGGAGATTAGGGAGCCCAGGGAAGAAGTGTAGATTGCAAAAAGAAGGGGTCCAAGGACAGATCCCTGAAGAACTCCAACAGAGAGCGGGATGGGGGTGGAGGAAGAACCATGAGAATGTACTCTGAAGGTACAGTGGAAGAGATAAGAGGAGAACCAGGAGAGGACAGAGCCCTGGAACCCAAATGAGGACAGTGTGGCGAGAATTAGGTTGTGATTGACAGTGTCAAAAGCGGCGGATAGGTCGAGGAGGGAATGAGGATGGAGTAGTGACCTTTGGATTTGGCAAGGAACAGGTCATTGCAGACTATAGATAGTTCCGTTTCTGTCGAGTGTAAGGGGCGAAAGCCGGATTGAAGCGGATCGAGGATGGCATGAGAGGAGAGAAAATCAAGGCAGCGGCTGTGAACGGCGCGTTCTAGTATCTTGGAGAGGAAGGGTAGGAGGGAAATGGGGCGGTAGTTGGAGGGACAGGTAGGGTCTAGTGATGGTTTTTTGAGGAGTGGTGTGACTACAGCATGTTTGAAGGTGTCAGGGACAGTTGCAGTGGAGAGAGAGAGGTTGAGTATATGACAGATAGGGGGGGTGACAGTAGGCGTGATGATGTTAAGTAAGTTGGTGAGGATGGGGTCTGAGGAACAGGTGGTGCATTTCGAGGAGGAGATGAGATGGGCGGTTTCCTCTTCGGTGATATCAGGAAAAGAGGAGGAGGAGGCCTGGGTTGGTTGGTTGAGGGAGTGGGTTATAGGGTGAAGAGGAGGAGATGGTTTGGTGGTGAATTCGAGGTTGATCTTCTGCACCTTGTCGCGGAAGTAGTCAGCCAGTGATTGAGAAGAGAGTGAGGATGGGGGGTGGAGCGGAGGGCACGTTGAGGAGGGAGTTAAGGGTGGCGAAGAGACGACGAGGGTTAGAGCTGAGGGAATTAGTCAATTGGGTGTAATAGTCCTGTTTGGCGAGGAATAGGGAGGACTGGAAGCAGGATAGCATGAATTTGAAATTAATGAAATCAGTATGGGTGCGAGATTTCCTCCAGAGGCGTTCAGCTGATCAGGCGCAGGAGCGAAGGTATCGGGTGCAAGGGGTCAGACAGGGCTGGGGGTTAGTACGCCTTGTGGGACGGGATATGGACGGTGCAAGGGCATCCAGAGCAGAGGAGAAAGTGGCATTGTAAGTGGAGACAGCCTTGTCTACAGACTCGGAGGACATGATGGAAGGGAGGAGATCAGAGATACTAGAGGATAAGGTGGGAGGGTCAACAGCCTGGAGATTCCTGGAAGTAGTGGTTAGTGTTGGGCGGGACTGAGGGGGAGGGTGATAAAGTGTGAAGGTGATCAGGTGGTGGTCAGAGAGAGGATGTGCTGAGGCGCAGAAATTAGAGGGTGAGCAGGTAGAAGAGAGGACAAGGTCAAGACAGTGGCCAGATTGGTGAGTAGGGGTGGTGGAGCTCAGTTGGAGGTTGAAGGAGGAGGTTAGAGTGAGGAACTGAGAAGCGTATGAGTCTGATGAGTTATCAGTGTGTATGTTAGTCACCAAGAATGAGGGATGGGGATGAGGGCTCAAGAAAAACGGAGAGCCAGGCATCGAAGTCGGTAAGGAAGGAAGGGAGGGACTTATCAGGGGGGCAGTAAATGACTGCAACTCTGAGTGGCAGCGGGTAGAATAGACGGATGGAGTGGAATTCAAAGGATGAGAAGCGGTGAGACTGCGGTAGGAGGAGAGGTTGAAAACTGCTGGAGGGCGAAAGTAGTAGCCCGACGCCGCCACCGCGGCCAATTGGGCGGGGAGAATGGGAGAAAAGATAACCTCCGTGGGAAAGGGCCGCGACTGAGGCAGAGTCGTCATGGGTGAGCCAGGTTTCAGTTAGGGCGAGCAGTTGAAGGGAATGGGAGATGAAGAGATCATGGGTGAAGGAAAGTTTGTTGCAGACCGAGCGTGCATTCCACAGGGCGCACGAGAAGGGGAGGGAGGAGGGGAATAGAGATGAGATTGGAGATATCGTGGAAACGTTTGCATGGTGTGGGGGACCTGGGTTGGGATTGATGTCTCCCGCGGATAGCAGGAGAAGGAGCAAGAGAGTGCGGAGGAGGGTGGGGGAGGTAGGGCGACGAAGACGGGATGCGCTTAGGAGGAATGTGGAAGGGTTCATGGCAGGAAGGAGGTGTTGAAGGTTGAGAGCTAGGAAGGAGGAGGAGGGACAGTAGGGATGGTGAGGTGGTGGGGGACAGGGGTGGGTAGGGTATTATTGCAGAAGTGAGCAGGACGGGAGAGTGCGAGGGACTGGAGGGCAGTGAGTTTGTGCGGTATTACAGCGGTGGGGAGGGGGAAAAGATTTAGGTGAGGTGACAGCCGGCAAGGGCAGAGGATGGGTCTATGGGGGCCATAAGTAGTGATTTGAGGTGTTACGGGTGCCTATGTAGTGACTGAGGTGTTAAGCAACAGGTAGGGCAGGAAAGCCGGGACTGGAGGCTTAAAACTGGAACAGCAGGCAACGAATTGGAATAGGAGGTGGGTAGGCTGGTGGGAAACTCCACTGCTTATTTCTGGAATAAAACGCATAAAAATGTTTTGTACTTTTTTGGGATCTTGCCGAGGTATTTGGGACCTGGATTGCCACTGTTGGAAACAGGATGCTGGGCTTGATGGACCTTTGGTCTGTCCCAGTATGGCAATACTTATGTAATTCCTCTTCTGTGAACTTCATTTCACTGATACAAGGAGGGGCATCAGAGGTCTTGAAAAGCAGAGTGAAAGGGTTTTTGGTACAAATTAGTCCAGTCCATTGACTTCAGCATTGGGGTCACAGGTCTCCATGTCCCCAACAGAGGCCATTGGGATTGGGCATTTTTCAATTCTCTCCTGAGGAAGAGGAAGGCTTTGTCCTCATTGGCACCGAGGGATACAAATGCAGGATGTCAGGCAGAGGGTAAGGTACACCAACACTGATATTGCTCGTATCGCAATGCCTCAATACTCCCAGCATCACGGACACTGGTGCCCTTGAAGCACACTCAACTTGAGGCAGCTCACACATCTTTACATTGGAGGGAATGCCCCAGCTTCCAGCAAGCGAAAACCTCAAGTGTCTCAGAAGGATGTGACTGCACTAAGTGAGCCCCTGATGATGACAGCCCTCGAGAGTCTCATGGGCTGATTTCAAAGAACGCATGGAACACTTCTGTGGGAAGATGCTATGGCTTTGAGAGTATCGATTCTGAGTCTTGAGGTGTTGCATCCTCATCCTCAAGACCCATGTGTTGATTGTAGGTCATGCATCTATACCATTGTCATCAAGGTTATTGGGGTTGGGACACACTGCAGTGATGTCTCTTTTCAGCCATTTGGGAGAAGAAGCTTCCTTGACTCACCAAAGGCCCCTGAATACTTTTATTAGTTGAATGCTGAGCACTCTTGGGTATCTGAAGAATATCCAGAAGCCTACTTGGAGGAGGGATGTACCAATCTACTTTCAGTTCTTCCCTACTACCAGAGAGATGAAAATCTCCCTCAGCGATCTTGTCTGTTATCTTTTTGGGAGATGGTCAATTCCATTCCATTTCATTTGGAAATTGAGAATGAGCCAGAAGCAAAACGTTGGACATTCTCTAGTGGTAGACCCTCCTTTTTGTATAGCAGGTGAAAAAAGAAGGTCAACTCTATGTATATAGTCTAGAAGGCACCAGGATTTGAGAAACTCCAGCTTCCTTAACATTCCATAGTGGGGAGATTTGCTCTCAAGGGCCAAGAGTGTGGGAGATCTGCTGTCAAGGGCCAAGAGTGTAAAGACTCACTCTTTGGTGCCCCCATGGAGAGAGGCTAGGACCTTGGAGTCTTTTGGGAAAAAATACTTCCAGAATGTTATACTTAATCTCCTATAGATTCTTACAAACTCTTCATGAGCATGCACTTGCGGAACGTTGTGTGTAGTGGAGTTTGCCGACACGTTTCCCCCGGGAGAAGGCCAATGAACTCAGTCATCTAGTAGTCAAAAAAAAAAAAAAGGGACGTGTGAATACATGGTTGGAGTGACCTATATTTTTGGTAACAGCATCCAGTGCCTCCGCAGGGGGAGTGGTGTTCAGACTCACTCTCTCCCAGGTGGGTATTCATCTTGCTGAGAGATTTAGCATAGTCTGCCCCAGAAATTTGGACTTGCGCAACCATGCTGTTCACTGACGTCACTGGAACAATATGTGCTATTTTGAATGCAAATATCTTAGCTCAGTTTGCTGCGCAGGTTTTTTGTGCATATAATTTGAGTACATTTAGCTTTCTGCACATGATAGTGTTGGATGACAAAAACTCTGCTGTTCTGCACCTAAATATGATTATCAAGATCAAGGAACGTTGTCTTAAAATGGACCTGCACCTTATGAAAGACAAAGATTCTGACAACTGGAAAATCAGTTTCCTTCTTGATGAAGAAATAATGGAAGTAGTAGATAAATTCAACCCACTAATCCACTAGTGTATGCTCTTGGCAGAATGGCTATGAAGGACCTAGATAAGATCTTCTCGTGCAGAGATATCTCTCTCTCTAAAAAGATTCGACTGAGCACTTGAATGCACTCCCAGCTTCCATTAAATAAATGTTATGACAGTTTCTGGCTATAGGGCAGGCAGGTATCGGCATCATCGGCGATCTTGAGAAGGTGGCATCATCAATATATGTGGGCCGTGGAAAGGTGTTGGCATGCAAGTATCAGTATGTGCCGGCTGCAGGAACATGTCAGCATGTCAGTGGTATCAGTATGCAGGCTTCAGGACAATATGGTGACATCTTCTGGTTTTGACAGTGAGGGGCTTGGTCCTTGCTGGAGATAAGTAAAAGAAATTGGGGGTGGGGGGATTGAGATTGACTTCTGGGCATGAAGGAGGTTGAGGAGGAGAGAGGGTGCTGGGGATGATTGGGGAAGACGAGATTTGCATAAGTATTCATACTCAGAGATGATTGGGGCTTTGTTTTGCATGAAGACAAAACCCATGAAGTGGCTTTTCTGAATTGAAAGGTTGCAGACTCTTGTAGTGTATTTCTAGAAATTGAATAGGGCTGTACATTTAACACATTATTAACGCAATTAACAATTTAATGTGTTAAAAATTTTTTAACGCGGTTTAACTACTCCTTTTCCTGCATTTCTCCACTTCCTGTAGTCTGGCATTTTATTCTTCTTTCTTCCAGCACTTCTCTGCACTCCCACAGCCCCCACCCCTCCCTACGGTCCACATCTTTCTCTCTTCCTTTTTCTCCCAGCACCTCTCCTCTGTGTACTCCCTCTCACGCTCCTTCTCCCTGCCTCTTGCAGCCCTTGGAACTTGCCTTGACTTCTGCAATGAAAACACTCTTCTTCTCACCTGGCCCGCAGCCTCTCTCTCTAGCATTGGAAACGGGAAGCATCAGGTTGCTGGGCCTAACATTAAGTACCAGCTGGCTTCCAATTTTGGAAAAGGCAGGTGAATGCAGTTAACTCTGAAATTAACTGCATAAATCCGGGTGTAAATTCTTTAATTAAATGGCAAATTGAGTTTTATTAATGTTACTCCACCAACAATTGGGAGGCTAGGATGGCACTAAAATAAAAAATACAAATAAATCTACTGATATGCTGGTGGCAGTTCTATAAATTGGCAACCTCATTTTAGGGTGCTCCAAAGATGCTGCTTAGCACTATTCTTGAACAGCTTGAGGGTGCACTTAAACCATTTTATAAAATATTTGTGCATAACCACATCGTGCACCAAAAGGTAGGCACATCTAATTATGACAGCTGTGTGGCTGTTGTGAGTGGGGCGTGCCTAAGCACTCTATGCAACGCATGAGTGGACAGCATTCTATACGTGAATCAATCAGAAATCAGATCTAAAGGTTTTTTGTAAGCAAGATATCTCCTTCCAAGTCAATTGTAATTAGTTCTAATATTAGTGCTTACCTTGCAGCTGAATTCAGTGTGCCTTATTATGATTATACTAGTATAGTTTATCACAGGGCCTCAGTTTGGGGGGATTGAGCATACCAGTTGCTTGCGGTTTATGCCTAAATGCACCCTGGCTCATCACTGACTCACTAACGCTACTCTTGCGTTCAAAACTGTTCTTGTATATCACATTTTCTATTGTTGATTTTGTTAACTTATCCTACTTGTCCCGTTGGGTAGTAATGTTTACTTAGCTTTTCAGCATAAGGGAATGTCGGCCTCAGAGGGATGGTTGCGCCAACATGAGTCATGTTTCACTTTCGGGAACGTTTTTTTTCAAGGATGCCCCCCTGGATATAAACATATAAATTACCTCTTAATTCCTCCCGGTATATGCAATTTTGTTATTAGCAATTTGTGGTAGGAGCAAGAACATTTTTAAATGCTTCTTACTTCTTACTAATGCTATGCTAACATGCGACTGATCGAGGATTCTAAGTCCGTCAAGATGGCGGCTACACGTGTTAGTGCACAATTTAAAGGGCTAAACTTAACTGACATGGACCAATCAGGAAGCTAGGACTGAACTGAATATTGAGCTTTAAATAAGAGTAGAACCACTCTAATTCCGCATTTAAACCATTGGATTAACTGTGTTACGTGTGTAATCCAGAATTGTTCACGGTAATGAGTAGTTTATCTGTTGGCCGCCCTCCCACCCTATCTTCACTACATTAATAATTTGCATTTATGCCTTGCCAATTGTGAGAGTATTCCGCAAGTGTCATGCTCATATTAGCCCTCTCCTCAAGTCACTTAACTGGCTTCCTATCCGATTGCGCATACAGTTCAAACTCCTCTTATTGACTTATAAGTGCATTCACTCTGCAGCTCCTCAGTAACCTCTCCACTCTCATCCTCGCCCTACATTCCTCTCCGGGAACTCCGTTCACTGGGTAAATCTCTCTTATCTGCAACCTTCTCCTCCACCGCTAACTCCAGACTCCGTTCCTTTTATCTTGCTGCACCATATGCCTGGAATAGACTTCCTGAGCCGGTACGTCAAGCCCATCTCTGGCCGTCTTCAAATCTAACCTAAAAGCCCACCTTTTTGATGCTGCTTTTAACTCCTAACCGTATTCACTTTGTTCAGAACCCTTATTTTATCATCCTCACTTTAATATTCCCTTATCTCTTGTTTGTCCTGTTTATCTGTCCTAATTAGATTGTAAGCTCTGTCGAGCAAGGACTGTCTCTTCTTGTTCAAGTGTACAGCGCTGTGTACGTCTAGTAGCGCTATAGAAATAAGTAGTAGTAGTAGTATTATCAAAGATGCCACTCCACGTAACTCTGTAAGTCTAAGTGCTTTTGAAAATATGCCTCTCTGTGTTGTATATTTTGTGAATATGAATGTTTTGGGTGTACTCCCGCTTAGGTATAGGTGGGTTATAAAATGCAATTAAGTATAAAAGTACAAAATAAAAAATTAAGTAAAAATGGGCAGTTTTTAAAAATTAAATTTATCAGCCTGGAAGGGGGGGGGGGGGAGCTGTCTTGTTCTTTTCCCCTCTGACTTAGTATAGTCAAGTGGCAATCAAGTATGCTTTTGTGTATTTATTGCATATGTGCTGGATTAGTCTTGGGACTGTTTTTCCTATAAATAAAACTGTTCTTTCTTTGTCCCAGCAATGGCAACAGCAGAATTCCCAGGAGAAGGTAGGGTGAAGAGCTCCAGGCCAATGCACAGAGTGCAGGTGACTCACTTTCCAGAAATTTCATTATGTTCTTTTGCCAGCAGCCTGCCGCACAGGCCTGTTAAAATCTTTAGATTTTATATCCTTACATGCATGACACTATGAATGTGTGACATAGGTTAGGTGTTATATGTTGCAGTGTCGGGGACTATCACTGTGTGCTTGTGATAATTATGCATCGGCAAGCTCTGGCTTTAAATTCCTATTTCTGCTTACCTACTGAGTTCGATTCCCACTTCAGGCACAGGCAGCTCCTTGTGACTCTGGGCAAGTCACTTAACCCTCCATTGCCCCATGTAAGCCGCATTGAGCCGCCATGAGTGGGAAAGCACGGGGTACAAATGTAACAAAAATAAAAAATACTGGATCCTGACAGGCAGCTATCAGTTCCAGATACTGTAGGTACCAAGTAGTACTCCTGTGGTGTATTTGTAGGATCTGGAAATGGAGAACGAGGACCTGAAAGAGCGGCTGTGGAAGACCCAACAGGAGCAGAGACTTCTGTTGGACAGAATAAAGGGCTACAGCTACAGCTTAGGTCAGGTGTGAGTGTAATCTGTAAGCTTCCGCCATGATTTGAGTAGTGTTTGGAAGCACTTCTTCCTGTCGCACAGCTCTAAGACTTAGGCTGCACTGTGCTTTCTTTGCAGGAGCAGATGGTTACAGATGACCTTGAGAATGAGGTAAGAAACATATCCAGCACTGCTCTCCTGTTGATCTATCGAAAGCTTCTAGCTAGATGTCAGTGTTGGCTCTGGGGTTTTGATATCTTCTTTGTAAGAACTAGGGCTGTACCGAATATTCATATTGGATTCAGCCCCACATAGTGATTTAAATTTGAATATGAATTATCTGGTGCTCTGCTGTGCTAAATCCTACTGAAATAAACACCTACATAAGTACTGTATATTATCTCCGAGGACAAGCAGGCTGCTTGTTCTCACTGATAGGGTGACGTCCAACGGCAGCCAGGAGCGGAAAATCTTCCCTAGCAACAAAAGTTGCTAGCCTCGCGCTCCCGCGTGCACCGCGCATGCGTGGCCGGTCTTACCGCCCGAACGCAAGCGTGCTCGTCAGTCTTCTTTTTTCCATGGTTCGGGAACGCTGCTTTGCTGCTTCTCTGCCCAGGATTCCCTCTTGCGCTTTTTGTTGTTTCTTCGCCCGTTTTCAGCGATTTTCTCCCCCTTGATAGTTCTTTTTGCCACTCAGATAAATCACAAAGTCCCTCAGTTCTGTTCCAGACTTCAGGCCCACGGCAGGCTAGCGTCGGATGCCTTTCTCCTTCATTGGGGGGAGGGCCACTTGTAAGCGTATCCTCCCATACCTTTGGTGGGGAAGACTTTGCTGAAACTTAAGCAAGACCGCGGAACCATGATTCTGATTGCTCCTTTCTGGCCCCCATTCAGATTTGGTTTCCTCTTCCTCTGGAGTTGTCCTCCGAAGAACCGTGGAGATTGGTCTGTTTTCCAACCCTCATCACTCAGTACGAGGGGGCGCTTCTGCATCCCAACCTCCAGTCCCTGGCCTCACGGCTTGGATGTTGAGAGCGTAGACTTTGCCTCCTTGGGTCTCTCGGAGGGTGCCTCCCGAGTCTTGCTTGCTTCCAGGAAAGATTCAACTAAAAAGAGTTACTTCTTTCTATGGAGGAGGTTTACCGTCTGGTGTGACAGCAAGGCCCTAGATCCTCGCTTTTGTCCTACACAGACCCTGCTTGAATACCTTCTACACTTATCCGAGTCTGGTCTTAAGACCAACTCCGTAAGGGTTCATTTTAGTGCTATCAGTGCTTATCATTACCGTGTAGAGGGTAAGCCGATTTCTGGACAGCCGTAAGTTGTTCGCTTTATGAGAGGTTTGCTTTTGTCAAAGCCCCCTATCAAACCTCCTACTGTGTCATGGGATCTCAACCTCGTTCTCACCCAGCTGATGAAACCTCCTTTCGAGCCTCTGCATTCCTGCCATCTGACGTACTTGACCTGGAAGGTTATTTTCTTGGTGGCAGGTATATTAGTGAAAGGAGAAAGACTAAAAAGGGGATTGTGAGACTAAAAGATACAGCAAAACGCTATGTAGAAAATGATGAAGAAAAAGCCAATTTGCTAAATAGATACTTTTGTTCTGTTTTTACTGAAGAAAATCCTGGGGAAGGACCGAGAGGGACTGGCAAAAGTACACCTGAAAACGAAGTGGATAGAGCACCGTTCACAGAAGAGAGTGTATATGAACAACTTGGAAAGCTAAAGGTGGACAAAGCCATGGGGCCGGACGGGATCCACCCCAGAATACTGAGGGAGCTCAGAGAGGTTCTGGCGGGTCCTCTTAAAGATTGTTTAATAAATCCTTGGAGACGGGAGAGGTTCCGAGGGATTGGAGAATGGCGGAGGTGGTCCCTCTTCACAAAAGTGGGGATAGGGAAGAAGCTGGAAACTACAGGCCGGTAAGCCTCACTTCGGTTATTGGAAAAGTAATGGAAGCCATGCTGAAGGAAAGGATAGTGAATTTCCTGGAAGCCAATAAGTTGCAAGATCCGAGACAACATGGTTTCACCAAAGGGAAGTCGTGCCAAACGAATCTCATTGAATTCTTTGACTGGGTGACGGGAGAACTAAATCAAGGACGTGCTATGGACGTCATCTACTTAGATTTCAGCAAGGCTTTTGACACGGTTCCCCACAGGAGGCTCTTGAATAAACTAGAAGGGCTGAAGATAGGACCCGAAGTGGTGAATTGGATTAGGAACTGGTTGACGGGCAGACGCCAGAGGGTGGTAGTGAATGGAGTTCGCTCAGAGGAGGGAAAGGTGAGTAGTGGAGTGCCTCAGGGATCGGTGCTGGGGCCCATTCTGTTCAATATATTTGTGAGTGACATTGCCGAAGGGTTACAAGGTAAAGTTTGCCTTTTTGCGGATGACACCAAGATTTGCAACAGAGTGGACACCCCGGAGGGAGTGGAAAACATGAAAAAAGATCTGAAGAAGCTGGAACAATGGTCTAACGTTTGGCAATTAAAATTCAATGCGAAGAAATGCAAAGTGATGCACTTAGGGAGTAGAAATCCAAGGGAGGCGTATGTGTTAGGTGGGGAGAGCCTGATAGTCACGGATGGGGAGAGGGATCTTGGGGTGATAGTATCTGAGGACCTAAAGCCTATGAAACAGTGCGACAAGGCGGTGGCCGTAGCGAGAAGGTTGCTAGGCTGTATAGAGAGAGGTGTGACCAGCAGAAAAAAGGAGGTTTTAATGCCCCTGTATAAGACGTTGGTGAGGCCCCACCTGGAGTATTGTGTTCAGTTTTGGAGGCCATACCTTGCGAAGGATGTTAAAAAAAATGGAAGCGTACAAAGAAAGCTACAAGGATGGTATGGGAGTTGCGTTCCAAGACGTATGAAGAGAGACTTGCTGACCTGAACATGTATACTCTGGAGGAAAGGAGGAACAGGGGTGATATGATACAGACGTTCAAATATTTGAAAGGTATTAATCCGCAAACAAATCTTTTCCGGAGAGGGGAAGGCGGTAGTACGAGAGGACATGAAATGAGATTGAAGGGGGGCAGACTCAGGAAAGATGTCAGGAAGTATTTCTTCACGGAGAGGGTGGTGAACGCTTGGAATGCCCTCCCGCGGGAGGTGGTGGAGATGAAACGGTAACGGAATTCAAGCATGCGTGGGACAGGCATAAAGGAATCCTGTGCAGAAGGAATGGATCCACAGAAGCTTAGCTGAAATTGGGGTGGCGGGGGGAAGAGGGGTTGGTGGTTGAGAGGCTAGGATGGGGGAGGGCAGACTTATACGGGGTCTGTGCCAGAGCCGGTGATGGGAGGCGGGACTGGTGGTTGGGAGGCGGGAAATACTGCTGCACAGACTTATATGGTCTGTGCCCTGAAAAAGACAGGTACATATCAAGGTAAGGTATACACATGAGTTTATCGTGGGCAGACTAGATGGACCGTGCAGGTCTTTTTCTGCCGTCATCTACTATGTTACTATGTTACTATGTTACTATGTTACTTCAGCATGCAGAGTCAGTGAGCTTCAAGCCTTAGTAGCTCATGCTCCTTATACCAAATTTTATCATAACAGAGTAGTCCTTCACACTCACCCTAAGTTCTTGCCAAAGGTGGTGTCGGAGTTCCATCTGAACCAGTCAATTGTCTTGCCAACATTCTTTTCCCCGTCCTCATACCTGCCCTGCTGAGCGTCAACTGCACACATTGGACTGCAAGCGAGCATTGGCCTTCTATCTGGAGCGGACAAGCCCCCACAGACAGTCCGCCTAATTGTTTGTTTCTTTTGATCCCAACAAGAGGGGTGTGGCTGTAGGAAAACGCACCATATCTTTTTTTTTTAACTGTTTATTTATATATTTAAACATACATTTCAAGTATATTGCTGTAATTTACATATACACAATCCCATATCCCCTCCCCCCTCCCTCACTTCCCCAACTCCCTGCCCATATGTCTCTTCTATTTTCATTTTGCAATAGTCCCAACACTGCTGCACCCATGGATAAATTTATGATGTGTTTCGGTCCTTGTACTCTTAGAGGTGTTCAGAGCCGCGGTGTCATCAGTTGGGGCGCATCAAGGTTGATCCCGTCTCGATGCCTCCATTCTTTATACTTGTCCCATATTTTTAAGAATTGGGCTACTTGTCCATTCTTTATTGCTGTCAATTTAGACATTTGGTAGAAGTAGTCCATTTTATATATAACCTTCATTACTGGGGGAGTCGATTGTTGCTTCCATGCGGATGCCACCGCTATCTTGCTCGCCGCCAAAAACATGGAGGCCAATCGATGTAGCGGTTTCGAAAATCCTGTAGGTTGAAAGTTTAGTATGCAGTGGTCCACTGTCAGTGGATACTCTTTGCCCAGTATTTGTTTAAGCATGTCCAACAGTTCTCTCCAGTATCTTTGTATTTTTGGGCATGTCCACCAGATGTGTAGCATGTCTCCCTTCATTGTACATCCCCTCCAGCATTGATTCGACGCTTCTGGTATCATTTTGGCTAATCTGTCCGGGGTGTAGTACCAGCGATATAGTATTTTATATCCATTCTCTATAATGGCACTACTCACAGAGCTACTTAGCAAGAAACCCCATGCCTTCTCCCAGCTGTGTATATCATGTCTAGTATCTATGTCTTGTTCCCACCTCTGTGTGTATTTCAGTATGGGGGTTCTATGTGCTAATAATGCTGCATATATTCGTGTTATACATCCCTTGGTGCTGCTCCCACCCATTGCCCGTTCCAACTCTGTTTCCTCCCCCTGCAACTCTGCCCTCGCTTTTCGAAGAATGTAATTTCTAATTCTGGAGTAGTAAATTAAATGTTGTGGTTGCAGATCATATTCCTCCTGCAGCTCCTCATAGGGCCGTACTACCCCCTCTTCCCATATTTGTCCTAGCTGTTTTAGCCCTCTCTGTTCCCATTGTTTATACACTATATCTCCCTCTTCCCATGCAAACCCTGGTGCTCCCCTAATGTGCATCTTTCGGAAGTATGTTCTATTTGGGCAGTGCTGCTGACGTATCGTATTCCAGGTCAGGAGTGGTGATTGTATTGCTATTGGCAAAAGTGCCGCCATTGCTCTAATACGCTTTCTAGGTTGCCATAGCAGCATGGCTGGTTGGTGCATACCCACCCACTGTTTTTCTATCTGAAGCCATGGTTTTGTTTCAGCTTTAACCCAAGCTACCAATATCCTCAGCTGTGCTGCTTGATAATACCGATAATAATCTGGTACTCCCATACCCCCTTTTTTTTTTGATTGATAGAGCATTTCCGCTCGAACTCGCGGTGGCTTATGCTTCCATATATATGCAAATGTTTTACGCTTTAGTTGTCGGAAAAATTTATTGGGGATCGGTAGTGGTAGTGCCATGAAGAGATATAATATCTTGGGCAAGATCATCATTTTTATCGCTTGTATTCTACCTATCCATGATAGCTCCAATCCCTCCCATCGGTCTAGCTCTTTGAATAGCTCCCGCATTTTAGGGGGAAAGTTCGCTTCATATAAATCCATTAATTTGGGTGTAAGATTAACCCCCAGATATCGCAATGAGCGAGTTGCCCATCGCAGTGGGTATTGCTGTTTTATGGCCTTGGTAGCTTCTCCGGACAGGTTCAGGCCCATTAATTCTGATTTAGTCATATTTATTTTAAATCCTGCTATTTTCCCAAATTGCTGTAGAGTTTGTATTATGCCCTCCATAGAACCCTGAGGATTTGTCACAGTAAGCAAGATATCATCTGCGAATAGCATGATTTTATGTGTCTTTTGTCCGATGTGGACGCCTTGTATCTTGGGATGTAATCGGATCTCCTGGGCTAGGGGTTCCAGTGTTAGGGCAAAAAGCAGAGGTGACAGGGCGCATCCCTGCCGTGTTCCTCTCTCCAGTGTAAAGGTTTCAGAGCATTCCCCATTAATAATCAGAGCCGCTAGTGGGTGTTTATATAATTGTCTTATCCATGCTATAAAGCTGCCTGTTATCCCCATTTTCTTTAGTACTTCAAACATATATGGCCAGTGGACTCTATCGAACGCTTTTTCGGCGTCCAGTGACAGGAGTACCGCCGGTTGTTGCGTACTATTGATCTCCTGTATAAGATGTATGGCTCTTCTTATGTTATCAAATGTCTGTCTACCCTCTATAAACCCCGTTTGGTCGTCTCGTACTAATTGCTGCATAAACATCTGCAGGCGTTTAGCCAGAATCTTCGTAAAGATTTTATAATCCGTGTTTAATAACGATATTGGGCGGTATGAACCGCAGTGTTTCGGGTCTTTCCCCGGCTTTAGCAGTATAATTATATGTGCCAGTCTCCACGAGTAGGGCAATTTTTCCTGATGCTCAATCCCATTTACAACTCGTGCCAGTAAGGGGGCTAATAGATTTCTAAAGCGCTTGTAAAATTTATTCGTAAACCCGTCTGGCCCTGGCGCTTTTCCGTTTGGTAGGTTATTGATGGCCCATTCTATCTCTTTTAGTTCTATCGGCGCCGATAGTATGGCGCTTTGGTCTGGGGTGATTTGGGGGAGCTCTACCTTTTCCAGGTAAGTCTGTGTTGTTTGAGGGTCTGCTTGAATCTCATCTCTATATAAATGTTTATAAAAGTCCATAAAGGCCCGGCTAATTCCCTTAGTTGTGGTTAATCTTTGCCCTGTGCTTTCTTCTATTGTATGAATATGATTTTTGCTTTTATGCTGCTTCAGTTTATATGCTAATAATCGGGATGCTTTATTACCAAATTCAAAGTGGCTTTGTTGAGTTTTTTGCAAGACTTCCGCCACTTCTGCTAGTTGGAGTTCCCTAAGTTCCAATTGTACCTGGTGGCATCTCTCCGCTGCGTTAGTGGGCGGAGTTCCACTGGCCATCGACATCTGCAGTGTTTCTAGTTCTATATGCAATTGTTGTGTTTTTGCTTGTTTCTGTCGGCTCCTATGGGCCTGCAGTGATATAATTTGACCTCTTAGGACTGCTTTTAATCCCTCCCATACTATCTCATCTCCTACTTCCCCCGTATCATTTTCACTAATGTAGTGTTTTATATCTTCTTCTAGTTGTTTTGTAACATTGTGGTCTGCTAGCATACTATCATCCATGCGCCATGTTGGGGGAGGCAGTCTATTAGTTGCACTTTTTAGTTGTAATGTTAGCGGGGCGTGATCCGACCATGTTCTATTTTGTATTTGAATTGTTTGCACCTGTTGCAGTACAGCTCGCCCTCCTAGCCATAAATCTATTCTGGAATATGATGCATGTACTGCAGAATAATATGTGTAACTACGAGATGTAGGGTTATAATGCCTCCATATATCTATCATCTGCCATTTGGACAAAAACGTATGTAGTTTAGCTCGATCTGTTCGTGCATATCGTATCCCCTGTGTGGAATTATCCATTGATGGGTGTGGTGTTAGGTTGAAGTCCCCTCCAATCAGTAATTCTCCCTCTATATATTTTGCTATAAGTTCCGATAGTTTCTCATAGAAGGAGCCCTGTTGTTCATTTGGGGCATAGATGTTTAGCAAGGTAAAGATCTCTGTCCCCAAGCTTATTATCAGTAATAAATATCGACCATCTCTATCTCTCACCACTCTCCGCACCTGCCATATGTATCTATGTGTCAGTGCTATCAGTACCCCTTTTTTTTTGTTCTCTTTGTGACTAGATGCAAAATATATATCCTTATATCGCCCATGTCTGCATAGCTTTTCATGTTTTGGCAGCAAATGCGTTTCTTGCGCAAAAATTATATCTGCCCTGAGACGCATTGCCTCCTTAAAAAGGAGTTGGCGTTTTGCCGGGGAGTTTAGGCCCTTCACATTGATAGTGAGTAAGTCAATAGTGCCCATCGTGTCCTTCTTTGTTAGTGTCTGCTTTATCCTTTCCTGCTCTGTTACTCTCGCAACCCCTCTGCCTCAAAAGACCATATCTATCTTGGTGCAGCAGTATCAGTGAATATTTCCCCCCTCTATCCCCATGTATCCCACTCCCATAACCGTTATCACCTGTCATATTTGGATCAGGTGTGCTGGGGTAAAGTGTGACCGTCCCGTGTCCCTCTGCTTACCAGTTAGCTATTTTGTGTACTGTTAGCCCAGTTTGTGTTTAAACATGGTTGAACATTTTAAACTCTTCTCTACTGTAACATTAACACATTAACCTTTATATTCCTGTTTTAACTTAACAGTGGCACTACCTCGCAGTCCTTAGTAGTAGCTATTCTGTGTGCGCCATCATGCATCTTTCTTTGCAATGCCTTTTGGCCGCTAGATTCTGTGTTATCAGTTTAAGTTCAAGTAGTCACCCGATCTCCACTTCTCAGTGCAGTATCCGATTGCTGACGCTGTAGCCGTCCTTTTCCTTTTGTCACTCTCTGCCATCTGGGTCTCTCTCTACGCGTTGTCCCCATTTCCCGTCTTGGCGCCATCGTGGCGTGCAACTCTTTGTCTGGAAATATCAATGCCGCTTCTGCCACCTCTCTGATTTGATGTAATTTTCCTTCTTTATAAAAGCGCAGGGCGAAGGGGTGACTCCATCTATATTGAATATTCTGCGTGCGTAGGTATTGAGTGATCGGGCGTAATTCTGCCCGTCGTCGCAGCGTAGAAGCCGCCAGATCTTGATAGAGTTGAATCTGGTGTGTATCCCATTTGAAATTCGGCTTTTCTCGTGCTGCCTGCATTATTTTCTCTTTCAGCTTATAGTCCACAAAGCAGGCTATCATATCTTTCGGCTGATTATTTCTGGGTGCTCCAAGTGCTCTATGTGCCCTCTCGATTTGTATCTCCGAGGGATCTTTGTCTATTTGTATTTCCTTTAGGATGGCGCTTGCTATTTGTTGCACTGTATGTTCATAATCCGCATAAAGGGGAATCTCAGGAATACCTCGGAGTCTAATGTTATGACGTCTACTGCGGTTTTCTATGTCCTCCATTTTGTCCCATATTTGTTGGATGTTTTTCCTTTCCTCCGCTTGTTGCTCTGTTACCGATTGCAGCAGTTCGCTTTGGTCATCTAAGCGCTCTTCCGTTTCTGCTACTCGCGTTCCCAATGCAGCAATATCACCTCTGAGATCCGCACCCAGCGTGATTAAATCAGAGCGTAAGGCTTTCAGTTCTCCTGTTATTTCTTTTAGCCAGTCTCGAATCTCTAGGATTGGTTCATTTTCGCCCATTAGCGATTCCTCTTGTGTAAAGAGGATCTGGGATTCCTGCGGTATTTGTTCTTGTTGAGCCGGCCGCTCCTCCGCTGGGCCTTCCGCCATGCTGCTTTTCTTTATTGGTACCGCGGCCTGCTGTATCGACGCGCTGGATCCCGTGTACGCGAAACCCGCCAGTGAGTGCTTTATTGTTCGAGCTGCCATGCGTTTTTCGATCACCTGATGTTCCGCTATTGTCCGCGATCGCTGATTTTAGTGTGGCGTCGCGCTAACTGCTTGTATTTTCCACCTTTTTTCGCGGGACAGCCAGAGCTCTTTGCTCAAGCAGCCATCTTGGCTCGGTGACGTCACTTCCCCCCAAAACGCACCATATCTAATGGGCTAGCAGATTGCATTTCTTTCACTTACGCCCAGACTGGGCTGACACTTGAGGGTCATGTCATGGCTCATAGTGTTAGAGCCATGGCAGCGTCAGTGGCCCACTTGAAGTCAGCCACTATTGAAGAGATTTGCAAGGCTGCGACGTGGTCATCTGTTCACACATTCACATCTCATTACTGCCTTCAGCAGGATACCCGACGCGACAGTCGGTTTGGGCAGTCGGTGTTACAGAACCTGTTTGGAGTTTAGAATCCAACTCCTCCCCCCAGGCCCATTTTTATTCTGTTCCAGGCTGCACTCTCTGTTAGTTGTTAACATGTTAGGTCAATCTCAGTTATGTCCTCACTGTTGCGAGGCCCAATTGATCATGTTTATTGTTTTGAGTGAGCCTGGGGGCTAGGGATACCCCATCAGTGAGAACAAGCAGCCTGCTTGTCCTCGGAGAAAGCGAAAGCTGCATACCTGTAGAGGGTATTCTCCGAGGACAGCAGGCTGATTGTTCTCACAATCCCGCCCACCTCCCCTTCGGAGTTTTGTCTTCCCTTACCTTAGCTATGTACTGGACTGATGAGCACGCTTGCGTTTGGGCGGGAAGACGGCCGCGCATTCGCGGTGCGCGCGGGAGTGCGAGGCTAGCAAACTTTTGTTGCTAGGGAAGATTTTCTGGTCCTGGGCTGCCGTTGGACGTCACCCTATCAGTGAGAACAATCAGCCTGCTGTCCTCGGAGAATACCCTCTACAGGTATGTAGCTTTCGTTTTGTCTGCCTTGTCCCTTTGGGCAGCGGAGCCATGGGCTTTCTCTACTATCCTGGAAAGAACTGCATATCCCCTCTAAATAGTTAATTACTACTACTACTACTTAACATTTCTAAAGCGCTACTAGGGTTACACAGCGCTGTACAATTTAACATGGAAGGACAGTCCCTGCTCAAGGAGCTTACAATCTAAAAGACAGGTGTACAATCTAAAGACAATCTAAACTGTAACCTTGTATCTGCTCATGACAGATTCACAGTCTAGGCAGTAGCAAATTCATTAATTAGGAGGAAACCAAGTATTCAAAAGATATAGTAAGATAGTTTATTAGCAAAAGCATCTTACCCAAAGGCAGTACAATCAGGTAGAACAGCACTTCACGACAGATGACGTGCCTTCGTAGATCACTGGCTTCTTCTCCGTCTCTCCAAAACACTGCTTAGGTAGCAGACCTTTTGTACTTTTTTGATCCCATAAATCCCTATGAGCAATTCACTTTCACACCTGCACTTTCGTCATAATTGGCACATATATCCAATTATGCCCAAGTTCTAACTTTTCTTACCTTTCATCCAATTAGGACCGAGTTTCAACCTTAGCAAATTTGCTTATCTCTTATCCAATTAGGACTAAGTTTCAGCTTTCTTATCGCTTATCCAATTATGACCAAGTTTCAACTCTCCTATTTCCAAACTTTGCTCATCCTTAAATTTAATTTTTCTTCACCTGACCCAATTATTTCTTATAGTTTCTCAGCATGCCTATGTCCAGCTATACACAGCCCTTGCCAACTTTGGCAAGGTTAAGCAGGCTGTCACATTTCTTCAGTGAAGTATCAGAACTGAGAGATGCTATGATTTTAGAGGCCTAGTTTACTTTAGAAAGCCTGAACCTGTTTTTCACTGCATTCAATTTGTGACAATTATTTACAGTACATAAGTAATGCCACACTGGGAAAAGACCAAGGGTCCATCGAGCCCAGCATCCTGTCCACGACAGTGGCCAATCCAGACCCATTATTCATATCTGGCCAAATAGTAAAATATAATATTGGGTATAGCTCTAGTAAGAACTATACCTGTTGTGACCTGGGCATTCTCATGCTTTGAGGCTTAGAAAGGCTCTGTAAAGTTGCTTATAGTAACAAAGCATTTTTTTCCTGTGGCTTATTCCATGGATAGTATGCTGTGCATATCTTGTCCATCTGGTGGGTCACTTCTGCTAGCTTTGCTTTGCTGCATAGCTGTCACAAAACGCCTGGCCACCCACCTGGGTTTACCCTGCGACCACTTAGAGGGTCTGTCCCCAGCACAGCTCAGATTTGCCTGCACCTGCCGCTCGTGTTCTACACAAGCACCCTGCTCCCACCGACTGGATCACAACTGCGAGTCTCCTGCTTTCCAATTATTCCCAATGATTTCTAGGGTAAATCCCAGTGGTCCCAGAGTTCCCAGAAAGCATTCACAGACTCCAACACACAAACTACCAGGATTCTTCATTAGTCCAGACTGGCAGAACGAAGAAACAATTGTGTTTATTCTCAACAGCCAGCATGTGCTGGGCAATTTCAAAACTCCAGGCCAATCAGAGTCCAGAACAGTCAAGTTTCAAATAAAAACTGGTTACATCACTGCAAGGCACTTCCTATTATCTGTGTGCAAAATAAAAGCAAGAGAAGTCTATCCTTTGTAACAGCTTTAAGCTTAAACATGCACCATCTGCTGGCCAAACAGGAGAAATACACCTCAGACATATTAAAGACAGGAGAATATCCAATACATTTTACAGGCTTAAAACACACAGGGCCAGATGCACTAAACTTAACGAGCCATTAACAAGCAAGTAGTAAACCCTGGCATGCACTAAAGACTTTTTTCCGATGATGATAGCAGCTAACGAAAACGGAATGCAGATGAGCAAATCGTGTAGAAGCCCTATTGTAATGAGATGCACTATCCTTTTCCGATTGCCTTAACGCTGGAAAATGCTGGAAAATCTAACAAGAGGTCTGTACCTCAAGGGATTGGAAAAATTATTAAAATGTAAAAAAAAAAAAAAATCAGGGGGGGGGGGCAAAAATGTCCAATTGCTCGTCAGGAGCGTCCTTTATGGACATTCTTCACTATCTATCTATCTATCTATCTATCTATCTATCTATCTATCTATCTATCTATCTATCTATCTATCTATCTATCTATCTATTTATATATATATATATCAGGCTCCAATGATGTTTTGATAAATGTTCAATAAAGACTTCATACAACTTAAAAAAAAAAAAAGTGGAAAAAAATCCAAGTGCTCATCCTTTTTTTTTTTTTTTTTTAAACAAAACTATTAGTGGAATTTGAACTCGCCACCTCTGGATTACAAAACCGGTGCCCTAACCACTCGGCAACAACTGTACTTGCTTGGATGTCCCTCCCTTACTTCCAGGTCTCTCAGCTGAGTGAAGCACGGCCAAAATGGACGTGTTTTTCTTTTTGAAGTGAAGCTTTATTTATGTTTAAACTGTTTTATTGACGATTATCACAATACAGATTAACTTAGAACATTCATATAACATTGCTTGATATACAAAACAGCATTCTTACAGCTTATTCAACATCGCCAAACACTTTTCTTCCCCATTTTTCTCCCCCCTCCCCTCTGAACAATTACTTGTCAAGTGCTAATATTAGATGTTAAATGACTTCTATTCCTAATATCATATACTTTAAGTACCTCGTTAGGTGCAATAGTGGTTATCACCAAATATCAGAAAACTAAACATCCAAGCTCTAGAGCACTGCCAAGCTTTAGCCATATACATCTCACTCAACCCCTTCAACCCCCCACCCAATACCTCCCCCCCTTGCAAGCAGGATTCCCCTCTGAACTAAATTTACCACTCCAGGCTACCCATACTCTCCATTATTCCACTATTTATCAGACATTAACAAGCAGACTACGTCCCCTTGGACTGAGAATTTGCAGGTATGGTGTCCAGATCTGTAGAAAGCGTACTCTGCGCTTAGGCGATTGTTTTGAGTCCCTAGCCTCCCAAGAGGCCAGGAGATGCACCTGATTGCGCCAATGCCAATAAGCTGGCCCTTCCGATGAGACCCAGTACTGCATAATGCATTTCCGAGCTACCAAGCTCAGCTTCCTACATAACATTATAGCTGGGGCACCTAATGGAGCAAACGCTCTTGGTTGGTCCAACAGAAACTGCCTCTCCGTTCCTTGAATTCTATTCCCCAATCGAAACAAAAACCCTCTTACCCTCTGCCAGAACATACGCACCTTGGGGCATTGCCATAATGCATGATATAATGAGCTGGGACCCCCTCCGCATTTAGAGCACCCCGAGTTGTCCGGCCCCAACATATGAGCCAGTTGTGCTTTAGACATATACCCCCGAAGGACCACTCTATAACCACACTCCCTCAGCCTCTCATCTGTTACCAATGCCCGGATGCCTTTCAAGGTAGCTGACACATCCCATGTTGCCAGTGAGGTCCCAAGATCTTGTTCCCATTTTCGCTTAAGATCAACATATTGCCTCTGGGACCTACGCCTAGCCAGTGCCCCATACAATGCTGATACAGATTGCTTCTCCATCTGCAACTCCTCAAAGAAGACCCTTAGCAGTTCCCCCATCCGCCCCCTCAGGGGTACCTGGCTCAAAGATTTCATATAGTGTCGGACCTGTGCATAAGCAAATCTATTGCCCCAAGCCGAACCCACTTTGTCTTGAAGCACGTCAAATGTTATCATTTCCCCATTTTCCAATAACAGATGTTCCAATCTTGTGATGCCCAGCCCTTGCCATCTGCCAAATGTCGGGTTGTCTATCCCTGCTTCAAAAACAGGATTACCTACGATTGGGATTTGATCTGTAACGTGTGGTTGGCCCCTCATTTGCCGCATCCACCACTGCCACGCCTCCCGAAGGGGCTGTAGTATTATACTTTTTTTAAATTTAGAAGGGAGCCGACTGCGAGGTAAATGGAGCAATGCTAATATATCATATGGAGCAAAAAAGGCTTCCTCCAAGTCCATAGGTGTATAATACTGCATGGTGTTCACCAGATCTCCTAGGTGACGCAACAAACACGCCTGATTATATAGGAACACATCCGGGACACCCATTCCACCCTGTCTCCAGCTCCCTATTAACATATTTTGGCTAACTTTGGGCTTTTTGCCTGCCCAGCAAAATCGACTAAAAAGACGCATCATCCGTTTCAAATCAGTCCGTGTTAGGCGTATGGGTAAGGTTTGAAGGACGTACAACCAGCGCGGAAACAGCACCATTTGGACTAAATGTATCCGTCCCATTAGTGACAGTGGAAGACTCATCCAAGAGTCCAATTTAGCTTTAGTGTGTTCCAGTAAGATTTTAACATTCAACTGATATATGTCTGAAGTATTCATTGTGAGTCGGATTCCTAGATATTTAAAAGACTCTCTAGCCCATCTCAATGGAAATTCAGGATCCCAGTCCCTCTGGTTCACCTCTGGCGAAGCCAGAGCTTCTGACTTATCTAGATTGATTCGAAAACCTGAGTAGTCTCCATAGTCACGAAAGGTTTCCAATAACGTGTCTAAGGATTCCCTTGGGTTTGTGAGATGTACCAAAATGTCATCCGCAAATGCTGCGATCTTAAACATGTGGGTCCCTAAACCGACACCCCGGATCAAAGGGTTTGCCATGATATCTCTGATAAGGGGATCTAAAACTAAAACAAAGAGGAGAGGGGACAAGGGGCACCCCTGCCTTGTGCCTCTTCTGATACAGAAGCTTTCCGATTCTATCCCGTTCACTCTCAAGGTGGCACATGGGTTGGCATATAAAGCGTGAATTGCCTCAACAAATCTCCCTGAAAATCCATAATGTTCCAGCGTATCAAAAAGGAACTTCCAGTGAACCTTATCAAAGGCCTTTTCCGCATCGAAGCTGATCAACAACGATGCTACCTTCGCCTGCGAGCTGTGCTCTAGTGATGTCAATATTGCTCTCAAGTTTTTACTCACTGCTCTACCTCCCACAAAGCCCACCTGACTTTCGTGAATCAACCGAGGGAGCAACCTCGCCAATCTATTAGCCAAGATTTTTGCCAACAGCTTGGTATCATAATTTAATAGGGAAATAGGCCGGTACGATGTCGGCTCCAGAGGGTCCCTTCCCGGCTTCAACAAGACTATTATTTGAGCCCTATTCAAATCAGGGGGTAACCTCTGTCTCTCTATCAGCTGGTTCAAGAATCTAGTAATTGCGGGTATAACTCCTCCTTCCATCAATTTATAAAATTCTCCTCTTAAACCATCAGGTCCCGGGGCTCTCAATCGCGGGCTGCGGGCTATAACCATACTAACTTCGTCCTCAGTGATTAATTGGTTAAGACTGTCCAACTCTTGTATTGTAAGCTTTGGTAAAACTAAATTTTCTAAGTACATCTGATTTAATAGGCCGTCTTCCTCTGGGGAAGCGTACGGCCCTTGATAAAAGGTCCGAAAAGTCTCACAGATTGCTTTGTCTGATGTGTGGAGCCCTCCCCCCCTTTGCCTCAGTGCCAGAATGTTCTTAGTCCCTCCCCGGGGGGGGTAATTATTTTTGACATCAACTTGCCTGTTTTATTACCATGTTTATAAAGCATATATCGATAGTAAAGCTGTGACTTATGTGCCCTCTCTTGCAAAAGTTCATTTAAGGCGGTTTGAAGCTCTAACACTTGTTTATCACCTATCGCATGTGTCTCCCCATATCTTTTCCGTGCCTTACAAAGTTGGTTACTTAAACGCAAGATCTTTCTGTCTCGTGCCTTCCTCACAAAGTGTGTGTGACTTATAACTTCGCCTCTAAGAACCGCCTTAGCCGCTTCCCAAAACAAAACTGGATCCTCTATATGCTCTTGATTATGAGTGCTGTACTCCGCCCAGCTAGCTTGTAATCGGCCTTTAAGCACTGGATCTGAGCTAAACTCCAGGGGAAATTGCCATTTATGTTCCTGTTGGGTCGTACCGCTTGGTATCCATTCTATCTTAACCCAGGCATGGTCCGACACCATATACGGTCCTATCTCCGCTGTTGTCACTTCCCCAAACATCTGGCGCGATGTCAGAATATAGTCAATTCTCGACTGAGTTGAGTGGGCCCGTGACAGGTGTGTGTAGTCTTTCTCACCTGGGTGCAGCACCCGCCACACATCAACCAGGCCCAACATCTGGCTCAATTGCAAGAGGCCTCTATTATTATAACATGAAGAGGCCGTCTCCGGAGCTGATCTGTCCAGAGAGGGGTCCCAAGCTGCATTAAAATCGCCCCCCATCACTATAGCTGCATGTGGTTGCCTGAGCAGAAAATTAATCAAAGTTTGGTAAAACTTCCGATCATATCTATTTGGAGCATAAACATTACAGATTAGCAGCTTCTGTCGCCCAACTACCACTTCCAATATAACATAGCGGCCTTCAGTATCAATCAGAAGTGGATTAATTATAGAGGCTATGCCTTTTCTAATTAGTATCGCTACTCCTCCCTTTTTGCCTTGTGCATTTGCTGCTATACAATCCCCAACCCACCAGGTGCTGAGCTTGGCATGTTCAATCTGGTTCAGATGCGTCTCCTGTAAAAGTGCTATGTCTGCTTTTTGCCTGTTTAATTGTTGTAAAATCTTAGAGCGTTTTATTGGCGAATTAACTCCGCCTACATTCCATGTTATTATTCTTACTATTCTTGGATTTGAAAGTGTATGACTATACCTGTAGATGTCCACTTTTGTAATCGAGGGGGACATCCCAGCCTCTGCCCCCCCCTAACTTGCATCTCCCCTTTATCAGCATCCCTATTATGTTCTGCCCACGCTTCCATCAGAGCCCGTCTCCCATTGCCAAACCGCCTTCCCTTGACAGCTCTGGGAGACAGAGCCCCCCAGAAGCCTGCATTACTTTCCTTTACATCCTTTCTATTTAGTGCTTGTACCCTGCTTGCATCCCTCCTCCCTCCCCCCACCCCCTCCTCCCGCCCCTCCCCCGCCCCCCAAATCCTGTTCCCCTTATTCTCAGGTCCACCAATTAGGACCATGACTTCCTTACGTCTCTCCCTCCCCCCTCCGCATTAAACAGTGTTACATTAAACATAACTTTCATTGTCAAGCTGGTCAGACACTTACAGGGTCTCACCCCTCTTACCAGGGGTTCGAACCGTTTCACCCATTGGCCATGTCTTCTATACAGTGTCTTATTCAACAGCAAGAAAATTCAAAGGGAAAGTCTAACTCACAAACCATAAAACCTTAACCTTCCAACTGCAGCCATCTTGCCAAGCCTTTCTGCAACAGTAATTGGTCCATCTTTGTACTCGGCTGGGAGTTTGCTGTATTGTCATATATTGACCAGTCAGGTTTCCTCTGACCCCTCCTTATAACAGTACTCACTGCTCTCAGAGTGTTCGCTTCTTTATTCTATTCAGCTTGCATCTGAAGATGTTGTTCCCATCTGCTGTAAAAATTCTTTAGCCGCCCCTGCCGTCTCATATGTCTTGGTGATGCCATTATGCGTAATCCGCAGTTTGGCAGGGTATTGTAGTGCAAATCTTATTTTCTTTTGGAATAGCGTTGAGCAAACCTCCGAAAACTGTCGCCTTCGTGCTGCTACCCCTGCTGAATAATCTTGGAAGCATCTTACTGGGATTCCATCATATTCCAATGCTTTTCCGGTTCTAAGCAGCTGCATCACCTCTTGTTTTTGCGCATAGTTCAAAAATCGTAGAATTACCACTCTTGGTTTATTAGTACCAGTCATTTTCATCCCTATGCGGTGAGCCCGTTCTATCTGTATTGGCCCCGAGGCTTCTGGGAATTGTAGTTCATTAGTAAACCAGCGTGCCAAAAAAACCTCCAAGCCCCGTTCGGGTATCGTTTCTGGCAGGCCCACCACACGGATATTATTTCTCCTGGACCTGTTTTCCAGGTCTTCAATCTTTTCCTCCATCGCCTGCAGCTTTTTTTGAGTTATCTCCTGTACTGTCTCCACCTCCGTTACTCTGTCCTCAATTTCACTCACACGTGCTTGAAAACCTGCACAGTCTCGAGAGAGATCCGTGAGCTGTTCTTTTACCTTTTCCAGGTTAGTATTTATGGGGGAGAGCCGGCGATCCAACATATCCTCTAACACTGAGGACATTTCTGACGTTATTTCGGCGATCCAGGCCGATGATACTGTCGGGCCCGGCGGGCTTGCGGGCGGCGCCATCTTGTCTTCTGCTCCTCTACCACGGAGCTTATCTTTATGCTGATTTTTAGCTGCCATCGTGCCGCCAGTAATTTTAAAATGTTCACTGCCGGCCGCTCCAGTGTTTCAGGCTGCGGCGAAATTCTATTTTAAGTCGCGGTTTGTGAGCTGATCGTGCGGAGGGGGGATTGAAGCCGGAGAGATCTTTTTTCTTCAACCCCTCGCGGTCATGACGTCACCGGAAGCCGTGAAGCTTTATTTAAAAAAAATCAAACAGGCTCCGATGCTGCAGGCTCTTTTTTGGACATCATTCAACCCTGGAATAATAAAAACGTCTTTTTTGGCAGTGCTTCACTCAGCTGAGACCTGGAAGTCCCTGAGCCAATCACAACGTGTTCAGCCGAGCTAAACACGCTGTGATTGGCTCAGAGACTTCCAGGTCTCTCAGCTGAGTGAAGCATGAGCAAAAAGGACGTTTTTATTATTCCGGGGTTGAATAATGTCCAAAAAAGAGCCTGCAGCATCGGAGCCTGTTTGTTTGTTTTTTAATAAAGCTTCGCTTAAAAAAACAAACAAACAAACGTCCATGTGCTTCACTCAGCTGAGAGACCTGGAAGTAAGGGAGGGACATCCAAGCAAGTACAGTTGTGGCCGAGTGGTTAGAGCACTGGTCTTGTAATCCAGAGGTGTTGGGTTCAAATCCCATTAATAGTTTTGTTAAAATTGGAGTTATTTATTATTTTCTCCACGTTTTTATTTATTTATTTATTTATTTATTTGAACATTTGTTAGTCTTGAAAAGGTTCATGAATGGCAGAATAACTTCTTCCAAACTGCACTTACTTGCTATGAGTGAAATTCAGTCAACACATTAGCAGAAGCCCTGGCTCCGATGCTGCAGGCTCTCAGCTGAGCTAAACGCATTGTGATTGGCTCAGAGACCCGGAAGTCTCTGAGCCAATCACAATGCGTTTAGCTCAGCTAAACGCGCTGTGATTGGCTCAGAGACTTCCGGGTCTCTCAGCTGAGAGCCTGCACCATTAGAGGCAGGGTTACCTCGCAGGAGGGGGAAAAGCGTTTAGCTCAGCTCGGCTCAATGCTTCCTTCGTTGTGATTGGGTGGAAGGTGGTGCTGGGCGGATGGGAATCCTAATGACAGTCTCCAGAATTGCTTCTATTTGTACCATGGTAGGTGCAGCGGATGCCTGCAGCATCGGAGCCTGTGAGTTTTTTTATAATACACTACAGTGAAGAACGTCCATAAAGGACGGTCCTGACGAGCACTTGGCACTTGAGGTGTATTTGGCATGCGCAGAGCAGCCAGCATAAGGCTTTGCTGCTCTGCGCATGCTTGACCGGCCAATTCTCCGACTGTTTTACGAGGGAATAGAAAATGCAAGTGAGCTACAATGAGTAGCTCATTTGCATTCCTTTTCCTTGATGCATAGCCGTTCCCTACCGATTCGCTATGGAATTCGGTAGGGAACGGCTCTAACGACGACTTTTGTGCATCTGGCCCACAGTGTCTTCACAATAGCATTGCAGGTCACTAATCCAGAAAACATTTTTACTAGCTCATCAAAGCAGGTCTGCTGTGCTCAGGAGGTGAGGAAGATGGGGTGGGTGGGGGGGGGGGGGGGGGCTCGGACTGAAGCTGGAGATGTCTGATGCCCTTATGCTCCTAAGCAAATGCGAGCGCTAGTGTCTGCATTTAATCCTGCCGAATGCTCAAAGCCGGTGAGCACGTGAAATAATGAGCTCACTGGCTCTGAGTGCAGCAAGCATGCAAATGCATACTAAGTGGGTCATTATCTATTCCTTCCCAAAGTTCAGTGGGCAGCATGCCAAACAAGTACGCTCCTGCGGCAAACCCTGTGCCAGTTTGGCGTTAGGGATCTGCTGAGCAAGAGAGGAGTAGGGAGACAGGCCATCACAGCCCTGGTAGTCCATTGGACCCCAGACTCTTCCACCCCAAAGACTTCCCTTATATGGTACTTAAGCCCCACCCAGGGCATCCCAAAATGCACAGGGCAGGGTGCTGCCATTTTGAGGAGGGGTCCACCAGGAGGAGGGAGTCCTAGTCCCTTTCTTTGAGGGGGTTGGGGAGGTGCTGCTAGATCATTAATGCTAACTCTCGGGGGGGGGGGGGGGGGGGGAAATCGAGGTCCTACTGGACCAACAGGGTGTTATTTTTTTTTTTTGGGGGGGGGGGTTGGGGGGCTGGGGTCTACCAGGGCTATAGGGGCTAATTTTTTTTTTGTCTGATGAAGGGCTTTGGGCATGTGCTCAAACGGACAGCTGACAGCTCTTGAGCACATGCCCAGGCACAATCCTCCCACAGTTGTCCATAAGTACATAAGTATTGCCACATCGGGACAGACCAAAAGTCCATCAAGCCCAGCATCCTGTTTCCAACAGTGGCCAATCCAGGTCACAAATACCTGGCAAGATTCCCAAAAAAGCTCAATACATTTTATGCTGCTTATCCCAGAAATAAGCAGTGGATTTTCCCCAAGTCAATTTAATAATGGTCTATGGACTTTTCCTTTAGGAAGCCGTCCAGACCCTTTTAAAACCCCGCTAAGCTAACCGTCTTTCCCACATTCTCTGGCAATGAATTCCAGAGTTTAATTACACGAGTGAAGAAACATTTTCTCTGATTCGTATTAAATTTACTACTTTGTAGCTTCATTGCATGCCGTCTAGTCCTAGTATGTCGAGCAGTGACTGTCTCTTCATGTTCAAGTGTACAGCACTGCGTACGTCTAGTAGCGCTATAGAAATGATAAGTAGTAGTAGTATTTTTGGAAAGAGTAAACAATTCACGTCTACCCGTTCCACTCCACTCATTATTTTATAGACCTCTCTCCCCTCAGCCTTAGACGCTTCAGCCTTTCCTCATAGGGAAGTTGTCCCATCTATGGCTTTGTCTTCCCTGATTGCCCCTTTTACCCCTCGGTCATCTAGCGGTCCAACCGATTCTTTACCGACTTCTTGCTTTTAATACACCTAAAAAAATTTTTACTGTGTGTTTTTGCCTTCAACGGGAGGAAAGTACTGGGAATGGGTTGTTGATGTCAAGCACAGGAATTTGAGGACTGAGGGCTTATGTGCTTATATGATTGGGGAGCTGTGGTACCACATTGAAGGGCTGGGACAGAGGAGAAAGATGACATACAGCATGCTGTAGAAAGAGCAACAACTGCAGAACCCTGATAAATAAACTAATGGATCTGTTGCTCTCCATCTGATTCTTTTCCCCTTAGAGAGAAGAGTTGAAGGTACTTCTCGGTACAAAGGAAAAGGAGCAGGAGGAAAGTGTGATGCTTATTGAAGCACTGAAGGCAAAGCTAAGATTCTATGAGGTACTTATTTAATCAGGGAGGGACAGAGGGGATATTATAAAAATGTACGACTTGCAAGGGAATAAATCAGGTAAGTATAGAGTTACCATATTTGCGGAGACAAAAAAAAGAATGCTACCTTGCTCCCCTCCCGCTTTCATCTTGACCCCCCCCCCCCCCCCCCCCCAAGAAAGCCAGATTCTATAAGCAGTGAAAATACCAGTAAAAGTAACAGCAATGCATTTTCTTCCGTACTTTGCTAAATACAAAATTAGAAAAGATGTCCCTTTCAAATAGGAGAAAACATCCATGAGCAGCATGTCCCCCTTTCCTTTCCCTCCCATCCATGAGCAGCCTATCCCCCTCTCCTCTCCATCCCTTTCTATCCATGTGCTGTATTTCCCCCCTTTTCCCTTCCCCCTCTTCCATCACCAATATTTTTTCCAGCCCCTCCCTTCCTTCCTCCCCGAACCTACCATAACACACCGTGGTGGTCTAGTGTCCTCTTCAGGGCAGGAAAGGACCCCACTCTTTCCTGCTCTCTGCTGCTGACCTCCTTGCTGCCGCCACTTCTAGAAAATGGCTGCCAAGACTTCAAGCGGTGGCCTCGTGAGACTTCCACAGAAGTCTTTTGAGGCTGCGGCTTGAAATCCGGATGTATGGTAACCCTAGGTAAATAGAGAATGGTAGTTTCTTGTTTCAAATGGGAAGGAGTGGCCAAGTGGCTAGAGCAGATTTACTAAGCACGGAAACATGGGCCCAGATCCTGCTTCTCCTATTGATCTTCCTTGTCTTAATCAGTTCACTTACCTCCTGTTTTGAGTTTTCACGCAGAGTATATCTCTTTGGGAAAGGAACTTATCATACCCAAAAAATGCTGTAAACTGCCTTGAAAGTAAGACTGGAAGAGCAGTTTTGAAATACAAATAGTAGTATATTCCATTAAACTAACTGGTTGCTGATTTAAAAAAAAATGTTTAAGTGAATGTGCAGTTAACTGTGATCCTTGTTGCCAAAGGTTGTAAAAAAGGCTTCAACAGATTTCAAGAAGACTGTTCCATAACGAATTCTTAACTACCTCTTCTTCCTGGAAGCAGGGAAGGGATCCACATCGCACTTCCAGCCAGTCTGAATTTATCACAATTTTTTCTTTCCTAATCTAAATCACTTAGCTATATGGATGGCATGCCCCTCTGGGTATGATTTTTAAGCACGGGCTGAAAATTTGCCTGTTTAGAAAATCCCTGGGCACTCATGTCTGACCTGGTATGGCACGTCTTTGTGGTCTTTGTATGCTTTGTTTCATGGTCTCCAGTTCTTATCCTTCTAATTATGTGAATTGTGGATGTTTGCATCCCAAACACCATAATTTTACACTTTCTAGCATTGTAGCTTTGTCTGATACTGTGGAGTTTTTCACAGTTTTATTATTGCCTATTTTTTCTCTTCTGTTGTAGAGCAGTATCATGGCACATGGAGGTCTTACCAGTAATGGTAAGTCATATAGACAAAAAAGCAATTTTTGTCTTAATTTCTACCATACACTTTACTATAAAGTATAGTGAAATTTCTTAGCTATAATTGATTCTGTATTCCCAGATGAATTTATAAGCCAAGGTTGTTACTAAGGCTTTTTGTTTTCTATTTCTATCTTTGTATTTTATTTGCACTAATATTTTGAACAATTATCTGTAAGAGTGAGACTGAGGGCAGTAAGAGAGGCAGGAACACATGTCTGTAAGGGATATAGAATAATCAAAAACACAAAGCAGTAAGTATTCAGCCAGTAGCTGCTTTTTTTTTTTAACAATTCTTTAATTGATTAGATATAACCTTATTAAAAGTGGAAATATGAAGTCCAAAACACTTTGCATAATAGTCCATATTCCCAACATGTTTCGGCACAGAGTGAAGATACTTACCTGTAGCAGGTATTCTCCGAGGACAGCAGGCCTTATATTCTCATATCTAGGTAGCGTGATCTGCCTTGTCTGGTCAGGAGCTTGTGACAAACTTTTGCAGAGCTCTTTGGAACGAGAGTCGCACTCCACTACTTATGCGCGAATGCCTTCCCTCCTGCTGCGAGAGTGCAGAACCATCAGTACAATACTAGAATATAAAAGAAAAGAGGAGACAGCTTGATAGGGAGGTGGGAGGGTATGTGAGAATATAAGGCCTGCATTATAGTGGGGGAGAGGGTTATACTTGTATGTTAAAAATGGAAAGCATTTACAATATGTATTTGATCTTGTGTTCTTGTTTATCTGGAAGTGCATTGCTATATCTTTGAATAAATAAACATGGGGGTGGGGAAGAATATAAGGCCTGCTGTCCTTAGAGAATTCCATCTACAGGTAAGTATCTTTGCTTTCTCAGAGGACAAGCAGGTCTATGATTCTTACATGTGGGAATCCCTAGCTACCAGGCTCACTGAAAACAATAACCATTGGTCAAGTGGACCACGTAACAAAGAGGGCAAAAAAGTATTTAACCTGAAACTGTATACAATCTGAGTGAGAGTGCAGCCTGGAACAGAACAAAACAGTTCTAGGAGGCAGGCGTTGGACTCTAGGCCCCAAAATTCTGCAGAACTGTTTGTCCAAACTGATTGTTGTTGGATATCTTGCTCAGGGCAGAAGTAAGAGGTGAATTTGTGGACCAAAGACCACATTGCAACCTTGCAAATTTCTTCATTGAAGGTTGACCTCAAGTGGGCTACTGATACAGCCATGGTCCTAACATTGTGAGCTTTGACATGACCCTCAAGGGCCAGCCTAGCCTGGGCATAATTGAAAGAAATGCAATCTACCAGCCAATTGGAGATGGTTTGCCTCCCGATGGCGACCCCCATCCTGTTGGGATCAAAAGAAACAAAAAGCTGGGTGGCCTGTCTGTAGGGCATAGTCCGCTCCAAGTAAAAGGCCAAAGCTTGCTTGAAGTCCAAGGTGTGCAGTGCGCTTTTGCCAGGATGGACAGACATGAGGTCGGAGAAAGAATGTTGGTAAGACAATGGACTGGTTTAGATGGAACTCCGACACAACTTTAGGAAGGAACTTAGGGTGCGTGCGGAGGACTACCTTGTGATGAAACTTAGTGTAAGGTGCATATACTACTAAGGCCTGAAGCTTACTGACCCTACGAGCTGAAGTAAGAGCCACCAAAAATATGACCTTCCAGGTCAAGTACTTCAGATGACAGGTATCAAGTGACTCAAAAGGAGCTTTCATCAGCTGGGTGAGAAGGACATTGAGGTCCCATGATGCAGGTGGAGGTTTGACGGGGCTTTGTCAGTAGCAAACCTCTCATGAAATGAACAACTAGAGGCTGTCCAGAGATGGGCTCACTCTCTACACAGTGATGGTAAGCACTAATTGCATTGAGGTGAACTCTTATGGAGTTGATTTTAAGACCAGATTCATAGAGGTGTAGAAGGTACTCAAGCAGGGCCTGTGTAGGGTAGGAAACCGGATCTAGGGCCCTGCCCTCACATCAGATGGCAAACCACCTCCATTTGAAAGAGTAACGCCTCTTGGTGGAATCATTCCTAAAAGCCAGCAAGATCTGGGAAACACCCTCAGGAAGATGCAAGGAAGCAAATTCTAACAAGCCGTGAGGTTCAAGAAACTGTAGGTTAGGATGCAGAAGAGAGCCTTTGTTCTGAGTGATGAGGGTTGGAAAACACTCCAATCTCCATGGTTCTTTGGAGGATAACTCCAGAAGAAGAGAGAACCAGATCTGTCTGGGCCAATAAGGAGCGATCAGAATCATGGTCCCCTGGTCTTGCTTGAGTTTCATCAAAGTCTTCCCTTTGAGAGGTATGGGAGCATACACATACAGAAGAGCTGACCCCCAATGAAGGAGGAAGGCATCTGACGCTAGTTTGTCATGAGCCTAGAACCTGGAACAGAACTGAAGGACTTTGTTATTGGATTGAGTGTCAAAGAGATCCATCGAGGAGGTGCTCCACTCTCAGAAGACCTCATAGGCAACACTCATGTTGAGCGACTACTTGTGTGGTTGTATGACCCTACTTGGTCTGTTGGCCTGGTGTTGGATTTGCCTGCCAGGTAAGTGGCCTTGAGGAGCATTCCCTGCTGGACTGCCCAGTGCCACATCCTGACAGCCTCCTGACACAGAGGGCATGATCCGGTGCCTCCCTCTTGTTGGTATAATACATGGTGACCTGATTGTTGGTTTGAATGAGAACAATTCGGTTGATCAGTCAATCTCTGAAAGCCTTTAGAGCGTTCCAGAGCTCCAGAAGGCTGATGTGAAGATCTGTCTCCTGGGCTGACCAAGCATTTTGAGTATGAAGCCCGTTTATATGATCTCCCCACACCAGTTGGGATGCATCCATCATCAGCACCTTTATGGGCTGTGGAATTTGGAATGTGAGTCCCAGAGTCAAATTGAATCGAATCGTCAACCAAAGCAGAGATTGAGCCAGCTCTGGTGACACTCTGACATCCTTCAGGTTCCCCATGGCCTGACACCACTGGGAAGCTAGGGTCCACTGGACAGTTCTCATGTGAAGATGTCACATGAATAGTGAAAGCTGTGTGGCTCAACCACCTCAATATCTGGCAAGCTGTGACCTGCTGAGCTGCTGAGAGTCAATCAGCAATAGTTTCCGCCTTTGTCACAGGGAAGAAAGCCTGAGTCTGCTGAGTGTCTAGTAGGGCTCCAGTAAACTCCAATCTGGATAGGGAGCAGATGGGACTTGGGGTAGTTTAAAAACAAACCCTAGTAGCTCTAACACCCAAGTAGTCATCCGTATGAACTCCTGAGCACTGTCCTTCACCAGCCAATCATCAAGATAGGGGTACACATGGACTCCCAGTCTGCTTAGTGATGCTGCGACTATAACAAGACACTTGGTGAAAACCCGGGGAGCTGATGCAAGGCCAAAAGGCAACACATGGTACTGGAAGTGAGGTGTCCCCAGCCAGAATCAGAGATACCTCCTGTGAACTTGGAAGTATCTGGATGTGAGTGTAAGCATCCTTTAAGTCCAGAGTGCATAGCCAATCATTCTCTTGAATCATGGGGAGAAGGGCGTCCAGGGGACATAAGAGTAGCCATACTGGGTCAGGCCAAGCCAGGTCACAAGTACCTGGCAGAAACCTAAATTGTGGCAACACACCATACTACAAATCCCAGGGCAATAGCAGACTCTGGACTTTTCCTTCAGGAACTTGTCCAAACCTTTTTTAAACCCAACTACACTAACTGCTGTAACCACCTGCTCCAGCAAAGGGTTCCAGAGCTTAACTATTTGTTGAGTGAAAAAATATTTCCTCCTATTTGTTTTAAATATATTTCCATGTAACTTGCTTGAGTGTCCCCTAGTCTTTGTACTTTTGGAATGAGTAAAAAATCGATTTACTTCTACTCATTCTATACCACTCAGGATTTTGTAGATCTCAATCCTATCTCCCCTCAGCCTTCTCTTTTCCAAGCTGAAGAGCCCTAACCTCTTTAGCCTTTCCTTGTACGAGAGGAGTTCCATCCCCTTTATCATTTGTCGCTCTTGTTTGAACCTTTTCTAATTCTGCTGTACGTTTTTTGTGATACGGCGACCAGAACTGAACGCAATACTCAAGGTGCTGATGCACCATGAAGCTATACAAAGGCATTATAGTATTTTTGATCTTATTCACCATCCCATTCCTAATAATTCCTAGCATCCTGTTTGCTTTTTTGGCCACTGCCGCACATTGAGCAGAAGGTTTCAGCGTTATTATCTATGATGACATCCAGATCTTTTTCTTGGGCGCTGACCCTGAAGATGGATCCCTAGCATCAGGTAACTGTGATTTGGATTATTATTTCCAATGTGCATCACCTTCCATTTGTCCACATTAAATTTCATCTGCCATTTCGACTTCCAGTCTTCCAATTTCCTAAGGTCTTCCTGCAATATTTCACAGTCCGCATGTGTTTTAACAACCTTGAATAGTTTTGTATTATCTGCAAATTTGATCCTGTTCACCTGCGACACAATGCAACCAAAGACCGTAATGAACATTACCTGACTCTTCTTCCCCCTTTTCCTCTCTACGTTCACTCAACTGTACCTACCATACATGTACCTCATGCTACTACAATATCACTTTGTATTCATTCATACCATGTATTTGTTCAGACCGTAATCGGTAACGCCGTTAATGGTTATATGTAAGCCACATTGAGCCTGCAAAAGGTGGGAAAATGTGGGATACAAATGTAACAAATAATAATAATAATATCATTTATAAATATGTTAAATAGTACCGGTCCCAGTACAGATCCCTGTAGCACTCCACTGTTCACTCTTCTCCATTGAGAGAAATGACCATTTAACCCTACCCTCTGTTTTCTGTCCAATAACCAATTCTTAATCCACACCAGAACCTTGCCTCCTATCTCATGACACTTTAATTTTCTCAGGAGTCTCTCATGAGGAACTTTATCAAAAGCTTCTGAAAATCTAGATACACTACATCAACTAGTTCATCTTTGTCCACATGTTTATTTACGCCTTCAAAGAAATGATGTTCAACTCCCAATGCGTGGGATAAACAGAAAAGAATCTTTTCAGAAGGAATGGATCTATGAAATCTTAGTGGAGATTGGGTGGCAACGCCGATAATTGGGAAGCAAAACCAGTGCTGGGCAGACTTCTACAGTCTATGCCCTGATCATAGCTGAATAGATATGGATGGGCTGAACTTTTCCTTGACCAGGAATTTGTTCAGGGCCTTTAGGTCTAGGATGGGACACATCCCCCCTCCCCCCATCTTCTTTTGCACAAGGAAGTACCTGGAATAGAATCCCTTCCCCTGGTGGAACGGGCTTGACCGCGTGGGCCTTTAGAAGGGTAGAGAGTTCTTCTTCAAGTACTTGCTTGTGATGAGAACTGAAGCGATTTGCTTTCTGTGGGCAAACTGGCGGTCTCTTTCACCAATGCAAGGCGTATCTGTGACAGACTATTTGAAGGACCCATCAGTCGGAGATTACAAGGGGCCACCTTTCTTGAAAAAACTTCAGCCTCCCCCTGACTGACAAGTCATTTGGGATGGTCACTTTTACAGCGACTATGCTGTCTGAGTCTTAGGCCGATGCTGTTGATGAGAATGAGTGCGCTGGGGTTGAGGCTGGTGAGAAGTGGTGTACCTACACCTCTGCTAGCTGTAAATATTCCTCTTAAACTTAACCTCCGGATATCTGTTCATTGGCTTCTGCCTGACTGTGCCACTCTGTCACTTCAGCTTCAACTGTCTGGCCAGGGATTGAACCCTTGTGATCCCCAGTGGGTCTCACACTGTTCAAACACGACAAATACTGATTTCCTTGTCCCATAGACCAGATCAGAGGTGGGCAGTCCTCGAGGGCTACTACCTAGTTGGATTTTCAGGATTTCCCCAATGAACATACATGAGATCTACTTGCATATAATGGAGGCAGTGCAAGCAAATAGATCTCGTGCAACTTGAAACTCAACTGGGTTGCGGCCCTCGAGGACCTGGGTTGTCCACTCCTGGACTATGCCCATTGGGTTCATTTTAAAGGCATACAAACTGAAAAATGCCTTCATTCATCACATTGTAACATTTCTCCCAAAACAAATACAGATCCTTTTTCTCCCTTTAAAGAAGTCTGACTTGTCAACTTTTGATATGATTGCCAAACACACGCTGCCACCCAGACACCCATCCGTGCACATATGCTTCTGGGGAGGATCTGTTGAGTCATGCTGCTGAGATAAGGAGAAGATGTTGCCAGAGAAAGAGGGCAACATTGAGGCTGGGGTGGGGAATGACTGAATCCAAGCAAGCAGCTAGGGGGAAGGCAGTGAGACTGATTGAGGCTTAGTTAGATTGAATAAGTGAAAGGAGAAAGGAGGTGAGGAGAAGATAAAGAACTATGGCTTGAGTAGATATGCAATGTAGAGAATGCCTTATACTTCAGGGAATATACTTTGCATGCTTGAGAGGAAATAAACTGCTTGTATGTTACACTGTCATGTTTCCATGTCTCTGTTGATGGGCTTTATTAAAGCAAGCTTCAAGAATGCCCAATAGAGTGGCTAAATGTCATATGTCTCATGTTGCAGGGAAGGAAGACATACTTGTGAAGCAGGGCCATGGGGTTGGCACAATTATGCAGCAGGTAATTCATATGTAGTGCGAATCACAAGCCGTTTACTAGGAGAACAGGGTGGTGATATTTCAGTTGATGTTTAGTGATCATAAACAGTACTATAATCTAAAATGTTGAGTGACTTTGGGGCTCATTTTTAATGCACTTACTTAGGTTACTCTCAGGCTTATTTTCAAAGCACTTTGGGAGGCTAAGTTCCATAGGTTTCTATGGAACTTTGGGAGGCTAAGTGCTTTGAAAATATGCCTCTCAGTAACTTTGTGCTTTGAAAATATGCCTCTATGTGTGAGTAGAGCCCCCTAAAGTTGACAGAGAACATTTTTGTTTAATTTTGGGTCTAGAATAAACTTTGTTGTATATGGCACTAGTGGGATGCTGCCCTGTGCTGTAGCACTGATTGGGGTATACCATCCAATCAGCTAACCTGTACCCAGAAAGTTGACTTAAGTGCATGGAAGAGACCAGAAATGCAGCTGAGGGTTCATAATCAGCCTGTCAATTAACAGACTATAGAGTCTTCAACTCTGAAATAAAATCCTTAGACATGTAGAATTTTTTCTGTTTCAGTACTCAATTTAATAGATGATGCCCTTGTAACCAACAGCAACTTCATAACTTTAATATAGCACATAAATGGAAGAGAAGTGTACCACTTATTGGAGCACATTTCATTAATCTCTCTAGCAGTGATTAACTAAGGAAGGATATTCACAAGAGTGGTGATAGACTGACTGAAACAGGGAGGATGATAAACAGAGCTAGGGGCGCTGTAGGCCAAGGCAGCTTGGCAGACTGAATGGGCTATCCCATACATTGCCACAGCATCCAGGGAGCATCGCTCCTCTTCCCCTACAGTGGTGCCAACTATGGCATACCCCATTTCCCCAGTATTGCCCACTATTCTGAGGTAATTTAGCAGATATTGGAACTTATGGGACTAGTTTTGCCGGACACATTTAACTGTGCTGTAGGAACTGATCCTTTTGAAGCATTTTAGGTCTCTAAAGGGAAATGTGCATTAATGTTTTCTTCTTTTTCTTCAGCACAAACAGATGTCATCATTGTCATCCCATCTCCAGCCTCGATCTATGTTGAGACCACTGGAGTTGACGGGACTTGGCCAGGCAATTCCTGGGGACATGGATGTGCTGAGGAAGGAATTGGACACATTGCGCAGATACTATGAGGGGGCAAAGAAAGAGGCGACCAAACTCCAGCAGGAACTGGCCCATAAAACAGCCAAGTATGAGGCACTGACTGTAGAGTGTGAGCAAACCCAGGTAGCAGCAGACAAGCAGATCAGAGAGCTGGAGAATGCACTCAAGGATGTCCAGAAACGTATGTTTGATTCAGAGGGAAAAGTGAAGCAGATGCAGAGTCAGTTCCTGGCACTGAAGGATCACCTGAGCCAGGAAGCACTGTCAGGGACTGGTAAATTGGTAGAGGAGCTGAAGGAGCAGCTCTCTGACATGAAAAACAAGTATGAGGGGGCCTCATCTGAGGTAGGCCGATTACGCAACCAGCTGAGGCAGCAGGAACTGCTAGCAGAAGAGCTTCGCAGGGAGGAGGTGCGGCTTAGCCAAGAAAATCGCAGACTGCATGAGGAGAACAGGACATCTGAAAGTGAGAGGGAGCAAGCAACATACAGGCTGCAGGAGCTGCAAGGGCAACTGAAGGACATGGCCTCACAGCTCGCTTTGTGCGTCCCAGCTGATCGCTTTGGAAACATGAAGAGTTTGTTGACAAATGAAGTGAATGAAAAAGCCAGGCAGGTAGCAGCAATAGAAAGGGAATTGGCAGAGCAGCAACGGGAGGCCAAAGAGCTCAAGGACCAGATTTCCCAGCTGGCCACACAGGTCCAGAGCTCTCGGGCAGAAGCAAAGGATGTGCGAGCAACCAGTGAGCAGCTGCAACAGGAGTTAGCAACTGCTGTGCCACTGTGGCAGCATTCTGAGCTGAGAGAGTCATATAAGATCACCATTGCTGGCCTGGAAGCACAACTGGCAGACTCTGTTTCGAAACAGGAAAACAGCTGGCTGGAAGTGGAGCAGCTCCTACAGAACATAGACCACCTGCAGACAACCTACATCCCACCAGAGAGACATGAGAAGGAAACTACTGCTCTGAAATGTAGACTGACAGAGTTGCAGGGGCAGCTAGATGAGCTCATACGTAGTCACAGGGACGTGCAAACGAAGGCCCAGGAGCTGGAGGTCATCAATGCCGAACTTCAGGCCCGTGTTCAGGAAGCAGCCGTCAGTGAGGATAGTGCCCGAGAGAGAGAAGGGGCAGTCCGGCAGGAATGTACACAACTGACTGAAGCATATGCAGTACTTACACAGCAGCATGCGGATGTGCAGTGCAAGATCAGCACAGAGTTCATCAGTGTGCATGAGCACAGGGAGAAAATGACAGCACTGGAAAGAGCTATGCAGGTGCTGCAGGAGCAGTTGACACAGGCACAAGCTACACATGAGTGTGATCAAGGGGAGATTGTAACTTTGCGTGCTGCCACCAGAGCACAGAATGAAGAGCTAGACACCATAAAGGAGTGCATTCGTCTCAAGTACATCCCTGTAGCCAATGCTGAAGAGCAAGAACAACGCCTGCAAGCCACAGTGAACAAGCTCAGGCAGCAGCTGTTGGAGCAGGAGGAAAGCTGCAGGGCAGGTCAGAAGGCAGTGAAGGAGAAGGAGTTGGAGAATGAGAAGCTGCAGACTGAAATGTTGGCCCTCCAGGAGCAGGAGCAGGTACTCCTGCACCGGGTACAGGAACTAAGCAATACCCTGCAGCAGTTGCGAGAAGAACAAGGAGCACAGGTGGAGCAAGTGTCCAAAGAAGAGTCTAATGCTATGAAGCAGACACTGACAAGTACCATCAAGGATCTGCAAGAAGAGCTGAGGTTGACAGAAGCAGACCATGACCAGAAGCTAAAAGCACTGAGGCAGCAAGAGCAGCAGAAGAGCTGTGAATACATACAGGTAAAGGAGGCTCTGGAGAGAGAGATCACTGCATCCCAGAGACAACTGGAGGAAAAAATGAATGTTTTGCGGGCTAAAGACATGGAGATCTCTAAACTTCAGGCTGAGATTCAGAATATCAAAGTAGCAGTGGAGGAACTGCAGGGAAGGCAGGTCACTGACTTGTCAGAGCATGAGGCTGTAAGAGCTAAATTAGAAGCCCAGGCATTCAGCAGAGAGCAGAGTTTCACCCTTCTGCAAGAGAAGTACCAGCATGCATGTGAGGAAGTGACCAAGGCTACGAGAAAAGAACAGGAAGACATGGAGGCCAGGGAGGCACTTCAGACCAGGAGTACCTGCATTGAGCAGGAAATTGGGGAATTAACAGAGAGGTATGACCAGTCGCTTGCCACAATCAGTGACCTGCAGAACAGCATCCAGGACTCAGGCAAACAGCTAGAAACGAAGGATAACAAGGTAAGCAACAAGATATACACAGGCATATGAATAACTAATCTCTTATTTCAGCAACCTTTCCTTAATGAAACTGATGTTATTGTTCCATGATATCCTTTCAAATTGTTAAAAATTAAAGAAAAGCCTGGGATGGCAAGAAACTATTCTCTGAGGACAGGTAGACGTCATATCGAAAATGCCCCTCCACATACCCTAAGTCCGATTTTCAAAAAAGAAAAATTATAATCTTTTTTTGAAAATACTGTTCTGAACAACGTTTTGTGATTGGACGTTTTGTTTTTTGGTCCATTTTCAGAAAAAAAAAAATGTCCAAATGCAAAACGCACAAAATCAAGCCATTGGGATGTAGGAGGAGCCAGCATTTTTAGTAGACTGGTCCCCCTGACATCCCAGGACAGCAATAGGACACCCTAGGGGGCACTGCAGTGCACTTCATAAACTGCTCCCAGGTACACATCTCACCATTGCTCCCTTACCTTGTGTGCTGAGCCCTCCAAAACCCTCCTCCATTGAGAAAAATGTCCATTTAACCCTACCCTCTGTTTTCCTTATCCACAGAAGGACATTGTCTCTTATCTGACTTAATTTTTTCAGGAGTCTCTCATTAATAAATATTAATACTCTTTATTAAATCAAATATTAAAAATATATATCTACAGTAAGTACACCTGGGACTCAAACTAACAATAACCAACTATACACTTAAGTATCAAATTTTATTTTTATAAATATCACTATTTAAATTCCTTACAAACTTAGAGAACATAAGTATTGCCATACTGGGACAGACCGAAGGTCCATCAAGCCCAGCATCCTGTTTCCAGCGGTGGCCAATCCAGATTACAAGAACCTAGCAAGATCCCGAAAATGTTCAATACATTTTATGTTGCTTATCCCAGAAATAAGCAGTTGAATAATAATAATGGCTTATGAACTTGTCTTTTAGGAAGCTATCCAAACCTTTTTTTTAAACCCGCTAAGCCAACTGCTTTCACTACATTATCTGGCAAAGAATTTCAGAGTTTTACACATTGACTGAAGAAATATTTTCTCTGATTCGTTTTAAATTTACTACTTTGTAGCTTCATTGCATGCCCCCTAGTCCTAGTATTTTTTGAAAGAGTAAACAAGTGATTCACGTCTACCTGTTCCACTCCACTCCACTCATTATTTTATAGACCTCTATCATATCTCCCCTCAGCCGTCTTTTTTCCAAGCTGAAGAGCCCTAGCCGTTTTAGCCTTTCTTCATAGGGAAGTCATCCCAGCCCCTTTATTATTTTTGTCATCCTTCTCTGTACTTTTTCTAATTCCACTATATCTTAATTGAAATGCGGTGACCAGAATTGCACACAATATTCGAGGTGCAGTTGCACCATGGAGTGATACAAAGGCATTATAACATCCTCATTTTTGCTTTTCATTCCTTTCCTAATACATAGTAAATTAGTAGGTGATGGCAGAAAAAGACCAGTACGGTCCATCCAGTCTGCCCAACAAGATAAACTTGAGAATACTGACCATTTAACCCTACTGTTTTCTATCTTTTAACCAGTTTTTAATCCACAGTAGAACACTACCTCCATGACTCCAATTTCCTCTGGCGTCTTTCATGAGGTACTTTGTCAAACGCATTTTAAAGATTACCCCTGGAACCTTTTTTAAAAATTGACATTACATTGGCCACCCTCCAATCTTCCAGTGCCACGCTTGATTTTAAAGATAAATGACATTTATTTATTTATTACATTTGTACCCCGTGCTTTCCCACATAGAGCAGGCTCAATGCGGCTTACATAGTAAAAAAAAAAAAAAAAAAAAAGCATTACAAAGAACATGTAAGAGGAATATTATAAACTGTGATAAACACAGTGGCAACAATGCCCAAGAATATATGAATTGGAATAGGGAAGGTATACAAGGATAGGATAGGAAAGGTAAAATTGAAGGAGATTGGGAGGGATATGGTAAAAAGGATGGAGAGTAAAAGATTGGAGATTGAGTATAAGGGGATTTGAAAATAAGGTGAGAGGTATAATTAGTGTCATTGTCAGAGCAGGAGTATTGTAGGTGGGCTGGTAGAATTAAGTTGGTCCATTAGGGTAAGCTTGCTTGAAAAAAATGGGACTTTAACATTTTCCTGAATGGTAAATAGTTGTTAATTGCTCGGATGGGTCTTGGTAGAGCATTCCACAGTTGACTACCCAAAAAGGAGAAACTTGATGCATAGTAGGTTTTGTATTTGATACCTTTGCAATTGGGAAGGTGTAAATTGAGATATGTTCGTGATGACATTGATCTGTTTCTGATAGGAAGGTCTATCAAGTTGTTCATATAGTTAGGGGATTCTCCTGATATGATCTTATGGATCATTGTATGGACCTTGAAGTATATTCTCTCTTTGATGGGGAGCCAGTGAAGCTTCTCTCGGAGGGGTAATGCGCTTTCAAATCTTGACTTGCCAAAGATAAGTCTGGCTGCTGTTTTCTGGGCAGTCTGAAGACTTTTCAGGACTTGGGTTTTACACCTAGGAAAACACTGTTGCAGTAATCGACATGGGTAATGACTGTGGATTGAACCAGGTTCCGGAAAGTGTTCAAGGGAAGATAAGATTTTACTCGCTTCAGAATCCACATCATATTGAACATTTTTTTCGTGGTGAGCTTAACATGGTTATCGAAGGATGGGGAGAGTTACATCTGGAGTATTGAGAGTAGCTGGGAGAAGTGGGGAGTATTGAGATGAAAGGACTAGGCATTGAGTTTTTTCTTTATTTAATTTCATCTTGAAGGCATTAGCCCAGGAGGTTATGGTGGACATGCCAGTATTGATTTTATCGGAAATTTCAGATAAATTTGATTTAAAGGGAATAAATATGGTGACATCATCAGCATATATAAAGGGATTAAGGCCATGTTTGGCTAATAACCTGGCCAAGGGGATCATGAGGTTGAAGAGTATCGGGGAAAGAGGAGATCCCTGTGGCACCCCGCATTCTGACGACCATGTGGATGATATATTTGTGGTTCCTTTAACTTGATTAGACCTAGTGGTGATGAAGTCTTTTAACCAATTGATAATATTGCCGCCAATTCCAAGTTTGTCCAAAAGCTTGGCAAGAATGTTATGATCAACTATGTCAAAAGCGCTTGATAGATCAAATTGCAAAAGGTGGATATTGTTTCCAGTTGCGATTTCTTGTTTGAATTTGGTTATTATGGTAAGGAGGACCGTTTCAGTACTGTGGGCAGAGTGGAAGCCCGACTGTGACTCATGAAGGATGGAAAATTTTTGAATATATTAATTGAGTTGTGAGGTCACTCTGTTCTCCATCAATTTAGTAATTAGAGGGATGGAGGCAATTGGACGGTAGTTGGTAACGTCGTTTGCTGGTTTCTTTGGATTTTTTGGTATAGGTGTTAATAAAATATTACCATGTTTAGTGGGGAAAGAACCTCGTTGAAGCAGGAAGTTTATGTGAGTGGTGAGATCCAAGATAAAGCATGTTGGAGTGCCTTTCAAGAGGTAATTTGGACATGGGTCAAGATGGCATTGTGATTTGGAGAGTATAGAGATGGTTTTAGTGACTTCCTTGGTGGTCAGGAGGGTAAAATTAGTCCAGGATCAGTCTACTGGTATTTCATCTAATCCAGGATCTAGTTCGTCAAGAAATGTGTCCGCAGTATGAGTGTCTTAAGGAATTGACTTGCGAAGATTATTGATTTTGTCACTGGAGTATTTCGCTAACTGGTCAACCGAAGGACAATTTGAAGGTGAGGTTGTCACTGGGTCTGTGTTTAAAAGATTTTTTATAAGTTGAAATAGTTTTTTAATATCAGTGCCAAACATAGTAATTTTTTTGTGTGTAATAGTCTCTTTTGGCACGTTTAATAGCATATTTATAGTTTCTTTGTGATTGCTTCCATGTATTAAAGGTAAGGTTATTTTTAGATTTGCTTCATGCTTTTTCAAGTTTCCTGGTTTGAGATTTTAGGTCTTTCAGTGAGTCGTTGAACCATGGTGATGAGTTACGTTTACGTGAAGTTCTGGAGCGTAGTGGTGCAATTTCGTCTAGAACCATTTTGCATCTATTATCCCAGATAGTAAGGAAGAGATCAGAGTTTGGTGTAGACCAGTTATTTGCATAGATGTGTTTCCAGAAGCTATCGTTGTCAGTTCGTCCTCTGGTGAGGAATGTTGTAGGGTTATGTGGTTTAGACTGACCCTTTTTGTGCCATTGAATGGTGAGGGATGCTTTGTAGTGATCAGACCAAGGAGTGGGAGACCAATCAGTATCAGATATAATGAAATTATGATCGGCGGGAAATTTATAAGAGATAATATCAAGAGAGTGACCCTTGATGTGAGTGGGTTGAGGTGGAGGTAGGATGAGGTCACATAGAGAAGATCCGTGCATTCTCGGGTATGGACAGACTTGGAGTCCTCTAGATGTAAGTTTAGATCGCCTAAAATAATTACATTGGGGTTATTAATGCATGAGTTAGTAATAAAGTCCATGAAGGTAGAATGGTTGTGGTTCCAGTTGCATGGGGGTCTGTAAAATAAAATATAGGTCAGGTGATCGCATAGCGAAGGGCTGTCTAGTTTGATTGAAGCGATTTCCAACTGTGGGGTAATGCTTTCAGATATGGTTTCAGCGGAAAAGTCAGATCTAAAGATTAATGCTATTCCTCCTCCAATTTTCTCTTTTCTAGGCCAATGTAAGATTTTGTAGCTAGGAGGGCAAATATCCAGTATGATTGGGTCTTTAGAGTCACTGATCCAGGTTTTTGTGATGAAAAGCAAGTCAAGATTGTCAGATTTATGAGATGACGAAGTAATATTTATAATTTGTCTTATTTGTGCATTGGTTTTAATTGGTATTATGGTGTTTGTTAGACTATCTCCTTCCAATGATAGTTGGTGAGGTTGAGATGGATTTCTATGGTTATGAAGATTTCGTGAGGATGTAATTAGTTTAGTTGGTCTTTTGTGGTGATGAAGAACTGGTATGAAGCTAAGGTCAGGTGGGAGGGCTTTGGAGGTTGCAAGGATAAGAACAAGTGAAAGAATGGTAAAAAGAATATTTAGGAAATTCATTTTGATGAAGAGAGAGTATTCAACAGAGTTAGGGAATACAAATGATAATTAGCAGGACTGTCTAGAGATAGAAACAGCTAATTAGCAAATTCACAACAGTATGAGGATTACAGTGAATAATTAGCATTCACAATGATATGGGAGTACAATGGATAAATTAACAGAACTAAATAGTAATCAGCAATTAGCTAAATTCACAGTGGGTAATTAGTATTCACAGTAATATAGTATTATTAATTAGCATTCACAATGATATGGGAGTACAATGGATAAATTAACAGAACTAAATAGTAATCAGCAATTAGCTAAATTCACAGTGGGTAATTAGTATTCACAGTAATATAGTATTATTAATTAGCATTCACAGTGGTATGGAGTTCAGTAGAAATTTAGCAGGACCAAATAGATAATCAGCTAATTAGTTGAATTCACAACAGTAAAAGGAATACAGTGGGTAGTTAGTATTCACAGTAGTATAAGGAATACAATGGATAATTAGCAGGACTGGCTAGCTAAATTAACAGGAGTATTAAGGAATAAGTAGATAGTAAAATAGCTAAATTATGGTATAATTAAGGGTAATTAGCTATACTAGTTAAATTTAAGAACAGGTTGAACAGGACCTTGTGGTGAATAGTTAGATGGGCGGATAGTGTCTTGGTTGGATCTGTACAGCTGAAGATTGGGGGTCAAATGCGGGCCCTAGTCAGGGCCTAATGGTGATAGCAGATGTGTTAGATTACTAACAATAGTTCTGCAAGTTCGTTTTTCAATTCTATCAGTGCTCTAGGATTAATACCATCTGTTCCAGGCGATATGCTACTCTTCAATTTGTGCCATTACATCCTCTGGGTTTATAGAGATTTCATTCAGTTTCATCAGCTTTAAATACCATTTCTGGCACTGGTATCTCTCCCAAATCTTCCTCGGTAAAGACTGAAGAAAATAATTAATTTAATCTTTCTGTGTCCATCATAACAATGTCTTTATCCACATGGCAATAATCCAAATGGAGTTCTAATGGTATATTAGTTCCACTGTGGATTAGTGTGCTAGTACTTAGCTGTCCAATCAGTGGGCTCTAGTTTGATTCCAAAGATGAATAAGTCTCAACCGTAGAATAGTTTCCAATCATTTCTCCTTGTGAGTTTTAAAAGAAACTGTTTTATAATTGCAGTCTCTCATCTCGACATGCACGCATGTTGCGCCAAAATTGGTGTCCTCAGCTAAAATTCACTACAATAAATCAGCAAAATAAGAAAGAAAAGAGACTTTAACCATTAGCCAAAATAGATGAGTTTCAGGACAGAAAAGTAATTTTTTTCTCAACCTGATAAGAGAAAAATAATTACTGATATATATTCTTGTCTGTAGACTGGAAAAGAAAACAATTGGCACTAAAACTTGTCTTGGAAAAGTTTACCTTTTTTCTTCGGGCCTCTTAACTACATATAAGCAGCACAAATGAAATTAAGTAGTTCTCTCGTAAGGTCTGGAAAGGCTGAGAGCTGCAAGCGTATCTCTTGTAACCCAGAGAGAATTTCTGCTGTTTTACAGACCAAAGATATTTAACCATATGTTTACCAATTCCTCAATTCCCTCCTCTTGTCATAATATCCCCTAGGAATCATTTTTGATAACATCCATCATGGAGGGCCTTTATTTCTTCTTAGTATTTTCTTCCATGCATTTCACATTTCTTGGGCTAACTTGTTAGAAATCATACTAGAGTGAATATGTAAAGACTTAAACAAATCCTACAACCAAAGTACTTATTACTACTTCTAATTTTAAAACTTACCTCTAAATCCAAACGCTATTAAATAAGCTATGATCAGTCTTATAAAATTCTCTAATTTTATTTTATATCAGATAGGACTCTGTCTGGAAAGTGAGCACAATGCCGATCTTCAACCAATGCGTGCACACACACTCCTTAAGTGACTGGCCAACACCAAGTCTCAATCTGCTGTAATGCAATAATGCTACAGCTTTCTTTTTTTCTGACAGCTTCTTCTATCCATTAAAGTTAGAGTTCAGGTTTTCTGAATTATAAGGGGCAAATGGTCTTCTTATGTCAACAGTCCTATCATTTCATAAGCTATTTCCATTCTATACTATGCTCAACATTTATACTCTGCTTATGTCAACATTGAATCAAAGCGGGTGACAAAGTAAACCCATTAAACAGACCAAGATGATGTCTTAAAACTGTCCAAACTACCAAGATTGCCACAGTATTCTGCAGGGGTTGTAACCTATTGTAAAATTTCTGATACAAGTCTACTTACAAATTTGCTATAAGATCATTTTCCAACTTAGTTGATTTCACCTGAAACTCCATTGTAGTGTAGCATTCAAAAATAAATCCTAAACCTCCAGGGAGACATTTCAGAATTAGCACATTCACCAATCCTGAATATCCAGTGAACTATTATTGGAGTTTAGCAACTTAATCTTTTGCAAAACTGTCTCTTATCTCAGAAACATCCTAATAACCTACACGTATTGCTATTTAGAAATTATACTACCCTTTCTAATGCCTGTCTGACATTGCTGCCTAGATGTTACACTGCCATCTGAAACTAAACATGACCAAGATGGAGCTTCTTATCTTTTCCCCTAAACCAACCTCTCCTCTTCCCCCATTCTCTCTCTCTGGATAACACTCTCATCCTCCCTGTCTCATCAGCTCGTAACCTTGAGGCCATTTTAGACTCCTTTCCTTCTCTGCACATATTCAACAGACTGCTAAAACCCGTCATTTCTTTCTCTATAATATCACCAAAATTCGTCCTTTCCTTTCCTTTCCGAGCACACTACCAGAACGCTTGTCCACACTCATATCACCTCATGCTTAGACTATTGCAACTTGCTTCTCACAGGTCTCCCACTAAGGCATCTCTCTCCCCTTCAGTCTGTTCAAAATTCTGCTGCATGATTTATATTCCGCCAGTGTCGCTATGATCAGATTTACCCTCTCCTCAAGTCACTTCACTGGCTCCCTATCCATTTCCGCATACAGTTCAAACTCCTCTTATTGACTTACAAGTGCATTCACTCTGCAGCTCCTCAGTACCTCTCCACTCTTATCTCTCCCAACACTCCTCCCTGGGAACTCCGTTCACTGGGTAAATCTCTCTTCCTTAGCGTCCCTCCGGACCGGACCAGGATTGGACTCTTGGGTTGTGCTTGCCTACCAGCAGGTGGAGACTGAGAAAAACTTGTGACTCTGGAGAGCCAATAAGAGCCCTGGTCATGTGACCCTAGCCTCAGTATTTTCTCAGTCTCCCAGCAGGTAGGAAGCGAGCCCATTAGTCTCTCTCTTTATCTTTCTCTTTTAGAGGTTAATAATAATAACAACATTGCTACCTCTTCTTCTGTGCCTAGGAATTCTCTGTTAGACGCTGGTCAGGTAGGGATTTCTTTTCCTTTCTTTCTTTTCAGCCTCTGGGGGTGTTAAACTCGGGGTGCCCCCGGGTCCCTCCCCCCTTCCTCCCCATCTCCCATACATAGCTGGGAAGGGCTACCCTTTGTTTAGAAAGGGGTACGCCTCTGGGAGATTGTAAGCTACTTAGTGTATAACCTTTAGATTGTAAGCTACCTACACCAACTACATAGTTTGTAACCTTTAGATTGTAAGCTCTCCTGAGCAGGTACTGTCCTTCCTCATGTTAAACTTGTACAGCGCTGCGTAACCCTGGCAGCGCTATAGAAATGCTAAGTAGTAGTAGAAAGTCCCACATTTTTAACCAGCAAGCTCAGTTGTTTATTAAAAAAAAAACCAGACTGCTATTTTATTTCTCTTCAGCACTGTTCTTTTCTAGCTCGGCTGTATTTTTTGGCCATTTTTAATAGGCAGCCATTTGTTACTCTAAAGGAATTAAAAGAAAACGAAATTAGGACAAGAAGCTTTTTCTTTCTCCAGACTTTTGCTGGCAGTCAGCTCTTTCTTAGCTCAGCTTTTAAAATGTATATATGTATATATAGATATCTATATATGTATATATAGATATATGGATATATATAGATATATGGATATATTTATATATTAATACTAGCGAATTATTCAGCGTCTGTGTCTTTTAAAGGGGCGATTTTTCTCTTCACAATTATTTTCCTCCATTTTCTTACGTATAGAAAAAAAAAAAGGCGCGAATCGCTTAGGCGCGGGCACGCTCTCCGACAATCTGTCGACAAAGCTCATGTTGAGATGTGCTGTTTATCAGCGTCGGAGGAGAGGCTAAAGTTTTTGCTAGGTAACGGGGGGTACCTGTTCCTCTTCCTCTACCAGTGTCACCGATTTCCTGCTTCGTCGCCTCCATGTTTTTCTTCTTCGATCCTCGTTCTTTTTTTACTTTTGGCGCGATAATGAAAACCTAAAAAATTATACAGCTAATCACAAAAGCTATCGTCACCTTCCTTTCAAATCTACCTCTTCAAAAAGTAATAAATATCACCAAAACTCTACAATTGAACACAAAAGCTACCACTACCTTTTCCACTACAAATCTGTCTCTTCAAAAACTCTATGAATAAACTATAGATGCACTATTGTAACTCCACCAAAATGTAAATTGTAAACCACTTTGAACCGAAACTTGTTTTTGGATAATAGTGGGATACAAGAATACATAAATAAATCAATACAGAGAAGGGTGACGAAAATGATAAAGGGGATGGGACGACTTCCCTATGAGGAAAGACTGAAGAGGCTAGGCATCTTGGAGAAAAGACAGCTGAGGGGAGATATGATAGAGGCCTATAAAATAATGAGTGGAGTGGAACGGGTAGAAGTGAATCGCTTGTTTACTGTTTCCAAAAATACTAGGACTAGAGGGTATGCAGTGAAGCTACAAAGTAGTACATTTAAAACAAATTGGAGAAAATATTTCTTCACTGAACATGTAATTAAACTCTGGTATTATTTGCCAGAGAATGTAGTGAAAGCAGTTAGCTTAGCAGGGTTTAAATAAGGTTTGTTTGGGTTCCTAAAAGAAAAGTCCATAAACCATTATTAAAATGGACTTGGGGAAAATCCACGGCTTATTTCTAGGATGAGCAGCATAGACTGTATTGTACTGTTTTGAGATCTTGCCAAGTACTTGTGACCTGGATTGGCCACAGGTGGAAACAGAATGCTGGGCTTGATGGACCTTCGGTCTTGTCCCAATATGGCAGTACTTATGTATTTATGTTATACAGGGTAGAAGTGGGAAGAACAGACTCCCTTACTCAGTGATTGTTGGGAATGGCACACAAGTAGCTGTGTTGTCTTCTTGTCTTTGTGTTATAACACGAATGTCTAGAATTAATGAAATGGTGTTATGACTGCATTTAGAAAATTTGTTCCATTGTCCTCTCTTCCTCTCAAGATAACGGACCTCCTTAAAGATGTTGAGCGACTCAAGCAGGCTTTGAACAGCCTGTCTCAACTCACCTACAGCCGTGCAGGCTCCAGGACAAAGCAAGAGAACCAGCAGACAGACGTCCTGCAGAGTCAGGTGAAAGCCCTACAGCAGAAGTTGGCTGTAAGTGATACTCGCCATCAGCTTATGCAGTGAGAGAGATGGACCCTGATGGCCTGGAGATACATAATCCCACTCAAGGAGAGGGAGACACAGGCTTGCATAGTAGATTTGAGACTTAACTGTTAACAAAGCAAGAAAGTAAAAATAAATGTTTTAGATGTATACCAGGAGTAAGTAAAATATGCAAAGAATTAGATTCTTGGATCAAATATTTATGTTTTGTCAATCTTGAGGCATAGCAGTGAGCAGTCCTCAGCACTATTTGATTTTGTCTCTTATTTACTGCCCTGAAATCTGTTGTGTTGAATTCTTATAAGACTTGGTTGCACAAGGTGGAACTGTGAAATGAGGATGTAGGCAGAAAAGAGGAACAAAGGTTTCTCTGAGAAGGTAGCAGGAGTCTAATTTAAAGAAAGTGGACCCAGAGCCACTAATCCTCGTGGTATAAAGAATATCTGATTACTTAATTGGCACTGAGTATCCTCCCCTGTAGTGTGAGCTTGTGTTCTTTCTTACCTGTTCCCATAATAACCAGAGTTCCCTGAGTGAGATTTTGAACTTTTCAGTCCTGATGCACTTGTACAGTGCTTAGGTATCTGTGGCTGTCTGCTGGCCCAAGTCTATTGTGGCATAGGCAGAAATGTGAAAGGGTGGGGGTGGGTAGGTAGGAGGAGGAGTTGGTTTGTGCTGAGGGTTGTAGTAGGAGAAAGTATCTGATGGACTGCATACTTTATGATTCTTTATGAACCACATTTCCAGTAAACACGAAATACATAAATGAAAAGGCAAATAGGAAAACAAAACCAAGATAAGGAAGATGGATTCTATAACTCAATTTTTTAGATTGTAAGCTCTATTGAGCAGGGACTGTCTCTCAGGTGTTCAGCGCTGTGTGCGTCTGATAGCGCTATACGTTAATAATAATAATGCAGATAGGAACCTTAAAAACTAACTACTACTAGTACTTATCTGCTTGTTCCATCCTCTCTCCGTGTCTAGGACTCGGACAGGCAGCATCAGAAAGTGATTTCTGTTTACCGGGTACATCTCCTCAGTGCTGTACAGGTAGGTCTGACGTTTGCTTGCTATTTAGAAGAAAAGGAAGAAGGAGATGAGAATGGCGAGTAATGACTGTTACCTGCTCCCTTCTAGGGTCAGATGGATGAAGATGTGCAGACTGCACTTCTGCAGATCATTCACATGAGACGGGAGCTGGTCTGCTGACGGTGCACAGAGCCCAGACTCTAACCCAGGAACCTTCGTGTCCACCTTACTGTTTTTTGAACATTGTGGAACTTATTGATTCTGATTCTGGAGCAGTAAGAAATGAATGGTTTCTACTTCATCTTCTCAGGTTGAACTTTACAGGAAAGGTTGTGTTAGGACTGGGGAGATGGAAGCTATGAAACTTCTTTGCTGCTTTTTGAGCTGAGCCTGTGAGCAAGTCCCGGAGAGCTCAGGCACACAAGATACCAAGACCTGGCTGGCCAGGTTCTTCTTTATTAAGTAAATTAAGACTTGGTGCCTTTCCTTTTCTTCTAGGTACACAAGTATTTTGAATACATAATCGGTTTTATGCTTCATTTTTTACTGATATATTTTTCCACAGGTTCTTGAACATGCCTGCATTATGTCATATACAGCAGGTCTGGGATGTGTCAGGATTACCAAGTTACTACATGTTCTAAAACAATTTTTACTTATGTAATGTTTTCATATTAATGTACAGAAAATAATTCTTAATGCATCTGTCATTTTTGTCTGAAGGTGTTTACTGACACATAGCTAAATATCTTGATAGAGGTGTCTATAAAACAAAAATGAATAGAGCAAAGATCGTATAAAGTATTTTTCTAGAGTCCATTGTGCAAGGTGGATTTGATGAAGATATGGTTCCCTTTGAGAATAGGAAAAGTACAAAAGGAAACATGTTTGTTAGAGATGCATCACTTAAACATGTTTTCTTGGATTTCCCCTGCAGTTGCTTCTTCAGTGCCTTATCAGGCATTGGATTAAGTACAAATGCAGGTTAGCAGAACTAGGTCCCACCCCCTATAACTGGCCCTGGAATGTGTGCTGCTGTCTTGTGTATGTCTGGTACAATATTTGTACATGTGTCCATGTACAGGAACGTACGTGAACTGCAGTCTTCTCTTGGTATTGAGAGAGTGTTTATGCAGCAGGATGGGGAGCAATGATTCTTGAGGTTAGTGGGATAAAGTTTGATGGCTTTCAGAAACACTGGCTTAAGGGATTAGTGCAGTTGGATAGCTTTCAGGAATGATTTTGGTCTGGGGAACAGTGACTCTTGCTATGTAGGATCTCTTTGGAAAGTGGTGGTTTGCAGGATAGTGTTGTATCAGGGTGGCTTTGGGAAAGGTGATTTGCTGGGTTAGTATGGAAGTGTCTGGGGGATCTCTGGGAAGTGGTGGATTGCGAGGTAGCATCAAGGATCTCTTTTTGGAAAATGATTATTTTTTAAAAATCATTCTTTAATCCAGTTCTTGGTATTTGGCTTTGATGGAGCTGACTGGTAGATGCTTTCAGCTAGTCAGAGTGGCATTGAATGGTATTATTTGGTCTGCTTGATTAGTTGGGAATTGGAAAGTGTGTGCAGTGGACAGTTAACCTGTTAATTGTAAATCTGCTGGGGCTTGTCTCCTAAGAAGTGAAATAATCATCGAGACCCAAAATCTATGTGAGAAACGCTGAATGTCAGCACTTGTGTGTATGCAAATCCCATCTTCTATCCTCACCTCAAATCACTTCATAGTTCAAAATAGTTGTTAAACAAATCTTTTGAGGTCTTCTGTGAGAAGAAATGAATCCTGCTAAAGTTTGGAAGTGTAAATTAAACTTTGTTTTCCTGAGTATTGTTTTATCTCTTCTGTGTTCAGTGGCTGTGTAAATAAAAGCATTTGTTTGTTTGCTGCTGGTGAAATATTTTTTTCAGTTCTGAAGCATTGGGTTTATTTCTTGCTGTGATACAAGCTTTAGGTAACTTTCTCTGTCTCTATTCTAATGCCAGTCCTGGCGATGCTGAGCTTAGATCCGTATATGGTTATCATACGTGTACACTTACAGTGAATGATATCTGTAGATAACACACATGCTCCTCTTGCATCTCCACAGGAGCTGAGGTCCCCTATTTTTAACATTGACTCTGACAGGTGGAATTTGCCAGAAACACCTTTTCCACTGGGGCTTCTGCTTTACAAAACTAAAATGAGAGAATTTGAATCCATTTTAGTAGTAGAGAAGGCAACAAGTGGCTTCAACAAGCACCCAGATTAGAAAGAAAGCCATAGCAGATGAGCTTAAGACGTGCTTATACATTGCCTGAACAAAGATTAGTCTGTGAAGCACAAGGACAGCTGAAATTCACAAGCTGCATGGGGTTTGGAAGTGGCAAAATAAGACATCTGTGCCTATACCCTGAATGTAAATCAATGCAAACCCTGCTGTAACTCCAAATGCCTAACCTTTTCTCATTTCCAGTATCCATGATGTATTGTAAGCCACATTGAGCCTGCAAAGAGGTGGGATAATGTGGGATACAAATGCAATAAATAAATAAAACACTGATAACGCAACAGAAGTCCAAAGCATGAGAGAGCTCTTATTCCTACATGTAGGTGCCATACTGGGTCAGTCAAGGGGACATGAAGTCCAGGATGTTATTTTTAACTGACAAGTCAGGTCGCAAGTATCCAACAAGATTTCAAGGAGTAACTAATTCTTGTTTTCTACCTAGGGATAAGCAAATGTACCTTGCTAAAAGTAGTTTACGGATCTTTCTTCATGGAAGGTGTCTCAGTCCTGTCTTAAACCCAGCTATGTTAACAGTCATTTAGCTTCCCAAATAAGATGAGAGGACACTCCATGAAGATAATCAGTAGCACATAAGACAAATCAAAGTAATCATTTTTTTTTCACTCACTGTGCAGTCAGGTTGTAGACTTTTTTTTGCTAGAAAATGTGATAAAAGCTGTTCTGTTAGTTTTTCCACCCCACTCATGACCTCCCCTCAGCCACTTCTATTCTAAGCTGAAAAATCTTAACCGCTTTAGTCTTCCTTCATAAGGGAGCTGTTCCATTCCCTTTATCACTTGTTGCCCTTCTTTGAATATTTTGTGGCAACCAGTACTACACACAGCCAAAAAAATCCAAATTGCATGATCATTATTAGGACAGGAATGATTACTGTCTTGCAATGCTGTGCTGAGGATTTCAGTGGGTTTTTTTTTGTTACATTTGTACCCTGCGCTTTCCCACTCATGGCAGGCTCAATGCAGCTTACATGGGGCAATGGAGGGTTAAGTGAGTTGCCCAGAGTCACAAGGAGCTGCCTATGCCTGAAGTGGGAATCAAACTCAGTTCCTCAGTTCCCCAGGACCAAAGTCCACCACCCTAACCACTAGGCCACTCCTCCACTGTTGCTACTATTTGAGATTCTACATGGAATGTTGCTATTCCACTAGCAACATCGGCCCTTGCAGTTCACCAATGTGGCTGCGCAGGCTTCTGCTTCTGCTTCTGTGAGTCTGACATCCTGCACGTATGTGCAGGACGTCAGACTCACAGAAACAGAAGCCTGCGCAGCCTTCTATATGGAATGTTGCTAGTGGAATAGCAACATTCCATGTAGAATCTCCAATAGTATCTATTTTAGTTACATTTGTACCCTGCGCTTTCCCACTCATGGCAGGCTCAATGCGGCTTACATGGGGCAATGGTTAAGTGACTTGCCCAGAGTCACAAGGAGCTGCCTGTGTCTGAAGTGGGAATCAAACTCAGTTCCTCAGTTCCCCAGGACCAAAGTCCACCACCCTAACCACTAGGCCACTCCTGCTACTATTTGAGATTCTATTCCACTAGCAACATTCCACATAGAAGTCGGCCCTTGCAGATCACCAATGTGGCCGCGCAGGCTTCTGCTTCTGTGAGTATGATGTCCTGCACGTACGTGCAGGACGTCAGACTCACAGAAACAGAAGCCTGCGCAGCCTTCTACATGGAATGTTGCTAGTGGAATAGCAACATTCTATGTAGAATCTCCAATAGTATCTATTTTATTTTAGTTACATTTGTACCCTGCGCTTTCCCACTCATGGCAGGCTCAATGCGGCTTACATGGGGCAATGGTTAAGTGACTTGCCCAGAGTCACAAGGAGCTGCCTGTGCCTGAAGTGGGAATCAAACTCAGTTCCTCAGGACCAAAGTCCACCACCCTAACCACTAGGCCACTCCTCCACTGTATTGGCTACGTTGGTACCAAGATCACTTGCCCGAGTGGTGACACTAAATATGAAACACAGCATTCCTCAGTGACCCTCTAGACTGGTCAAGACACTTGGCTTGTGCATACCTACCAGCAGAGGGAGACAGAACATTAAACTGTGAGCACTGTATACGTAACCTGTGCAGAACCCCAACCAGCCAGTATTTCTCAGTCTCTGGCCAAGGGTAGATGTGCAGCTTGACTGGTTTGGTAGGCCCTAGGGATTGCTTAGATTTTCTTCTTTGGGCTTTGGTTATATTAAAAAAAAAAAAAAAGACCCTGTACTTGGTCTCTCTATGTGCTTTGGGGAAGTGGGTCCGGTGGGGCCCAGTTGTTTCCCCTGGGGTGTCACACCTGGGTGGCGGGTTCCCTCCCTCCTGCTCTTCTGAGAAGACAGCCTTTTGCCACAGCTCCCGTTCAGGCAGGAATCTTGAGAGCCACTTCAGCCTTCAGCAGCTGTGCTAAAAAAAAAAAAAAAGTCAGGCTCATTTGTTAGCTGGGCTGTCTGGGAGAGCTGAGTTTGCAGGGGAGTTGGGGGTTGTATTCAGGCTGGCTCCTTTTGTTCTGGTTTGCTTCTTGCTCTTTATCTTCTCCCACAGTGATGTCGGCAGGGAAGTTTCTCCGTTTCTGCTTGTGTCAGGGTCTGGAAGTGCCAGGAGGTCAGTGTTGTCGCTGGGGGCAGCCAGAGCTGCCATCCTCCACTCCTCCAGAGTTAACTGCAGATATTTCCGTGGTAAGCGTTGCTGGGGTTGATTCGGCCACACAGTCGGGTGTTACAGCGGTGGTTCCATTTTCGGTGGGAGCTGCTGCCATCTTTGACTCTTCCCGTTTGGCTGTTGCAAGGTCCTGGTCCGGTTTTCATTACTGATAACCCAGGAGGGATGGGATTCCCTCTGGACTTTATTTGATCTATGTTTCAAGCATGGAAATCGGGTTCCACCCAGCTGGACCCTCTCTGGGGAGGAGGGGGGGTGTATGTCCCCAAGCCACACCCCAGCTACCCCACATCCACTCCAAAAACACAACAAACATCCAAAGCACCATCATAGTTGTAACCCTGTCTCACTTCACCCCCCCCCCCCCCACCCTACATGCACACACACAACCCCTCAAAGCTGTGACAGCTCCAAGTAACCCAGCTCCAGAAGCTCCCCCCCTTCCAAACAGTCTTGTGCTCATGGATACTTTACATGTCAGTCACCACTGCAGAAGAAATCAAAAGGCAAGGCCAGACAGTATTACAGCATTAAAGCTACAATCCCCCTATCTAGAAGTCCCCAGCTCAAAAAAAAAGAAGAAAAAAAAAAAAAGGGGGGGGGGGGGGTGTCCCAGCCTTATGCAATCTTATAAGTACATAAGTAATGCCACACTGGGAAAAGACCAAGGGTCCATTGAGCCCAGCATCTTGTCCACGACAGCGGCCAATCCAGGCCAAGGGCACCTGGCAAGCTTCCCAAACGTACAAACATTCTATACATGTTATTCCTGGAATTGTGGATTTTTCCCAAGTCCATTTAGTAGTGGTTTATGGACTTGTCCTTTAGGAAACAGTCAAACCCCTTTTTAAACTCTGCTAAGCTAACTGCCTTCATCATGTTCTCTGGCAATGAATTTGAGTTTAATTATACGTTGGGTGAAGAAATATTTTCTCTGATTTGTTTTAAATTTACTACACTGTAGTTTCATCGCATGCCCCCTAGTCCTAGTATTTTTGGAAAGCATGAACAGACACTTCACATCCACCTGTTCCACGCCACTCATTATTTTATATACCTCTACATGTCTCCCCTCAGCAATCTCTTCTCCAAGCTGAAAAGCCGTAGCCTCCTTAGTCTTTCTTCATAAGGAAGTCGTCCCATCCCCGCTATCATTTTAGTCGCCCTTCTCTGCACCTTTTCCAATTCTACTATATTTTTCTTGAGATGCGGCGACCAGAATTGAACACAATACTCAAGGTGCGGTCACACCATAGAGCGATACAATGGCATTATAACATCCTCACACCCGTTTTCCATACCTTTCCTAATAATACCCAATATTCTATTCGCGTTCCTAGCCGCAGCAGCACACTGAGCAGAAGGTTTCAGTGTATTATCGACGACGACACCCAGATCCCTTTCTTGGTCCGTAACTCCTAACATGGAACCTTGCATGACATAGCTATAATTTGGGTTTTTTTCCCCACGTGCATCACCTTGCACTTGCTCACATTAAATGCCATCTGCCATTTAGCCGCCCAGTCTCCCAGTCTCGTAAGGTCCTTCTGTAATTTTTCACAATCCTGTCGCGAGTTAATGACTTTGCATAACTTTGTGTCATCAGCAAATTTAATTACCTCACTAGTTCCTCCCATCTCTAAATCATTTATAAATATATTAAAAAGCAGCGGTCCTAGCACAGACCCCTGAGGAACCCCACTACATAGTAACATAGTAAATGACGGCAGAAAAAGACCTGCATGGTCCATCCAGTCTGCCCAACAAGACAACTCATATGTGCTACTTTTTGTGTATACCCTACTTTGATTTGTACCTGTCCTCTTCAGGGCACAGACCGTATAAGTCTGCCCAGCACTATCCCCACCTCCCACCACTGCCTCTGGCACAGACCATATAAGTCTGCCCAGCACTATCCTCGCCTCCCACCACCGGCTGGCTCTGCCACCCAATCTCGGCTAAGCTCCTTAGGATCCATTCCTTCTGAACAGGATTCCTTTGTTTATCCCACGCGTGAATGCTGCCCATTTAACTCTTCCTATCCTTCAACCAGTTTTTAATCCACAATAGGACATTTCCTCCTATCCCATGACCCTCCAATTTCCTCTGCAGCCTTTCATGAGGTACCTTGTCAAATGCCTTTTGAAAATCCAGATACACAATATCAGCCGGCTCCCCCTTTGTCCACATGTTGTTTACTCCTTCAAAGAATTGAAGTAAAGTGGTCAGGCAAGATTTCCCCACACAAAAGCATCAGGTGTCCAAGGCCTTCGATGTGCAGATAGTAGGAATTGAGTTTCCGCAAGCCAAGGCCTTAAATATGAATCCAACTGTGACCCGACTTCCTCACAGTTTAGCTTTGCAGGAACACTGAATCCGACAAAACGTAACAACTATTAGGACTGTTGAGAGTGTGGTAACTTGTCCAAAAAGGCCTGCAGCTCCAAGGCTTTCATTAAAGTCACTGTGCGATTATCATGAACAATTCAAACTTTAGCTCGGACCTGGAAAGCAAATTTGACACTTCTAGAAAATAACTGGGAGCAATATGACGCCAGCAGCCTCTGTTGTAACTGGAACAGTAACAATTGGGTTCCCTTATATTCTAAAGAGCACTGCTTCCTGTAGAGATCCAACAAATTTAGCCTTGACCACATAGTTAAGTGCACTATGACTGGTTTCGGTTTGCCAGCGTTATCCCTCCCGTTTCCAATCCTATGTACATGTTCCACATGTATGGAGTCTGTATCGGAGGGAAATCCCAAAGCTTGTGGGAGCCAACTTTTGGCCATATCCATAACAGCAGAATCAGGAACGTCCTCTGGGATGCCGATAATTTGCAAGTTCTTTCTGCAGCCCCTATTTTCTTGGTCTTCCACTTTATCCACAAGGAAACGCACCTGTTCCTCTAGGGCGCCAAGCCGGCCCGCTATCGATTTCGTCTGGTCCTCCTAGGCAGAGACGCATTCTTCCACTTGCTGAATTCTTACCCCGCAGCCAGTTGTGACAAGTACTGCGTGGACACTTGAACGGTGTCATCGGGAAGAACTTGGTGAGGACCAGCTGGTGAAGCAGATTACACCATCTTTTTTTGGAGTAGGTGCTGCTTTCTCGCATCCTAGCTGCACGGATTTAGTCAGCATACCAGAGAAACCAGACCGCAACGAGTTCTCTTCAGACAGTTTTCTTCTCTTCAGACAGTTTTCCAGTGCAAGGACACATGGGGCTGTACTTGCTACTGTCAGAGGGCTCATGGGGGATTCCTGCTGAAGCCCTGAAGAGGAACCAATCTGCCACCTGAAGCTATAGCCGCAAGGATGAGAGATGGGGATTTTCCTTCTTGTGTCAGGGTTACCCAGTTTGGGCCTTTGCCAGTGAAGGATTGGCTATCTCAGGCACATGGTGTAGCCTAATTGCTGAGTTGGTAATTTATTCTTGGGAAAGTTTTGTAGCATATATTTATTTAAATCTTTTTTTATTGAACAAGAAACACAACAGTCTGGCTTTACACTACCAGATAAGTTATAGAGTATACGTTTACAGCCTTCACATTCCCTTCGTGATCAACAGAGAAATTTTGTGCTTATTCCTTCCCCCTCCCCCAAAGTCCCTTAAATGACTATTGCGTACAATTGTTACAAAATATCATTAGCCATTTTTCTTCAAACCTACCACTGACCTTTTGCCAGAAGAAGGGACGGAGGAGAAAAGCAAGAGAGGAACAAAGGAAAAAAAAAAAAAAAAAAAGGAATATATAATTATCTATATATATCAACCCTACAGGAGGTACTAGGGTGCCGAGTCAGAGACTATTCAGTATAAAGCTTCGAGCTTTAGGGGATAACGACTGTATGTAGGAATTCCAAATCTCCAAAAATTTGTAGTATATATTTATGGCTATTTTCATGGATGAACGTGCACTAGGGCAGTGGTTCCCAACTCTGATCCTGGAGGCACCCCAGCTGGCTCTAGGATCAGAGTTGGGAACCACTGCCCTAGTGCATGTTCATCCATGAAAATAGCCATAAATAAATATATTATATATGTCATTTGAGTAGTAGCATGGGGGGTTGGGGGAGGTCACTTAGAGCTTCTTTAGGGTTATTGTGAATATGAAGTATGCTGTTTTTTCAAATGTCAATAAAAATTTACTGTAATAAAGTATCACATGGCTTGTAAAATGAGTTTATTGTGTTGGGCAGACTGGATGGACCGTTAAGGTCTTTATCTGCTGTCATTTACTATGTAATTCCTGTTTTAAAGCTTACACACAGAATTAAGGCCCCAGCTTGCTTGTTTGCAATAGGTTTAGAGACCAACAATTTCCCATATTTGTGTTTGGCCACTTCCACTGTCAGCACCAATGTCTTTCTTGTCAGACAAATCTGATTAATTTCTTTGTGTAGATACCGAGAGAGTTGGATCCCGGGAGAGTGCTAGATATGGTGAAATTAGATCTTACCTGCTAATTTTCTTTCCTCTAGACCCTCCAGACCGGTCAAGACGCGTGGGTTATGTCCTCCTACCAGCAGAGGGAGACTGAGAAAACACTAAGCTTTTGAAGCCTGTATATATAACCTGTGCAGAACCTCCACTAGCCAGTATACCCCTGACAAAGCAGAGAAACAAAAAACACTAACAACAACTAGCAACCCTGTACGTGGTCACAGTAAACTGCAAAAACAAGAAACATCTGCCGCTTGCTCTTACGGAAACATGTTCCTTTGCCTTTGATAAAACAGTTGGGCTTCTACAGGTGGACTATCAAAGAAGAGCCCCACCTGTCCCGGACTCCTATCACAAAACAGAAATAAACAGTCTGCAATTAGAGAAACAACAATTTACAGCAGCCAAGAATTATCCAACAAATACACCTCCTGGCCTCCAATACAGACAGGGCGGGCTCTTGACCGGTCTGGAGGGTCTAGAGGAAAGAAAATTAGCAGGTAAGATCTAATTTCACCTTCCTCAGCGACCCTCCAGACCGGTCAAGACGCGTGGGACGTACCAGAGCAGTAACTAACTTATGGGAGGGACCTACTAAGGCCAGAGGTCAAAACTGCTGCCCCAAAGCGCACCTCGTCCTTTGCATGCACAGGAATCCTATAATGCTTCACAAAGGAATGCAACGAAACCAAACCGCAGCCCGACAAATATCTAACAGAGAAATCATACTATTCTCCGCCCACGAGGCTGCCATTCCCCTAGTGGAATGAGCAGACCAGCCCCTAGGCACCATAGGACCCTTCACCAAGTAAGCAGATGCAACCGCCTCCTTCAACCACCGTGCTATGGTCACCTTAGGAGCCGCTGCACCCTTCTTTGGGCCACCATGAAGAACAAACAAACGGTCAGAGGCTCTGAAGTCCTGAGTTCCAGAGAGATAACAACTCAAAACTCTCCTGACATCCAGCTTGGCAATACCACGCTGCTCCGAATCTCCAGCCATATCACCCAACACTGGCAGAGAGATGACCTGATTAACATGGAACTCGGAAACCACCTTGGGCAAAAAAGGAAAGCACCGTCCGCAACGAAACCTTTCCCTCAGAAAGGACAAAAATGGTTCCCTAAAAGACAAAGCCTGAAGCTCTGAAACACTCCGTGCTGAAGTAATCGCCACCAACAAGACCGCCTTTAAAGATAAATCCTTACAAGATGCCGATACCAGAGGCACAAACGGAGGCCTGATCAAAGCATCCAAAACTAGCTTCAAATCCCACGGAGGCACCATCCGTCACTGAGGCGGACGCAGCAACTTAACACCCTTCAAAAAACGCACTACCTCAGGCACAGACGCGAAGGACTTTCACTGAAGCTTCCCACGAAAACATGACAAAGCTGCCACCTGAACCTTCAGTGTAGACAAGGCCAGACCTCTATCAACACCATCGTGCAAAAATTCCAAAACTTCCGCCACCGAAGAGTGAAACGGCCGAACTCGATGGTCTTCACACCAGTGCTCAAAGATTCTCCAAACCCGGACATACGCCAAGGAAGTGGATCGTCTACGGCAACTCAACATCGTAGCAAAGCCACTGGATGAAAGCCCCTTCTTCTTCAACTTGTGCCGCTCAAGAGCCAAACCATAAGCGAAAACCGAGCCGGATCCGGCATGATTATCGGGCCTTGACACAGAACTGATCCCAACAAAGGCAGGGCCGCCGCCCCTGCCAACCGCACCAGGTCTCCATACCATGGTCGACGCTGCCAATCCGAAGCTACCAGAATCACCCGACCGGAGTGATGTTCGATGCGCTATATTACTCGACCGACTAACAGCCACAGAGGAAACACATACAGTCACTCCCGAAGCCAAGGCAACAGAAGAGTGTCGATTTCCTCCGCTCAAGGGTCTCTTCAGCGACTGAAAAAAAAAAATCTCTGAACTTGCGCATAGCGAGCCGTTGCCCTAAGATCACCGAAAGTCCCCAGACCGACACAACTCACTGGAACACTGACCGAAGAAAAGACCACTCTCTGGGATCTAGAGTGTGCCTGCTGAGATAATCTGCATCTATGTGACCTACCCCGGCCACAAGCGCTGCCAAGAGAGCCTGAAGATGAGTTCAACTGCGCCGCCAAGGCTCTTTGTTCCCCCCTTGACGGTTGACATATGCTACTGCCATGGCATTGTCACAGAGCACTCGGACTGCCTTGTGGCGAACCACCGACGTCAAGGCCTGGCGCGCCACCCGAATGGCCCGAGTTTCCAGCCGGTTGATGGACCACTCTGCTTCTGCCCGAGACCACCGGCCTTGAGCTACCTGACTGAGACAATGTGCCCCCCAACCTTGCAGACTGGCATCCGTGACCATTACCAGCCCCTGTGGGGACTCCAACGGCATTCCTTTCCCAAATTGCGCGGACTGAGCCACCAGCGGAGACTGAGACGAGGGGCCACCGACAGCGGACAACACATTTCCAAGTCCTGCGACAGAGGGGACCAACGACTGAGCAGAGCTGACTGTACCTGACGCATGTGCGCCCTGGCCCACGGAACTACCTCTATGGTCGCCACCATCAGGCCCAGGACCTGACGATAAGTACGGGCCGTCGGTGCCTTCTCTGCAAGGAACCGACGAATCGGACCCTGTAACTTGGAACCAAAAGGCTGCACAAAGGAAAGTGAAGATAAGCTTCCGTCAAATCCAGGGAAGTGAGAAACTCTCCTTTCCTGACCGCACCAGTGACCGACCGCAACGTCTCCATCCGGAAAGAGGGCACCTTGAGTGCCGCATTGACCCTTTTGAGATCTAAAATGGGACGAAAAGTGTCCTCTTTCTTGTGGACCACAAAATAGATCAAATAGCACCCTGAGCGTTGCTGATCTGAAGGAACAGGAACCACGGCTCCCAACGCGAGCAGCCACCGCAGAGTGTCCCTCACTGCTGCTCTCTTGCTCCAAGACCGACAGAGGGATTCCAGAAACACTTCGGGAGAACAGCTTTCGAATTCCAGCGCACATCCGCCTCGAAACACCTTGAGAACCCACTGATCTGACCTGATTTGGGCCCAACTCTGGTAAAACAGACTCAGCCGAGCCCCAACATGCACCAGAGCCTGAGCCCGCACACCTTCATTGGGAATTGTGGCCTGAATACTAACCTCCCGCGGAAAAGCCACGCCCTCCGCGACGACTCTCACGAAAGAACTGTGTGCGCTGGAAAAACCGACCCCTAGAGGTCCTACTACTATTAAACATTTCTATAGCACTACTAGACTTATGCAGCGCTGTATAAATTAACATGAAAAGACAGTCCCTGTTCAACAGAGCTTACAATCTAAATTGGACAAACAGACAGCTAGGGGTAGGTCCCACTCGATCTGCCCGGCCTATACCGCTGAGCCTCCCTAAACCGTCCCCGAGAGGAACTAGTTCTGGCCCCTGCCTTGAACCGAAAATCTGGAAGCCATAGAACCTTGGTATCACTAAGACCTCACACTAACTTGTCCAAATCTTCTCCAAAGAGCATAGCTCCCTTAAGTGGCAGAGACCCACAACCATAGCCATATTTTTTGTCTGAAGTAGGCAACAAATCATAAAAGCCTCAGACAAAAAGGATGAACCCATGTCCAAGTCGGCTAACTCCTGACCCCCAGAAGAACCAACATCTACCGAATCATCCAGGAGCTTCTCGGCCCAACGAAAACATGCCCGAGCTACCAGACCCCCACAAACCGAGGCCTGCAGTGCTAGAGCCGACAAAACAAAACTACGCTTGAGAAAAGATCCCAACTTCCTATCCTGAGGATCACGGAGGGCCGTTCCTCCATCAACCGGGATAGCCGTAGCTATAATTACTGCCGTCACTACTGCATCTACCGTGGGAGCCTTAAAGGAATCCCTATCGTCCTGAGGGAGGGGATAAAGCCTCGCCATTGCCACCTTACACGGCAAATCCCATTCCTGACAAATCATCTCCCGGAGATCCTTGTTCATAGGGAAGGATCACGCCTGACGCTGAATGCCCTTCACCAATGGATCCTGGACAGTTTCCCCCAAAGCCACCTCAGGACCAAACTGAAGGGTGGACGACACCTGATCTATGAGTTCTGACAGCTCATCTCTATGGAAAATCCGCACTACTGAAGGATCCTCTCCAGGAATCCAACAATCCTGCTCCTGAGAGCCGTCAATTCCATCTGACTCCCCAGATCACTAAGCGCAGCTTCTGCAGCTACAGGAGAAAAACATTGCCTGTCCTCTGACCACTCTAACCGTGGTCTCTCAGCCAAGACGGAAATAGCCCCCTCTTCCAATTGGGGGGGGGGGGGGGGGGGGGGGGGGGGAGGGGGGGTCCCGATCTCCAGGCCTGATACCGCGTCCAGACAATCTGGAGGAAAGCCCACCATTCCTGGACCGTCATTAGGCCCTTTTGTGCCAAAAACGGAGGCCGCAGGCCCAAAACCAGCCGGCTCCACGGGCCGCGTCAGACTCAAGATGGCGGCTGTTCCCGCCGAAACTGTTCCCGCTGACAGCGGCCCTGCCTACGCTCCCGCTGACCCGGAGACTCCCGACACCATCGATCCCTCCGCGGTCAAGTCGGGGGGTGCCGCAGCCACCTTTATAGGTGCACCGCAAAGCTACACTGAGCGCCCGGCGCCTCTACCCCTCGCCACGAGCACGCGCGACATCAGATGAGCTGGGCCGCCATAAACCACGAGGGAAGGGAAAAGCTGTTCCGCAAACGCGCCAAACCAAAAACTCACTCACACTGCAAAAGCACTGGAGAAAGCGCTGCTCTCTCGTTCCAGCAAGGAATCAAAACCCCCGTTCGGTCCGCTGAAAATAAAGAAATAAATGCCCTTAAAGGCACAGTACTCCAACTCTGGCAGCTGGAAATTGTAAGGCACTCAAGGCTACAATACTGAGAAAGCAGCCGAGGCACAAAGCTAGCAAGCAAAATGAAATAGAATAACTGACCTTAAAGGCATCTTACTCTAACTCTGGCATCTGGAAATTGTAAGGCACTCAAGGCTACAATACTGAGAAAGCAGCCGAGGCACAAAGCTGCCAAGCAAACAGAAATAGAGAGCAGCACAGGGGGAGGGACCCAAACATAGGTGTAACACCCCAGGGGGAAAAACTGGGCCCCACCAGACCCAGGGCCCCAAAGCACTTTTTTTTTTTTTTTTTACACACACGTACAGGGTACTGCAACAGAATAAAGTTTGGAAGGAAAAAATCCTACGACCCAATGACAAACTACCTCACCAGATTATTGGAGACTGCACAGGCTGTCAACTGCTACCTCTGCTGAGACTGAGAAAATACTGGCTAGTGGAGGTTCTGCACAGGTTATATATACAGGCTTCAAAAGCTTAGTGTTTTCTCAGTCTCCCTCTGCTGGTAGGAGGACATAACCCACGCGTCTTGACCGGTCTGGAGGGTCGCTGAGGAAGGTGGACTTACATTTCAGCAAAGCCTATGAGCCAGTTCCACATTGACAGCTAATAAACCAAGTGCCCAAAAGTATGGGTCCTAAACTGACTGGGTTGAGTAGAAAGTACTAATAAATGGAGCTCTTTCTGAGGAAGGGTTATTTTTATTTTTGTTACATTTGTACCCTGCGCTTTCCCACTCATGGCAGGCTCAATGCGGCTTACATGGGGCAATGGAGGGTTAAGTGACTTGCCCAGAGTCACAAGGAGCTGCCTGTGCCAGGAATCGAACTCAGTTCCTCAGGACCAAAGTCCACCACCCTAACCACTAGGCCACTCCTCCAGATGTTAGCAGTATATGCAGAATATAGGGAATACATTTTCAAAAAGCTGCAAACAGTACAAAATAGCTCTGCATGTCTGATCTGTGGCATATCCAAATACAACCCTGCTACTCCAATGCTGCAATCCCTGTATCAGAGGGTGGTTTTCAAATATGTACTTTTGTATACAGGTTGTCTGGTATGGCACCAAGCTATATGTTATTAGTAGAGCTACCGTTACTAGACCTCAAGAAGAAACAGATCACCCAATTGTCCACTTTCCCAGCTGCAAACGGGTACTAGTCCATACTGCCAGCTTTCCATATAACATGACCAAATGGTACAATACGTTAATCAAAACCCACTCCCCCCAAATACCCCAACCAACCACCACCTTTCATTGCTCAAACTACATATCTCTTAATAACAAATACAAAGGTAGCTTCTGATCCTCCTTACATTTTCTTTTCTCCCAGGACAGCAGCACAAGGGGAAGGTCCCGGCCACCTGGCTGTAACACCCCAAGGGGAAAAACGGGGCCCTACTGGAGCCACACCTCAGAAGCACAAAGAGAGCCTAAGTACAGGGTTACGTCCAAGACTCTGAGCACTGACGAAACCCTAGGGCCTACCAGACCAGTCAGGTTGCATGTCTGCCCTCTGCTGGAGACTGTGTATGTAACCTGTACAGAACCCCAACCAGCCAGTTTTTCCTCAGTGTTCAAAGTGAAGTGTTCAGTCTTCCTCTGCTGGTAGACGTGCATAACCCAAGGGTCCTGACTGGTCTGGAGGGTTGCTGAGGAAATATATTTACATTCTTAAACTGTCATGTCTGAGTGCGAAGAGATACTCTGCTTCAATGCCTTGTAAAGAGTACTTTATTAACATGTTTACAGAAAATCTGCACATCTATAAAACACCAGTTCTTGGTTAATTTCTGGGTCATTAAACAGCATGGATGTAACCACATTACAGCAGACTAACCAGCCAGCTGGGAGTCCAGGGATATTTCAGAATTTGCTGACGGTGGGACCCGACTGGAGCTACTGTGGAAGAAAATCATTTCTAAAGTGCATTCTTGCAGCTAGAAAAATAGCAGCAAAGGTTTCTTTATTTAAAAAAATGTTTCCAGAACTGGAAGGTATATAGCAGTATACAATATATATAAACACATGTAAAACCCTATAGAAAAAACAGCCATGATTGAATCTAGAATTCTCTACGAGAAAACAAACTGCCTCAGTGCTTAGTTTCTTCTGGAACCCATAAAATATTCTGAGGCCATAGACATATAATGCTCACTCAACTAACACATTAATATAATGGCATAAGGAATCATGCCATTGTCCCCAGTAGCACAGCCAAAAGCACAAAGAAATCCCTTTTCAGGTCACAGGAACAGGATTCTCTCTAGGGAGATCAGGGTTTTCTGCGCCTGTTGAATAAAAAGGTACAAAAACACACTTAAAATTTAGTTAACTTCACATTTTCCTGAAACAAAGCCCCAGAAAAAATAAATTGTCAAACTGCTAGATATAGCTGCATTTATGAGATTTTATAACCACATCCTCTTTGCCCTGCCAGACCAGTCCAGACACATGGGTTTATGCTCCCCTACCAGCAGATGGAAATGGAGAAAGTTTTGCAGTCTGCTCCGTTTACAATATTCTGTTTGTTGGTGGATGAACATAAACCCACGTCCTGGACTGGTCTGATCTGTCTGGACTCGAGAAAAGGAAGTTAGCAGTTAAGCCAAATTTCTTCATGCACTTGCCGAGTCCTGACTCCGCAAAATCCAATACATTTCAAAAGATGCATAATTAAATCTAAAAATCAGGTTTGTAAAGCTGAGTTCAAAGTAACTTTTGATTGGGCACAGCCAGTAAGTATAAACCCTTTTTGGCAGGAACTTATGTTTATACCTGAGACAATGAAGAATAAAGTGACTTTTTGATGGTCATGAGTGGGAGAGGAAAGATTTGAACTCTGGCTTTCCTAGTTCATAGATTACTGATCTCAGTAGGCTGCTACTTTATTCCATATCTACTTTACTTCAGTTAACAGGAACAGCAAAAGTTCAAATAAGGGCCTTCAAGAAACCATATTATTAAGAGCCCTCAAAACGGGTAAGTCCACATCAGAAGATCTGAGAGCAACTTCTTCCTTGTGCCCCACCTCAAATGTGTCACTGTTTCTAGCCATTCTGCTCATCTCTCTCTTTCAATTTATCCATAGGAGAGATTCCCATTGGATACTTCCTGGACAATGAGCCATTGATAAAAGCTTATACAAATTACTTTGAAATAAATAAATTAGAGGAACAAAATGGTTTTAATAATTTGACAAAAATTGAAAAAAAAAAGTCAGTGGAAGACAAAAAAAAAAAAAAAAAGACTGTACTCTAGTAATAACAACAGTAAATAAAGGGGGAGCAATTGCCATTATGACTAGATCTTTCTATCAGAAGTACTAAGACAAATGACAGGAATTTCTACCAGGTTTTGAGAAATGATCCCAGAAACTCTTTGCAAGAGAAGATTGAATAAAGAAGCTGATTTTCTCAAACAAAATCCTTGTTCTAAACCTGCATCTACTAAGTCTTCAAAGTAAAACAGTTACTCTCACGATTTATGTATTACTCCCATGTTTCAAACCTCCTCTCTACTGTGGCACCATCCACGTCTGTCAATGAGGCTGTTTCTTCTTACAACAATACTCTATCCTCTGCCTTAGACACTCTTGCACCTTTGATGACCCGCCCTGTAAGGCGTACAAAACCCCAACCTTGGCTGACTTCTAATATCCGCTACCTACGTTCCTGTACCCGCTCCGCCGAACGCCTCTGGCGGAAATCTCGGGCCCTTGCTGATTTCTTACACTTTAAGTTCATGCTGACCTCCTTCCAATCTGCTCTTTTACGTGCCAAACAGGATTATTATATCCAACTGACCAACTCTCTTGGCTCTAATCCTCGACTTCTCTTCACCACATTGAACTCTCTCCTCAAGGTGCCCCCTCCCTCAACTCCTCCTTCATTATCTCCTCAGACCCTTGCTGAATTCTTTCACAACAAGGTTCAAAAGATAAACCTTGCTTTCTCTACCTCACCACCTCTCCCTCCACTAGTCCGTTCCCCTCTCTCTCCTTCCCCTCATTCCCTTTCCTCCTTTCCTGAAGTTACTATTGAGGAAACTACACTTCTCCTTTCTTCCTCTGATCCCATTCCCACCCACCTTCTTAATGCCATCTCTCCTGCTCTTATTCCTTTTATCTGTCACATTCTCAACCTCTCACTTTCCACTGCGACTGTCCCTGCTGCCTTTAAACATGCTGTGGTCACACCTCTCCTTAAGAAACCTTCATTCGACCCTACTTGTCCCTCTAATTACCGACCCATCTCCCTCCTTCCTTTTCCCTCCAAATTACTTGAGCGTGCTGTTCACCGCCGCTGCCTTGATTTTCTCTCCTCACATGCTATTCTTGACCCACTACAATCTGGTTTTCGCCCTCTCCACTCAACCGAAACTGCGCTTACTAAAGTCTCCAATGACCTATTACTGGCTAAATCCAGAGGTCAATATTCCATCCTCATTCTTCTTGATCTTTCCGCTGCTTTTGACACTGTCGATCACAGCATACTTCTCGATACCCTGTCCTCACTTGGATTCCAGGGCTCTGTCCTTTCCTGGTTCTCTTCCTACCTCTCCCTCCGCACCTTTAGTGTTCACTCTGGTGGATCCTCTTCTACTTCTATCCCTCTGTCTGTCGGCATACCTCAGGGTTCTGTTCTTGGTCCCCTCCTCTTTTCTATCTACACTTCTTCCCTTGGTTCATTAATCTCATCCCATGGCTTTTCCTACCATCTCTATGCTGATGACTCCCAAATCTACCTTTCTACCCCTGATATCTCACCTTGCATCCAAACCAAAGTTTCAGCGTGCTTGTCTGACATTGCTGTCTGGATGTCTCAACGCCACCTGAAATTAAATATGACCAAAACCGAGCTTCTCATTCCCCCCCCCCCCCCCCCCCCCAACCCACCTCCCCACTCCCCCCGTTTTCTATTTCTGTTGATGGCTCTCTCATTCTCCCTGTCTCCTCAGCTCGAAACCTTGGGGTCATCTTTGACTCTCCTTCTCTGCTCATATCCAGCAGATTGCCAAGACCTGTCATTTCTTTCTTTACAACATCCGTAAAATCCGCCCCTTTCTTTCCGAGCACTCTACCAAAACCCTCATCCACACCCTTGTCACCTCTCGTTTAGACTACTGCAATCTGCTTCTTGCTGGCCTCCCACTTAGTCACCTCTCCCCTCTCCAGTCGGTTCAAAACTCTGCTGCCCGTCTCATCTTCCGCCAGGGTCGCTTTACTCATACTACCCCTCTCCTCAAGACCCTTCACTGGCTCCCTATCCGTTTTCGCATCCTGTTCAAATTTCTTCTACTGACCTATAAATGTATTCACTCTGCTGCTCCCCAGTATCTCTCCACACTCGTCCTTCCCTACACCCCTTCCCGTGCACTCCGCTCCATGAATAAATCCTTCTTATAGACATAGTAACATAGTAACATAGTAGATGACGGCAGAAAAAGACCTGCATGGTCCATCCAGTCTGCCCAAGACAAACTCATGTGTATACCTTACCTTGAATTTGTACCTGTCCTTTTCAGGGCACAGACCATATAAGTCTGCCCAGCAGTATTTCCCGCCTCCCAACCACCAGTCCCGCCTCCCAACACCGGCTCTGGTACAGACCGTATAAGTCTGCCCTCCCCTATCCTCGCCTCCCAACCACCACCCCCTCTTCCCCCCAACTGCTCCGCCACCCAATTTCAGCTAAGCTTCTGAGGATCCATTCCTTCTGCACAGGATTCCTCTATGCATATCCCACGCATGTTTGAACTCCGTTACCGTTTTCATCTCCACCACCTCCCGCGGGAGGGCATTCCAAGCGTCCACCACCCTCTCCGTGAAAAAATACTTCCTGATATCTTTCCTGAGTCTGCCCCCCTTCAATCTCATTTCATGTCCTCTCGTTCTACCGCCTTCCCATCTCCGGAAAAGATTCGTTTGCGGATTAATACCTTTCAAATATTTGAACGTCTGTATCATATCACCCCTGTTCCTCCTTTCCTCCAGGGTGTACATGTTCAGGTCAGCAAGCCTCTCTTCATACGTCTTGGAACGTAAATCCCATTCCATCCTCGTAGCTTTTCTTTGCACCGCTTCCATGTTTTTAACATCCTTCGCAAGATACGGCCTCCAAAACTGAACACAATACTCCAGGTGGGGCCTCACCAACGTCTTATACAGGGGCATTAAAACCTCCTTTCTTCTGCTGGTCACTCCTCTCTCTATACAGCCTAGCAATCTTCTAGCTACAGCCACCGCCTTGTCGCACTGTTTCGTCGCCTTCAGGTCCTTAGATACTATCAACCCCAAGATCCCTCTCCCCGTCCGTGCCTATCAGACTCTCCCCGCCTAACACATACGTCTCCCTTGGATTTCTACTCCCTAAGTGCATCACTTTGCATTTCTTCGCATTGAATTTTAATTGCCAAACGTTAGACCATTCTTCTAGCTTCTTCAGATCTTTTTTCATGTTTTCCACACCCTCCGGGGTGTCCACTCTGTTGGAAATCTTGGTGTCATCCGCAAAAAGGCAAACTTTACCTTGTAACCCTTCGGGTCCTATCTTCAGCCCTTCTAGTTTATTCAAGAGCCTCCTGTGGGGAACCGTGTCGAAAGCCTTGCTGAAATCTAAGTAGATGACGTCCATAGCACGTCCTTGATTTAATTCTCCTGTCACCCAGTCAAAGAATTCAATGAGATTCGTTTGGCACGATTTCCCTTTGGTGAAACCATGTTGTCTCAGATCTTGCAACTTATTGGCTTCCAGGAAATTCACTATCCTTTCCTTCAGCATGGCTTCCATTACTTTTCCAATAACCGAAGTGAGGCTTACCGGCCTGTAGTTTCCAGCTTCTTCCCTATCCCCACTTTTGTTCCCTTCTCCACTACTGCCAACTCCAGACTTCGCGCCTTCTGTCTCGCTGCACCCTATGCCTGGAATAAACTTCCTGAGCCCCTACGTCTTGCCCCATCCTTGGCCACCTTTAAATCTAGACTGAAAGCCCACCTCTTTAACATTGCTTTTGACTCGTAACCACTTGTAACCACTCGCCTCCACCTACCCTCCTCTCTTCCTTCCCGTTCACATTAATTGATTTGATTTGCTTACTTTATTTATTTTTTGTCTATTAGATTGTAAGCTCTTTGAGCAGGGACTGTCTTTCTTCTATGTTTGTGCAGCGCTGCGTATGCCTTGTAGCGCTATAGAAATGCTAAATAGTAGTAGTATATATAAATGTTTAACTATACCACCAGAAGACCTATTGTATCAACCACTGGTTCAGTCTTTTGGAACTTTATCTGTATTCACAGATAAATTTCTGTGATCTTTTCTATCAAATGTCATCCTACATTTGGGATTCACACGATATCAATCAGGGATTTCAAATGCAGTTGGGAATATAACATTAGCTGCCACAAAGTCTTCATACACAAATATTCCACAGGACAGCGCTATAGAGGTCATTAAAAATACTTTAGATAATAGAGGACCATCTAGGATACTCACTTTTTTATTGTTTCATTAGCAGAACTTGCATTGAAAAGTATTTTTTACTTTGATTGGCAAATTTTATAAACAATTCAAGGGTACGGGCAGTGGGGACCATGATGGCTCCAGACATTTCTAATCTGTATGTTGCAAATTTTGAAAAAGAATATTTCAAAACATGTCCCTTTAAAGAATTCATTATACGGTGCAAAGAAAAGCTACGAGAATGGTATGGGATTTGCGTTACAAGACGTATGAGGAGAGACTTGCTGACCTGAGCATGTATACTCTGGCGGAAAGGAGAAACAGGGGTGATATGATACAGATATTCAAATATTTGAAAGGTATTAATCCGCAAATGAACCTTTGCCGGAGATGCGAAGGCGGTAGAACGAGAGGACATGAAATGAGATTGAAGGGGGGCAGACTCAAGAAAAATGTCAGGAAGTATTTTTTCACAGAGAGAGTAGTGGATGCTTGGAATGCCCTCCCGCAGGAGGTGGTAGAAATGAAAACGGTAACGGAATTCAAAATGCGTGGGATAAACAAAGGAATCCTGTTCAGAAGGAATGGATCCTAAGGAGCTTAGCCGAGATTGGGTGGCAGTGCCGGTGGCGGGAGGCGGGGCTGGTGGTTGGGAGTCGGGGATAGTGCTGGGCAGACTTACACAGTCTGTGCCCTGAAAAGGACAGGTACAAATCAAGGTAAGGTATACACAAAAAGTAGCACATATGAGTTTATCTTGTTGGGCAGACTGGATGGACCGTGCAGGTCTTTTTCTGCCATCATCTACTATGTTACTATATATTATGGAACAGATTTATTGATGATATATTTGTCATTTGGAAAGAAGATATAGAACCGAAAAATTTCCACTGGACTGTGCTTTAAATAAAAGGTGAAATTAGGTCTTACCTGCTAATTTTCTTTCCTCTAGACCCTCCAGACCTGTCAAGACGATTGGGTTATGCACGCCTACCAGCAGAGGGAGACTGAGAACACTAAAACTTAAACAAGTATAAGCTAGCAGCCAACCCCCAAGCAGCTAGTAAATCCTTAACAAAGTAGAAAACAAACGAAACCAATAAACGATTACAACTCCTAAAGGTCAAAGAACCCTGTACTCAGAAACAAAAAACATGAAACACGTGCTTCAACTGACCGAACGCCACAGCGCTACAGTCCCTCTCTGAAATGCAGAGGAAATATATGTATAGCAAGACTTGAAATTTAGACACCTTTCAGCCACAGCAAAATAGACCATAAGAACACCAGAACTCTGCCAATCATACTCACCACAAAGAAACATGTACACAGCGGGAGGGTTCTTGACCGGTCTGGAGGGTCTAGAGGAAAGAAAATTAGCAGGTAAGACCTAATTTCACCTTCCTCAGCGACCCTCCAGACCAGTCAAGACGCTTGGGAAGTACGAAAGCAGTACAACTCCTAAGGGCGGGAACCTTTCATCCCAGAAGTCAACACTGCCGCACCAAAACTGGCATCCTCCCTAGCCTGCACATCCAGTCTATAATGTTTCACAAACGAATGCAACGAGGACCAGACCGCCGCCCTGCAAATATCTTGAGGCGGAATCAGACCACTCTCCGCCCAGGAGGAAGCTACTCCCCTGGTCGAATGCGCCTTCAGTTGGTCAGGCACTCTACGTCCCTTGATCAAATATGCCGAGGAAACCGCCTCCTTCAACCATCTAGAAATAGTTGCCTTAGAAGCTGCAGCTCCCTTCTTTGGACCGCCGTACAACACAAACAACCTATCTGAAGACCGAAACTCCCGAGTTCTGGATAAATAAGCCCTCAAGACTCGCCGAACATCCAGCTTGGCTAAACAGCACTGAGACGCATCTCCCAACTTATCTCCCAGCACTGGCAAAGAAATGTCCTGATTTACGTGGAAAGACGACACTACCTTGGGTAAAAACGATGGAACAGGCTTCAAAGAGACCTTTTCCTTCGAAAAAGCCAGGAAAGGCGCTCGACAAGACAAAGCCTGCAACTCCGAAACTCGCCGCGCCAAAGTAATAGCCACCAAAAACACCGACTTCAAAGTAAGATCTTTAAGAGTACTCGACCCCAAAGGCTCAAAGGGAGGCCCTACCAAGACTTCCAACACCAAGTTCAAATCCCACGGCGGTACAACCGGCCGCCGAGGACGAATCAGCTTTACAGCACGTAAAAACCGAACCACATCCGGGGAAGACGCCAAGGAGACTCCCCGTATCCTTCCCCGAAAACAGGACAGAGCCGCAATCTGCACCTTCAAAGAGGAAAGAGCAAGACCTCTGTCTACACCATCCTGTAAAAACTCTAACACCTCCGGAATGGAAGCAGTCCAAGGCGAACAAGAACGATCGTTACACCAACCTTCAAAGATCCGCCACACCCTAACATAAGCAAAGGACGTGGAACGTTTACGGGACTGCAACATAGTATCAATCACCTTAGTTGAAAAACCTTTCTTCTTCAGCCTGTCCCTTTCAAGAGCCAGGCCTTAAGCGAGAACGGAGAAGGATCTGGCATCACGATCGGACCTTGCACCAACACCACCGTCTCCGCCAGCGTGAGCGGCCCCGCCTATTGCCAGACGTACTAGATCAGCAAACCAAGGCCGACGAGGCCAATTTGGAGCCACAAGAATTACTGTCCTGGCGTACCGCTCTATTCTTTGAGCTATCCGTCCTATCAAGGGCCAAGGAGGAAACACGTACAACAGCTGGTGAGGGGGCCACGCGAGCGCCAGAGCATCGATCCCCTCGGACCTCGGATCTCGCCGCCGGCTGAAAAACCTGGGTACTTGAGCATTGTCTGACGAGGCCATGAGATCTATCAATGGCAGACCCCACTCCACTAGGCGACGGAACAATGGACGATGTAGCGACCACTCTCCTGGATCCAACGTGTGACTGCTCAGAAAATCCGCACTGACGTTGTCTACTCCAGCTACATGACTTGCCGAGAGACTCTGAAGATGAAGTTCTGCCCAACGCATTAACTCCGCCGTCTCCTCTGACACCTCTCGACTCTTGGTACCCCCCTGATGATTTACGTACGCCACCGCCGTGGCATTGTCGGACAGTACTCGAACTGCCTTGCCTTCGAGGAGATACTGAAGGGACTGCAGTGCCAACCTTATCGCCCGAGTTTCCAACCGATTTATGGACCACAAGTCCTCCTCCGACCCTGAGCTACCTGTCCGAGACAATGCGCCCCCCAACCTGCTAGACTGGCATCCTTCGTTAGCACTGTCCACTCCGGAGGATCCAAGGGCATGCCTATTTCCAGATTCGGCATGTGAAGCAACCATCGCAGGCTGAGACGAACTGGATCCGGCAAGCGCAGTCTTTTCTCCAAGCTCTGAGTCTGAGGAGACCACCGCTCCAACAGTGCCGCCTGCAGCCGCCTCATGTGAGCCCTGGCCCAGGGCACTACCTCTATCGATGCCGCCATGAGTCCCAAAATCTGAAGGTAAGAGTGAGCAGACGGGAACCGTTTGGCACAAAACTGGCAAATCAATAACGGCATCTTGGCAATTTGAACTGCCGGTAAAAACACCCGGGCCTTCGCCGTATCGAAGCGAACCCCCAGATATTCCAGGGACTGAGTCGGTACTAGGTGACTCTTGACCAAGTTCACCATCCAGCCAAGCGACTCCAAGAAAGCTACCACCTTCGCCGTCGCATCCACACTCTCCTGAAGGGACTTGGCGCGAATGAGCCAATCGTCGAGATATGGGTGTACCAACACTCCTTGTTTCCTCAAAGCCGCTGCCACAACCACCATAACCTTGGAAAAGGTACGAGGCGCCGTAGCCAGACCGAATGGCAGCGCACAAAATTGGGGACCACAAAATAAATCGAATAACAACCTGTCCCCCTTTCTGAAACCAGCACGGGAATGACCGCCCCCAGATCTATCAGCCGACGAAGCGTCTGCTGAATCGCCCTGGCCTTGACCCGAGAGCGGCACGAAGAGGCGAGGAAAAAATCTGGAAGGAAAGTCTCGAATTCCAGCGCGTACCCGTCTCGCACCACTTCGAGTGCCCACTGATCTGACGTGATATGGGTCCACCTCTGATAGAATTGACTCAAACGAGCCCCTACCCTTACCAGAGGCTGGACCCGTACACCTTCACTGTGAAGCATGCCCGGAGGACAGACCTCCCCCCGGCGCGTCTCGGCCTCCTCGCTGACCTCCACGAAAGGACTGAGTATGCTGAAAAAAATCGACCTCTAGGCGCAACACTGAACCTACCAAAAAATCGACCTCTAGGCGCAACACTGAACCTACCCAGCCTATAACGCCGAGTATCTTTGAAACGCGCACGCCCTGCCATACCTTGACCTCCTGGCTTTGGGGCGCAACTCCGGCAAACGCGGCACTTTGGTCTCTCCAAGGCCACGAACCAACTTATCCAACTCTTCTCCAAACAGCAAGGTCCCCTTGAAGGGGAGAGAACATAACTTGGACTTAGATGCCGCATCTGCCGTCCAACCACGAAGCCAAAGAGCCCGACGAGCTCCAACCGCCAATGCCATATTCTTAGCAGAAGCTCTCAGCAGATCATAACTAGAATCTGCCAAAAAGGAAGAGCCCATCTCTAACTTGGCTAGCTCTTGCACCAAGGAAGCTCTATCTAAGGCCGGGCCATCCAAAAGTCTTTCAGCCCAACGGAAACACGCCCTGGCTACTAGGCCCCTGCACAGAGCGGCCTGAAGTGACAATGCCGAGAGATCAAAATTGCGCCGAATGAAAGACTCTAATCTCCTATCCTGCGGATCTCTGAGAGCAACCCCCCATCAACCGGAATAGCCGTAGCCTTGGTAACCGCGGTCACCACCGCATCCACTGTCGGCGACTTAAAGGAGTCCTTATCCCCTTGCGGAATAGGGTACAGTCTTGCCATAGCTCTGCTCACCCTACAAGGAGAATCTGGGGAGGACCACTCCTAGAAGATCATATCTCTGAGATCCGAAATCCCTTAACTAAGGGGTCAAGCTGCTTAGCGTCCGCTACCACTGGCTCAGGTGAATCAAACCTAAGCGTGGACACTACCTGCTCAATCAGCTCAGGAAGCTCATCCATAGGGAAAATGCGCACCACCGAGGGGTCTTCACCTGGCAAAGGCCCCTCCTCCTCAGAAACCTTGTCCCCTAGGAACTCATCCCCCAGCAGACTACCCTCGTCGTCTGAGGGAGGCAAGGAAAACAAATCTGGCTCTTCAGACCAATCTAAACGCTGTCGCTTAGCAACCAGAGGCCCTGCTCCCTTCAGAGGCTCTAACTGATTAGGGCCTGACTGCCAGGCCTGAAACATGGCCCAAATAAAATCCGGAGGAAACCCCATGGCCCCCGCACCTTCCGGAGGCCTGGAAGCACTCTGCCCCAGACCTTCCAACAGCGGGTGAGCAGCCACCCCCGTAGTGCCCGAATCCAAAATGGCAGTTCCCGCCAAAATCGGAACCACCGCTACGGGCCCAGAGGACAAGCCAGAGCCGGGCAAACCTTTACCGCTACCTGAACCCTCCGCAGCTAGTACCGGAGGCGAAGAATCAGGCTGTTTAGGCTCCCCACAGAACCTGCATTGAGCTCCTGGCGCGTCTATCCCCCTTCGCGCACAAGTATGGCAGCGCGACGGCTTTCCCGCCGATGTCGCAAATTTAAAGCGGTACACCCTAACGTCCCAGCTCTCCCAAAGTTGCTCAAAATCCCTAGGCCTCTCTGTCAGCTTCCCAAACAACACAGTCAAGCACTGCCAAGCAGCCAAACACTGTTTCTTTTTCTCTCTTTTTTTTTTTTTACACACTCACAACAAAAGCCCAGTTGCTAAGAGCTGACAGGGGTTAAGCACTCAAGGTTCCTGCCATAGCAGGAGCCGAGGCAACAGGCACAAAGTTCAGAAAGAGGATTTCAAAGCTACAAACTGCCAGAAGTTATGGCTCTCAAGGTTCCTGTCACAACAGGAGGCACATGGCTGCCTAACCAAAGGCCAGCCGGGGAATAAGCCACACACCGGCTAAATTCCACAGAGACAAGTGAATCCCACTGGACCCACTTTTCTTGAAGCACTCAACCAAAAATAATTCGAAATACAGGGTATTAGTTAAGAAAATCTAATCCTACCAGACCAGATTGACTGCTCAGGCTGCATGTCTACCCCTCTGCTGGAGACTGAGATTTACTGGCTGCTTGGGGGTTGGCTGCTAGCTTATACTGGTTTAAGTTTTAGTGTTCTCAGTCTCCCTTTGCTGGTAGGCGTGGCGTGCATAACCCAAGCGTCTTGACTGGTCTGGAGGGTCGCTGAGGAATGGTTTGTTTATTTTTCCAGTGTGCTAAAGTAAATTATTTCTCTGACTCATTACCACACCATGACCAGAAAGATGCTAGGCTGCACAGAGAGGGGTAACCAGAAAAAAAGAGGTATTGATGCTCCTGTATAAGTTGTTGGCAAGGGCCCATCAGTTTTGGAGGCCGTATCTTGCTAAGGACGTAAAAAGACTTGAAGTGGTTCAGAGATAAGCAACCAAAATGATATGGGGTTTTATGTTCCAAGAAGATGCATGAGAGACTTCAGGACCTGAATGTGTATACCCTGGAGAAGGCGAGACAGGGGTGATGTGATACAGACATTAAATTATTTGAAAGGTATTACTTTACAAACCTTTTCCAGAGAAAGGAAGGTGATAGAACTAGAGGACGTGAATTGAGGTTGCAGGGGCCTACTCGGGAATAATGTCAGGAAGTACTTTTTCACAGAGAGGGTGGCAGATGCCTGGAATGTTCTCCCGCGGGAGGTGGTGGAGATGAAAACAATAACAGAATTCAAAAATGTGTGGGAAAAACACAAAGGAATTCTGCATAGAAGGCATGGAACCAAACAAACTTCGCAGTGATTAGATCGCAACGCCAGTAATTGGGAAGCAAAGTCAGTGCTGGGTAGACATCTGTGGTCTGTACCCTGATCATGGCTGGACAGATTCAACTTCAGTACCTGGAGAACAAGGCCAGTGCCCTGAAAATGGCAAGGACAAATCAAGATGAAATATACACATATGTAGTACCACATCATACCTTATGCTATAAGTTTATCTTGTTGGGCAGGTCTTTATCAGCCATTATCTACTATGTTACTATGTAAAAAAATTAAATGATCAAACCAGAAAAGTAAAAAAAGAATTTTATTTTTAATTTAGGATAAGTAGGGTAATAGCCATTTTAGTCCACTCTAAAGGTTAATAAATAAAAATAAAACAAAAATAAAGTGATATTTTTTGGACTAAACATGCTTGAGTAGCTTTCAGAGGCCAAACCTCCTTCCTCAGATATTAAATTAGTCCAATAAAAAGATACCCCACCATCAAGTGTTCTGCCAGTATGGGCATTAGGATCAGGGGCTCATCCCAAGAACTTGGCACTGCAGTTGACAAAATGGTGGGTGCTCCTGTCAAATTTGGGCACACTGCCATCTCTATGTGTACTTTGCAGCCATAGCACCAACCGCTAAGAGCGCTGATGGCCCAGCGGCTTCCATAGAACAGGCATTACAGTATTTTGGCATGTACTGCCATGCACCCATGTGGCTTCTCGCCTCTAGATGACTGCCTCTCCTAGGAGAGAACTCCTGGTCAGAGGATTAACTTGCGCCTACTAAGCTGTGGAAATGCAATAAGACTGCTTATCATGCAGGGACAGATTAGTGCACTGCTCCTCTCAGCAATAAGCAGACGTTTCCTGACTATTTTAAAAAATAAATAAAAAAACACTGACGCTTCTGGAGGATGGCGGCCAAAGCACAAGGCCAACAGCCCAAAATACTACCACTAGGCTGATTTACAGGAAGAAACAATACAAAAGCACCAGCCCACTACTTAAAAACTTCACTGGCTCCCAATCAGAGCCAGAATTCTTTTCAAGATATGCACACTGGTCCACAGGATCATCTTTGGTCTTGCTCCTGAATACATGGCCAATCTAATTGATTTCCCACTGCGAAACGGTATCAATGGAGAACGCAGTTACCTCATCCTTCACTTCTCTACTTGCCTAGGATTAAGATATAAATCAGTGTACGCACAAAAAACTGGAACTCTCTACCAAAAGGACTAAGATCAACGAGTAATTATATTCTATTTTGCAAACACCTGAAAGCCTTCTTTTTCAGGAAATCCTTTCACATTGATAACACATAATACCTACCTCACTCACTATAACTAGTCTCGAACCAATGTATCACTTCTGTTAGTTACTTTGCATTCCATTATCCTCACTATCCTCACTATACTCTCGCTTCGTATCTCTCCAACCTAATGCCTTGTTCAATGGTTAGATCTTTCACGTCCTAGGCACTCTACTTTTAACTGTCAGAATTGTCTCCTCTAATTTTACAGTAAGCCACATTGAAACCAATCATGTTGGAGAAATATGGGATGCAAATGTCACAAATTTAAAATAAACAAACAACCCTCACCCTCACCCCCATAGATTCCTGTGAGGAGCAGAAGTGGAGGGCACCCTGGGACACCCCTAGGCTCCCTGTACAGCCAAGATTGGACTGCCTCTAAACGCCCTTAAGTTTTACGATAGCTTTACAGATTTTGCTACAAAAGGTAAAATTATGTATAATCATACCTGATAATTTTCTTTCCATTAATCATAGCTGATCAATCCATAGACTGGTGGGTTGTGTCCATCTACCAGCAGGTGGAGATAGAGAGCAAACTTTTGCCTCCCTATATGTGGTCATGTGCTGCCGGAAACTCCTCAGTATGTCGATATCAAAGCTCCATCCGCAGGACTCAGCACTTAGAGAATTACACCCACGAAGGGACACTCTGCCCAGCTCACCACCGCCGAAACGGGGGAGGGGAATTAACCCAGCTCATCCCCACACAAGTGGGGGAGGGGAATCCGTCCAGCTCATCCCCGCGGAGCGGGGGAGGGACACCACCCCGCCGATGCGGGGGGATCTGGCTTATCCTGCAACCGCAACCGCGGGAGGAGCTGACTGACCCGAACACCGCCGAAGCGGGAGGGGTACAAAACTGCCCTACAGCCGCACGAAGCGGGAGGGAGTGCCGGCAGAATTATAAGTCTCAATCCAGCCCCGTAAAACGGAGGGGAGAGGAATGCAGCAGCTCACTGTAACACAACTCGTCTTAACTCTTGAAGAATCCAAGTGAAAAAACTTGAACACGAAGTCTTTCTGAAGTAACTGAAGAGTAAACTTGAACCTGAAATGCAACCAGAATAAAACAATACAGATATCTGGGAGGGGCTATGGATTGATCAGCTATGATTAATGGAAAGAAAATTATCAGGTATGATTATACATAATTTTACCTTCCATATCATCAAGCTGATCAATCCATAGACTGGTGGGATGTACCGAAGCAGTACTCACCCAGGGCGGGACATAGAAATCCCTGACCGCAACACTGAAGCTCCAAACCGGGCCTCCGCCCGAGCAGCCACAGTCAAACGGTAATGCTTGGAGAATGTATGAGCCGAAGCCCAAGTTGCCGCCTTGCATATCTCTTCCAAGGAGACGGATCCGGCCTCTGCCATCGAGGCCGCCTGAGCTCTCGTGGAGTGAGCCTTCAGCTGGATAGGCGGCACCTTCCCCGCGGCCACATAAGCCGCTGCAATGGCTTCCTTGACCCATCTTGCCATTGTAGGCTTAGCAGCCTGCAGACCCCTACGAGGACCTGCAAACAGGACAAACAGATGATCCGATTTCCGGAAATCATTGGTCACTTCCAAGTATCTGATGATGACTCGTCTCACATCCAGATATTTAAGAGCAGAGTACTCCTCTGGGTAGTCCTCCCTACGAAAGGAAGGGAGACAGAGCTGCTGATTCACATGGAAGCGAGAAACAATCTTGGGCAGAAAGGAAGGCACTGTGCGAATAGTCACTCCTGCCTCAGTGAACTGCAGAAAAGGCTCTCGACATGAGAGCGCCTGGAGCTCGTAAACTCTTCTGGCTGAAGTGATAGCCACCAAAAAGACTGCTTTCAACGTCAGGTCTTTCAGAGATGCCCTCGACAAGGGTTCAAACGGCGGCTTCTGCAATGCTCTTAGCACCAGGTTGAGATTCCACGCAGGCACCACTGAGTGCAGAGGAGGGCGCAGGTGATTAACTCCCTTGAGAAAGCGCACCACATCTGGCTGGGAAGCCAGGGAAGCACCCTTCAGGCGGCCCCTGAAGCAAGCCAGAGCCGCTACCTGGACCTTAAGGGAACTGAGCGACAGGCCTTTGTCCAGACCTTCTTGCAGGAACGCCAACACTGAAGAAATTGGAGCAGTGAAGGGAGAAAGTGAGCCTGCTTCACACCACGCTGCAAAGATACGCCAAACCCTGGCGTAAGCAGTAGAAGTAGAGCGTTTCCTCGCTCTCAGCATAGTGGCGATGACCTTGTCTGAGAAGCCCTTCTTCCTCAGACGCTGCCGCTCAATAGCCAGGCCGTAAGACCAAAGGGGGAGGGATCCTCCATCACCACGGGACCCTGATGTAACAGGCCCTGCTCCACTGGCAGCCGCAGAGGATCGTCGATTGAGAGCCTGATCAAGTCCGCATACCAGGGACGTCTGGGCCAATCCGGAGCCACCAGGATTATCCTGCCGGGATGTCTTGCCACCCGGTCTAGGACCCTGCCCAACATGGGCCAGGGTGGGAACACATAGAGAAGCTCTTGTGTCGGCCATTGTTGGAGAAGAGCATCTACTCCCAGGGATCGAGGGTCCCGTCCTCTGCTGAAGAAGCGCGGCACTTGGCAATTGGCCGATGACGCCATCAGATCTAGGCTCGGCTGGCCCCAGCGCTTCGTGATGTCCAAGAACGCCTGAGCAGATAGCTGCCACTCTCCGGGCTCCAAGGTATGGCGACTGAGAAAGTCCGCCTTGACATTCATGACTCCGGCAATGTGGGCCGCTGACAGCTGTTCCAGGTTCGCTTCCGCCCACTGGCATAGACTCATAGCCTCCTTGGCTAGAGGGGCGCTCTTGGTACCTCCCTGGCGGTTGACATAGGCACAGCCGTGGCATTGTCCGACAGTACCCGTACAGGCTTCAGCACCAGTACCGGGATGAACTCCAAAAGCGCCAACCGAATGGCTCTGAGTTCCAGGAGGTTGATAGACCACTTCGCCTCTGCAGGAGACCAGAGCCCCTGCACTGTCCTTCCCAAGCAGTGGGCTCCCCAGCCCGACAATGAGGCGTCCGTCGTGACGACAATCCACTCTGGGGTCACCAGAGGCATTCCTGCAGACAACTTGTCTGCCTGCATCCACCAGCTCAGCGCCTTGCGCACTGCTGGATCCAAGGGAAGACGCACCGCATAATCCTCCGACATCGGAGTCCAGCGCTGCAGCAGAGAGTGTTGTAGTGGTCTCATATGAGCCCTGGCCCAGGGCACTACTTCCATCGTGGCCGTCATAGAGCCCAACAGCTGCACATAGTCCCAAGCCCGAAGAGGAGAGGCTACCAGGAACTGGTCCACCTGAGCCTGAAGTTTGACAATCCGATTGTCTGGCAGGAACACTCTGCCCACTTGGGTGTCGAATCGAACTCCCAGATACTCCAGGGACTGAGTCGGGCGCAGCTGGCTCTTCTCCCAGTTGATGATCCATCCCAGGGAGCTCAAAAGAGCAACTACCCGGTCCACAGCTTTGCCGCACTCTGCATAAGAGGGGGCTCGGATCAACCAGTCGTCCAGATAAGGATGGACTTGTACTCCTTCCTTTCGCAGGAAGGCCGCTATGACCACCATTACTTTGGAAAAGGTCCGCGGAGCAGTAGCCAACCCGAACGGGAGGGCTCTGAACTGGAAGTGTCGGCCCAGGACTGCAAAACGCAGAAAGCGTTGATGAGGAGGCCAGATGGGAATATGCAGGTACGCTTCCTTGATGTCCAAGGAAGCCAGGTACTCCCCTGCCTTCACTGCCGCTATAACAGAGCGGAGAGTCTCCATGCGAAAGTGCCGCACTTTCAAGGCCCGATTGACCCCTTTGAGGTCGAGGATAGGCCGGACAGAACCTCCTTTCTTTGGTACCACAAAGTAAATGGAGTAACGCCCCTTGCCAAGCTGACTTTCTGGCACCGGAACGACCGCACCCAGGCGGATCAGATTGTCCAAAGTCTGCTGCACTGCCACAGCTTTGACCGGAGACTTGCAGGGAGAGAGTACAAACCCGTCTCTTAAGGGTCGGCAGAACTCTAGCTTGTAGCCGTCTCTGATGACTTCCAGCACCCAAGCGTCTGAAGTTATTGTGGTCCACTCGCCCAGAAACGAGGACAGCCGTCCTCCAATCTGCACTGGGGCGTGGACCAAGACCCCGTCATTGGGTACGAGACCCTGGGGGAGGACCGGAGGGAGCACCTCCGGGACGGCGGTCTCTGCGAAAGGAACGCTGCTTGGGGGAGAAATGCCTCTTAAAGGAAGAGGGGGCAGAAGAACCCGACCTGCCCGGGCGGTACCGACGGGCTTCCTGAAACCGTCCTCTGGAGGTACCGGGACGAGCACTAGCCCGAGCCCTGACCTCTGGTAACTTCTTGCCCTTAGATGTGCCGAGATCGGTCACGATTTTGTCCAGCTCGACCCCAAAGAGCAGCTTGCCTTTAAAAGGCAACCTAGCCAGGCGGGATTTAGAGGCGTGGTCAGCAGACCAATGTTTCAGCCAAAGCCACCGCCGCGCAGAGACTGTCTGAGCCATGCCTTTAGCTGAGGCTCTCAAGACATCATACAGCAAGTCTGCCACATAGGCTAAGCCCGATTCCAGGGCTGGCCAATCATCCCTCAAGGAATGATCCGAGGGGGAAGCCCGCTGCACCATAGTCAGGCACGCCCTGGCCACATAGGAGCCGCAAACTGAGGCCTGCAAACTTAAAGCAGCCGCCTCAAAGGACGACCTTAAGGCCGCCTCCAATCTCCTGTCTTGGGCGTCCTTTAGGGCCGTGCCACCTTCCACCGGCAATGCCGTTTTCTTAGTCACCGCAGTGATTAAAGAATCCACGGTAGGCCACAGATAGGCCTCACGTTCACTCACAGCCAAAGGATAGAGGCGGGACATAGCCCTAGCCACTTTAAGGCTCGCTTCTGGGACATCCCATTGAGCCGAAATTAAGGTGTGCATGGCATCATGCACGTGGAAGGTTCTAGGCGGGCGCTTCGTCCCCAGCATAATGGCAGAGCCAACAGGGGCTGAGGGAGAGACGTCCTCCGGAGAGGAAATCTTCAAAGTGTCCATGGCCTGTAACAACAGGTTGGGCAAATCCTCTGGGCGAAAAAGCCGCGCTGCAGAGGGGTCATCCGCTCCATCCGAGCGGGGATCCGTCTCCTCCAAGGAATCCGCAAAGGACCGTTGGGAGACCTCAGACACGCTGCCCTCATCTACATCGGAGGAGACAAATTCCTCCAAGGCCTGGGAATCAACCCGAGGGCGTTTACCTCTGGGAACCTCAACCTCTTTACCAGACGAGGGAGCGGGGGCAGCGTTGTGCATGAGGAAGGCCTGATGCAGCAGCAAAACAAACTCGGGGGAGAAACCCCCAGACTGTGCACTTCCGCAGCCTGGGCAACAGCCCTAGGCGCACTCTCAACCGGCGCTCGCAACAGCGGGGGAGAGGCCTGCTGCGCATCAAAAATGGCGTCCGGCGCGAAACTCCGCGAAGGAGCCGCGCGGGAAGAACGGCTCTTAACTTTAGCCGCTTCTGTGCCGTCGCCCAAATTAAGGGCGTTCATGGCATTAATGTCTCCAACCTCAAGGGCGGCCCAAGAAGAAGCCGTCCGAGCCGCGTGGCCGGCCAAAATGGCGGAGGCGAGGAGCGGGGGATGGGCGTTTATGGCGGGAAAAACCGCCACGCCGGAGGAAGGACCGGGACATTCATCGGTCACGAAACTGCCACCCAACAAGGGCGAATCAGGCTTTAAGACCCCCGCATCCCCTCTAGAAGCGCTCAAGCGACCCGGGGAGCGACCCTTTGCGCCCTCGCCCTCCGACGCCATGTGCCACGAGGAGAAGAATCGGGGAACCCCCGCCCGCTATAAAAAGGTAAAATTACCTGCTGTCCGCTCCGAGTTGTAACGACCTGGTGTCCCAGTGAGTAGCTGCAATAGACGCTTAAATAAACGTCGAAATAAACGCCTTTAAAGACGTTTAAAAATTTTTTTTTTTTTTTTTTTTTTTTAACGGAGCCAGCGGGAGGGGGGAGAAAAGGAGGGACCTGGCACCACCAGGTTTGCACTTGCTCAAAAGAGCCCTCAACCCCAGGCACTCAACAAAACCTAAAAATTAGGCTTGGAGGCCTAGCCAGAGCTGCTGCTGCTGTGTGTGACCACCACCTGCTGAGATAGAGAACATACATACTGAGGAGTTTCCGGCAGCACATGACCACATATAGGGAGGCAAAAGTTTGCTCTCTATCTCCACCTGCTGGTAGATGGACACAACCCACCAGTCTATGGATTGATCAGCTTGATGATATGGAAATGTGAATTTGAATTATGTCACAATATTTTTGTAGACCAGAATCACACCAAAAATAATTTTTACAAAAATTGATTAGCGGTGGTTGGGGTTTTTTCTGACCAATGATAGAAGCTGTGAAAGTGCTTTGAATGTTGAAACATTGAATTACAGCAACATTCTAAGGGTACCACAGTCATCCAAGGTCCCCCCCCCCCCAATTCTGATTTGGTGGCATATTACAGGGAGTTGATTTCTCACACTTTATTTTGAATTGAGTTTAGCCATTGTCAAGTGAGTTTCCTTTTCATATTCTATTGCTGTCCTATGACACATTTTCCTCTTCAGCGTATTTCCCTTGGTTGGCCAGCAGGTGGTGCCTGACCTCTGCACTATAGCTGTAGCAGAAGTCTGTTTTCTTTTTAGCTAAATTCCCCAAAAGGAAGAGAAGGCAAACCTGAGGAGAAAGTAACCTGCAGTGTCAGTGGTCAAACATCCTTAGTGCTAATGCTCTGTGCCCTGAAGCCTAAGATCTAGCCCAGAATATGCTAGAACTCCCCAGGCTCAGTTGGGAGCGTGGAGGGAATAGACCTCTGCGCTGAGGCCCTGTTCAAATCCTGTGAACAGTTTCTTTTTTTGACCGTCCCAGGTACTACTTATGTAGTGTCTAGCTAGATTCAACATCAAATCCTTGTTATTTTACCTGTTCCTTTTTGCTGTGTTTCAACCTTTTACCGTTCATTGTTCTATTACCGATAATAAACCTGTAAAGTTTGTTAGCTCTGGTGTCCTGGACTAAGAATCTTGGCAACTTGTGTTCACGATCTGTGGGTGGTTGTTTTTCCAAGAACTGTGGGACCCCTGGGATTGTGGCCCTGGTGCCCCTAGACCCTCCCTCTTCCCATGCCAGTGTAGGTACACGTATGGGCAGGCCTGGGCAGTACCGGGCCAGACCCGCCAAGTGGCTACAGGGTTATTCCTGGGTGGGTGCTAGGGGTAGTGCTAAGGCATTATGTGGCACCATATTGACTGCAGTCTTAAAAGAAACAGCAACTTGTGTCAGACTGTTTTTAACTACCTGGAACCTGACCCAGGTCGTCAGGTAAACAAAGAAATGGAAGGTCAAATGAAACAAACACTTACTTGGGTATTCCATGGTGTTGGTATCCAGGTCCCAGGCTAGACCCAGCTCTCATCTCGACAGCTAATGAACACTAAATACAGAACAGACATGTTATACAAAAGCAGTGCATTACTGCAGGAAGTAGAGAAACCACAGAGGATTAAAGAATGAAGGCCTTGAAATCTCTCCTAGATGAGGGAGTCGAGTGTCCTCCCATCCCCCATCTATTTTCCAAGCCTAAAGTTGTGTGTTCCATGCGATCTACTGCACAGCATCAACTAATTATGACTAGCATCAGTGCAACAAATTTACTGCTGAATGTATGAAGAGACTCCATTCTAACAGTTACGATCAAACATTTATGCCCAACACTCTGAATATTGTTCACATAAACCAAGCCCACTCTACATGAACCATGTCACTTCAGTACTTCAGCAACAGTAATCACAACAGGTCAAATACGGTTTAAGGGAAACATTGAGAGTCAAGAACTGAAGCAACAGATGGTCTAATGTCAGCAAAATAAATGGGCTACTGTCTGAACTTACTCTGGTCTCCACATCAGTCCATTCTGATTCTGTGGTCTCCTCTTGCCGGACAGGAGAGGGAGAGGACCTTCGTTTGCGACTAGAGAAGATAAAGTAGACATTGTAGGTGTAAGGCAAACACCGCCATCACCACACACACATCTCTTGCTCCGTTGTAAGCACCAAAGTGCAACTATGTAAAAAAGTATATATATTGTCTACAGAAAATCTACTTAAAATCAGTCATGCATAGATCTCTTCTCTACTCAAGATGGGAGGATCATTACAAAAAAGATTGGATGGCAGAGGCGGGGCTGGTGGCTGGGAGGCGGGGCTAGTGCTGGGCAGACTTCTACCGTCTGTGCCCTGAAAAAGAAAGATACAAATCAAGGGGCTGGTTGGGAGGCGGGGCTAGTGCTGGGCAGACTTATACGGTCTGTGCCCTGAAAAAGACAGATACAAATCAAAGTAAGGTATACACAAAAAGTAGCACATATGAGTTTATCTTGTTGGGCAGACTGGATGGACCGTGCAGGTCTTTTTCTGCCGTCATCTACTATGTTACTCCCACAGAGTGCACTACAGACCTAAAATTATCCTCTCTATACACGTAGAAATTCCATTGTAAGTTTATGGAAACTAAAGAAAAAAAAAAATCTCATCTTCCCTGATGGCTACAAATTCCTACAACTTTGCACTGGGAATGCCTCAGACTCTCAGAACCAACAAATCCTGGGTTTTACAGTTAGACTTCATCTCACACCCTAAAGGCAGAGAACAAACTGGTCTAAAAGTTTCTTACGTTCCAGTTGGAGATTCTTGTTTCAGGGTTTCAACGTCTGTAAACTGGACTGACTGCCCACCACCTCTGGTCCGGAAAACATCACCCTGGCAAGAGAGGTGTTCATGCAAGATTAGACAGTATAGCATATCTTCCTCATAGGGGAAGTCATCGCTGTTCATCTGGAACAGTTTTCCATAGGCAGCAGGATTGATCAGACACTGAAGTGGGTGAAGTCATTACATGTCACTGGGAAAGAACAGCTCCCACAGAGCTCAGAACTTAGTGTTAAGTTCTGAGAATGTGCAACCCTTCTCTCACACAGCACTCTTCTCATCGCCTCAGTTAGTCCCAAAGCTCAAAACGTTTAGGAAATTCTTGGGGAGGTGCGAGGGATTGAGTGCCAGAACAACCTCGTCTACAGAAACATCTGTTATAGGTAAGATCTTACCTGCTAATTTGCTTTCCTTTAGTCCTTCTGGACCGGCCCAGACTGATGGTTATGCACTCTTACTAGCAGATCGAGACTGAGAATTCCTAACTCCTGAGTAAGCCTGTAACTGAGCTGTGCAGTTTCTCAGAGTCATATTTCCATACCAAAGCAGAAAGGTAGGGCTCCAACTTTCCCTCCCCAAGTTCTGCTCACACCTTCTAGTTCAATGTGTACTTGTGCTGCATCACTGTCAAAAATACAGAAGAAACCTGTCTTCGCAACAACAACAGTAATCAAAAACAGCGAAGATGACACAAAAAAAGGGGAACCAAAGAAAAAATAAAAAAAATAATTAAAAATTAAAATAAAGAATATAGAAAATGTAAAAATCAAAAAAGGAGACGACACAAAAAGAATAAAAAATAAATGGATTTATTGAGGTGATATGACTCGACACAGCTGTGTTTCGGCCCAACTGGCCTGCGTCAGGAGTCTGTTGCACCATATATGTCCTTTCTGGCAATCAAAGTCCTTATAGAGTATTCAAATAAACACGTTGCTTTTTTTTTCTTCTTTTAACAACCAACAAAATTAGACTATTGTTAGTAGTATGTAATTTATCTTTAAAATCAATCATGATACAGATTGGAGAGTGGCCAATGTAATGCTGATTTAAAAAAAAAAAAAAAAAAAAAAAAAGGTTCCACAGGTGATCTGGGAAATTATAAACCAGTAAACCTGATGTTGATGCCAGGCAAAATGGTAGAAACTATTATAAAGAACAAAATTACACAGTATATTCAAAAGAATAGATTGAGACAAAGCCAACATGGATTTAGTGAAGGGAAATATTGCGAGCTGGTTGATATTGTGTATCTGGATTTTCAGAAGGCGTTTGACAAAGTACCTCATGAAAGACTCCAGAGGAAATTGGAGAGTCATGGGATAGGAGGAACTGTCCTATTGTGGATTAAAAACTGGTTAAAAGATAGAAAACAGAGAGTAGGGTTAAATGGTCAGTATTGTCAATGGAGAAGGGTAGATTATGGGGTTCTCCAGGGGTGGTACTGGAAGGTTGGAGGGTAGCCCATGTAACACGGATATTTAAAAAAGGTTCCAGAGGGGATCTGGGAAATTATAGACCAGTGAGCCTGATATTGGTGGCAGGCAAAATGGTAGAGACTATTATAAAGAACAAAATTACAGAGAATATTCAAAAGCATGGATTAATGAGACAAAGTTAACATGGAATTTAGTGAAGGGAAATCTTACCTCACCAATCTACTACATTTCTTTGAAGGGGTGAACAAACATGTGGATAAAGGGGAGCCGGTTGATATTGTGTAACTGGATTTTCAGAAGGCGTTTGACAAAGTACCTCATGAAAGACTCCAGAGGAAATTGGAGAGTCATGGGATAGGAGGTAGTGTTCTATTGTGAATTAAAAACTGGTTAAAAGATAGAAAACAGAGAGTAGGGTTAAATGGTCAGTATTCTCAATGGAGAAGGGTAGATAGTGGGGTTCCCCGGGGGTCTGTGCTGGGACCGCTGCTTTTTAACATATTTATAAATGATCTAGAGATGGGAGTAACTAGTGAGGTAATTAAATTTGCTGACGACACAAAGTTATTCAAAGTTGTTAAATCGCGAGAGGATTGTGAAAAATTACAAGAGGACCTTACGAGACTGGGAGACTGGGCGTCTAAATGGCAGATGACGTTTAATGTGAGCAAGTGCAAAGTGATGCATGTGGGAAAGAGGAACCCGAATTATAGCTACATCATGCAAGGTTCCACATTAGGAGTGACAGACCAAGAAAGGGATCTACAGTGGTGGAAATAAGTATTTGATCCCTTGCTGATTTTGTAAGTTTGCCCACTGACAAAGACATGAGCAGCCCATAATTGAAGGGTAGGTTATTGGTAACAGTGAGAGATAGCACATCACAAATTAAATCCGGAAAATCACATTGTGGAAAGTATATGAATTTATTTGCATTCTGCAGAGGGAAATAAGTATTTGATCCCCCACCAACCAGTAAGAGATCTGGCCCCTACAGACCAGGTAGATGCTCCAAATCAACTCGTTACCTGCATGACAGACAGCTGTCGGCAATGGTCACCTGTATGAAAGACACCTGTCCACAGACTCAGTGAATCAGTCAGACTCTAACCTCTACAAAATGGCCAAGAGCAAGGAGCTGTCTAAGGATGTCAGGGACAAGATCATACACCTGCACAAGGCTGGAATGGGCTACAAAACCATCAGTAAGACGCTGGGTGAGAAGGAGACAACTGTTGGTGCCATAGTAAGAAAATGGAAGAAGTACAAAATGACTGTCAATCGACAAAGATCTGGGGCTCCACGCAAAATCTCACCTCGTGGGGTATCCTTGATCATGAGGAAGGTTAGAAATCAGCCTACAACTACAAGGGGGGAACTTGTCAATGATCTCAAGGCAGCTGGGACCACTGTCACCACGAAAACCATTGGTAACACATTACGACATAACGGATTGCAATCCTGCAGTGCCCGCAAGGTCCCCCTGCTCCGGAAGGCACATGTGACGGCCCGTCTGAAGTTTGCCAGTGAACACCTGGATGATGCCGAGAGTGATTGGGAGAAGGTGCTGTGGTCAGATGAGACAAAAATTGAGCTCTTTGGCATGAACTCAACTCGCCGTGTTTGGAGGAAGAGAAATGCTGCCTATGACCCAAAGAACACCGTCCCCACTGTCAAGCATGGAGGTGGAAATGTTATGTTTTGGGGGTGTTTCTCTGCTAAGGGCACAGGACTACTTCACCGCATCAATGGGAGAATGGATGGGGCCATGTACCGTACAATTCTGAGTGACAACCTCCTTCCCTCCGCCAGGGCCTTAAAAATGGGTCGTGGCTGGGTCTTCCAGCACGACAATGACCCAAAACATACAGCCAAGGCAACAAAGGAGTGGCTCAGGAAGAAGCACATTAGGGTCATGGAGTGGCCTAGCCAGTCACCAGACCTTAATCCCATTGAAAACTTATGGAGGGAGCTGAAGCTGCGAGTTGCCAAGCGACAGCCCAGAACTCTTAATGATTTAGAGATGATCTGCAAAGAGGAGTGGACCAAAATTCCTCCTGACATGTGTGCAAACCTCATCATCAACTACAGAAGACGTCTGACCGCTGTGCTTGCCAACAAGGGTTTTGCCACCAAGTATTAGGTCTTGTTTGCCAGAGGGATTAAATACTTATTTCCCTCTGCAGAATGCAAATAATTCATATACTTTCCACAATGTGATTTTCCGGATTTAATTTGTGATGTGCTATCTCTCACTGTTACTAATAACCTACCCTTCAATTATGGGCTGCTCATGTCTTTGTCAGTGGGCAAACTTACAAAATCAGCAAGGGATCAAATACTTATTTCCACCACTGTAGGTGTCATCGTTGATGATACGTTGAAACCTTCTGCTCAGTGTGCTGCTGCGGCTAAGAAAGCAAATAGAATGTTAGGTATTATTACGAAAGGAATGGAAAACAAAAATGAGGATGTTATAATGCCTTTGTATCGCTCCATGGTGCCACCGCACTTCGAATATTGTGTTCAATCCTGGTCACCACATCTCAAAAAACATATAGTGGAATTAGAAAAGGCACAGAGAAGGGCGACGAAAATGATAAATGGGATGGGACGACTTCCCTATGAGGAGAGGCTGAAACGGCTTGGGCTCTTCAGCTTGGAGAAAAGACGGCTGAGGGGAGATATGATAGAGGAATATAAAATACTGAGTGGAATGGAGAAACGTGAATCGCTTGTTTACTCTCTCCAAAAATACTAGGACTAGGGGGCATGCAATGAAGCTACAAAGTAGCAAATTTAAAACGAATTGGAAAAAATATTTCTTAACTCAACGTGTAATTAAACTCTGGAATTCTTTGCCAGAGCATGTGGTAAAAAATAGTTAGCTTAGCGGGGTTTTAAAACGGTTTGAATAGCTTCCTAAAAGAAAAGTCCATAACCCATTATTAAAATGGACTTATGTTTTGGGATCTTGCCAGGTACTTGTAACCTGGATTGGCCAGTGTTGGAAACCAGATACTTGGCTTGATGGGCCTTCTGTCTGTCCCAGTGTGGCAATACTTATGTAGCATAGAAGAATTATCCCTGCCAAGTAGTAAGCAGATTGTAAACAAATCACTCCCCACCCCTAAAAACTTACCTTGAAATGCCTGTAATATTCACAGCAAGATGTGAGAGTATATAGCAGTGATTGAAGAGGTATAACTGGCATTTCAGAAATCTGGCGGAAGGAGGTTAACAAATGGAAAAGCAGGGTACAAATTATTCTTCGATGATCAGCTGGATTAAACTGGTGGAGGGGTAGCGCTATATGTTAAGAGAGAGCACTGAGTCATACGGTAAACGTTTTGAAGGAAACAAAATGCACTGGATAATCTTTATGAAGAGACTGGCAAGAAGCTGCACAGGATACTTAAAGAGTGACATCATTAAGTCAGTAGTTTTCAGTCTCCATCTGCTGGCAGGAGAGTCAATATCCACCCATCTGGACAGGCCTGACGATAAGGAATGCAAGATTCTATGTCAACTCATCACCAAGGAAAAGTTCAGAGTATGGAGGTTGCTGCAATAGGATGTTATGAATTACTAGGAAAAGCATAAAAAATAAAACAGAATATCAAAATGCTCCTATCGTTCCATGGTGCAACTATACGGAGTATTATGTTCAATTCTGCTTATCACATCTCAAAAGAGGTAGTTGAATTAGAAAAGGTTCAGAAAAGGGCAACCAAAATGATATAGGGGATGGAACAGCTCCTCTATGTAAGAAAGGCTAAAAAGGTTATGGGTGTTCAGCTTGGAGACATGACTTCTGGGGCGATATGACAAAGGTTTATAAGTGGAATGGAATGGGTAAATGCAAATCCACTATTTATCCCTGCATGGGATCTTTCCATATACTTGTGACCTGGCTTGGCCACTTTTGTTAACAGGATATTGGGCTTGATGGGGCTTTGGTCTGACCCAGTATGGCAATTTCTTATGTTCTTAGATAAAATGCCAGATGAGTAACTCACCCTTCACAGCATGGACTGTGTGCCCATTCTCTCCTTACTTATAAAAGACAGTATTTTAAAGTGTGCTACACAACCCATGAAGCATAGCTGCCCTTCGACCATGCAAAGGGGTGAAGGTAACAAAACTTGCTTCACTAATTGTGTTGGAGGGACACGTCATGGCACACAACAGAGACCCAGCTTGCTCTGCGCACTTCATGACATCAGGAACAGAGAAAGACTTAAAAACTGAAGCAAGATTAAATATGGCAGTTTGAATCAGGAAATAGAACTCGACATGAGAGAGCAGAGTAGCTGCAAGATTCTCTTTAGTGTGTAGAAGTATGCACCCTCCTTCCTGTCATGTCTCCTCCTAGACCAAGCCCCATTGCTTTTACAATGTTCTCTTTACCTTAATGAGCTTAGTTTCAATCTCGCCATCACAGGCGACCTGCTGGTGTGTCAGCATGTACTTATCACACTTGGCCAGTGCCTTCTCACTCGCAACAGCCACCTTGATAGCATTGGGCACGTGTGGTTGCATGACTGTTTCAGTTTCCACATTAGTGGGTGGCTTATGGTTCACCCACCTCTCGGCACCTGCCGAGCGGGATCGCCTGTGTCTGATGCGGACAGCTGGTACAGTCTGGGCAGATCAGAAGAAAGAAAGAAATCAGAAAACAATTACCTGCCCACAGTGCAATCCTAGGACAGAGGTTTTCAGGCCTGATAAAATGTGTATGTTTTTAAGACTGAGCACGTTTATTGCTTGTCAATTCTTCTGGAAGCCACTACAATTTACCAGTCAGATCCCAGAGTTGCTTTTCTGTGGTAGTCATTTGCTTAAGCAGGGTATTAACCATATTTACCAGTGCTTGATAGACACGAAAAGTGCAATTACCAAAAACTGAAAGACTATTTTATAGGATAAAACTGTTCTGGGATAATAATCCAGTTCTTCAATGGCAGGAAGCAACAGACTAGAAGTCGCAGGCTGAGCAAGGCCTGCTGCCTTTTATCAATCTTCCTCATCACTTTTCATAATATTTGTGCTAGAACTTTTCTCTTTTAATGTTTAGATGTAATTTGCCGTTTATCAACAGGAGAGGAGTACAGGAACCACAGGCAGATTGTCCTCATGACCCATCTCTAAACTTAACAGCAGCTAAAGTCAGATGACCCCCACAGAGAGAAGCAGACCTGATTGCTTTCAAATTTTATATTTTCAGTTAAGCCTTCCCTCCCCTCTCATCCTTATATTACTTCTATTTTATGAAACCACTTCATTTGAAAATATATGAGAATGTCCTTTATAGTTACCACGTTAAAGTTTATCAAAGAAAATCAAGAATTCCCACCCAATAGAGCACTTAATTCATCTTGATGCCACTGGGCATCAAGGTTGCACAGTATGAGTTAGCAGGCCTGAAAAGTTGTCCTATTACAGATCAAAACATTAATCCCAGATCACCAAGAGAACAGACAGTACAGCGCCCCCTCCTGGCACACCGCATGCAATAAAACAGGACTTTTGCAATGCCTGGCATAGAACAAATACACATGGTAATTTGGGGAAGGACAGACAAGGTGGTGGGCTGCTTCTCTGATGTAATGGAGCAACAGAAGTTGAAAGAAGAGATCCAAAAAGGGGATAAAGGGGAAAATGAACAGAGTTGTTAATTCTTGATGAAGAACAGTAATTTTTCTCTGCTTTGGCCTTCCATCTCCATTAACATCAGCCTTCAATCACAACTACTTCAGGGGCTCTTCCTACCCTCTTTTAGATTTAGTTAACAGCACCTCATCAGTAATGCGCTACATTCAGGCATGGTAGGTATTTCCCTGCTCAAATGGGCTTACAATCTAGGCAATGGAGTGGGATTTGAACCTTGGCTTCCCTGGTTTTCAGCCCACTGATTCAACTATTAGACTATTCCTGTACTATTTTTATCTCCCAGTTCCGACTCACTGGAGGGTTTCAGAGGGAGCCCTGATGCATGACTCTAGCAGTGACTGAGCCAAATTAAGCTACTAGGATATCATGAAGGACTCTAGAACTGACCTCTGCAACAACTCCAGCCCCTGACCCAAGAACACTCCTCTGAGCCACCGTTCCAAGCCCAGTGTTATCAGTGGAAATAAATTTTAAGCATCAGGACACACAGGTTTAAAGGCTTTTAGCCAACAGGAAAGAGTAAAATCACATCTAGAATGCCAGAAAAGTCTCATTTTAGTAACAGGGAACAAGAGGCCTGCTTAGTGCAACAGCTACATGTGAGAGTATGTACAAACCACTGCACCTAATGAGCAGCCAGTGGGAAAAGCAGGACAACAAAAAGGTAGGAAAAGTCTGGCAGTATAGTTCTGCACCATTTCTAAGGGTAGAGAAAAGACTCTGAATATCACCAAGGAGACTATTATAAGAAAGAAGGCAACTTGAAAGAGGAAATAACAAGCAAAGATCAGAAAACAGATTTTATCAATATTCAACATTTGAATGCTGTCTACTGAAGAGGCACATCAAAATTAAATCAGATAACCAACTGTAAAAATCAGTCCCCATGTTGCCAATTTCTTCTCAGAGGAAGGTAGGAGAGTTCCTGTCAGTTTCAACATGGCCTCTGCCCCCTGAAAGTTTCTTAGTTCCTTATGCCAGCCATTTCGGTGCCCAAGGCAGACAGAAATAACTGGAGACTTGCAGATAAGGCAAAGAGGTAGAGATTAGAAAGGTTTTTGCCGTTTCAGATATTAACATTTTTGATTGTTGGGGATGGAAGGTTTGGCAGTGAACATGCTAAATACACGAAAATAAAAAAATTGGTTCTACCTGCTAATCTTCTTTCCTTGAGTCCAACTATACTAGTCCAGACAAATGAGTTTTGCCCCCTTACCAGTAAATGGAGACAGAACAAATGCTTCTAAGCCAGTTGCTACTTAGTATCCTTTTAAGTAAATGCAAACCTCTCTCAAAAGTCCCTTAAAAATAAAAATAGAGTAGAGTCCCATCATGGCCACCAGCACCACAACAGTTCCCCTACAGCCAGGACAGTTCCTCCAATGGCACACAATACTAGCTTTTACTTGAGTCTCCTGTGCTGATAAAATTGCCTCGTTAATATAGCCAACTTTGTGTATTATAAAAAGTATAAAGAAGGGTGACCAAAATGTTAAACAGGATGGAACTCCCTTGTGAGGAAAGGCTAAAGAGGTTTAGGGCTCATCAGCTTAGAAAACAGTCTATACAATGAGTACATTTTATAGACTCTTATGTTATATATAATTATTTAGCCAAAGGACTAGGGGGGGACACAATGTAATTACTAAGAAGTACATTTAAAACAAATCAGAGAAAAACTTTCTTCACGCAATGTGTAATTAAACTCTGCAATTTGTTCCCAGAAAACACGGTAAAATCCATTAACATAGCAGGTTTTAAGGCAAAATTGATCTATTAATTTCTTTTCCTTGAGTTCTGCTAGACCAGTGCACAAAGTGAAAGTGATATCTAACAAAGCCCACAAAAGGGTCTCCCCATAGGGTCCTCCAAAACCTCTGTCCAAAACAGAATTAAACAATGACAAGAGAAGTAGACCAGGGCCATCAAGTCCAAGAGCAGTCAGTAGGTACTTCCAACTAGTCTTCTGGGCAGGACGCTGGATTGGCCTAGCAGGACTCGAGGAAAGGATATTAACAGGCAAGAATATATTTCACCTTCCTTATCATCCGGCTAGATCAGTCCACATCAGTGGGATGTACCAAAGCTTATACATCCGGATGGGAGGAAGACAAGGCTTCCTGCATAACTATCCTGCCAAAGCACTGTCAGCTCTGGCCTTTAGATTAAGTTTGTAATACTTCACAAAAGGAATAAGAGAGGACCAAGTTGCTGCTTGACAAATGTCCTCTGGGGAAATGGCACAGGCTTCTGGCCAGAAAGTAACCCTGGCTCTAGCTGAATGGGCTTGCAGCCTAACCAGGACAACTTTATTGGTCAAAATGTAGGTGGCTTCAACAGCCATCTTGATCCAGAGCTTGCAATCAATGGCTTAGACACCACTTCTCCTTTATGTAGCCTTTGAAAGAGAAGAGATGATTTGATTTCAGGCAAAAGCACATAACCTTTTTTTGTTTTTTAAAGGCACATTTGAGGCAAGTGGCCAGGAAAAGAATCAGTTGGACCACTAGATGATTGAGTGGTAATTGAGGCACTCAAGAAGAACAAGGCCATAGCAGGGAGACTAAATTTGCCTAGGTCTTCACCGAGGAAGGTGTGGAGGCAATTTGATAAGAGTAGCAAATCACTTGGACTGGATGGTATACAACCCAGATTACTGAGAGAACTAAACTGCAGATCTTTTACTTATAATTTGTCTAGAATCAAGTGTAATGTAATGCCAGTTTTTAAAAAGGGTTCCAGAGATGACCCAGGAAATTATAGACCAGCAAAACTGATGCCAGTGCCTGAGAAAATGTTAGTAAATTTGTTCTTCATCATAATACTTTCTGAGTATATACATAGGCATAGATAAATTCCCTACAGTTCGTCCCTCATATACGTAAATATACAGACATGATGCCAGGCTCTGCTGTTACAGGCTGGAGATTATTGCCAGGTCCTTGTTTACATTTTGTAATTTAAAGCTGGGAAATTTTTACTCCCAATTCCCTATACTCTATACCTTTTCTATTTCTATATCTTTATCTTGAAATAAGTTAGAACAATTGACAATTACTGGTACTGGCTGGGATTGCGGTAAAACACCCCATATTGGGACTAATATCTGCCTTAGGCAGGTTAACCATGGTTGGGGTGACAGTAACTAAAAATATAGATTTTGGAATATACACCTGTTTTAAGGTGTCCTCTAGTGGAGTCACGTGACGCTATGCAGAGGAGCGGACGCTAACGGCTTCGCTCCTGCTCCCTCATAGCCAAATCAGCATAGAATATCCCGAAAAAGTGACTGCAGTTACCCAGAAAATCGGCGAACCACCACAGGAGGCAAAGCCCCAACTTTAAACATCATACATCTCCGCGATGGCGGCTAAAAATCTGCGTAAAGACAAAGAGAAAAGCAGATTGGCGGACGACAAGATGGCGGCCCCGGCGAGCCCAGCGGCTTCTCAGGTGGGATCCGCGTGGGCCGCCGAAATTGTAGAAGAGGTTACCACTGCTATGGAAACGATATTGGAGAAAAAATTGGGCTCATTAACAGCAAAGCTGGAAGCTCTTAATAATAATGTTACACAGATTGGAGAAGACATGGCGAATTTCCAGCGCCGGACTGGCGAACTAGAAGACCGCATGGAGAAAGTCGAGGAGGCTCAAACAAAATTACAAAAACTGGTGGACTCTTATGCTGATAAAATCGAGGATCTGGAGAACAGATCCAGAAGAAACAACTTAAGGCTGGTAGGCATACCAGAAAATCAAGGAGATCATGATTTGAAAAGATACCTGGAAGTGTGGCTGAACAAGGAGCTGGAGCTGCCGATGGAGCTGGGCCCCTTGAGAATCGAACGGGCCCACCGGTTGGGCATAAAGCAGGCGAACTCCACAAGGCCCAGAGTGGTCATCTGCAAAATCCTTAATTTTGCGTACAAAACGGCGATACTACAAGCTCTGCGCTCTGGGAAAGAGTTGATTTGTGGAACTCAAAAAATCCTATGTTTCCAGGATTATTCGGCGGGGGTGTCGGCGCAAAGGAAATTATTTTCGCCGATTTGCGCTGAGTTGGTGAAAAGAAAAATTAGGTTTGCATTGATGTACCCGGCAAAACTGCGGATTACTTATCAATCATCAACGAACACATACTCATCCGTTGAAGATGCGCAGCAATTTGTGCGGCAGTTGGATCCTAATCGCTGAGCTCCTGATTGGAAGCAGTAATAAGGAAACAAAGGTTACCTGATATACGCGAAAGGAGCGTGGAAGAAGGTTTGATTTGGTGTATATTTTCTTCCCTTTTTTCTTTCTGTGTGCAGTTGAATGTGGAGACTTACAACCAGAAGGAATAAAGAAGTATGGCTGAAATTTGGACCTACTTGTTGATATGAGGGGACTGGTGATAAGAAGAATTATTCATCTCCTTATATAGACTATATATATGATTGAAAGAATTCATGTTTGTTTGATATGCTTATTATTACTTGTTCTTTTAAATGGGGGGTTTAATAGGGGGGAATAGAAGTTGAACGTTAAGGTGGGAGGGTATTGGAGAAATGGAAAGGGGCAGGGTTAAATAAATAAGATATCATAAGGGATATTAATAAAACCTGTAAAACAATTATGTTAATAGGCCTGATTTGAGATTGAGGGGGTAGCGTACAAAGTGACTCGATCCTAGGGAGGGATCTTGGGGGTAAGAAGGGGTTCGGGAAGATGGTATTGGGTGGGTTAGAGGGGAAAGGGATAGGGAAGGGAGGGACACAGGGGGGAGGGGAAATAAGCGTATGGGCATTAACATTAAGGATGAGGGCTCAATTACTTTGGATAACCACTCAAAACGATGTGTGGGCTTGGATGAGAACTATTGGTCTACACAAGGGGGGTCAGAGGCTGGGCTGGCTCCTCTCAGACAATAGGGTAATTATCTGGTGGACAATATACAATAAAAGCAAAGAAAAATGACTAAGATAATCACATGGAATGTGGGAGGTATTCACTCCCCCATAAAAAGATCAAAAATATTGCATTACTTACAACGAATCAGAGCTGATATAGTATTTTTACAAGAAACACATTTGTCAGAGAGTGAACATGCCAAGTTGGCGAAGTGGTGGGTAGGGGAATGTATATCTTCGGCAGCAGTGGGACGTAAAGGAGGAGTGGCAATTCTCATCCGAAAGGGGGTGGCAATGCAACTCACGAACATCATAAAAGACCCAGACGGTCGTTTTATTTTCTGTAAGGCGGTAATAGCCAGAAAGCAGGTGAATCTGGGAAGTATATACGCCCCTAATCAACTTGACCTCAAATTTTATAAGAAATTAATATCAATACTAACCCAGGTAGACCCTGTCCCGTTGGTGCTAGGGGGTGATTTTAATATGACATGGGATATGCAATTGGATAGGTCTAATCCTATGCAGGGCCGAGGGACACAAACATTGAAGGGCTTGCCAGACTTTTGTTCTATACTTAACCTTATAGACGTTTGGCGAGTACTACATCCTTTGGAAAAGGAATATACTCATCAGTCCAGGGCTCATGGTACTCATTCCAGGATCGATTATCTGTTAATCTCGAGAGAGCTCTTTTCGGACGTAGGAGAAGCTGAGATAGGCCCCTGTATAATCTCAGACCACGCGACGGTCTGGTTGACCTGGAACTTGGGGAGTCAAGAGGGGGTGCAAAAAAACTGGTCTTTCCCTAGCTATCTATATAATGTTGGGAAATTTAAGGAGTTCTTAGTGAGTAAGTGGGAAGAATATTCACACTTCAATGAAGGGGCAAAAGATAGTTCAGTACTATTTTGGGAGGCTGGGAAAGCAGTACTGCGAGGAGACATTATAAGTTATGTAAGCCATTATAAGAAAGTCAGGGATAAAGAAATCATACGCTTGGAGAAAAAATTATTGAGCTTACGAAAACAATTTGGGAAAAAACCAACCCCCAAAATTAGACAAGACATCCTAGCAGTCCAGACAACTCTGAACGCCTTACTCCATGACCGGGCGGTAAAATCACAAATGTATTATAAATTTCAACTTTATAAACAAGGAAACAAAGGTGGTAAGATGCTGGCAAGGCTAATAGCAGCTAAACGATCTTCTAGACACATTTTAACTATTAGGAATGAGGGGGGAAGATTACTCCACACAGATAAAGAGATAAGAGAAGTTTTTCAAAATTTTTTTCAATCACTGTATGGCTCGGGAGAAGAGAGAGGTCTAAGCGCAGAGCTTTATCTGGATAATGTCTTAACCCCTAAAATTCAACTGACAGAACGAAAAATTCTGAACGCGCCTATTAGTTGTGATGAAGTAAGCTGGGCAATAGGGTGCAGTAAATTGGGTAAATCTCCGGGCCCAGACGGATTTAAAGCAGAATTTTACAAACTGCTGGGTGACTCGATAGTACCGTCTTTAACTCAGGCATTTAATGCCTGGGTAGACCAAGATCATTTGCCGGGACACCTTAACCAGGCCCAGATAATAGTTTTGCCCAAACCTAAAAGGGATCACACCTTAGTAACCTCGTATAGACCTATTTCGCTTCTCAACCAAGAAGTAAAATTATTTGCTAAGATATTGGCGAATAGACTACGACGTGTTCTCCCAGGCATTATCCACGAAGCTCAGGTGGGGTTTGTTCAGGGAAGATCAGTGGCACGAAATCTTAGGTGTATTCTAGCATCCCTGGAACGCCTGGAGGTTGGGGGTGAATCATCTATTATGATTAGCTTCGATGCCGAAAAGGCATTCGATCGGGTGGAGTGGCCTTTTCTGTTCTCTATCTTGGACAAATACGGGATCCAAGGCTGGTTTGTGAGGGCGATAGCGGCATTGTACGAATCACCAAAAGCTAAGATGTGGGTGAATGGAATGTTTTCTGAGGAATTTGAAATTAAGAGAGGGACTCGGCAGGGATGTCCGCTGTCGCCCTTACTCTTCACATTATATATGGACCCATTAATCCGAGATATAAATCAATGTTCCACAATTAGGGGAGTGCGGCTTGGAGAACAGGAATTTAAGGTAGCGGCTTTCGCTGATGATTTGTTGGTATTGTTAACAAACCCACAGGAGTCATTAGGTGATCTTCTGGAAGTTTTTTCAGAATTTGGGGTATACTCTGGGTTCAAATTGAACTACGACAAGTCGGAAGCGATGGCCATAACAGCAGATACTCGTAGAACATGGAGGGGACAATTTCCACTGAAATGGGTGCATAAGTACATAAGTAGTGCCATACTGGGAAAGACCAAAGGTCCATCTAGCCCAGCATCCTGTCACCGACAGTGGCCAATCCAGGTCAAGGGCACCTGGCACGCTCCCCAAACGTAAAAACATTCCAGACAAGTTATACCTAAAAATGCGGAATTTTTCCAAGTCCATTTAATAGCGGTCTATGGACTTGTCCTTTAGGAATCTATCTAACCCCTTTTTAATCCGTCAAGCTAACCGCCCGTACCACGTTCTCCGGCAACGAATTCCAGAGTCTAATTACACGTTGGGTGAAGAAAAATTTTCTCCGATTCGTTTTAAATTTACCACACTGTAGCTTCAACTCATGCCCTCTAGTCCTAGTATTTTTGGATAGCGTGAACAGTCGCTTCACATCCACCCGATCCATTCCACTCATTATTTTATACACTTCTATCATATCTCCCCTCAGCCGTCTCTTCTCCAAGCTGAAAAGCCCTAGCCTTCTCAGCCTCTCTTCATAGGAAAGTCGTCCCATCCCCACTATCATTTCGCTACCTGGGCATTTATTTAACACCAAGGACAAAGGGGCTTTATAGAACAAATGTGCAGTGGCTGTTAGACAAAACAAAACACCAACTGGAAGCCTGGAAAGAATTGACATTGTCATTATCAGGGCGCATATGTCTAATTCGCATGGTAATTCTCCCCAGGTGGTTATATGTAATGCAAACTTTGCCTTTACAGTTGTTACAGAAAGATATAAGGATGTTTTACCGTATAGTGACGAAGTTCTGTTGGGCATATAAGAAGGCAAAGGTGCGAATGTCATTATTACTGGGGGGGTGGAATCAGGGAGGAATAGGCTTGTCCAATATTAAATATTATAATCTGGCATGCAATTTGAGACATGTTCGTGATTGGATCTATAACTCGGATTATCACACACCTTTGGAAATAGAAAAAGAGCTATTTAAACCATATCAGCTGGTGTCATTATTGCAAGGGGATAACAAGTCTTTGCCTCAGTTGATGAGAAAATCAGTATTGCTGAGCCCCGTAAGGGAAGCGTGGAGATTCCTGGGTAAACAACCGGGAGGTGACCCGAGGGTAACAGAACTTCTAACGATAAGGGGGAATCCAATGTTTAGACCTGGACAAGAGAATTTGGTGTTCAGGCGGTGGGAGGCTCAGGGTCTCCATAACTTGGGAACAGTGGTAGATCAAATAGGGGTGCCTAGAGCTCTGGACATGCTGATTCCGCGGGAATCAATTCGCTGGGGAGATAATTTTGCTTACTATCAGCTGAAACACTATGTTCACTCTCTCGACAAAGAAGCACTTAAGTTTAAATTGGGAGAGAAAATACAGGATTTATTAACAGAAATTTCAGAGGAAGCGCCAGCCATATCCAAGCTACAGCAGAAAATTTGGACATTGGCACCTGGGAAGGAGCTGTCCCAGCTTAAGAGAAGATGGGAGTTGGACGTGGGATGTGATCTTGCTTGTTGGGATATTGCAGCTCATCTTAAGGGTATTCCCCAATTAATTAGCGGGGCAGGTTATCGAGAATGTGCATATAGAATTGTTCACAGGGCCTACTTTTCGCAGGTCCAGCTATTTCGGGCGGGGGGAATTGAAACACCTACCTGCCTGAAGTGTAAAGCTGCTGATAATTCTCTATACCATGGGCTCTGGGAATGTCTGGTTATAAGATGTTTTTGGAGGAGGGTGACAGCCTTCCTCTCCCTTTTGACGTCAAACCATGTTCAGGGGACACCCATTCAAGTGGTGCTTGATTGCCCAGGTTCCTTTGGGAGGCTCAAAGCAGGAGAGGTGCTGTTGTGCCGTAAGTTATGTTTGATTGCAAGAAAATGTATAATGCAACAGTGGACTTCATCGGATGCACCAGAATTCTGGCATTGGCGTAACCAAATACATCAAGTACTTACATGGGAAGCACAAGAGGTTAGAGGCTCATTTAAACGTAAAACCCGATTTTTGAAGCTGTGGAATCCTTATTTAGCCAAGTTATCACATCAGGGGAGAAGCCTAATCCTTAACAAACTATGAATATAGGGGGTAAAGGTTTTGATGTTTATGTAGAGAACCAATATGAGATAAAAGCGGGGGGGGGGGGGGGGGGGGGGGGGAATTGAGAAGGTTCAAAAATATGAGAATGGATCTGGACGTTGAGTTGTTGTATAACTTGAAGATATGAATGTATATACTTGCTAAGATTGTAATTCGAGGTTGTTTATTTTTTGAAATATAAGGTGTCCTCTAGTGAGGTGTTTGGTTTTGCGTAGCTGGCATATCTGGCCCCCTTGGATATACTTGTAGCTGGTGTCAATCAGTTGTTGGGGTTTAACTACTGATCTAGAGATTAGTCGGGAGGGTGCCTGTCCTAATTCTGGCAGGGTATATCCTGGATTTCTGAGTCTAGAACACTTAGGAACGTTAACTGGGGGTGTGTATAATGTGTATAGGTCAATGATGCGTTTATGGGGCTCTTGACTAGAGTGTACAATATGTATAATCCCTACTCTTCAGACTTTCTTCTTTAATACTAAATTCCCTACACTATTTCTAACTAGATCTGGGTTAGTACCTAAGCTGTATCCAAGTATTTACATGTCCCTAAAACTATGTTTGTGTTAATCCCCTAGCTGTATCTAAACCCCTAACAATCCCTAACTAGGCACTGTCACCTACCATAGGGACAACACAAGAATTTGACCCTCAGCGAGTGGAAGCCCCGCAGAGCATCAGTCCCTGAACTCTAACTGTTTCTACACTATATCAAACATCTTATGTATCTTCAGTAATAAATCCAATAACTCTTATGTATCTTCCATAACTCAAATATCTTTTAATGTCTAGACCTTATGTAGTCTGTCCAAAGAATTAGGAACTCACTCCACCATCAAAGTACTTGTACAAGATTTAACTACTCACAAAATGGATGGTAAAGGAATCCCCATAATTTGGAGAGACAGAGAACTAACATTTGCTCACAACCCAATATAAGCGTTAAAATTAGTAAAAGTATTAAAGAAGAAAAACCAACATGGATTTAGCCAAAAGAAATCTTGCTTCACCAATCTGCTACATTTATTTGAAGGGATGACTAAACATGGATAAAGGTGAACCGGTTGATATTGACTATCTGATTTTCAGAAGGCATTTGTCAAAATATTGATGAGGTTTAATGTGACCACGTGCAAACTGATGCATGTAGGGAAAAACAAACCCAAACTATAGCTATGTAATGCAAGGTTCCACATTAGGAGTCAACGCCCAGGAAAGGGATTTAGATGTCATTGAAACTCTCTGCTCAGTGTGCAGTAGAGGCTAAGAAAGCAAACAGAATGTTACAAATTATTAGGAAAGGAATAGAGAACAGATTATTATACCTTTGTATCGCTCCATGGTGTGACCATACCTTAAATATTGTATACAATTCTGGTCACAGCATCTCAAAAGAGACATAGTGGAATTAGAAAAGGTACAGAGAAGGGCAATGAAAATGATAAAAGGGATGGAATGAGATGACTTCCCTACAAGGAATGGCTAAAAAAGCTAGAGCTCTTCAGCTTGGAGAAGAAACGTCTATAAAATCCTGAGTGGAGTGGAATGGGTAGACATGAATCACTTGGTTACTCATTCCAAAATACAAGGGCAAAGATGCACTCAATGAAGCTAGTAAGTAGTAAATTTAAAGCAAATTGGAGAAAATATTTCTTCACTCAATATGTAATTAAGCTCTGGAATTTGTTGCAAGAGTTTAAAAAATCAATAAATGATTATTAAAATGGACTTGGGAAAATCAACTGCTTCCTGTGATATGCAATATAGCGAATGATACATACCTGTAGCAGGTGTTCTCCGAGGACAGAAGGCTGATTGTTCTCACGACTGGGTTGACGTCCACGGCAGCCCCCACCAACCGGAACAAAAACTTTGCGGGCGGTCCTGCACGCAGGGCACGCCCACCGCGTATGCGCGGCCGTCTTCCCGCCCGTGCGCGACCGTTCCCGCTCAGTTGAATGACAAGCAAAGGAATGAGGAAAAAAACGCAACTCCAAAGGGGAGGAGGGAGGGTAGGTGAGAACAATCAGCCTGCTGTCCTCGGAGAACACCTGCTACAGGTATGTATCATTCGCTTTCTCCGAGGACAAGCAGGCTGCTTGTTCTCACGACTGGGGTATCCCTAGCTCGCAGGCTCACTCAAAACAAGAACCCAGGTCAATTGAACCTTGCAACGGCGAGGGCATAACAGAAATTGACCTACGAAGAACAACTAACTGAGAGTTCAGCCTGACCAGAATAAATTCGGGTCCTGGAGGGTGGAGTTGGATTTAAACCCCAAACAGATTCTGCAGCACCGACTGCCCGAACCGACTGTCGCATCGGGTATCCTGCTGGAGGCAGTAATGTGATGTGAATGTGTGGACAGATGACCACGTCGCAGCCTTGCAAATCTCTTCAATAGTGGCTGACTTCAAGTGGGCCACCGACACTGCCATGGCTCCGACACTATGAGCCGTGACATGACCCTCAAGAGTCAGCCCAGCCTGGGCATAAGTGAAGGAAATGCTATCTTCTAGCCAATTGGAGATGGTGCGTTTCCCGACAGCGACCCCTTTCCTATTGGGGTCGAAAGAAAAACAATTGGGTGGACTGTCTGTGGGGCTGTGTCCGCTCCAAATAGAAGGCCAACGCTCGCTTGCAGTCCAATGTGTGCAACTGACGTTCAGCAGGGCGGGTATGCGGTCTGGGAAAGAATGTTGGCAAGACAATTGACTGGTTAAGATGGAACTCCGACACCACCTTTGGCAGGAACTTAGGGTGAGTGCGGAGCACTACTCTGTTATGATGAAATTTTGTATACGGAGCATGAGCTACTAGGGCTTGAAGCTCACTGACCCTACGAGCTGAAGTAACTGCCACCAAGAAAATGACCTTCCAGGTCAAGTACTTCAGATGGCATGAATTCAGTGGCTCAAAAGGAGGTTTCATCAGCTGGGAGAGGACGACGTTGAGATCCCATGACACTGCAGGAGGCTTGACAGGGGGCTTTGACAAAAGCAAGCCTCTCATGAATCGAACGACTAAAGGCTCTCCAGAGATGGCTTTACCCTCTACACGAAGATGGTAAGCACTAATCGCACTAAGGTGATTCCTTACTGAGTTGGTCTTGAGGCCAGACTCTGATAAGTGCAGACGGTATTCAAGCAGGTTCTGTGCAGGACAAGAACGAGGTTCTAGGGCCTTGCTCTCACACCAAACGACAAACCTCCTCCACTTGAAAAAGTAACTCTTTTTAGTGGAATCCTTCCTAGAGGCAAGCAAGACACGGGAGACACCCTCAGACAGACCCAACGAAGCGAAGTCTACGCCCTCAACATCCAGGCCGTGAGAGCCAGAGACTGAAGGTTGGGGTGCAGAAGCGCTCCGTCGTTCTGCGAAATGAGTCGGAAAACAGTCCAATCTCCACGGTTCTTCGGAGGACAACTCCAGAAGAAGAGGGAACCAGATCTGGCGGGGCCAAAAAGGCGCTATCAGAATCATGGTGCCGTGGTCTTGCTTGAGCTTCAGTAAGGTCTTCCCCACCAAAGGTATGGGAGGATAAGCATACAGGAGGCCCAATGGAGGAGAAAGGCATCCGACGCTAGCCTGCCGTGTGCCTGTAGTCTGGAACAGAACAGAGGCAGCTTGTGGTTGGTCTGAGAGGCGAAAAGGTCCACCGAGGGGGTGCCCCACTCTCGGAAGATCTTGCGTACCACTCTGGAATGGAGCGACCACTCGTGCGGTTGCATGACTCTGCTCAGTCTGTCGGCCAGACTGTTGTTTACACCTGCCAGGTACGTGGCTTGGAGAAGCATGCCGAACTGGCAGGCCCAACGCCACATCCTGACGGCTTCCTGACACAGGGGGCGAGATCCGGTGCCCCCCTGCTTGTTGATGTAATACATTGCAACCTGATTGTCTGTCCGAATTTGGATAATTTGACAGGATTCCGATCTCTGAAAGCCTTCAGTGCGTTCCAGACCGCTCGGAGCTCCAGGAGGTTGATCTGAAGATCTTTTTCCTGGAGGGACCACCGTCCCTGGGTGTGAAACCCATCGACATGAGCTCCCCACCCCAGGCGAGATGCATCCGTCGTCAGCACTTTCGTGGGCTGTGGAATTTGGAATGGGCGTCCCAGGGTCAAATTGGTCCGAATGGTCCACCAGTGCAGTGAAGTGCGGCAACTGATGGAGAGGCGGATGACATCTTCTAGATTCCCGGTGGCCTGGCACCACTGGGAAGCTAGGGTCCATTGAGCTGATCTCATGTGAAGACGAGCCATGGGAGTCACATGAACTGTGGAGGCCATATGACCTAGGAGTCTCAACATCTGCCGAGCTGTGACCTGCTGAGACGCTCTGGTCTGGGAAACGAGGGACAGGAGGTTGTGGGCCCTCGCTTTGGGAAGAAAGGCCTGAGCCATCTGAGAATTCAGCAGAGCTCCTATGAATTCCAGAGATTGGACTGGCTGGAGATGGGACTTTGGGTAATTTATCACAAACCCCAGCAGCTCCAGGAGGTGAATAGTGCACTGCATGGACCGGAGAGCTCCTGCCTCCGAGGTGTTCTTGACCAGTCAATCGTCGAGATATGGGAACACGTGCACTCCCAGTTTGCGTAGATACGCCGCGACCACCACGAGGCACTTCGTGAACACCCGTGGGGCAGAGGCGAGCCCAAAGGGCAGCACACAATACTGAAAGTGCCGTGTCCCCAGGCGGAATCTGAGATACTGTCTGTGAGCTGGCAGTATCGGGATGTGAGTGTATGCGTCCTTTAAATCCAGGGAACATAGCCGAGTCATGAGGCAATTGAGGCCACATTAACTCTGGGTCTGAGTGGATCCTGTATTGGGACTCTGCTTTCTTGGGGATGGTGGGATTAGATAAAGGTCTCAACCAGTTCCGAAACAGTGTCTCCTTGAGGACATTGTGCAACGGTACCGTGGAGGACTCTCTAGGTGGTGATGGATAGTCGAGGACCTTGAGCATCTCGGCCCTCGGCTCATCCACAGAGACCACGGGAAAGGGAATGCAAATAGACATGTCCCTGACGAAGGAGGCAAAAGAGAGGCTCTCAGGTGGCGAGAGCTTCCTCTCTGGTGAAGGAGTGGGGTCGGAGGGAAGGCCCACAGACTCCTCTGAGGAGAAATATCTGGGGTCCTCCTCCTCCCCCCACGAGGCCTCTTCCTCGGTGTCGGACATGAGCTCCTGTAGCTCAGACCTCAACCGGGCCTGGCTCGACTTCGAGGCACAGAGTCCTCGGTGGCGTCGTCGAGCGGTGGACTCCCGCGCCGACGGGGTTGAAGCTCCCTCCATCGACGTTGTCCCACCTGTGTGGCGGTCGAGACCAGCACCGCAAGCGGCGTCGAAGGCCTCGGCACCGGGCTAGAGCACGCCAGCGCCTCCGTCAACGGCGCCGAAGGCGCAAGCACCCCCGGTGCCGGCACAGTCTGGCGCATCAGCCCTTCCAGGATCCCCGGAAGGATGGCTCGGAAGCACTCGTCCAGGCCCGCTGTCGGGAAAGGCGAGGGGGCCGGTAGAGGTGTCGGTGCCGGAAGCTGTTCGGGTCCAGGAGACGGCACCAAAGTGCTGGTGCCCTGATGTAACGATACCTCTACCACCGAGGGAGAATGCTCCTCCCGGCGCTGCCGCTTCCTCGGAGTCGATTCATCTCTGGAGCCGGTAGCCACATGCGCCGTGGGCGACCGATGACGGTGCTTTTTTGTCTTTTTTCGGCGCCCGTCATCGGCGCTCCCGAAGAGGAGGAGGTAGATCCCCCTCGGCCTCGAGGGATCGGGTCCGACAGGGTTCGGTCCCGAGGGCCCTGGGTAGAGGAAGTGACCGGGGCCGATTGCCCACGCGGCCGCTCACCCCTGCCATCTCCGGAAGACCGGCGGGCCAACGGGACCTGTGCTCCTGGGGTCGGTGCCGATTTCGTGGACATCGGTACCGAAGATCCGGCCGTCGACACCGATGCCGTCGACGGCCGGATCTTCGGTACCCCCACCCTAGCTCCAGAGCCGGCCACCCCTCCCTCCGAGCTCCAAGGCCCCCAGCTCCAGGACTTGTCGATCCTGCACAGTCAATGTCAACTGAAAACCATGTCTTTTTCACAAACACAGATACACCCTAATCCACTATAGAATAAGTAGTAATATTTAAACTTTCTATTTAGACAAAAATTAAACTGAACCCCAAGATGCCAGACTTTGCATACAATACAACACTACAGAAACAGAAAATGTCCCCTAGTACTGTGCAAAATATAAAGACAACAAATGTAAATTTGAAAAAAAAACTAACAAATACCAATCACCACTTTACAAATTAACAAATAGAAATAAAACAAATATAGAAAATAAAATAATACCATTTTATTGGACTAATACATTTAGCTTTCAGAGGCCAAAACCTCCGTCCTCAGGTCAATACAGTATGGTAAAATTATGTATAATCATACCTGATAATTTTCTTTCCATTAATCATAGCTGATCAATCCATAGACTGGTGGGTTGTGTCCATCTACCAGCAGGTGGAGATAGAGAGCAAACTTTTGCCTCCCTATATGTGGTCATGTGCTGCCGGAAACTCCTCAGTATGTCGATATCAAAGCTCCATCCGCAGGACTCAGCACTTAGAGAATTACACCCACGAAGGGACACTCTGCCCAGCTCACCACCGCCGAAACGGGGGAGGGGAATTAACCCAGCTCATCCCCACACAAGTGGGGGAGGGGAATCCGTCCAGCTCATCCCCGCGGAGCGGGGGAGGGACACCACACCCGCCGATGCGGGGGGATCTGGCTTATCCTGCAACCGCAACCGCGGGAGGAGCTGACTGACCCTAACACCGCCGAAGCGGGAGGGGTACAAAGCTGCCCTACAGCCGCACGAAGCGGGAGGGAGTGCCGGCAGAATTTATGTCTCAATCCAGCCCCGTAAAACGGAGGGGAGAGGAATGCAGCAGCTCACTGTAACACAAACTCGTCTCAACTCTTGAAGAATCCAAGTGAAAGAACTTGAACACGAAGTCTTTCTGAAATAACTGAAGACTAAACTTGAACCTGAAATGCAACCAGAATAAAAACAGAACAGATATCTGGGAGGGGCTATGGATTGATCAGCTATGATTAATGGAAAGAAAATTATCAGGTATGATTATACATAATTTTACCTTCCATATCATCAAGCTGATCAATCCATAGACTGGTGGGATGTACCGAAGCAGTACTCACCCAGGGCGGGACATTGAAATCCCTGACCTCAACACTGAAGCTCCAAACCGGGCCTCCGCCCGTGCAGCCACAGTCAAACGGTAATGCTTGGAGAATGTATGAGCCGAAGCCCAAGTTGCCGCCTTGCATATCTCTTCCAAGGAGACGGATCCGGCCTCTGCCATCGAGGCCGCCTGAGCTCTCGTGGAGTGAGCCTTCAGCTGGATAGGCGGCACCTTCCCCGCGGCCACATAAGCCGCTGCAATGGCTTCCTTGACCCATCTTGCCACTGTAGGCTTAGCAGCCTGCAGACCCTTACGAGGACCTGCAAACAGGACAAACAGATGATCCGATTTCCGGAAATCATTGGTCACTTCCAAGTATCTGAAGATGACTCGTCTCACATCCAGATATTTAAGAGCAGAGTACTCCTCTGGGTAGTCCTCCCTACGAAAGGAAGGGAGACAGAGCTGCTGATTCACATGGAAGCGAGAAACAATCTTGGGCAGGAAGGAAGGCACTGTGCGAATAGTCACTCCTGCCTCAGTGAACTGCAGAAAAGGCTCTCGACATGAGAGCGCCTGGAGCTCGGAAACTCTTCTGGCTGAAGTGATAGCCACCAAAAAGACTGCTTTCAACGTCAGGTCTTTCAGAGATGCCCTCGACAAGGGTTCAAAAGGCGGCTTCTGCAATGCTCTTAGCACCAGGTTGAGATTCCACGCAGGCACCACTGAGTGCAGAGGAGGGCGCAGGTGATTAACTCCCTTGAGAAAGCGCACCACATCTGGCTGCGAAGCCAGGGAAGCACCCTTCAGGCGGCCCCTGAAGCAAGCCAGAGCCGCTACCTGGACTTTAAGGGAACTGAGCGACAGGCCTTTCTCCAGACCTTCTTGCAGGAACGCCAACACTGAAGAAATTGGAGCAGTGAAGGGAGAAAGTGAGCCTGCTTCACACCATGCTGCAAAGATACGCCAAACCCTGGCGTAAGCAGTAGAAGTGGAGCGTTTCCTCGCTCTCAGCATAGTGGCGAAGACCTTGTCTGAGAAGCCCTTCTTCCTCAGACGCTGCCGCTCAATAGCCAGGCCGTAAGACCAAAGGGAGAGGGATCCTCCATCACCACGGGACCCTGATGTAACCGGCCCTGCTCCACTGACAGCCGCAGAGGATCGTCGACTGAGAGCCTGATCAAGTCCGCATACCAGGGACGTCTGGGCCAATCCGGACCCACCAGGATTACCCTGCCGGGATGCTTTGCCACCCAGTCTAGCACCCTGCCCAACATGGGCCAGGGCGGGAACACATAGAGGAGCTCTTGTGTCGGCCACTGTTGGAGAAGAGCATCTACTCCCAGGGATCGAGGGTCCCGTCCTCTGCTGAAAAAGCGCGGCACTTGGCAATTGGCCGATGACGCCATCAGATCTAGGCTCGGCTGGCCCCAGCGCTTCGTGATGTCCAAGAACGCCTGAGCAGATAGTTGCCACTCTCCGGGCTCCAAGGTATGGCGACTGAGAAAGTCCGCCTTGACATTCATGACTCCGGCAATGTGGGCCGCTGAAAGCTGCTCCAGGTTCGCTTCCGCCCACTGGCAAAGACTCATAGCCTCCTTGGCTAGAGGGGCGCTCTTGGTACCTCCCTGGCGGTTGATATAGGCCACAGCCGTGGCATTGTCCGACAGGACCCGTACAGGCTACAACACCAGTACCGGGATGAACTCCAATAACACCAACCGAATGGCTCTGAGTTCCAGGAGGTTGATAGACCACTTGCCTCTGCAGGAGACTAGAGCCCCTGCGCTGTCCTTCCCAAGCAGTGGGCTCCCCAGCCCATCAAAGAGGCGTCTGTCGTGACGACAATCCACTCCGGGGTCACCAGAGGCAATCCTGCAGACAACTTGTCTGCCTGCGTCCACCAGCTCAGCGCCTTGCGCACCGCTGGGTCCATGGGAAGGCGCACAGCATAATCCTCCGACATCGGAGTCCAGCGCAGCAGCAGAGATAGCTGTAGTGGTCTCATATGAGCCCTGGCCCAGGGCACTACTTCCATCGTGGCCGTCATAGAGCCCAACAGCTGCACGTAGTCCCAAGCCCGAATAGGAGAGGCTACTAGGAACTAGTCCACCTGAGCCTGAAGCTTGACAATCCGATTGTCTGGCAGGAACACTCTGCCCACTTGGGTGTCGAATCGAACTCCCAGATACTCCAGGGACTGAGTCGGGCGCAGCTGGCTCTTCTTCCAGTTGATGATCCATCCCAGGGAGCTCACCAGAGCAACTACCCGGTCCATAGCTTTGCCGCACTCTGCATAAGAGGGGGCTCGGATCAACCAGTCGTCCAGATAAGGATGGACTTGTACTCCTTCCTTTAGCAGGAAGGCCGCTATGACCCCCATTACTTTGGAAAAGGTCCGCGGAGCAGTAGCCAACCCGAAAGGGAGGGCTCTGAACTGGAAGTGTCGTCTCAGGACTGTAAAACGCAGAAAGCGTTGGAGAGGAGGCCAGATGGGAATATGCAGGTACGCTTCCTTGATGTCCAAGGAAGCCAAGAACTCTCCTGCCTTCACTGCCGCTATAACAGAGCGGAGAGTCTCCATGCGAAAGTGCCTCACTTTCCAGGCCCGATTGACCCCTTTGAGGTCGAGGATAGGCCGGACAGAACCTCCTTTCTTTGGAACCACAAAGTAAATGGAGTAACGTCCCTTGCCAATCTGATTTTTTGGCACCGGAACGACCGCACCCAGGCGGATCAGGTTGTCCAAGGTCTGCTGCACTGCCACAGCTTGACCGGAGACTTGCAGGGAGAGAGTACAAACCCGTCTCTTAAGGGTTGGCAGAACTCTAGCTTGTAGCCGTCTCTGATGACTTCCAGCACCCACGCGTCTGAAGTTATAGTGGTCCACTCGCCCAGAAACGAGGACAGCCGTCCTCCAATCTGCACTGGGGCGTGGACCAAGGCCCCGTCATTGGGTACGAGACCCTGGAGGAGGACCGGAGGGAGCACCTCCGGGACGGCGGTCTCTGCGAAAGGAATGCTGCTTGGGGGAGAAATTCCTCTTGAAGGAAGAGGGGGCAGAGGAACCCGACTTGCCCGGGCGGTACCGACGGGCTTCCAGCAACCGTCCTCTGGAGGTACCGGGACGAGTACTAGCCCGAGCCCTGACCTCTGGTAATTTCTTGCCCTTAGACGTGCCGAGATCGGTCACGATTTTGTCCAGCTCGACCCCAAAGAGCAGCTTGCCTTTAAAAGGCAATCTAGCCAGGCGGGATTTAGAGGCGTGGTCAGCAGACCAATGTTTCAGCCAAAGCCACCGCCGCGCAGAGACTGTCTGAGCCATGCCTTTAGCTGAGGCTCTCAAGACATCATACAGCAAGTCTGCCAAATAGGCTAAGCCCGATTCCAGGGCCGGCCAATCAGCCCTCAAGGAAAGATCCGAGGGGGAAGCCCGCTGCACCATAGTCAGGCACGCCCTGGCCACATAGGAGCCGCAAACTGAGGCCTGCAAACTTAAAGCAGCTGCCTCAAAGGACGACCTTAAGGCCGCCTCCAATCTTCTGTCTTGGGCGTCCTTTAGGGCCGTGCCACCTTCCACCGGCAACGCCGTTTTCTTAGTCACCGCAGTGATTAAAGAATCCACGGTAGGCCACAGATAGGCCTCACGTTCACTCACAGCCAAAGGATAGAGGCGGGACATAGCCCTAGCCACTTTAAGGCTCGTTTCCGGGACATCCCACTGAGCCGCAATTAAGGTGTGCATGGCATCATGCACGTGGAAGGATCTAGGCGGGCGCTTCGTCCCCAGCATAATGGCAGAGCCAACAGGGGCTGAGGGAGAGACGTCCTCCGGAGAGGAAATCTTCAAAGTGTCCATGGCCTGTAAAAACAGGTTGGGCAAATCCTCTGGGCTAAAAAGCCGCGCTGCAGAGGGGTCATCCGCTCCATCCGAGCGGGGATCTATCTCCTCCAAGGAATCCGCAAAGGACCGTTGGGAGACCTCAGACACGCTGCCCTCATCTACATCGGAGGAGACAAAGTCCTCCAAGGCCTGGAAATCAACCCGAGGGCGTTTACCTCTGGGAACCTCAACCTCTTTATCAGAAGAGGGAGCAGGGGCAGCGTTTTGCATGAGGAAAGCCTGATGCAGCAGCAAAACAAACTCGGGGGAGAAACCCCCCAGACTGTGCACTTCCGCAGCCTGGGCAACAGCCCTAGACGCACTCTCAACCGGCGCTCGCAATAGCGGGGGAGAGACATGCTGCGCATCCAAAATGGCGTCCGGCGCGAAACTCCGCGAAGGAGCCGCGCGGGAAGAACGGCGCTTAACTTTAGCCGCTTGTGCCGTCGCCCAAATTAAGGGCGTTCATGGCATTAATGTCTCCAACCTCAAGGGCGGCCCACGAAGAAGCCGTCCGAGCCGCGTGGCCGGCCAAGATGGCGGAGGCGAGGAGCGGGGGATGGGCGTTTATGGCGGGAAAAAAACCGCCACGCCGGAGGAACGACCGGGACATTCATCGGTCACTAAACTGTCACCCATCAAGGGCGAATCAGGTTGTAAAACCCCCGCATCCCCTCTAGAAGCGCTCCAGCGATCCGGGGAGCGACCCTTTGCGCCCTCGCCCTCCGACGCCATATGCCACGAGGAGAAGAATCGGGGAACCCCCTGCCCGCTATAAAAAGGTAAAATTACCTGCTTGCCGCTCCGAGCTGTAACGAACTGGTGTCCCAGTGAGTAGCTGCAATGAACGTTTAAAGAAACGTCGAATTAAACGCCTTTAAAGACGTTTAAAATTTTTTTTTTTTTTTTTTTAAACGGAGCCAGCGGGAGGGGGGAGAAAAGGAGGGACCTGGCACCACCAGGTTTGCACTTGCTCAAAAGAGCCCTCAACCCCAGGCCTCAACAAAACCTAAGGATTAGGCTTGGAGGCCTAGCCAGAGCTGCTGCTGTGTGTGACCACCACCTGCTGAGATAGAGAACATACTGAGGAGTTTCCGGCAGCACATGACCACATATAGGGAGGCAAAAGTTTGCTCTCTATCTCCACCTGCTGGTAGATGGACACAACCCACCAGTCTATGGATTGATCAGCTTGATGATATGGAAAGAGCTGTTACAGTATCCTATCCTGACCTGAGGAAGGGGGCTTTGTTCTCCGAAAGTTTGTCAAAATGTATTAAAATTAGTCCAATAAAAAGATTACCTTATTTACATGTTCTATTATAAACATTTATTAACACAGCTACAATACTATATCCTAAAGCAAAAAAATAAAAATATATATTTTATTTACAGTTTGTCGTCTCTGGTTTCTGCTTTCATCTTCTTTTCACTGTCTTCCTTCCATCCAGCATCTGTCTTCGCTCTCTCTCTGCCATCCAGTGTCTGCCCTCTCTGTTGTCCCCTCCATCCAATGTCTGCCCTCTCTCCCTGCCCCTTTTGTGCACATCTGCCCTCTATTTCTGCCCCTTCCATTCACTGTCTGCCCTTTCTATCCCTTCCATCCACTGTCTGCCCTTTCTCTCTGCCCCTTCAATCCACCATTTGCCCTCCCTCTCCCATCCATCCGGGTCTGCCCTCCCTCTCGCTCCCCCTTCCATCCAGGATCTGCCCCTCTCTCTGCCCCTTTTTTTCAGCCCCCAGTTCCAGCCCCACTATCCCACCAGTCCCCCGTTTCAGCCCCAGCCCTTTTCTCCCACCAGTCCCGAGCTTCAGCCCCCAGCCACTCCTCCCTGTCCCCTTTTCAGCCCCCAGTTTCAACCCCAGTCCCCAGCCCTTTTCTCTCACCAGTCCCAAGCTTCAGCCCCAGCCACTTCTCCCTATCTCCTTTTCAGCCCCCAGTACCCACAGTTTCAGCCCCTGCCCCTTTTCAGCCTCCAGTCCCAGTACTAGCCCCCTTATCCCACCTACCCTCCTTTTCAGCCCCCAGTTCCAGCCCCCTTCATCCACATGCCTTGTATTAGAGCCCCCCTTTTCAGCCCCAGAACCATTCTCCCACCTGACCCACGCATGCCCTATTTTCCCACCAGCCCCATGCATGGTCCCCATTTCCCATATGGCCCCTTCTCAAACCCCAGTTCCAGCCCCCTTCTCCCATCTGAGAACCCCCATCCCACACCCTTCTCCCATCTGAGTCCCCCTTACCCCCTCCCCCCATCTGAGAACCCCCACCCTGCAACCTTCTCCCATCTGAGTCCCCCTTACCCCTCCCCCCATCTGAGTCCCCCTTACCCCCTCCCCCCCAACTGAGAACCCCCATCCCACACCCTTCTCCCATCTGTCCCCCTTACCCCCTCCCCCCAACTGAGAACCCCCATCCCACACCCTTCTCCCATCTGAGTCCCCCCCCCCGACCCGACCCACCTACCAACTCCTGCTGCACCCACCAACTTTTAAAAAAAATTTGAGAAGCGCCGAGTAGCAGGCAGCGCCTCGCATCTGCCTTGCTAGTAAAAATCTCCTGCACGTCGTCGGGCCGGCCTTCCCGCATTAAGTCCCGCCCTCCTCTGAGGTAATAGGCTATTACCTCAGAGAAGGGTGGGACTTAATGCAGGAAGAGCCTATTACCTCAGAGGAGGGCGGGACTTAATGCGGAAAGGCCCGCCCGACGACGTGCAGGAGATTTTTTACTAGCAAGGCAGACGCGAGGCGCTGCCTGCTACTCGGCGCTTCTCAAATTTTTTATGGAACAGCGATCGATCGTCGGGGGGGGGGGGGGGGGCGGCGGGCAGGGCGACCCCAGGCGCGTCGCGCAGGGCCCCCTTGAGCGCGGGGCCCTATGCGGCCGCCTCGCCCTAAGACCGGCCCTGATAATGTGGTGTATACTTGTTGCTCAAAGAAAAGAGGTTGCGACTGAATCCAAAATGTGGCTGCTCAGCTGATTATTTTCCTATAGGACGGACTAAAACTTCGTTGTGCAGGGACCTACATGTACCAATAATCTGGAAGCAACTATTATTTCAAAATAAACACACTTATATAAGTATCTGCATAGATAGCTCAGCATGTTCTAAATTTATCCAAACCCATTTTCATACATTTTTAAAGGATCACTACTACTACTTATCATTTCTATAGCGCTACTAGAGTTAACAGCTGTTATGATTCTACTGAGACAGGCAGGGGAATGTATTATTCAAGTGCAGATATTTCAATAAGGAGAAATGAGTCCTTACCTGCTAATTTGCTTTCCTTTAATCCCTCCGGACCGGCCCAGGATTGGACTGATGGGTTGTGCTCGCCTTCCAGCAGGTGGAGACTGAGAAAAAAACTCTGACTCTAGAGAGCCAATAAGAGCCCTGGTCATGTGACCCTAGCCTCAGTATTTGAATAACAAAGCAGAAAGAAGAAGAGAATACTACACCCTGTGCCACGAGGAATTCCAGCAGCCAGAAGCACTCATGAAAATGTGCTTAAACAAAGGCTGCACCCATCTCAATCTTAGAGACCTCTACATCGATAGCTTGATGATCATCCGAACCCCTGTCCAGGACTCTCTCCGCCTACCGAAAACAGGCTCTAGCCACTAAGGAACCACAAATGGCGGCTTGTACTGCCAAAGATGAAACATCAAAACTATTCTTGAGCAGAGAATCCAGTCTTCTATCCTGAACATCACGAAGAGCCGTTCCTCCATCGACGGGAACCGTGTTACGCTTAGTAACCGCCGACACCACCGCATCAACCACTGGAACTCTAAGCAAAGCTCTATCTGCTTCCGGAACTGGATAAAGACGAGTCATAGATCTGGTTGGGCGAAAAGCCGCATTTGGGACCTCCCACTGCACCTTAATAACATCCCAAATGTCCTGATGCATGGGAAAAGTTTTGGCAGCGGATCTAGAACCCTTAATTAAGAAGTCGACCTTACGGAGATTTGAACTTTGATGATCTCCCGCCAGTTTCAAAGTAGAGGAGACCATAGAAATGAGCTCCTGCAAGTCATCCTTATGGAAAATTCTAGCCACCGAAGGATCTTCCCCTTGGGCGAAAGATCCAGTCTCAGGATCTGTAGAAGAGGGATCATCCCAGATATTTCCGCCAGATCTTCCTCCTCTTCCAAAAAGGGCATCTCCTGATCGTGATCGGACCAAAAATCTCCGTGCAAATCACCTTCCCTAGATTTCTTAGGAGGTGGAGGAGCAGATCTGACAGAATCCCCTGTTCCAGCTCCTAAATCGCCTTTCTGCATCAAAAAGGCCTGGTACATCTGGAGCACAAACTCAGGAGGAAAACCCCCTGCCTGAGTGGGCCCAGTTTGTACCAGAGCTCCTGAACTAAAAGTATCAGAATTTGTGACAGTTAGAGCTGTAGTCTGTGCATGCGACGGCGACGACGGAGCGGGAATCAAAATGGCCACTGTCCGCAGCAGATTTACTGGAGTGGCCTCCAGAGGCGCGCCTGACTCCTCCGTAACTACTGGAGCCAACCGTGACAGTGAGGAACCCTGAACCGACCACTGAGCTCCCGAAGACGAAGGGAGAGCAGGGCCTGATGCTCCCACCAGCGCTGTACAGAACTTACAAGCGCCTGAAGAGGAAACCCCCTGACGCTGGCAGACAGCACATCGCTTGAGCTTCTCAGACATGGCGGTTCACGCCTAAATCTTCTTTTTCTTTTAAAAACAAGGCCCCGCTCTGTCGACCCAAATAGCGCTAATAAAAAAAATACACCCACGAAAACGGAAGGTAAGAGCAAGAAGAAGAAACCTTTCCCTTTTTCTTTTTAACCAGCTGAGCAGCTACACAACACAGACACCCAGAACACTAAACAGAGCGACTGCTCCTTAGAGTAATGGGGAAGCACTGCGTCTCTTTATTTATTTTTTTATCCTGGCTGCCTCTCCCAAAGATAATACCCCTTTGCTAGTCAAAAGGGGAACCCTTCCCTTAGAAATTTAATTAATAGAAGGGAGGTGGGGAGGAAGAGGGGGAGGGACCCAGGACACCCGAGTGAAGAACTCCTGAGGCTGAAAGCTAATAAATCTGAAATTTTCTAACAAGCCTCAAAGAATTCCTGTGGCACAGAAAAATGAAAACAGAAGAAAAAGGCTGTAAACTAAGAAAGAGAGACTAATGGGCTCACTTCCTACCTGCTGGGAGTGAGAAAATACTGAGGCTAGGGTCACGTGACCAGGGCTCTTATTGACTCTCTAGAGTCAGAGTTTTTTCTCAGTCTCCACCTGCTGAAAGGCAAGCACAACCCATCAGTCCAATCCTGGGCCGGTCCAGAGGGATGCTAAGGAAAATTACAAATAAACAGGGGGGTGGGGGGGAATGTACAGAGAAGGACAATGAAAATTTTAAAAGGGGATGGGATACTTCCCTATGAGGAAAGGCTGAAATGGATTGGGCTCTTTGGCTTGGGGAAGATATGATAAAGGATAATAAAATAATGAGTGGAGTGGAACGGGTAGACATGAATCACTTGTTTACACTTTCCAAAAATACTAGGACTAGGGGGCATGCAATGAAGCTACAAAGTAGTAAATTTAAAACAAATTGGAGAAAATATTTATTCACTCAATGTGTAATTAAACTCTGGATTCGTTGCCAAAGAATGTGGTAAAAGCAGTTGGCTTAGTGGGGTTTAAAAAAGGGTTGGATAGCTGTCTAAAAGAAAAGTCCATAAGCCATTATTAAAATGGACTTGGGAAAATCCACTGCTTATTTCTAGGATAAACAGCATAAAATATATTGTACTGTTTTGGGATCTTGCCAGGTACTTGTGACCTGGATTGGCCACTGTTGGAAACAGGATACTGGGCTTGAAGGACCTTCGGTCTGTTCCAGTATGGCAACACTTATGCAGGTAAGATTGAATTTCTCTCCCCCCACCCCCAATAGGAACAAAAATAAGGGGCAGAGAGAAAATAAGGAAGGTAAAACCCCAAAGAGCCCCCCCACCCCCAGGGCCTGCCAGACTGACTCAGACTGCACATCTACCATCTACTGGGAGACTGAGAAATACTGGCTAAGAGGGGCTGCATAGCATTCTTATACAGTTCTCAGTCTCCACCTGCTGGTAGACATGCATAACTCACACGTCTGTCTGGACTGGTCTTGGAGGGCTCATAAGGAATGGTTGAGTTTATCTCACAATACTTTGAGAAAATTCAGAAGACACAGGATGGCAGTTCCATTATTTAAAGTTGTAAATGCCTTTTGTTGGCAGATTTTAGATTTCCTAAGTCTTACTGAGAATAGATTTTTATTAAAGGATTAACATAGTATGAGACATGCAGCATAGGACACACACTTTTGACACATTGCATGTCAGGTGTACTGGGAATTGGCTGGAGTGCAAACTAATGGGCCCCCTAAAAATTTACTCACACAGCCTGCATTTTAATGCTCACTATTAATTAATCAGATTGCTCCATTTTCCATCAGTGTTCTTAGGCTTTTTCATGAACTGCATGATGCTGTGCATTAAAGCACTCATTGCTGTTGGTTATTAATCTGCTGAAAGTAACACTAACCCTAGAACTGGGATCCTCTTCTATGTCTACCCCTTTCATATAGGTGGGTACCTCGCTGGCACCGGTCCAGCACATCCCTCGCCTTCTCTCCTGTGCATTATAAGTTCTAACAGGCTCAGATTCCTGCTGTCTACTGGTACGAGGTGTTTTCTGCTCCCATTCCGAGATGCAGGAAGCCACGGATATACTGCTACACGAGTTGGAACGCCTGTGAGGCTGTGGCTGGGTCAGAGGCTGGCTGCTAGGGAGCTGAGGAACACAGTTATCGAAGAACTAAAGAAATTGGAGAAAGGTTAATGAACACACATGCAACAACTATAGTGAAAGTAAGCCAGAAAACAGACAGTGGCTTCTCCCAAAAAGCTGCCACTGCAGACAACTCAAAGGTTTTGCTACTAAGAGGGGCTCCCTGTAAGATCAGGAGGTTCCAAAACAGTAGAATTTTCTGTATAAACTAGTCAGCCTGAATGAGAAGGTGAATCTCAAACAGATCAGATGGTTACAAAGGAATGCATGAGCAACAAAACTAACAGAATTCTCCTACAATTAGGCTTGGCATTCCCACCTACACTGCTGTAAGGGTGCTTCCTAAGCCTTTTCCCACTAGCCATGACTCATGCACAGATGGAGCATAACATACAGGTACTGGGGTGGGAGATGTTGATCGCACGACGACCTTTGGCTCCCTTTCCCGATCTCTCTCTCGTGCTGGCCGCTCTGGCTTTTCATTCTTCGTTTCTGTGACAATGGCTTTCAGCTGCTTTAGCTTCTCATCTTTGACCCAGAGCTTGTTCTGCATTTCCAACTGCTTTGCTGCCACACGACGCTCCTGCAAGGCACAAGGGGAAGGGGGTAACAAGAGTAAAGTGCATTTAATTTTAAAAGCAGCTCAATCAGGAGGAGTGCTTGCCAGCTATGTAATCCTTGTTCTTCAGGATAAACATATTTCTATTGTTATTTTCTTAGAAGAGGGGAAAGGGAATGGGACTTAATATACCACCTTTCTGTAGTTTTTCCAACTACTTTCAAAGCGGTTTACATATTATATACAGGTACTTATTTGTACCTGGGACAATGGAGGGTTAAGCGACTTGCCCAGGGTCACAAGGCGCTGCGGTGGGAATTGAGCCCAGTTCCCCGGGATTAAAGTCCGCTGCGTTAACCACTAGGCTACTCCTCCAGTCCAATAAACTGCCTTGTATCCCTAAAGAATGGCAATATGTAAACCAAATAAATGATCATATTATGACAAGCCACATGCCTTTGGAACAAGTTGCCTGATTGACTCCAGCTTCAGCATATATATCCTTTGATCAGGCATTAAAGACCTAGTTATTTCAGAAATAATTATGAATCATACAGATCTCTTTCAAACTTATTTGCTACTTTTTATGATTTACTGGTTGCATTGTACTTATTTTATCTTGATTGTATTTTTTTCATAATTTTTATTGCACTGTATTTTATTATTGTAATCCACTTTGAACTTTTGTTTGGTTATTTTCAGTGGACAAAAAAATGTCCAAAAACAATTAAAGTTGGAGCTGGCACTTTGCTCAGGTGCCCAATGCTAATTTGTCAGGCTTTTTTTTTTTTGGTTGATTTAATTTTAAACATATCCACCTTTTTGCTCCATGAGTGCACAAAGTGGCTACAAAGCCTAACATATACAATAAAATCATTTAACACATACAACACAAAATCAGATCAATTCCCATCCCCACTGGTACATTTCTAACTCTCTAAGGGGCCATTCTTCTAAGCTGCAATAAGCACTAGCACATGAACTAATCAGTTAATACACCTATATTACTGCATGCTGCTTAGTGCAGGATTAGAAATGGACCCTTTCTACCTATGAAAGAGGTGTCAGAAAGTGCTCATTTTTTTAATGGCAACATTAGTGCATGACCTCAAACTATACACAAATGAACAAGCTACCCCTTTGTGCCTCATTCACTTTACTAAACCAGTAAACCACGTGGAACTAGCATTCAGCGGGGACTGTTGAATTACCAGTGGAAGCAGGCTCGGTTGGAGCTATTTTGACGGGCATGTGGACGCTTTTTCAGCTAAGTGAACTTTATATAAAATGTGCAGCAGTTTTTGCTGGCTTTATTCCTCTGATGCTTTTTAAATAGACATTTATTGCAGTAAGCTTTTTTTGCTGAATTCCAGCTTTTTGGTCCATTTGGATTGAATTTTTTGGATTTTGTTAATTGAGTATTAGGGTTTGTGCATTCATTCACTTTGATCTATTCAGAGGTTTGGGTTTTTTTTGGAATCAGTCGATTTTCTCCATGGGAAGGAAGTTTTTGATGCCGATTCTTTTTTCTTCCTCTTTCTTTATATAAAATATATATAATAAGAACCTATGACAGTAATGGACTCCCATGTATGATGCTGGATATTCTAAAACTTAGTGTATTTGAGGAGATTTGAGGGTAGTTTGAATTAGTGCATGACCATAACTGAAAAAATAGAAAATCGGCTGTGGTAAAAATGGTCTTAGCACACAGGAAAAACTGACATAAGGTGATGTGTAGGAGGGGAGTTATGTAGGAAGCACTACAGCATCAGAACACCTCTTACAGCACCAAAGGTTCTTATCAAGCCCCAAGAGGCCCTTAATATAAGTCAGTCAGCAGCAGTTTACATAGGAGGAAAGCAGAAAAATAGAAGGTGATGTTTAGTCTTATCTGTTCATTTCCCTTTCTTGAATCCTCTAGACTAAATCAAAAAGGAAAAGGAGGCAATGATGCCAGCAGATGGTGGAGAGAGCTGCATCACTAGATAGGCTGCCAGTTAACTTCTCAAGCTAAGAATTCAAAAACCCAGAGTGTGACCCATGGAAATACAACTGTGCTACAAAATAGGCACAAGGCTGTCTGTTTAGGCAGCCTGGTTTCTAAGACTTCCACCAGGAAGAAGGAAAAGAGCAGCCAGGAGAACACAAACACTTCAACACCATATTCCCTTCAACAGAAGAATAGGAAAACAAAGGGATTGTACAGCTGAGCAGGATTCAAGAGAAGGAAACGGGTCATTTCACCTTCATCGTCATCCTGTTGGACTAGTTCAGACAAGTGGGAAGGAACCAAGCTCACCTAAACTTCAGGGAAGGAGGAAGCCAAGACTATCCTGAGGACCTGAGCTCTAAAACCAGCTTGTTATTTTCTTCGTACTTTGATCCAATAAAGCTTAGTAAAGGAATGCAACAACCACCAGGCTGTGATCTTGCAGATTTCCTCAGGCCAGGCTGCCAGTACAAACGCCAAACAGCTGCTTCACTCTTGATTGCTGTGTGCAATATCACATAGGCTTGAGGGGTATTTATTACTCTTGGATCTCTTGACTCCTCACAACAGGCATTATTGATGAAACACAGCTGTGTCGACTTTGATCCCTGTCTCATCCACTTGTGTATTTGTCCTTGTGTTCCTGGTCTTTTTGGTATAGGTTCTCACTTTTCTGGTTTCTTTCTGACCAAGATGAATTCAGTGTCCTAGTTGAATGTGCCCAGATCCTCCCTTCTCTCATCAAGCTATGAAGGCCTTCAACACAGCATTCCCCTTGTGGGATCTGCCAAAAAGGGGCTCAGACTTCAACTCAAACAGATTTCCTGGTACTGCTCAACATCTTTAAATTGTAAATGGCATAGAACTCTTATGGGATCTTGTGGGGAAGAAGTGCTTATTATATTGCACTACTTCAGAAGAGCTTCAAATCAAGAGTTCTGTGAATCCTTCAAAACCATATCACCTTCTATGGGGATAGTAGTCTTATGAGCGATTGCAGCCACTAAGGTGTCCACCTTAGGAACCTGAAAAAAGGTCCTTCCATTTTGGAACTGGAAGTGGGTAGAACCTAGCCAGTGCCTTAGTATTTGAGACTGAGGTCTGAAGACTCTTGTTTGGACAAGATAATGGATCAATGCTTTTTATATAATGGGGAGGCTTTGGGTGGCTTCTGAAGACCATTACAGAAATCTTCAAACAAGTGCCATGTGCTCACATAAGCTAAGACATAGAGCTCTTACACCCCTATCCACCAACTCCTGACCTGCTGGCTTCAAAATCTGCAGCATCTGCAAAACATGAGAAATCAGGACTGCCAGCCCCTCTTTAGGGAACAGCAGCAGAATAGAGAATACTTCCCTGTCCTAGGACAGTTTGCTCTTATCCAGGGACCCTGCTGGAGAGAGACAGTCATCTAGCTCAGTAATAGACTCGGTCTCAGAGTTCAGATACAGGAGTTCCTCTGACGAATGAGGGACCTCCCAATGGAGGTTCGAGCTTGGGGACCACTCCTACGAAGTCATTCACGCTACGGCTGCTCCCTCATGTGAAGACACTAGGCAGCACCAATTTCCAGCAGAAAGCCTGGTGTATAACCATGAGCTGTGGAGAAAAGCCCCTGCGGCTAGCCAGAGCTGAAACTCTTTCCCAAGAGCTGCCTTCCCTGGCACAAGGAGTGGGGGACCTGGGGATCCAGCCACAAGTAGGCCCTACCTGGGCCTACCTTAAACCTTGGTGGTTTATTGGCTTCTTCGGGGGCTCCTCTCTTTCCTGCCCTGTGCTGCTTCTGGATTAAAATGAGTGCTGAGACTGCCATGGGAGGTCCTGGCAGCCATTTTGAGATTGACACAGGCATATGCAAGAAGAGCAACTGGAGAAGGCACTTGCATGCACCAGAGCTAATCTCAATATGGCTGTCAGGACCTCCTGTGACAGTCTCAGCAGCCATTTTATACCAGCAGTGGCACAGGGCAGAAAGAATGGGGTCCTTGGGGTGGCAGCAGCTTGGAGGGAACCATCATCTGCCTGGGGGAAAGACAGAACATATTTGGTTTCAGCCATGGATTTAGTCTTGGTTGTCTTTTAGAGGAGAGATGCACCGCCCTTTCTAAGCAGCTGTGGTTCCAGACTTCATCCACTCCCAGGGGGTGTGAACCTCTTCCCACAGGTGGACTTCATATCCAGATCTCCTGCAACTGCCAGGCCCGAATTTTGCATGTCCAATCACAATAGGGACACACCCACACTCCAGCAACACAGCTCTTATCTGTGCTACAGGACCCACAGCAGTGGCTGCATGAACCGTCCAACATGCTCAAAATACTGGTCCTCCCTGCCAAGCCTGAGCTTTACACTACCACACATCCTGAAACCAGGCAGCCACTGCAGACAGAGCCAGCTGCCTCTAACAGCACTCTTGTGGAGAGCCCAGCTGCCTGCACAAGCTCCCAACCTGCTACTACTGCCTAGGCTGCAGAAGAGAGTGGGGGTAGAGGCTCACACACACAGACACACCAGGGAGTGGTAGAAACAAGGCCAACGACCTCCCAGCCTCAGCCCCACTAGTGACAGGGGGCCAGAATGATTTCAGTCCCCACTCAACCAAACCAACGACAGCACCTCCAGACCCCCTGCCCCTGGAACCTCACCACCACATGACATCTTCTCCACCAGGGGAGAAAGGTTCACATGCCACTGCCCTGGAGATGGGACTGGGGAGCAACTTACCTGCAGATCAATTAAGCCCAGGGAATCCATTCCTGCTAGCAACACAGTCTCTTACAGGGTGATTGTATCATTGCAGAGCTGTGTTCTCTGTCTCCACTATCTGCTGGTAGGGAGGTACACAACTCACCTGTCTGGACAGGTCTAGCAATATAGATTAGACTTAGGTCACTGGAAGCTAGAGAATATACAGAACACAAAGCTGCCAAGTACCCAGTTCCAGGAGGGAAATTTTGGGCCAGTTCTGGATTTCTGAAAACTACATCCTGATGCATTATGGGACTAGGAGCACCTATTTCAATGGGTGGAATCAGGGATTACAAATATCACACTAATTTAGAATGTAAGTTTATAATCAAGATTAGCCAAAGTATCTCCCTTCTGTAATAGGCAGCTCTTATCACAGCTTAAACTGCACTCACGAAAAGAATGAGCTGAGAGCTAATAAGTGTCTCAGAACCAAGCCCAGTCATAGTTCAGAATCTCTTTGGGTTGTCTTTCTCCAGGTACACAATGGGAAAGAATCCATGCATGAAACTGGGGCCTGGTGCAGTGTGAAAGACTCTAAAAGTTGAGCAGTGGGCAAGCAAGTAGACTATATAAACTTGCCCAAGATGTCCGACATCCAAACTGAAGCAGCAAATCTAATCTGAGAATCATTAAGTCAATGTCTGCCCTTTTGTACCTGGATTCTCAGCTATGGCACTGCATCACTGGTCTCCTCTCTTGCCAAAGCTATTCCCATTCACTGCTGCTGCATTTTATCTTCCACTGGTCAAGTGTTCAAAGACAGTTTCCCAGCACAACAGCCTGGTCCTAGGGCTGGATCTATTTTATTTATAGCCTGCTAAGGCAGCCCACAGGCACTGGCTGTGTTTAGGCAGTGAATCTGTACAGCAGGCAAGGGTTTCTTTTAAATATCTATGCTCACTGGCAAGAACCTTGGTACGGTGCATGCGTACTCAGACGCTGCAGGCCTCGTGCTATAGGACACTTACGCATTCCTTCTCCCACTTCATGGAAGTCTCTGTCATCATGCCCTGCAGTCTCGTCTCCAGCCTGCGCTTATCTGAGAGCTGCCGATGTAGTTTCTGGTTACTACTTTCCAATTCGTGCTGTAAGGCACGCTTGTCTTCCTCATAAATAGTAGCTGTTTTCTCCAGGATCTCGATCTGAAAAGCAAATGTTTATGAGTGAAACATCACATTAGAGAAAAAAAAATTCAGTTGGTAACTTATATTCCTGCACCATCAATACACAACAATTTTAGGCATAAGGAATTTATGGTGCAGTTTTATTAAAGGAGACAAAACAATTATGAATGATAAGCAGAAAGGATAGACAATAAGAGCAAGTGCTCCTTTCAGTCCCCTTTTCAGAGATTTTACACTGCCAATGAATCTCCACCACAGAATTATCCTGCCCAGCTATGTAACTGCACAGACAGCATTTACACACTAGTAAGGATGCAAGTTGAGGCAAACTCAATAGTTCTCTGGGTTATCACTGCCAAATATGTCAGCATTCTGCTCCTTAGGTTCCTTATACTTGGCAATGCTTTTGAACTAAGCAGCCGTGCCAGATTATTCCATTCTTTCAGAACAGATTGGTTTAGTCCTGGTTCAGCCCCATTGCACACAAGGCTGGCTAACCCACTAAAGAGGGCTTTAGTCTAGAATTAATGAGAACAGGTAAACAAAGTCCCCATGTAACTACAACATGAAACACAAACAGAAATGGTAAAAAGGGCAACATTTGGAAAGCTAGGTATACTAACGCCTATAACATGGGGAATCAAGTTTTGGATCTAGAAGTTGATTTGGTTTTAATAGCTGGTCAGAGACATGGTACATGGATACAGTTATATCAGGCTCTAATCTATTCAGCAAGTACAGGGTAGAAAGACAGATGCTGTATATTAAAATAAATGATACTAAAGTCAACCCAATGGCAGGGCTCGCAGGCAGAAAAATATAGATGAAGAAATTCACAGGATCGTTACGAAAGGGTGGCATTATGAATTGTGTAAAGTGACTTCAATTTGCCAGATGCTGACTGGGACATCCTGGTTGCAGTATCACCTAGAAGTAGAGGATCCTGGATTTTCTACAGGGAGAATTGTCCCAGCCACTAGTAAAAGGAAGCCATACAGGAGGCGGCAACACTGGACTTAGTGCATATAAAGGGGGAAGTTATTTTGGTGTTGCAATGGGAGATCATCTGGCATCCAGTGATCACCAAATGTGTGGTTCAGTATTAGGACACAGGTGAAGATGGTTTATTCAAAAGTGAGATTCTCAGGCTCATCAGCAGGGCTGCCACTCTGGGTGGTTACCACAAAGGGTGGTAACACATGGCATTGGGTAAATCTGTGTGGGGTTTTATTTGGGGGGGGGGGGGGGGGAGGGGGGACAGACGGACGGATATGAAGCATGTGAGAGTGGTGCCCAAGTTGGATGGGAAGATCACATTTTTATCAGTGAGCTTCCAGATAGTTTAAAAGGCTTTAATAAAAAAACGTAGCAGAAATACGGGACAAAATTGCTATTATGGCTGGGGACCTCTGTGGAAATACTGCAGAAATCAGGCAGAAGTTAGACAAAACAGTCCCAAACAGAGGAATAGACAAACAACCTAGTTCATAGGCTATTGGATTTAGGGGGGAAAAACTAAAGTAGTAATCTGCTTTTCAGAGGATTTCACAAGTCACCAGAGAAAGATGATGGTTTCAAAAGTTGGACAATATCACCGGAGCTGTTCTACAGGTGAGCAATAAGCCCATAGGAAGGACTGGCTATAAGGTTGGAGTGGGCCAATAGAGCACACAAGGCCCCTCAACTAAACAGGCCCTGAGACATTAGTACTAATGCAAACAAACAAAAAAAAACCCAAACAAACTCCAAAACAAGAAAGCAAGCCTCCAGGATCAAGTCACTAAAAGGACCGATGAGAGATTGGTATAAAAACTGAGGGACACGAAGGGAGGGTGGCCACGATGGTGCCAACATGCTGTGAGGAGTGAGGTTGCTCAGAATAGCTTGCTAAAGTTTCTTCGGTTTTGTTTTCTGGCCTTCCTATTATGCCTCATACTAAAAGAAAGGGGATAGTAAGGGCTTTACCATTACCTGCCCTTACTTCTTCCCCGAAGCAGCAAACCCTTGATAGCTTCACACTCCAGCACCCACAGATTAATACCAGAGGAGATTCTGTTTTGAGCGCTGAGGGAGGAACCTCAACGCCTCAGGAACATGAACCAACGCTTTCACCTCCGGAAGCCGAAATACCACCATGCCCCACCATGACGTGGGAAGAGAAGACGGGCCCCAAACCTGCGGAAGGCGCTCAGATTGGGACAAGTGGTAATGGCTTTTCATCGGAGTGCTCAGCGGCGGTATCTGAGATCTTGGCCAGGAAGGGATTGTTGAACCCTCCCGTGGTGGTTACGCTAGATACCCTCATAAGTACATAAGTAATGCCACACTGGGAAAAGACCAAGAGTCCATCGAGCCCAGCATCCTGTCCACAACAGCAGCCAATCCAGGCCAAGGGCACCTGGCAAGCTTCCCAAACGTACAAACATTCTATACATGTTATTCCCGGAATTGTGGATTTTTCCCAAGTCCATTTAGTAGCGGTTTATGGACTTGTCCTTTAGGAAACTGTCTAACCCCCTTTTAAACTCTGCCAAGCTAACCGCGTTGGGTGAAGAAAACTTTTCTCAGATGTGTTTTAAATTTACTACACTGTAGTTTCATCGCATGCCCCCTAGTCCTAGTATTTTTGGAAAGCGTGAACAGACGCTTCACATCCACCTGTTCCACTCCACTCATTATTTTATATACCTCTATCATGTCTCCCCCTCAGCCGTCTCTTCTCCAAACTGAAAAGCCCTAGCCTCCTTAGTCTTTCTTCATAGGGAAGTCGTCCCACCCCCGCTATCATTTTAGTCGCCCTTCGCTGCACCTTTCCAATTCTACTATACCTTTCTTGAGATGCGGCGACCAGAATTGAACACAATACTCAAGGTGCGGTCGCACCATGGAGTGATACAACGGCATTATAACATCCTCACACCCGTTTTCCATACCTTTCCTAATAATACCCAACATTCTATTTGCTTTCCGAGCCGCAGCAGCACACTGAGCAGAAGGTTTCAGTGTGTTATCGATGACGACACCCAGATCCCTTTCTTGGTCCGTAACTCCTAACGTGGAACCTTGCATGACGTAGCTATAATTCGGGTTCTTTTTTCCCACATGCATCATCTTGCACTTGCTCACATTAAACGTCATCTGCCATTTAGCCGCCCAGTCTCCGAGTCTCGTAAGGTCCTCTTGTAATTTTTCACAATCCTGTCGCGATTTAACAACTTTGAATAACTTTGTGTCATCAGCAAATTTAATTACCTCGCTAGTTACTCCCATCTCTAAATCATTTATAAATATATTAAAAAGCAGCGGTCCTAGCACAGACCCCTGAGGAACCCCACTAACTACCCTTCTCCATTGTGAATACTGCCCATTTAACCCCACTCTCTGTTTCCTATCATTCAACCTCTGGCAGGCAATTGACAGATTGAACTCTATGATTACAAAGTCAACTCAGGAAACAGCGAATCTTGTTTTAATGGTGGAACAGCTCTCTAAGTCAATGGACAAATTAAAGCAGAACTTTAATGACCAGGTACAAAAATCTCAAACTGATGTTTCTAATATTAAGGACAACATGTCAGCAGTTATGAAAGACAATTTGATTATACATCAGAAAATAGAACAACTTGAAAATTACAACAGACGTTTGAATATGAGGATACTAAATTTTCCAAGGCCTGTTGGGAGTCCTTCCTTTAGAATTGTTTAAGAAATACCTCATTGAAAATTTAAAGATTTCCTCTCAAAATATACCTCCTATAAATAAGATATATTTCCTTCCTGTGAAGAAGAAGCAAGGGGGGTCTCATGAAGATACTAGTAAAAAAGGCCCATTTCTGAGAGCAATGAAACGGGCGCTAGCAAGGTTTTCATCGAAGTGTGTATGTTTGAGAGTGAGTGTGTGAGAGACAGAGTGAATGTGCGAGTGTGTGAGAGAGTGAGACTGTCTGTGTGAGAGTGTGTGTTCGAGAAAGAGTGTGCCGCAGGGGTCCCCCCTCGTGTGTTGGCGTCCTTCCCGCTCCCCCCGTGTTTCCTTTTCCCATATCCTTCTCGCCCCCTTCAGGGTCGTGGCCCCCCACCCCCCCCGGCCTGCAGGATCGTGGGCCCTCTGTCTGGCGGCGTTTTTCTGCATCGTAGTGTGTATGTTTGAGAGTGTGTGTTAGAGTATGTGAGAGAGAGTGAATGTGCGAGTGTGTGTGTGACAGAGTGAGAGTGTGTGTGTGGAGTGTTTGTGCGAGAATGTGAGTGTGAGAGGGAATCCCAGCTTCAGGGTGTTGGCCCCCCCTCCCTTGGCCTTTCAGGATAGTGGTCCCTCCGTCAGCCGGCATTTTTCCCCCTCCCCCCTCCCCCGTCTCCCTTCCCTCCTCGCAGGTTCAGGTTCGAGTGCCCCCCCCCCCCTTCCAGTGCCTTTCAGGGTCGTGGTGCTCTCTCCGACTGAAGCTGGCTCCCTTCCTGGCACGTTCAGGAAGGCAGGCAGGCAGGCAGGCTCCCTGCGTCTGTCTGACGTTCAAGGCTGCCTGCCTGCGTCGCTCCCTCCGTGTCTCCGAGTTTGTGCGGGGCGATGGGAGTCCTGCTGAGTTGGGAAATGGCTGCCGAGGGGCAAGGGGAGTCAGATCGCGTGTCGCCGATGCTTGGTGGGAAATGGCCGCCGAGGGTCAGAAGGAGATGACGTTTGGTCGATTGTCATAGCGCCGCCCTCAACGTCATGACGTTATGACACGAGGGTGGGCCAGACATTCCTGGCCAAACCGGATATCTCTGGCGCCTCAAGTTTCCGGCTTGAGGCTTCATGGAACGTTGGAGGTGCCTTTTATTATATAGAGATGGAACAGGCCCAGGAAGAGGAGAAACTCAATGAATTAAGAGACATTTCTTTGATTTTAGAGGATTCGCTATCAGAAGTAATAAATAGGGCTACACTATTTGGTTTCATTTGTATTTGAGCAAGATTTTAATGCTATTCTGAAGTTGTACTTCAAGAATGCTCATCAAAAGTTCTGTGGCCAAAAGTTATGGATATTTCCTGATGTTACTAGATCCACTCAAGATAGACGGAAAAGGTTTTTGGATATGAGAGCAGTAAAAACTTTGGGGGCTACTTTTTTCCTAGCTTATCCCTGTAAAATTAAGGTACGGATAGCCCAACATATTAGTAACTTGAGCACTGGACGCATGGAAGCCCCCTTAGAGGCATATTTTCAAAGAACTTAGCCTTCCAAAATTCTATAGACACCTATGGAACTTTGGAAGGCTAAGTGCTTTGAAAATATGCCTGCCAGTGTCCCATTGGGAACAGAAGCACCACAAAGTGCAGGAACTATGTTTTGTGGTCCTGAATCAAATTAAAACAGAGAGAGGGGGCAACGTTCCCTTATGTTATTAAGAAAGGAGCAACGCTTAATCTCCCCATGGAATACGGTAATTCCCCCCGGCCTCAATAAGGAAATTGATTGGCTTAGAATATAAGTGATGGTATTTAAGGTGAAATTAGGCCTTACCTGCTCATTTTCTTTCCTCTAGATCCTCCAGACCTTTCAAGACGCTTGGGTTATGCACTCCTACCAGCAGAGGGAGACTGAGAACACTAAAACTTCTTATACAAGTAGCCTGTGCAGACCTTCTACTAACCAGTAAAACAGTAACAAAGCAGAAGAACAAAACACCTCCACCTAAACAAAACCACTAAATCCACACTCAGATCTCCTCCCCTTAAGACGGGAGAATTCAACTGCAGATGGGCACAAATGGTACCACGAACTGCCCTTACTAAAACTCCAGGACCCAAATCACAGAAGCTACTAGAAATATCAGCAACTGAAGTCTAAAGAAAATATCATACTGAACTGTCCGATACACTGGGTGGGCTCTTGAACGGTCTGGAGGATCTAGAGGAAAGAAAATTAGCAGGTAATGCCTAATTTCACCTTCCTAAGCAATCCTCCAGACTGTTCAAGACGCTTGGGACGTACCAAAGCAGTAAACACATCTAAGGGTGGGACCTGCGAAGCCCAGAGGACAGGACTGCAGCTCCAAAACTGGCATCCTCCCTTGCCTGTACATCCACTCTGTAATGTTTGACAAAAGAATGCAGGGAGGACCACACCGCCGCTCTACAAATGTCCACCGGTGGAACAAAACTACTCTCTGCCCAGGAAGCCGCCATCCCCCTAGTGGAATGTGCCTTGAGCCCCACCGGCACCGTACAGCCATGGAATATGTAAGCCGAAGAGATGGCATCCTTCAACCACCAAGCTATAGATGCCTTAGAAGCAGCTGCTCCCTTCTTGGGCCCCCCAAGGAGGACAAATAACCTGTCGGAAGACCTGAATTCTTCCGACCTGCGCAAGTAAACCTTCAGTACTCTGTGGAGGGTTTTTTTTACGAGATAGTAAGGACAGCAGCCCAGATAAGTAATATTACTTTAAATTGAGCCCTATGATTAGAACGGAATGCAACTGACGTAGAAAAAAAACCAGCAGGATGTCATTTTTTGTGGGTTTAGGACAATTTTATGATCAGCAAGTCATTTAGTGATCTAAGTGAGACCGTTCTGAAGAGGAGTGATGGATGGAGAGTATGGATCAGTGGGGAAGAGAAGTAAAATGCCATCAGTAAAGAAATAACTGGAAATACCTGAGGATTCGATGAGGGTAGCAAGGGGACTGAGATAAAGATTGAAGAGGGGATAGCATAGAACCCTGAGGCAGTAGCATACCAAGGGCGGGGCAGTGGGGTTGGTCCTACCAGCTCCACCGGCCCCCCACCCCCTCTGGTGTTACTTCCTAGAAAGGGTTCTTTTTAAAATTTGTGTATATATAATTTGTTTTTTTAAGGAGAAAACCTGATTAAGTTTTGTGTAGTTTTAAACTTGTTTTTTGTTTGAACACCTCCCAGGTCCAGACCTAAAAACCAGACTACACAGGCTTACCACATCCACCTTCTGCTGGAGACTGAGAAATACTGACTCCTGGGGGACTGAACAAGATAGTTATGCAGTTCTTGGAAAGTTATGCCGTTCTCAAGTCACCATCTGCTGGTGTGTTGTGCATAACCCATCAGTCTAGAGGGACACTATGGAACTAGCATTTGCAGAACACAGGGAAAGGAGGGCTGAAGAATACTCTTATGAGAGCACCTAAGAATATCACCCTGCTCTCAACCACAGGAAGGCCCTGTATCACAATCAAACAAATATCTCATGTGTATTCAATAGTGATAGGCTAAAAGGCGTAGACTCAAAAGGCAGGGAAGGTGGTTCAAGGACCAGAGTCAGAACTACTGTACTATACCTGGTGGCTAGACAACAAAAAACAGCTGAGGTGACACAAAACACACTATATACATTTGATTGTGCCACAAATTTCTTTATTGTAGATCACACTAGACTCGACACGGGCAGTGTTTTGACCAGTCTGCTTCAGGAGTCTAAAGACAAACACCAGCTCGGACACTGTGTAGCACCCACACTTAACAAGTGCACATAGTATTCACCCCTTTATGTTCAGACATTCAGATCCTGGATATAACAAAAGAGAGGGAACGAAGTACAAACTAAAGTCCAAACAAAAAAAACAGCACCACGGGCCTTTAAAAATGGAACACAGTTCTTTAATGAATGAGCCTTGACAAAAAGACCCGACACGGACCGTGTTTCGGTGACTAGCACCTGCGTCAGGGGTCACAGTGATGACGTGGAAAACTTGGGGAATAACTCGAATATACTCCTCTACAATATATTATTCCTTACCCCACGTCTCATATAGTAAAAGCTACAAAGCACCAAGGCACTTTCACTTTCATCCATTTGGATACAGAAAGTGAAAATGCCTTGGTGCTTTGTAGCTTTTACTATATGAGACGTGGGGTAAGGAATAATATATTGTAGAGGAATATATTCGAGTTATTCCCCAAGTTTTCCACATCATCACTGTGACCCCTGACGCAGGTGCTACTCACCGAAACACGGCCCGTGTCGGGTCTTTTTGTCAAGGCTCATTCATTAAAGAACTGTGTTCCATTTTTAAAGGCCCGTGGTGCTGTTTTTTTTGTTCAGACATTCAGATCTGTCATTTGTGCTCTACAGTGGTCTGCACAGGGGAGCAGCGGCTTCAAAGGTATCCATAACTCTATATGATTTAGACATTTATGATGTTAGAACCATCAATTTTATGCACGTTAAATATTATTTGTGGGAAATACTTTTATAAGCATTTATGATGTATATTTTGTATGTTCTTGTGATCATATTTAATTGCATTACTCCCTCGCATGTTTATGTGGATATATTATAGATTTTAGACATCTCATTTTTTAATTTCAGTTTAAAATTTTTATTTGTGGATATATTTTAGTACATGAACACATTTGAATGTTTTAATTTATTTTATTCTTTAGACTCCTAAAGCAGGCCAACTGGCCAAAACATGGCCCATGTTGCATCAAGTGTGATCTACAATAAAGAAATTTGTGGCACAGTGTATACAGTGTGGTTTGGGTCACCTTCGCTGTTTTTTGTGTATGAGGAGAGACTTGCGGACCTGAACATGTATACCCTGGAGGAAAGGAGGAACAGGGGTGATATGATACAGACGTTCAAATATTTGAAAGGTATTAATCCGCAAACAAACCTTTTCCGGAGATGGGAAGGCGGTAGAACAAGAGGGCATGAAATGAGATTGAAGGGGGGCAGACTCAAGAAGAATGTCAGGAAGTATTTTTTCACGGAGAGGGTGGGGGATGCTTGGAATGCCCTCCCGCGGGAGGTGGTGGAGATGAAAACGGTAATGGAATTCAAACATGCGTGGGATAAACATAAAGGAATCCTGTTCAGAAGGAAGAGATTCTCAGGAGCTTACCCTAGAATGGGTGGCAGAGCTGGTGGTTGGGCGGCGGGGATAGTGCTGGGCAGACTTATACGGTCTGTGCCAGAGCCGGTGGTGGGAGGCAGGGATAGTGCTGGGCAGACTTATACGGTCTGTGCCAGAGCCGGTGGTGGGAGGCAGGGATAGTGCTGGGCAGACTTATACGGTCTGTGCCAGAGCCGGTGGTGGGAGGCAGGGATAGTGCTGGGCAGACTTATACGGTCTGTGCCAGAGCTGGTGGTGGGAGGCGGGACTGGTAGTTGGGAGGCGAGGATAGTGCTGGGCAGACTTATACGGTCTGTGCCAGAGCTGGTGGTGGGAGGCGGGACTGGTAGTTGGGAGGCGAGGATAGTGCTGGGCAGACTTATACGGTCTGTGCCAGAGCTAGTGGTGGGAGGCGGGACTGGTAGTTGGGAGGCGAGGATAGTGCTGGGCAGACTTATACAGTCTGTGCCAGAGCTGGTGGTGGGAGGCGGGGTTGGTGGTTGGGAGGCGGGGATAGGGCTGGCCAGACTTATATGGTCTGTGCCCTGAAGAGGACAGTACAAATAAAGTAGCACATATGAATTTATCTTCTTGGGCAGACTGGATGGACCTTGTAGGTCCTTTTCTGCCGTCATCTACTATGTTACTATGTTACACTTCAGAGTTGTAGGGGTTTGTTTTCTGGTTTTTTTTTTTTCGTTATCTGTACCTGGTGGCTCCTTAACAGAGTAGAAAACGATAAAGGGATCTGGATTTAGATTAGACCTCAGCCCTCAGTGTACAAAGAAATACTATTATACCTGGGGCAATAGAGGGAGGGTTAAGCAGGCCACAAGCTGCATCAGTAAGATTTAAAATCCTGGCTTCACTAATTCTCAGCTCACTGCAATAACAACCAGGCTATGCCTCCAGTTCAAAGAATGGCCAAAGTCTCAAAGCAGTCAAGAATGCCCTTTATTATGGGGTATTAATGAAGGAACCCCCCCCCCCCCCCCCCCCCAAAAAAAAGGAAAAAAAAACACGCCTTTTTTGAGCTAGGAACCAACCTTATACTCCAGTGTTTTGATTTTCTTCTCCAGTCGTTCCACCTCAGATTTCTGGGAAACAATAAGTCGTTCCTTCTCATTCAGTTTGGTCTGAGCATAGTTTGCTTTGGCTGAAGATGTTTCCTCAAGATCTTGTAGCATAGCTTTGAAGTCATGTACTACAAGCAGAAAGGCAGCACAGGATCAGAGCATCAACTTAATGCTCAACAGCTTAAAGCATCATTGCTAAGAAATCAGCAGCTATAGTCACAGGTTTCTATGAGATTTTAGGAAAATGTCTAATTTCCTGTATTTGTTTAAGTCTGCTTAGAACAAAAGGATATTTGTTTTACATAACCCATGCCTCCTTTTTCAAAATGTCTTCCTGAACACCAATAAGGAGAAATTAGGTCTTACCTGCTAATTTTCTTTCCATTAAGCCCTCCAGACTGGTCCAGATACTTGGGTTATGCAGGCTTACCAGCAAAGAGAGACTAAACACCTAAGCTTGAAACTGTATAATAGCCCTGTGCAGTTCTTAGCTAGCATTTCACTAACAAAGCAGAAGGTCAAAAGAAACTATTTCCTCCTCAATAGCTGTTCTCTGGTCTCAACAAAGCTATACAGTCTTACATGTTGAGCTCCACCTTGTCTGCCCATTTTTTGTTTCGTTTTTAACTAATGTACACGTGTCGGCAACCACAGCAACCAGCAATCACAAAAACTATTCAAAAGGAACTAAATTCAACTGTCCAACTGAATCAACAAAATCCTCCATGACCTGAACTTCCGTGTCTCCTGACGAACAATCATGAAGGATGAGTTTTGGACCAGTATGGTAGGCCTAAAGGAAAGAAAATTAGCAGATTCATACCTAATTTCTCCTTCCTTGTCAGCTATCCAGACCAGTTCAGACGCTTGGGAATTACCAAAGAAGTGAAAACTAATGGTGAAACCCTCAGAGACTTGAAGAAAACACTCCCACATGAAAGGCTGCATCATGCTTCATTTGCATATCAATCCGATAATGCTTTGTGAATGAGTGTAAATAGGACCACACTGCTGCTCGGCAGATAACTACACTCTGCCCATGAGGCAGCCATGCCCATCATGAAATGTTCTTTAAGAGCCGGTGGCACCTCATGCCCTTTACAAATATGGGCCAACACAATGGCCTCCTTAAGCCAATGAGCTATGGATAGATACCTTTGAAGCTGCTGCTCCCCTGCTGACCACAATAGATTACAAACAATGGATCTGAATGCCTGAACACTTCTGTTTTCTGCAGGTAAGCTAACAAAACTCTTGATGTTCAAAATGAGACCATAGCCTCCTTCAGAATCACCTGAGACCGGAAGAAATGGATTTAATCACATGAAAGGACAATGCCACTTTTGGAAGAAAGGAAAACAGCAACAAAGCTTCTTAAGGAAGATAAGGCCTGTAGCTCCGAAATCCTACAAGCCAAGGAAAAGGCAACTAAGAAAACAATCTTCAAAATAAGATCCTTCAACATACAATTGGCTAAAGGCTCGAAGGGTGAGGAAACCAAGGCAGATAATACCAGATTCAAATTCCAATGAGGAACCACAGGTTGCCCGGAAGGCCAGATAAGAACATAAGTGTAGCCATACTAGGTCAGACCAATAGTCCATCTAGTCCAGTATTCCAAACAGTGGCCAAGCCAGGTCACATGTACCTGGCAGAAACCCAAATCGCGGCAACATTCCATACTACAAACACCAGAGCAAGCAGTTGCTTCCCATAAGTGAAGGAAAGCAATCTGCCAGAAATTGAAATGGTACATTTCCCAATAGCGATATCCATCCTGTTGGGATCAAAAGAAACAAAAAGCTGGGTGAACCATCTGCGGGACCTTGCCACTCCATGTAGTAGGCAGATGCTTGCTTGCAATCCAAGGTGTGCAAGCTGCTTTTGCCAGGATGGGCATGAGGTTGAGGAAAGAACGTTGGCAAGACAACCGGTTCAGATGAAACTCTGACACCACCTCTGGTAGGAACTTGGGGTGCGTGCGGAGTAGAGAGTTGTACGGGGACAGAAATCCTACCCATCCCCGCCCGTCCCTGCTGGAATCTTACCCGTCCCCACCCATCCCCGCTGGAATCTTACCCATCCCTGAAGGAGTGGAACGCCTAATGCTACCCGAATACTGCTGGACAACAGGACAACCTCATGTTTTTGTGCCTACTGATGGACGTATACTTATGCACTCTACCTCTGCTTTTGGCTGGTTAGCCACACCTTATTACTGCACTGGACATTTGTGCCTTATCCAGTTTTACTGTTTACTAACGAAAGAAGGTTGCTGTTTACTAATGTAAGGACAGAATGCAGGACTATTAGACATATAGCTTGTAACAGTAGTTTGCAAGGCCTATACAAGACCAGCTTGCATGTAGCAACGCGACCTTGGAGGGTGCTGACACCCCCTGCATTCCTGAGCCGAACCTTATCTCCTGTGCTAGAAAGGAGCATTGTGTGTGTGTGAAGAATAAGCTGCTAAGTTTCGTTTTTCTTGCCAGTATCATTTCAGTGTTATGACGTGAGTATGTACTGGGACTACAATTTTGTACTGTAAGAACTACAAATGTTTACTGCGCATGCCAGTAGTGATGTGTAAGGGGCCAAATGCGCAGGCCCAGTAGGGAAGTATAAATGTAAGTGTCAGATGATTTATGACACACAGTGTCCCGAGACTACTCGGTGCTGTTCACTTGCTAGCAATAAAGTTGCCTTGTTTGGAACCAAAGTTTGCCTTTCGTCTCCTGATTTCCCACCTGTTTCATCCCCACCCGTCCCCGCAAGAATTTAACCCATCCCCACCCATCCCCGTAAGAATTTAACCCATCCCCGTAAGAATTTAATAGTACATAAAAGAAAGTTCCAGTCAGCTCCCTTTCTGGATTTGAGCCACAGCACTGTAGGCAAGGAAGGAATGGAAGTTGGAACTTGGAACACTCTGGTGCGCACATGTAAGATTTGTCTCTGATTCACTGGCAGTGTGTGCTGAGAGGCCGCCACATGCACGCGCCAGTAGGTCAGGTGACATCTGATTCTCGTGCCTGTGTCAGAGCTGAGGTCTGTGCACCAGCCTGGGAGCAAAGAGGATTAATAGTAACATAGTAAGTGACAGCAAATAGACCTGAACGGTCCATCCACTCTGCCCAATAGTCACACTCATGATCAATTCATCATTAAATCAACGAGTGTGATATTATATACTTGATTATGGTCTTTCTTTCGTGTTTCTGGAACAAAGACCACAGGAGTCTATCTGGCCCCATCCTTATGTTCCAACTGCTGGAGTTGCCATCAAAGCCCACTCCAGCCTATTCATGTTCTCATTTGTGGGACACAGACCATAAAAGTCTGTCCAGCACTGTCCTCATGTTCCAGCCACTGAAGTTGCTGTCTAAGCCCTTTCCAGCCCATCCTACACCAGATTGCCATGTATGAGACACAGAACATACAAGTCTGTCAGGTATCAGCTCTAGTTCATCACAGCCAGAGTCGCCATCTAAGTGTCACTTGACATATCCACACACATGCAGCCATTTAAGGTTAGCTTTTATATAACTTCCATTTTCTAATTAGAGATCCTCTGTGCTCATCCCACGCCTTTTTGAATTCCGTCATCATTTGTGACTCTACCACCTCCTTAATGGAAGACTTTCCACATTTATGCTGTTAAAGCAAGGAAGAGGAGGAGGAGGAGACAGCACTCAAATAAATTGGTATTCGGTAGATGAGAGGCTGGTGCAGGTGCAGCTTACACTTCCACGGGAAGCCCACAGAACTGGTTCCATCCCCGCGGGAACCCCGCAGGAACTGCCTCCGTCCCCGCGGGAACCCCGCAGAACTGCTTCCATCCCCGCGGGAACCCCGCAGGAACTGCCTCCGTCCCCGCGGGAATCCCGCGGGTTCCGCGGGATTCCCGCGGGGACGGAAGCCGTGCAGCTCTCTAGTGCGGAGGACTACTCTGTAGTGATGAAACTTGCATCCACCACTAAGTCCTGATGCTCACTGAATTTACGAGCTGAAGTAACAGCCACCAAGAAAATGACCTCGGGATCTCGGTGTTGCTGTTGATAATACGTTGAAATCCTCTGCTCAGTGTGATGCAGTGGCTAAGAAAGCAAATAGAATGTTAGGTATTATTAGGAAAGGAATGGAAAACAAAAGTGAGGATGTTATAATGCCTTTGTATCACTCCATGGTGTGACTGCACATCGAATATTGTGTTCAATTCTGGTCACTGCATCTCAAAAAAAAAAAGATATAGTGGAATTAGAAAAAGTACAGAGAAGGGCGACGAAAATGATAAAGGGGATGGGATGACTTATGAGGAAAGGCTGAAGCGTCTAGGGCTCTTCAGCTTGAAGAAAAGATGGCTGAGGGAAGATATGATAGAGGTCTATAAAATAATGAGTGGAGTGGAATGGGTAGACATGAATCATTTGTTTACTCTTTCCAAAAATACTAGGACTAGGGGACATGCGATGAAGCTACAAAGTAGTAAATTTAATACGAATCGGAGAAAGTTTTTCTTCACTCGATGTGTAATTAAACTCTGGAATTCACTACCAGAGAATGCGGGGTAAAGGTGGTTAGCTTTGCAGGGTTTTAAAAAGGTCTGGCCGGCTTCCTAAAGGAAAAGTCCATAGACCATTATTAACTTCTCTTGGGGGAAAATCCACTGCTTATTTCTGGGATAAGCAGCATAAAACGTATTGAACTTTTTCGGGATCTTGCCAGGTATTTGTGACCTGGATTGGCCACTGCTAGAAACAGGATGCTGGGCTTGATGGACCTTTGGTCTGTCCCTGTGTGGCAATACTTATGTACTTATGACCTTCCAGGTCAAGTACTTCAGATGGCAGGAATTCAGTGGCTCAAAAGGAGCTTTCATCAGCTGAGTAAGAACGGCACTCAGATCCCATGACACTACTACTACTTATTTCTATAGCGCTACTAGATGTACGCAGCATTGTACACTTGAACATGAAGAGACAGTCCCTGCTCAACAGAGCTTACAATCTAATTAGGACAGACAAACAGGACAAACAAGATATAACTTATAACTTCTGACCGGTGGGTTCTTCAAATAATCTGTCTTGGATAAGCCTCCAATTTGCCCACCGAGAGCTCACTCAGCTCTCAGCACAGGTAGGTACTTGCAGAGGAACTCTCCACCCTTCTGAAGACCCATGCGGTTGAACCCATTCCACACAAAGTGGAGGCACACAAAGTCCCTATGTACACCAGAAAGAGAGAGTCCGAGGGGTAGGGTAGATAGGCTCTTCCAGAAAACCAAGGGAAACGTAGGTTCAACAAGGTCTTAAAAGACTCGACACAGTTGCTGTGTTTCGGCATCAAAACACCTGCATCAGAAGTCTCACTTTGTCATCAGAGGTTTTTTTTTTTTTTTTTTGCGTGTTTTACAACTCTGGATCTAATGTGTTGATCTAAAGTTACATATTTCTTTGAAAACTTTGCCTATCTTTGTACAACAAACAATACTAGACTCCTGATGCAAGTGTTTTCGTTGAACCCATTCCACCAGGGGAAGAAGACAGGGCTTCTCCCTATAATTCAGAAAAACGATTGGCTATGCACTCTGGACTTAGCATATACTCGTATTCAAATACTTCCGACCCATTGGAAGTACCTCCGATTTTGGCTGGGAATACATCACTTTCAGTACTGCGTATTGCCTTTTGGCCTCACTTCAGCTTCCAAGGTCTTCACCAAATGTCTAGCGGTAGTTGCAGCATCGCTACACAGATTGGGAGTCCATCCAGCAGCTCTGGGAGCAAGGCCCGTATGTGCTCATTGAGGGCAGACATCAGGAAAAGCTTGCAGAACCTCTGGGGTCAATACAGGAGCTGAATCTTAGCTGCTTGGAGACAGTCACATCGGCACCTCCTGTATGGAAGGAGAGCGGTCCTACCGGCGCTTCTCAGGTGCCGAATCCTTCGACACCCCGGAGCTCATGGCACCATACCATGTTGGTGAGGCAACACCTGGATTATTGTGTTCAGTTTTGGAGGCCGTACCTTGCGAAGGATGTTAAAAAAATGGAAGCGGTGCAAAGAAAAGCTACGAGAATGGTATGGGATTTGCGTTCCAAGACGTATGAAGAGAGCCTTGCTGACCTGAACATGTATACTCTGGAGGAAAGGAGGAACAGGGGTGATATGATACAGATGTTCAAATATTTGAAAGGTATTAATCCGCAAACAAATCTTTTCCGGAGATGGGAAGGCGGTAGAACGAGAGGACATGAAATGAGATTGAAGGGGGGTAGACTCAGGAAAGATGTCAGGAAGTATTTTTTCACAGAGAGGGTGGTGGATGTTTGGAATGCCCTCCCGCGGGAGGTGGTGGAGATGAAAACGGTAACAGAATTCAAACATGCGTGGGATATACATAAAGGAATCCTGTGCAGAAGGAATGGATCTTCAGAAGCTTAGCCGAAATTGGGTGGCGGAGCAAGTGGGGGGAAGAGGGGTTGGTGGTTGGTAGGCGAGGATAGTGGAGGGCAGACTTATATGGTCTGTGCCAGAGCTGGTGATGGGAGGCAGGACTGGTGGTTGGGAGGCGGGGAATCCTGCTGGGCAGACTTATATGGTCTGTGCCCTGAAAAAGACAGGTACAAATCAAGGTAAGGTAATATGAGTTAATCTTGTTGGGCAGACTGGATGGACCATGCAGGTCTTTTTCTGCCGTCATCTACTATGTTACTATGCGCCCAGGCTCCTCAGTGCCGATAAGGACGACGTCAAATCCTCACGTCTCCTCGTGGTCCGTCCCAGGGGGCCTGCATAGCAGGAGGCCACAAGTCAGGTGGAGACCCATTCAATGACTCGCTACTCCCAGTGTCTAAGGGTCTCGAAGCAGCCATGCTTACCAACACTCCCGATGCGATGCTCGACGTTGATGCCAATGCCTCCGACTTTAATACAGACGTTGAGGAACCAGACTTGGCTCAAAAAATCACGTTGAACCTCTCGGGTAATCTGGGTTCTCTTCTTCATTCAAAGACAGAGAACACAGTTAGCAGGGCTATGGTCGGGCCCAAGACACTGCAGATACCAAGAATGGGTGTCTTTTACCGAGATCGTCCAATTGCACTGGATACAGCACTCGAAGCCACTGGGATTGTTCGTGGACATGAATGGGAAAACCTCGTTAGTCAAATTAAACGACTCGATGGTGCCTGAAACTGGACAAGGCACAGAGAAAAGAAGGGAAGAGGTCTAAAACACGGCTCTATGATGCAAAAAGTAAAAAAAAGCATAAACTCAGGCAAAAAATAACTAAGAAAAAGGACGTTTTTTTTTTTTTTTTAATTTTTATCACGTTTATAATATATTTCAAGTACAACTCTTGAGATAGCAAAGATGACTATTAGTCATTACAGTATAAAGGAAAATAATTACTACATACAAAATACATAGTAACATAGTAGATGACGGCAGAAAAGGACCTACACGGTCCATCCAGTCTGCTCAAGAAGATAAATTCATATGTGCTACTTTTTTATTTGTACTGTCCTCTTCAGGGCACAGACCATATAAGTCTGGCCAGCCCTATCCCCGCCTCCCAACCACCAACCCCGCCTCCCAACACCAGCTCTGGCACAGACTGTATAAGTCTGCCCAGCACTATCCTCGCCTCCCAACTACCAGTCCCGCCTCCCACCACCAGCTCTGGCACAGACTGTATAAGTCTGCCCAGCACTATCCCTGCCTCCCACCACCGGCTCTGGCACAGACCTTATAAGTCTGCCCAGCACTATCCCCGCCGCCGAACCACCAGCCCCGGCACAGACTGTATAAGTCTGCCCAGCACTAGCCGCGCCTCCCAACCACCAGCTCTGCCACCCATTCTAGGGTAAGCTCCTGAGAATCTGTTCCTTCTGCACAGGATTCCTTTATGTTTATCCCACGCATGTTTGAATTCCATTACAATTTTCATCTCCACCACCTCCCGCGGGAGGGCATTCCAAGCATCCACCACCCTCTCTGTGAAAAAATACTTCCTGACATTCTTCTTGAGTCTGCCCCCCTTCAATCTCATTTCATGCCCTCTCGTTCTACCTCCTTCCCATCTCCGGAAAAGGTTTGTTTGCGGATTAATACCTTTCAAATATTTGAACGTCTGTATCATATCACCCCTGTTCCTCCTTTCCTCCAGGGTATACATGCTCAGGTCCGCAAGTCTCTCCTCATACGTCTTGTAACGCAAATCCCATACCATCCTCGTAGCTTTTCTTTGCACCGCTTCAATTCTTTTTACATCCTTAGCAAGATACGGCCTCCAAAACTGAACACAATACTCCAGGTGGGGCCTCACCAACGACATCAACTCCTCTTTTCTTCTGCTGGTCACACCTCTCTCTATACAGCCTAATAACCTTCTAGCTACGGCCACCGCCTTGGCACACTGTTTCATCGCCTTCAGATCCTCAGATACTATCACCCCAAGATCCCTCTCCCCATCTGTACCTAGCAGACTCTCACCGCCTAACACATATGCCTCTCTTGGATTTCTACTCCCTAAGTGCATCACTTTGCATTGAATTTTAATTGCCAAACCTTAGACCATTCTTCTAGCTTTTTCAGATCCTTTTTCATGTTTTCCACTCCCTCCGAGGTGTCCACTGTGTTACAAATCTTAGTATCATCCGCAAATAGGCAAACTTTACCTTCTAACCCTTCGGCAATGTCACTCACAAATATATTGAACAGAATCGGCCCTAGCACTGATCCCTGAGGCACTCCACTACTCACCTTTCCCTCCTCCGAGCGAACTCCATTCACCACCACCCTCTGGCGCCTGTCCATCAACCAGTTCCTAATCCAGTTCACCATTTTGGGTCCTATCTTCAGCCCATCCAGTTTATTTAAGAGCCTCCTGTGGGGAACCGTGTCAAAAGCCTTGCTGAAATCTAATCATGATCTTATGCTCATCTTTAGTCCACAATATGGAGGCAATACAAACTATATATCAGGAAAACTTATATTACTATTTAGCTTAAGAAAAAGGTGGCAGAAAAGAGAATCGAGTGATTCTTAAGTTCTAAGGCGTAGAAGTTATTACAGGTCTTGGTTGTGGTACATGTGAGCCAGTTAACTTTGATTCTAAACAATTGAATTCCTTTCTGGAAGCTAAGAAAATATATTTAACAGAATTTAACTTTATAACACATTTGCAAGGAAAATTTAACCAAAATAATGCTCCCATAAGGAATGCCAAGCCAAATGCAAAGCGGAGATAAGGAGGGCAAAAAAGGACTTTGAGAAGAAATTAGCGTTGGAAGCAAAAATACATAGTAAAAACTTTTTTAGATACATTAAAAGCAGGAAACCGGCCAAAGAGTCGGTTGGGCCGCTGGACGAAAATGGTGTTAAAGGGGCGATCAAGGAGGACAAAGCCGTAGCGGAGAAATTAAATGAATTCTTTGCTTCGGTCTTCACCGAGGAGGATTTGGGGGGGACACCGGTGCCGGAAAGAATATTTGAAGCGGGGGAGTCGGAGAAACTAAACAAATTCTCTGTAACCTTGGAGGATGTAATGGGTCAGTTCAGCAAGCTGAAGAGTAGTAAATCACCGGGACCTGATGGTATTCATCCCAGAGTATTAATAGAACTAAAAATGAACTTGCGGAGCTACTGTTAGAAATATGCAATCTGTCCCTAAAATCGAGTGTAATACCGGAAGACTGGAGGGTAGCCAATGTTACTCCGATTTTTAAGAAAGGTTCCAGAGGAGATCCGGGAAATTATAGACCGGTGAGTCTGACGTCGGTGCCGGGCAAGATGGTGGAGGCTATTATTAAGAATAAAATTGCAGAGCATATACAAAAACATGGACTGATGAGACAAAGTCAGCACGGATTTAGTGAAGGGAAGTCTTGCCTCACCAATCTAATGCATTTTTTTGAGGGGGTAAGCAAACATGTGGACAATGGGGAGCCGGTTGATATTGTATATCTGGATTTTCAGAAGGCGTTTGACAAAGTGCCGCACGAAAGACTCCTGAAGAAATTGCAGAGTCATGGAATCGGAGGTAGGGTATTATTATGGATTAAGAACTGGTTGAAAGATAGGAAGCAGAGAGTAGGATTGCGTGGCCAGTATTCTCAGTGGAGGAGGGTAGTTAGTGGGGTCCCGCAGGGGTCTGTGCTGGGTCCGTTGCTTTTTAATGTATTTATAAATGACCTAGAGATGGGAATAACTAGTGAGGTAATTAAATTCGCCGATGACACAAAATTATTCAGGGTCGTCAAGTCGCAGGAGGAATGTGAACGATTACAGGAGGACCTTGCGAGACTGGGAGAATGGGCGTGCAAGTGGCAGATGAAGTTCAATGTTGACAAGTGCAAAGTGATGCATGTGGGTAAGAGGAACCCGAATTATAGCTACGTCTTGCAAGGTTCCGCGTTAGGAGTTACGGATCAAGAAAGGGATCTGGGTGTCGTCGTCGATGATACGCTGAAACCTTCTGCTCAGTGTGCTGCTGCGGCTAGGAAAGCGAATAGAATGTTGGGTGTTATTAGGAAGGGTATGGAGTCCAGGTGTGCGGATGTTATAATGCCGTTGTATCGCTCCATGGTGCGACCGCACCTGGAGTATTGTGTTCAGTACTGGTCTCCGTATCTCAAAAAAGATATAGTAGAATTGGAAAAGGTACAGCGAAGGGCGACGAAAATGATAGTGGGGATGGGACGACTTTCCTATGAAGAGAGGCTGAGAAGGCTAGGGCTTTTCAGCTTGGAGAAGAGACGGCTGAGGGGAGATATGATAGAAGTGTATAAAATAATGAGTGGAATGGATCGGGTGGATGTGAAGCGACTGTTCACGCTATCCAAAAATACTAGGACTAGAGGGCATGAGTTGAAGCTACAGTGTGGTAAATTTAAAACGAATCGGAGAAAATTTTTCTTCACCCAACGTGTAATTAGACTCTGGAATTCATTGCCGGAGAACGTGGTACGGGCGGTTAGCTTGACGGAGTTTAAAAAGGGGTTAGATAGATTCCTAAAGGACAAGTCCATAGACCGCTATTAAATGGACTTGGAAAAATTCCGCATTTTTAGGTATAACTTGTCTGGAATGTTTTTATGTTTGGGGAGCGTGCCAGGTGCCCTTGACCTGGATTGGCCACTGTCGGTGACAGGATGCTGGGCTAGATGGACCTTTGGTCTTTCCCAGTATGGCACTACTTATGTACTTATGTAACTGAACAACTTTCGGGCGAAGTTTAAGAAATTCTTGTCTTTTCTTTTGTGTAACCTTTGAGATGTCTGGATACATTCGTATTTTACAACCAAGGAAACTGTTCTTGATGAATAAAATATTGCTTAAGTATCCAGTCTTCTATTATTTGTGTTAAATCTAAAGTTTCTGCTGGTGTCTCTATTCTTTCTCCTCGGTCTGAATCTTTCTTCAAAAAAGGTGTTATAAAAAATATCTTTGATATCGGAGGATATGACTGTTCAGGAATTCTCAGTACCTCTGTTAGATACTTTTTAAATGTAATAAGAGGTGAGATTGACAGTTGCTTTGAAAAGTTTATAAGCCTGAGAGTGTTTGAGCATTGGTAATTTTCCAGCATTTCAACCTTGGTTTGTAGATAAAGATTCTCTTTAATCAAGTTAATTTGTATCTGCTGGCAGCTTTGTATAGTTTTAGAGTTACTTTCAGTATCTTTAGTCAAAGTTACAATCTTTTGATCCATTATAGGTATTTTTTCCGACAAGGAATTTATCTGTTGATTAGCAAATGTGAATTTCAGGCAAAGGGAGGCTTCTAGACAAACTAGGGCTTCCCAAATAGATTCTAAAGTTATTACCTTTGGCTTCTGCGGTAAAAGAGACTTACTTGTTAAGCCTAGTACCATAGGATTCTTCGGTATCAGGCTCTCATGTATCAACTGATTTTCCCTTCTCCCCTTCTTCACCCGCTTCAAATGCGGGGATAGTCGGCGACTCCACACCCGTAGCAGTGCCCGCGCCAGGAAACCCCATCGACAATCGAGCGTCCTGCGTCTCCTGAGTTGCTATCGGGGTTACCGCCGGCCATCAGGGGAGGATTACGCTCTTCGGGACTCAAAGATGTTTCAGCTTCAAGCTGCGAGGATGACAGACCTCTCTCCAAACTCAGCGGCAGCGAAGAAAGAGTTCCCGCCATAGCACCCGATACCATGAAGCAGTCCAGTGTTCCCAACGATGGCAAGGGTAGCACCGCAGGGCTAGTGCGTTGCCTGCCTCTTCTTTTGGGCATCAGGAAAAGCGAATGCTACATACCTGTAGAAGGTATTCTCCGAGGACAGCAGGCTGATTGTTCTCACTGATGGGTTGACGTCCTCGGCAGCCCCCTCCATCGGAAAGTTTACTAGCAAAGGCCTTTGCTAGTCCTCGCGCGCCCATGCGCGGCCGTCTTCCCGCCCGAAACCGGCTCGAGCCGGCCAGTCCAGTATGTAGCAAGACAATACACTTCAAGGGAAGACTCAACTCCAAAGGGGAGGCGGGCGGGTTTGTGAGAACAATCAGCCTGCTGTCCTCGGAGAATACCTTCTACAGGTATGTAGCATTCGCTTTCTCCGAGGACAAGCAGGCTGCTTGTTCTCACTGATGGGGTATCCCTAGCCCCCAGGCTCACTCAAACAACAACCATGGTCAATTGGACCTCGCAACGGCGAGGACATAACTGAGATTGACATAAAAAATTTACCAACTAACTGAGAGTGCAGCCTGGAACAGAACAAACAGGGCCCTCGGGGGGTGGAGTTGGATCCTAAAGCCCAAACAGGTTCTGAAGAACTGACTGCCCGAACCGACTGTCGCGTCGGGTATCCTGCTGCAGGCAGTAATGCGATGTGAATGTGTGGACAGATGACCACGTCGCAGCTTTGCAAATTTCTTCAATGGAGGCTGACTTCAAGTGGGCTACCGACGCAGCCATGGCTCTAACATTATGAGCCGTGACATGACCCTCAAGAGCCAGCCCCGCCTGGGCGTAAGTGAAGGAAATGCAATCTGCTAGCCAATTGGATATGGTGCGTTTCCCTACAGCCACTCCCCTCCTATTGGGATCAAAAGAAACAAACAATTGGGCGGACTGTCTGTGGGGCTGTGTCCGCTCCAGGTAGAAGGCCAATGCTCTCTTGCAGTCCAATGTGTGCAGCTGACGTTCAGCAGGGCAGGAATGAGGACGGGGAAAGAATGTTGGCAAGACAATTGACTGGTTCAGATGGAACTCCGACACGACCTTTGGCAGGAACTTAGGGTGAGTGCGGAGGACTACTCTGTTATGATGAAATTTGGTGTAAGGAGCCTGGGCTACCAGGGCCTGAAGCTCACTGACTCTACGAGCTGAAGTAACTGCCACCAAGAAAATGACCTTCCAAGTCAAGTACTTCAGATGGCAGGAATTCAGTGGCTCGAAAGGAGGTTTCATCAGCTGGGTGAGAACGACATTGAGATCCCATGACACTGTAGGAGGCTTGACAGGGGGCTTTGACAAAAGCAAACCTCTCATGAAGCGAACAACTAAAGGCTGTCCTGAGATCGGCTTACCTTCCACACGGTAATGGTATGCACTGATTGCACTAAGGTGAACCCTTACAGAGTTGGTCTTGAGACCAGACTCAGACAAGTGCAGAAGGTATTCAAGCAGGGTCTGTGTAGGACAAGAGCGAGGATCTAGGGCCTTGCTGTCACACCAGACGGCAAACCTCCTCCAATGGAAGAAGTAACATCTCTTAGTGGAATCTTTCCTGGAAGCAAGCAAGATGCGGGAGACACCCTCTGACAGACCCAAAGAGGCAAAGTCTACGCCCTCAACATCCAGGCCGTAAGAGCCAGCGACTGGAGGCTGGGATGCAGAAGTGCCCCTTCGTCCTGTGTGATGAGGGTCGGAAAACACTCCAATCTCCACGGTTCTTCGGAGGACAACTCCAGAAGAAGAGGGAACCAGATCTGACGCGGCCAAAAAGGAGCAATCAGAATCATGGTGCCTTGGTCTTGCTTGAGTTTCAACAAAGTCTTCCCCACCAGAGGTATGGGAGGATAAGCATACAGCAGACCCTCCCCCCAGTCCAGGAGGAAGGCATCCGATGCCAGTCTGCCGTGGGCCTGAAGCCTGGAACAGAACTGAGGGACTTTGTGGTTCACTCGAGATGCGAAGAGATCTACCAAGGGGGTGCCCCACACCTGAAAGATCTGTCGTACCACACGGGAATTGAGCGACCACTCGTGAGGTTGCATAATCCTGCTCAACCTGTCGGCCAGACTGTTGTTTACGCCTGCCAGATATGTGGCTTGGAGCACCATGTCGTGACGGCGAGCCCAGAGCCACATGCTGACGGCTTCCTGACACAGGGGGCGAGATCCGGTGCCCCCCTGCTTGTTGACATAGTACATGGCAACCTGGTTGTCTGTCTGAATTTGGATAATTTGGTGGGACAGCCGATCTCTGAAAGCCTTCAGAGCGTTCCAGATCGCTCGTAACTCCAGAAGATTGATCTGCAGATCGCGTTCCTGGAGGGACCAGCTTCCTTGGGTGTGAAGCCCATCGACATGAGCTCCCCATCCCAGGAGGGACGCATCCGTGGTCAGCACCTTTTGTGGCTGAGGAATTTGGAAGGGACGTCCCAGAGTCAAATTGGAGCAAATCGTCCACCAATATAGGGATTTGAGAAAACTCGTGGACAGGTGGATCACGTCCTCTAGACCCCCGGCGGCCTGATACCACTGGGAGGCTAGGGTCCATTGAGCAGATCTCATGTGAAGGCGGGCCATGGGAGTCACATGAACTGTGGAGGCCATGTGGCCCAGCAATCTCAACATCTGCCGAGCTGTGATCTGCTGTGACGCTCGCACCCGCGAGACGAGGGACAACAAGTTGTTGGCTCTCGACTCTGGGAGATAGGCGCGAGCCGTCCGAGAATCCAGCAGAGCTCCTATGAATTCGAGTTTCTGCACTGGGAGAAGATGGGACTTTGGATAATTTATCACAAACCCCAGTAGCTCCAGGAGGCGAATAGTCATCTGCATGGACTGCAGGGCTCCTGCCTCGGATGTGTTCTTCACCAGCCAATCGTCGAGATATGGGAACACGTGCACCCCCAGCCTGCGAAGTGCCGCTGCTACTACAGCCAAGCACTTTGTGAACACCCTGGGCGCAGAGGCGAGCCCAAAGGGTAGCACACAGTACTGGAAGTGGCGTGTGCCCAGCTGAAATCGCAGATACTGCCTGTGAGCTGGCAGTATCGGGATGTGAGTGTAGGCATCCTTCAAGTCCAGAGAGCATAGCCAATCGTTTTGCTGAATCATGGGGAGGAGGGTGCCCAGGGAAAGCATCCTGAACTTTTCTTTTACGAGATATTTGTTCAGGGCCCTTAGGTCTAGGATGGGACGCATCCCCCCTGTTTTCTTTTCCACAAGGAAGTACCTGGAATAGAATCCCAGCCCTTCCTGCCCGGATGGCACGGGCTCGACCGCATTGGCGCTGAGAAGGGCGGAGAGTTCCTCTGCAAGTACCTGCTTGTGCTGGAAGCTGTAAGACTGAGCTCCCGGTGGACAATTTGGAGGTTTTGAGGCCAAATTGAGGGTGTATCCTTGCCGGACTATTTGCAGAACCCACTGATCGGAGGTTATGAGAGGCCACCTTTGGTGAAAAGCTATCAACCTCCCCCCGACCGGCAGGTCGCCCGGCACTGACACTGGGATGTCGGCTATGCCCTGCTGGAGCCAGTCAAAAGCTCGCCCCTTGCTTTTGCTGGGGAGCCGCGGGGCCTTGCTGAGGCGCACGCTGCTGACGAGAGCGAGCGCGCTGGGGCTTAGCCTGGGCCGCAGGCTGTCGGGAAGGAGGATTGTACCTACGCTTACCAGAAGCATAGGGACCAGTCTTCCTTCCCCCGAAAAATCTTCTACCTGTAGAGGTAGATGCTGAAGGCTGCCGGCGGGAGAACTTGTCGAATGCGGTGTCCCGCTGGTGGAGAGACTCTACCACCTGCTCGACTTTTTCCCCAAAAATGTTGTCCGCACGGCGAGTCCGCAATCCGCTGCTGGAGTCTATTCTCCAGGTCGGCGGCACGCAGCCATGAGAGCCTGCGCATCACCACACCTTGAGCAGCGGCCCTGGACGCAACATCAAAAGTGTCATAAACTCCTCTGGCCAGGAATTTTCTGCAGGCCTTCAGCTGCCTGACCACCTCCTGAAAAGGCTTGGCTTGCTCAGGGGGAAGAGCATCAACCAAGCCCGCCAACTGCCGCACATTGTTCCGCATGTGTATGCTCGTGTAGAGCTGGTAAGACTGGATCTTGGCCACGAGCATAGAAGAATGGTAGGCCTTCCTCCCAAAGGAGTCTAAGGTTCTAGGGTCTTTGCCCGGGGGCGCCGAAGCATGCTCCCTAGAACTCAGCCTTCTTTAGGGCCAAATCCACAACTCCAGAGTCATGAGGCAACTGAGTGCGCATCAGCTCTGGGTCCCCATGGATCCGGTACTGGGACTCGATCTTCTTGGGAATGTGGGGATTACTTAATGGCTTGGTCCAGTTCGCAAGCAATGTCTTTTTCAGGACATGATGCAAGGGAACAGTGGACGCTTCCTTAGGTGGAGAAGGATAGTCCAGGAGCTCAAACATTTCAGCCCTGGGCTCGTCCTCCACAACCACCGGGAAGGGGATGGCCGTAGACATCTCCCGGACAAAGGAAGCGAAAGACAGACTCTCAGGAGGAGAAAGCTGCCTTTCAGGAGAGGGAGTGGGATCAGAAGGAAGACCCTCAGACTCCTCGTCAGAGAAATATCTGGGGTCTTCTTCGTCCTCCCACGAGGCCTCACCCTCGGTGTCAGACAAGTTCACGGACCTGTGTCTGCAACCTCGCCCGGCTCGACTCCGTGGAGCCACGTCCACGATGGGGGCGTCGAGAGGTAGACTCCCTCGCCCGCATCGGCGAAGCTCCCTCCGCCGACGTAGTCGGGGAGCCTTCCTGGGAGGTGGCCGCGGTCGGCACCGCACGCGGTACCGACGTCGGGGACCTCAACCTGGGCGATGGACCAGCCGGCGCCACGCTCGACGGTACCGGAGGCGCAAGCACCGCCGGTACCGGAGGGGTAGGGCGCAACAGCTCTCCCAGAATCTCTGGGAGGACGGCCCGGAGGCTCTCGTTCAGAGTGGCTGCAGAAAAAGGCTGAGAGGTCGATGCAGGCGTCGACGTCAGAACCTGTTCCGGGCGAGGAGGCTGTTCCGGGCTGTCCAGAGTGGAGCGCATCGACACCTCCTGAACAGAGGGTGAGCGGTCCTCTCGGTGCCGATGCCTGCTGGGTGCGAATCCCTCGGCAACCCAGAGCTCTCGGTGCCGACACGGGGAGGAGACCGGTGTCGATGCTTCTTCGACTTCTTCCGAAGCATGTCACCGGAGCTCCCCGGCACCGACGAGGAGGACGTAGAATCCATCCGTCGCTTCCTCGGGGCCGAGACCCAAGAGGGTCGATCCCGGGGGGGCTGTACCGCAGGAGCCCTCAGGGTAGGAGGAGACCCACCCGAAGGCTCACCGCCACCAGCAGGGGAATGGACAGCCCTCACCTGCACTCCTGACGATGCACCTCCGTCCGACGACATCAGCAGACGAAGTCTCGGTACCACCGACGTCGATGCAGTCGCCCGATGCCTCGGCGCCGATGCAGAGGTCCGATGCCTCGATGTAGTCGATGGAGCGGCAGCCAAGGAAGATGGTCCGGACGCTGACGACGTCGATGCACTCGATGCCTCCGGTGCCGATGTCGACGAAGAGCCCGAGAACAAAACGTTCCACTGGGCTAATCTCGCTACCTGAGTCCGCCTTTGTAACAGGGAACACAGACTGCAGTTCTGAGGGCGGTGCTGGGCCCCTAGACACTGAAGACACGCAGAGTGCCTATCAGTGAGCGAGATTACCCGGGCGCACTGGGTGCACTTCTTGAAGCCGCTGGAAGGCTTCGATGTCATGGGCGGAAAAATCACGCCGGCGAAATCAAAGGCCGAAATGGCGAAAATTGAAGCACCAAAATTTAAAGGGAGAAAAATCTCGACCGAGGCCAAACTAGCCCTATCCCGACAACGAAACTTACGGGGCAAAAGCTGTGAAAATTACGGGAAGGGCAGAAAACCCGAAAGGGTCTTCCGGAACACTTCCGGAGCGCTTCCCGAACTTTTTAAAAGAAAAACAAGGAAAAAAACACGTCGAAAAGGACGCGCGAGGTCGACTCTCTGGGGCACGAACGGCGTAACACGACCGTACCGAGCGCGGACGAAAGAAGACTGGCCGGCTCGAGCCGGTTTCGGGCGGGAAGACGGCCGCGCATGCGCGGTGCGCATGGGCGCGCGAGGACTAGCAAAGGCCTTTGCTAGTAAACTTTCCGATGGAGGGGGGTGTCGAGGACGTCAACCCATCAGTGAGAACAAGCAGCCTGCTTGTCCTCGGAGAATTAGTTTTTTCTGATCAGAAAAGAGGTAAGTCTGGAGCTGCTTCACTCACGTCTTAGTCGGCCGCCATCTTGCCTCCCTATAAAGGACGGGCTTAAAAGAAGAAAATAAGCAAACCACAAGAAAAAATTGAGGGAAAAAAAAATAACGAAAGGCACACAAAGCTCTTTTGAACCTGGTGTGTGAGGAGAAGTTAACAAAATGCACCTTCTCCTCATGCGGAAAGAAAAGAACTGAAGAGACCGCGTTAGCGCGATGGACGGGAAGGAAATCGTACTCCACAAAGCTCTACTTTTTTAATTTGGCAAATATGCCAGACCACGCGATGCGGATCGGCGTCACCCACTTGTGAAAATATTGGAGCCTGCTTGTCCTCAGAGAAGGCAGTTTATATATACCCCCCGCCCCCTCGCAATGCATATAAGTATATAACATTACAGTTCTTCTTGAACTCATCCATTAACATCTGGCGGGTGCGTTGGTGTTTCTCCAGTGTCTCAATAAGCTGCGGCATAGTTTGTTCATCATTTGCATCTAACAGTTCATAGAATGTCAGCATTTGAGACCACTTGAGGCTTCATTTATCTTCCACCTTTGTTCCTACAACTTCCTCTCTCCCCTCCCTTCCCCCATCCCCCCTTCTTTCTTGAGTGACTGAGTTCTTTGAATCGGATCTATTAATATTGTAGTTCCTTTCTTCTGTTTTAGAATTGCACACCACTGTGATCTGTGAGTTAGTTAATGGCAGTATAGCAAACTTAAAACTATAACTAAAACCTCCGGCAATCCTACCAGGATGCTAATGGCAATAATCTCTAAATCTAATCCGAGCCAATGTGCCCCTGATCAACCCCTAGGGCTTGTCCTCTGCCAGCCTGGGAATTTTGGCTTCTCTCAAACTTTTCATCAACTTATCCAGCTCCTTTCCAAAAAGCATATAGAGCCTCAGAAAGGAAGTGTTCAGAGCTTAAACTTAAAAGCTATGTCCATCGCCAATTCATAGAGCCAGAGAGCTCTCTAAGCAGTTACTACCAGGATCATATTCTTCACCAAAGCTCTCAAGAGAACACAGAAGGATTCTGCTAGGAAGGAGGAGCCCATCTAAACCTTTGTGACCTCATCAACCAAGGCCTGAGAAGGAGCATCGAACATCCTCTCAGTCCACCAATAACATGTTCTAGCCAAAAGGCCCCTGCAAACAGATGCCTACAGAGACAGAGCCAAGAGGATAAAGGAGAAATTAGATCTTACCTGCTAATTTGCTTTCCTTTAGTCCCTCCGGACCGGACCAGAATTGGACTGATGGGTTGTGCTCGCCTACCAGCAGGTGGAGACTGAGAAAAAAACTCTGACTCTAGAGAGCCAATAGGAGCCCTGGCCATGTGACCTTAGCCTCAGTATCTGAATAACAAAGCAGGAAAGAAAGAAAGACCTTCTGTGCCGTATGGAATTCTAGCAGCCACAAATTCGTCGGCGAAGCCGAGTACTAGAGCTCACCAGCAACTCTCACCAGAGAAGTGGTATGGCCCATTTGTATCAGAGCTCGCCAACAACTCTCACCAGAGAAGTGGCATGGCCCATTCATATCAGAGCTCACCAGCAACCCTCACCAGAGAAGTGGTATGGCCCATTTGTATCAGAATTCGCCCACAACTCTCACCAGAGAAGTGGCATGGCCCATTCATATTAGAGCTCACCAGCAACTCTCACCAGAAAAGTGGTATGACTCACTTAAGGTCTTCTATATATTCCAGCAGTTGAGCCCACCAGCAACTGTCAGAGAAGTGATATGACTCACTTAAAGTTATATATATATTCCAGCAACCGAGCTCCCCAGCAACTCTCACCAGAGAAGTGGTATGGCAAATTTAAGGTTTTATATATATTCCAGTAACTGAGCTCGCCAGCAACCACCAGAAAAGTGGTATGGACCACGCAAAGGTTTTTTTTTTTTTTTTGTAAAGCATTCCACATGTGGTAAAGGAACTAAGACACGTCCAAACCTAATAAAAGAATCTAAAGAGTTGAGAGAACATGGGAGGGGCCTGGTCCGGTCCGGAGGGACTAAAGGAAAGCAAATTAGCAGGTAAGATCTAATTTCTCCTTCCTTAGCGTCCCTCCGGACCGGACCAGGATTGGACTGATGGGAAGTACCAAAGCAGTAATCTGAAGGGAGGGACCCTATGAAAACTACATAGAAATATCCATGCTGTATAGGCCGCCTCCTGTCGAGAACTAACATGCGGCGTGTCTCAATTAGCGAAAGAATGAAGGTAAGACCAGGTTGCCACCTTACCAATTAGCATCGAGAGCATCAAAAAGCGCTGTAGTAAGAATACAGCCCGCTTCTGAAGTTGTGGAAAGTGAATGATACATACCTGTAGCAGGTGTTCTCCGAGGACAGCAGGCTGATTGTTCTCACGACTGGGTGACGTCCGCGGCAGCCCCCACCAACCGGAAAGAAGCTTCGCGGGACGGTCAGCACGCAGGGCACGCCCACCGCGCATGCGCGGCCGTCTTCCCGCCCGTGCGCGACCGCTCCCGCCAGTTGAATGACTAGCAAAAGATGAAACACACAACTCCAAAGGGGAGGAGGGAGGGTAGGTGAGAACAATCAGCCTGCTGTCCTCGGAGAACACCTGCTACAGGTATGTATCATTCACTTTCTCCGATGACAAGCAGGCTGCTTGTTCTCACGACTGGGGTATCCCTAGCTCTCAGGCTCACTCAAAACAATAACCCAGGTCAATTGAACCTCGCAACGGCGAGGGTACAACAGAAATTGACCTACGAAGAACAACTAACTGAGAGTGCAGCCTGACCAGAATAAATTCGGGTCCTGGAGGGTGGAGTTGGATTTACACCCCAAACAGATTCTGCAGCACCGACTGCCCGAACCGACTGTCGCGTCGGGTATCCTGCTGGAGGCAGTAATGAGATGTGAATGTGTGGACAGATGACCACGTCGCAGCCTTGCAGATCTCTTCAATAGTGGCTGACTTCAAGTGGGCCACCGACGCTGCCATGGCGCTGACACTATGAGCCGTGACATGACCCTCAAGAGTCAGCCCAGCCTGGGCGTAAGTGAAGGAAATGCAATCTGCTAGCCAATTGGAGATGGTGCGTTTCCCGACAGCGACCCCTAGCCTGTTAGGGTCGAAAGAAACAAACAATTGGGCGGACTGTCTGTTGGGCTGTGTCCGCTCCAAGTAGAAGGCCAATGCTCTCTTGCAGTCCAATGTGTGCAACTGACGTTCAGCAGGGCGGGAATGCGGCCTGGGGAAGAATGTTGGCAAGACAATTGACTGGTTAAGATGGAACTCCGACACCACCTTTGGCAGGAACTTTGGGTGGGTGCGGAGCACTACTCTGTTGTGATGAAATTTGGTATATGGAGCATGAGCTACTAGGGCTTGAAGCTCACTGACCCTACGAGCTGAAGTAACTGCCACCAAGAAAATGACCTTCCAGGTCAAGTACTTCAGATGGCAGGTATTCAGTGGCTCAAAAGGAGGTTTCATCAACTGGGTGAGGACGACGTTGAGATCCCATGACACAGTAGGAGGCTTGATAGGGGGCTTTGACAAAAGCAAGCCTCTCATGAATCGAACGACTAAAGGCTCTCCAGAGATGGCTTTACCTTCCACACGATAATGGTAAGCACTAATCGCACTAAGGTGATTCCTTACTGAGTTGGTCTTGAGGCCAGACTCTGATAAGTGCAGAAGGTATTCAAGCAGGTTCTGTGCAGGGCAAGAACGAGGTTCTAGGGCCTTGCTCTCACACCACACGACAAACCTCCTCCACTTGAAAAAGTAACTCTTTTTAGTGGAATCCTTCCTAGAGGCAAGCAAGACCCGGGAGACACCCTCAGACAGACCCAACGCAGTGAAGTCTACGCCCTCAACATCCAGGCCGTGAGAGCCAGGGACTGAAGGTTGGGGTGCAGCAACGCTCCGTCGTTCTGCGAGATGAGAGTCGGAAAACACTCCAATCTCCACGGTTCCTCGGAGGACAACTCCAGAAGAAGAGGGAACCAGATCTGACGGGGCCAAAAGGGCGCTATCAGAATCATGGTGCCGCGGTCTTGCTTGAGCTTCAGTAAGGTCTTCCCCACCAAAGGTATGGGAGGATAAGCATACAGGAGGCCGGTCCCCCAATGGAGGAGAAAAGCATCCGACGCTAGCCTGCCGTGTGCCTGAAGTCTGGAACAGAACTGAGGCAGCTTGTGGTTGGTCTGAGAGGCGAAAAGGTCCACTGAGGGGGTGGCCCACTCTCGGAAGATCTTGCGTACCACTCTGGCATGGAGCGACCATTCGTGCGGTTGCATGACTCTGCTCAGTCTGTCGGCCAGACTGTTGTTTATGCCTGCCAGGTACGTGGCTTGGAGGAGCATGCCGAACCGACACGCCCAACGCCACATCCCGACGGCCTCCTGACACAGGGGGCGAGATCCGGTGCCCCCCTGCTTGTTGACGTAATACATTGCAACCTGATTGTCTGTCCGAATTTGGATAATTTGGCAGGACAGCCGATCTCTGAAAGCCTTCAGTGCGTTCCAGATCGCTCGGAGCTCCAGGAGGTTGATCTGCAGATCCTTTTCCTGGAGGGACCACAGACCCTGGGTGTGAAGCCCATCGACATGAGCTCCCTACCCCAGGCGAGAGGCATCCGTCGTCAGCACTTTCGTGGGCTGCGGAATTTGAAATGGACGTCCCAGTGTCAAATTGGTCCGGATGGTCCACCAGAGCAGTGAAGTGCGGCAACTGGTGGAGAGGCGGATGACATCTTCTAGATTCCCGGTGGCTTGGAACCACTGGGAAGCTAGGGTCCATTGAGCAGATCTCATGTGAAGACGAGCCATGGGAGTCACATGAACTGTGGAGGCCATATGACCCAGAAGTCTCAACATCTGCCGAGCTGTGATCCGCTGAGACACTCTGGTCTGCGAGGCCAGGGCCAGGAGATTGGTGGCCCTCGCTTCGGGAAGGTAGGCCTGAGCCGTCTGGGTATTCAGCAGAGCTCCTATGAATTCCAGAGACTGGGTTGGCTGGAGATGGGACTTTGGGTAATTTATCACAAACCCCAGCAGCTCCAGAAGTTGAATAGTGCACTGCATGGACCGGAGGGCTCCTGCCTCCGAGGTGTTCTTGACCAGCCAATCGTCGAGATATGGGAACACGTGCACTCCCAGCTTGCGTAGGTAGGCCGCTACCACCACGAGGCACTTGGTAAACACTCGTGGGGCAGAGGCGAGCCCAAAGGGCAGCACACAATACTGAAAGTGCCGTGCGCCCAGGCGGAATCTGAGATACTGTCTGTGAGCTGGCAGTATCGGTATGTGAGTATATGCGTCCTTTAAATCCAGGGAACATAGCCAATCGTTTTTCTGAATCATTGGCAGAAGGGTGCCCAAGGAAAGCATCCTGAACTTTTCTTTGACCAGGAATTTGTTCAGGCCTCTCAGGTCTAGGATGGGACGCATCCCCCCTGTTTTCTTTTTCACAAGGAAGTACCTGGAATAGAATCCCTGCCTTTCCTGCCCGGGTGGTACGGGCTCGACCGCATTGGCGCTGAGAAGGGCGGAGAGTTCCTCTGCAAGTACCTGCTTGTGGCGGGAGCTGAAAGACTGAGCTCCCGGAGGGCAATTTGGAGGCAGGGAAGCCAAATTCAGGGCGTATCCGCACCGCACTATTTGGAGAACCCACTGGTCGGAGGTTATGAGAGGCCACCTTTGGTGAAAAAATTTTAACCTCCCTCCGACCGGCAGATCGTCCGGTACGGACACTTGTAGGGCGGCTATGTTCCCATGGATCCAGTCAAAAGCCCGTCCCCGGCTTTTGCTGTGGAGGCGCAGGGGGCTGCTTAGGCGCACGCTGTTGACGAGAACGAGCGCGCTGGGGCTGTCCCTGTGCCTGACGAGGCCTTCGGGCCGGCTGGTTGTACCTACGCTTCGCAAAAGAATAGGGTGCAGCCTGCCGGGCCCGGGAAAAACGTCCACCTGTGGAGGTGGATGCTGAAGGCGCCCGGTGGGAGAGCTTGTCGAGAGCGGTTTCCCGCTGATGCAGTTGGTCCACCATCTGCTCGACCTTCTCACCAAAAATGTTATCCCCCCGGCAAGGGACGTCGGCCAGTCTCTGCTGGGTGCGGTTGTCCAGGTCAGAGGCGCGCAGCCATGAGAGCCTGCGCATCACTATACCTTGGACCGCAGCACGAGATGCCACGTCACAGGTGTCATAAATACCCCTGGACAGGAACTTTCTGCACGCCTTCAGCTGCCTGACCACCTCCTGATAAGGCCTGGACTGCTCCGGCGGGAGCTTCTCGACCAGGTCCGCCAGTTGTTGCACATAGGTCCGCATGTGAATGCTCATATAGAGCAGGTATGATTGGATGCGGGTCACGAGCATGGAGGATTGGTAGGCCTTCCTCCCAAACGAGTCCAGAGTGCGAGACTCCCGCCCCGGGGGCGCCGAGGCGGTATCCCTCGAACTCCGTGCCCTCTTGAGAGCAGAATCCACGACCGCCGAGTCATGGGGCAATTGTGGCCGCATTAGCTCTGGGTCAGAGTGGATCCTGTACTGGGACTCTGCTTTCTTGGGAATGGTGGGGTTAGTTAATGGTCGCACCCAGTTCCGAAGCAGCGTCTCCTTTAGGACATTGTGCAGCGGCACCGTGGAGGATTCTCTAGGTGGTGATGGATAGTCGAGGACCTCGAGCATCTCGGCCCTCGGCTCTTCCACAGAGACCACGGGGAAGGGAATGCTGATAGACATATCCCGCACAAAGGAGGCAAAAGAGAGACTCTCGGGAGGTGAGAGTTTCCTCTCCGGTGAAGGCATGGGGTCCGAGGGAAGGCCCGTAGACTCCTCTGAGGAGAAATATCTAGGGTCCTCCTCTTCCCCCCACGAGTCCTCATCCTCGGTGTCGGACATAAGCTCATGTAGCTGAGTCCTGAACCGGGCCCGGCTCGACGTCGAGGCACCAGGGTCTCGGTGTCGTCGAGCGGTGGACTCCCGCGCCGGCGGGGACGGAGCTTCCTCCATCGACGGGGACTCCACCTGCGTGGCGGTCGAGACCGGCACCGCAAGCGGCGGCGGTGTCGACGGCCCCGGCGCCGGGCTAGAGCTCGCCGGCGCCACAGTCATCGGCGCCGAGGGCGCAAGCACCCCCGGCGCCGGCACAGCCTGGCACATCAGCCCTTCCAGGATCCCCGGAAGGATGGCTCTGAGGCACTCGTCCAGGCCCGCTGCCGGGAAAGGCGGTGGGGCCGGTAGGGGTGTCGGTGCCAGAAGCTGCTGGGAGCCAGGAGACGGCACCGAGGTGCCGGAACCCCGACGCGTCAGTACCTCCACAACCGACGGAGACCGCTCCTCTCGACGGTGACGCTTCGGCGTCGCCTCCTCTCCGACATCGGGCTGCACCGAGGGCGACCGGTGACGACGCTTCTTGTCTTTTTTCCGATGCCCGTCACCGGCGCCGGAGGGCATGGAGGAGGAGGAGGTCGATCCCCCTCGGTCTCGAGGTACCGGGTCAGACAGGGTTCGGTCCCGTGGCCCACGAGCTGAGGGAGTGACCGGGGCCGACTGCCCACGCGGCCTCTCACCCCCACTCTCATCGGAGGACCGGCGGGCCGACGGGACCTGTTCTCCTGGGGTCGCTGCCATCGGTGCCGATGTCTCGGGCATCGATACCGGTACCGAAGGACCGGGCGTCGATACCGATGCCTTCGAGGTCGACGTCGAGGGGCCGGCGCAAGTTCCAAAAAGACAGTCCCGTAGAACTTGCCTCGCAACCTGAGTCCGTTTCCGGAGACCGAGACACAAAGCACACGACTTGAGATTGTGCTCCGGCCCGAGGCACTGGAGGCACCAAGCGTGGGTGTCGGTCTGCGAGATCGGCCGGCCGCAGCGACCACACTTTTTAAATCCACTCGGGACCTTCGAGGACATCGACGGAAAAATCGCGTCGGCGAAGTCAAAGTCGTCAATGGTGGCTGAAATCACACCACGAAAAAGCAAAACGACCGTGCGGCCACTAGGCCGCAACGCGGCGGCCCCGCTGGAAGCGAGGGAAAAAAGGGAGCGCGTGCCCCACACGCGCAGGGTTTCTTTTTTTTTTTTTTTTTAGTAAAAAGAAACCGGGAGGTAACGAAAACCGTTAGAAAAAAGCACGATCAGCGTACACGCGATCGAACAATCTGGCGGCTGAACAGAGAGAGCGGCAAGGCACGACTCTCTCCAGGCGCGGAAAAAAAAGAACTGGCGGGAGCGGTCGCGCACGGGCGGGAAGACGGCCGCACATGCGCGGTGGGCGTGCCCTGCGTGCCGACCGTCCCGCGAAGCTTCTTTCCGGTTGGTGGGGGCTGCCGCGGACGTCACCCAGTCGTGAGAACAAGCAGCCTGCTTGTCCTCGGAGAATATGTTGTTATACTCTGTGAAACTGCCTTCTCAGTGAGATTTCTCAGTGAGAAGAGAAATAGAAGTTCTCATTTCCTTAATCCGTCGAGATAGAGCGGGTAGAAACAACCAAACCCTTACGCCTACTGTCTAGAAAGACAAACCCAAGAACAAAAGACCGATCAGAAAAGGTGAAACCATGAAACTAGAGTAGGCCGAAAAGGAGTAACCAACTGTAGAAGTACTCCACCCATAGCCCTACTTGCTGCAATACCTACTAGGAACCCTGCTTGAATAGGAAAACTTTATAGAAAAGCTATGGGTACTATAAAACAGTGGTTTAAGAGGAAAACTTAAAGGACACCAGAAGAAAACAGCCCAAAAAGAGGACCTACGAGAGCTGCAAGATTAACATTGTGATTTGAAGAGGATTTCGGCTTGTCGGGCGAAGGAGACTAAGATCCTTAAAGTAAACGAGAACTTCC